>NC_142065.1:99271253-99896253 GCF_059756535.1 Pantherophis guttatus | reverse complement strand
CCCCCACCATAATTAACTTTGTACTGAAGGACACAAAATGGAATACAAAACAAGATATTGTTATACAGATCATTAAACTGCAATCAAGCTTTAAAAATACAGGGAACACAATCTAATGTCACTTAAATAACTCTGGCTCTAAACTTAAAAAACATCCTATCAAAAATATCTCCGCTGGAAAATAGAGGAAATGAACTTTAACCTCATACTGCTACAAAAGATGGCTTCCAGGGCTGACAATGAGTATTTTTCATTCTTTCTACTTTGAGTGAATCATTTCTGCACTAAATAACACATATGCTTTCCTAAATATTGTATTTTCCATTAGTTATTCAGGTCAAAGCATTGGAGAAAGGATGTTCATCAGTAACCATATTCCAACTAGTGTGAACAATAGTTTTCTGGTTAAGGACCACACTTTTGATTTTTATGGGGCTTTGTGGGGTTCTACTTGAAGTGACATGGTTGGCAATATCATGATAGTGTCTCTGTGCATGTGTGTGTTGAGTCTTAAAATCCCCAACTCCTTTTAATATTGTCTTTGGTATTAGACAATTAAAGTTCTTGGTTCTAGAAGTATTAGCATCCTCTGCATTGTGTCAGCAACTGCAACTACGACATCTATCTTCAGATTATAGTTATATCATGTTTCTTCTACAAGGAGCTATTGAAAGCCTTGTTTTCCATGAACCTGTCAAATATTTTTAAGTTGTCAAAATTAATGTCCATCACTACATCCTGTGGTAGTGAATGGCACTGTCTACCTTCCTCAAATCTCTTATAAATCAGACTGAATGAACCCATGGTCTAGATTCTCCATGCCTTGAGATTAATTTTATACAGCCCATATTATCCCTCCTTTCAAGTTATGCCTTAGATATTTCCATCTTTCTTCATAGGGGAGTTGCTTATACCAGAACTCATTAATCAACCATATTTTATGCTGGAAATAAATAACCTTTTGTCTAGTTTCTTCCCGATATACAATTTAATCTCTTGTCTTGGAACTATTTTCTTTAGCTAAGGTTTTTTCTCTCCTTTTAAAAGAACGAGTTATTGTTTCACTTCTTTTAATTTGCAATTCTTCTTCTGAATGCCAATGAAGTATCTACCAAATTAAAAAAAAAATCCTCTTAAAGGTCAGCCATTTCTGGATTGATGTGATTCTGCATTGTGCTTGATTTAGTAGCTTTAAGTCACATTAATTCCACTTGTTTATAATTAGACTGCCTGTAGAAATGAAATAAATTCTTGCCAAGAATTCTTCTTAATACTAGTTCAAATTACATATTAACTGGCAAATGGAAATCTGCATTTTTTAACCCAAAGTAGTCTGGTTTAACATGCTGAAAGGGAAATACAACTGATGTGTGCTCAGAAACATGTTTCAGTGGGGATTAACTCCATGTTTCTTCAGTTTCTGAATAAAGTAGGGGGGAAAAACCAAGGAAAGCATCCATGTTTCTCTGCTCAAGTAAAAACAAAACAAAACAAAACAAAACAAAACAAAACAAAACAAAACAAAACAAAACAAAACAAAACACAGTAAAAGGCCTTGTGGCATTTTATAACAAGCTGAACATATTTTTTTTTCTTTCAAGTTTTTTTTAATTTAATTTTACATATACATATCAATGCATAAACAGTGTGGCACCTGGGTATCATACATTCTAATACAAATAAAACTAGTAAAATAATCATAGTTATTACATTCAACCAACTTATATATTTCTAATAATAATACACATTTATATTAAGTTGTAGTTTATCATTATTTAATTATTCCATGTTTTAATATATTGCTCTAATGCCACTCACCATATTATTTGATCATACATAATAATACAGCCATTCAATTTCTAAGCTTCCCTCTTGTTATTGCTTTTATTTTATCATGTAAAAATGTATACACTAATATTCCCCTTTTCTCTTATTTCTATCTCTATTCTAACTTTTAATCATGTCACCCTTTTATTAAAAGATGTCTTCTTTCTATCCAACATCTCTCGCCCACTTTGGTGCTGTGAATCCTGTTCATTTTTAACTTACCTCCCATATTTCACTCTTTACATCTATTTGTATTAAGATACAATCATTCATTATTTCATTATTCAATGTTTCAATACACAATTCTGATACCAATCCTAATATTATTTAGATATAAAAAATTATTCTAATCATATTCTTTACAATCATAAAATCTATATAATTCTGATAGTAATACACATTTATATTAAAGTATGTTCTTTCATTATTTAATTGCTCAATGTTTCAATATATTATTCCAACGCCAATCACAATATTATTTAAAAGTACTTAATAATACCATCATTCAATCTCTAGTTTTCCCATCCTCATGTCCAATCTTGCCACAACCTCAACCGGAAGTTCATGAACACACTTCTGATAGCAATAGCACTTAGACTTATGTACTGCTTCACAGTAACATAAGCTTCCATGGACTTCAGCCCACTTCATCTTCATGCCTCTAAAAAAAGTCTAATTCATAAAACCTGATGTTATAATTAATGTGTTAGTTCTTGTGGTGGCACAAGATGCCACTACAAGTTATGAAGAAATTAAGCAGTGTGGTGGCCTAGAGATGGAGGTCTTACCTCACAATCAGAAGGCTGTCAGTTCGATCCTAGGTAGTGGCAAATATTTCTCTCTCTGGGTGCAATGAATAATTGTCTGCTGTGAACTCCACGTAGGCATCAGGAAAGGCATCCAACCAATAAATGCTGGAGCTCCGTTCAGTCGTCTTGACTCCAACCTGATGCAAGGAATTACAGGGTCATTAATAGAAAAAAAAACTTATGAAGAAAAGTTGATTTTCCTTTCTAGTTTAATTTAACCTAATGATTTTGGTCAGGTCCATGGCTGCCATGAATTTCCAAGTTACATCTGACTTTACCTTCTGAAAAGGCACATTAATTTGTCCTTGGGATCTCCTCTGTTAATTTGGAATCAAGGAATCTGTATAGTAGCAATAATCCCAGCTGATTCTGTTACTTTATACACTTAA
Source organism: Pantherophis guttatus (assembly GCF_059756535.1). Taxonomy (NCBI): domain Eukaryota; kingdom Metazoa; phylum Chordata; class Lepidosauria; order Squamata; family Colubridae; genus Pantherophis; species Pantherophis guttatus. Next base: position 99,893,228 of record NC_142065.1, on the reverse strand, counting down.
TCTTACATCTGGTTATCAATAGGGCAACTTCTCTGAAAGTCATCATATACCTTGGATAACCATAGTTTGTCCACCATCCATGCCCTGGGATCTCAGCTGATTCCACATTTGAAACTCATGTGGCTGTATTTTTGAGCGGGATACCCACTCAGGTCTCAGTAATAAGGCCAGGTATAAAATCACAGCTGAAGAAGGTCTTATTATAGACCATCCTAATGTTTAGCGGCAGGAACTGAAAACCTGGGCCTTTGATGATATAGTCTGGGGCAGACCAATGGGCCACAATACACAGTGGTACTAAACACAGAGATTGTATTCCACCTTTGACAACATATAAAATAATGATAAAAATGATGAAGTCGATCCTTACTCTGCCTCCTAACAGCCAGAAAAAAATAGTTTGTATTTTGATAATTATAAGAGGGATAAATTTAAATAGCAAAGCACCCTACTGTTTAAACAAAAGATTAATTAGATTTTTTGTGCTCCTGCATTTAATAGTCATTCATATTTATAACTATTCTATGGTTCATATTGGATGCATTGTTTGGTTCACTTGAACTGCTTTTAACAAATTGGAGCATTAAAATAAAAATAATCAAGGTGGCTATCCCCCCAGCCTCCTTGCATTTTAGACAGGCCTAATTTGCCTGTTTTGCCCAAACACTTCTCTTATAAAATGCAGAGAAGAAAAGGACATGCCTGTTCAGTAGAGCTGAACATTTTATTAATGCACATATTCCATTACTTCTCTTAATATTTTTCCACTTTAAGATAATTGAATTTTTTATTGGTGGTGAATTACTTAGGACAGAGATATCGTCTTAATACAGTATGGAAGGCAAGAGATTTTTACTCCAATGTATTAAAGGCTGGAGGTTCTTGGCAAAACAGAGGAACCAAAGGACCAAAGACAGACTCGAGCAGCAACTAAATGCAAAGAGGAATTAAAGGTGCAGCAGGCTCTGACAAAAATACAAGAAATTACAAAAACAGAAGCGGGGGGTGGGGGGCAAGGCCAAAGATCAAAGTGTAGATGACCTTCAGCTAATGCTTCAAAAGCTTCAAATTGCCAAAGATGGCAAATAAATTCCTAACCTGGAATGTCAATGGTTTAAACTCACCGCAAAAGAGGAGGAAAATATTTCACTACCTGAAACAGTATAAAAATGACATTATTTGCTTACAAGAGACACATATTAGAACGAAAGATCAAAAATATTTAATAAATGCAAGGTTGGGGACACATTTTGTAGCATCTGCACCAGAAAAGAAAAATGGTATATTATATACCTAAAAAAAGGCTTAATAGCTAAATTAATTGAAGCAGATATGCAAGGAAGATATATTTCAATTGAAACCTTAATAGAAGGGGAAAAAACACTCTTGATTGGAATATACGCACCAAATCGACAACAAGAAAAATTCTACAAGATTTTACATGCTAAACTAACACAATGGGACTACAAATCGTACATATTGATGGGAGATTGGAATGGAGTTTTGGATATTAAAAAGGACAAAAAATGAGTGCTAGATTGCCTAAATCATTTTTTGATATGATGGAAGACATGGAGTTGAGAGATATTTGGTGAGAGCGGAATGTAGAAGAAAAAGATTTTACTTTTTTCCCCAGTATATACCAGTCATTTTCTAGGATTGATTTTATACTAATTACTAATGATTTCCTTTCCAGGGTGAAGAAAACGAAGATATGTCCAAGAACATTAACAGATCACAGCCCGGTTTGGATGGAATTAGAGCATGAAAAAGGGCCCAGGAAGTCCTGGAGGTTGAATGAAAATTTGTTTAGATATGAGGAAAATGTGAAAGAATGTAAAAAATTTATGAAAGAATTTTTTGTTATCAATATGCATAAAGGTATATCTATGGAAATGGTTTGGGATGCAAGTAAAGCATATATGAGAGGTATTTTAATATAATTGAACAATAAATATAGATGTAGACAGGAAAGAAAACGGAAGGAACTAGAAGAGGAAATAAAAAATAAAGAGCAAGTATTAATATTAAATCCAACAGATAAGAAAATAAAAGAAGCAATTAATTTATTGCGAGGGCAATTTAACATGTTGATGGCAGACCAGGCGGCAACAAATTTGCAATATGCCAAACATAACACTTTTTGTAATGCTAACAAACCAGGTAGATGGTTGGCATATTTGCTTAGAAAAAAACAAAAGTCACGCACCATAGAGAAAATAGAATATAAGGGTAAAGAGGTGTATCAGCAAAATATGATTAAAAAAGCATTTTTAGAATTTTATATGAAGTTGTATACTAGTGATAAAATCCAAGGTACAGATATAGATAAATATCTACAGAGGGAGAATATTTCTATAGTTTCAGAAGAGCAAAGGGAAGGTTTGAATCAATTAATAACTTCTGAAGAAATTGTTTTAGCAATTAAACAATTGAAAGTGGGAAAAGCCCCTGGGACAGATGGATTGACAGCTGTTTACTATAAAAGTCTGCAGACAGAAATGGTGGAACCACTTAAAGAATTATTTAACAAAATACAAACTGGAGGAGAAGTACCTCCTTCCTGGAGAACAGCATTTATCTCCTTGATCCCAAACGAGGATCAAGATCATACTCAGCCAAAAAACTATAGACCCATATCACTTTTAAATACAGTTTATAAGATTTTTACTAAAATATTAGCAAATAGGCTGATGCCACTTATGCAACAAATGATTCATAATGATCAAACTGGTTTTATTAATAGGCGATATATGAAAAGTAATGTAAGGCAAATAGTTAATATTTTGGAGTATTTGGGAAAGAACAACCAGGTCCCTGCGGTGCTTATATTCTTAGATGCGGAGAAGGTGTTTGATCGATTGAACTGGAATTTTTTACTGAAAATAATTGAAAAGATGCAGTTTGGAGAGTACTTTATACAATCTATTAAGGCAATATATTAGCAAGAAATAGCACAAGTAATAATCAATGGTAGTTTAACGGAAACTTTTAACATAGAAAAAGGAACAAGACAAGGATGTCCCTTATCTCCATTACTATTTATTTTGACTTTGGAACTTTTGTTGAGTAAAATACGGGCTCAGATAAAATAAGGGGAATTAAAATTAGGCATGATGATTACAGATTACGAGCATTCGCAGATGACCTGGTAGTGACTTTGACTCAACCAGTACAATCGGTTATAGGTCTAATGGATATAATTAATCAATATGGACAAGTATCTGGATTTAAAATAAATGCAGGGAAAACAAAGATAATAATTAAAAATATGGTTACAAGTGAAAAAGAAGAAATAGAAAGAATAACGGGATTTGAAACAGTAAAGAAGACCAAATATTTAGGGGTTTATATTATGACATCAAATGCGAAATTATATAATTATGAATTGTTGTGGCAAAAAATACAGAAAGAGATGGAAAACTGGAAAAAATTGCAACTATCATTGCTGGGAAGGATAGCTGCAGTGAAAATGAATATTTTGCCAAAGTTCTTATTCCTTTTTCAAATGATACCAATATTGAAAAAAGATGGAAATTTGAATGAATGGCAGAAGGGCATTACTAATTTTGTGTGGGCAGGAAAGAGACCGAGAATAAAACAAAAAATAATGCAAGATATACGTGAAAGAGGAGGTCTCAAAATGCCTAATTTAAGATTGTATTATGAGGCAGCTACCCTCTCAGCAATTAGTGATTGGATTAACTCAACAGAAGAGAGAATATTGAATATTGAGGGATATGATTTGTTATATGGGTGGCATGCATATTTACTATACGATAAAAAGGTGGACAAGAATTTAAAAGTCATATATTAAGGAATGCATTACTACGTGTATGCAAAAAGTATCAATATAAATTAAATAATAAATTACCTATATGGGCAATACCTAGACATACGATAGAGAATATAAGTGTAGAACAGAAACAAGATGTGATTACTTACAAAGAGCTTCTTATTAGGGAAAGAGGTACATTGCAGCTAAAGTCTTTAGAGGTATTAAGGGAAGAAAGGATAATTCAAACTTGGTTTCAGTATGGACAGTTGTACATTAGATGGAAAGAGGATCAGAAAATTGGTATCCTGCAAAATGAGGAAAATTTGATAAAACAAATTAGGGATCAAAGTTCAATGCATATCAAAAGGTTGTATAATGCATTGATAGAAATAGATTCAGAAACTGAGTTAGTGAAGGACTGTATGATAAAATGGGCACAAAATATTGAGGAACCAATAATGATGGAAACATGGGAAAAAATATGGGTCAGAAATGTAAAATTTACCCAAGCCCAAAACTTGAGAGAAAATTTTTACAAAATGTTTCATAGATGGCATTTAGATCCCAAAAAGTTAGCTTGTATGTATCCAAGCTTACAACCTACGTGTTGGAGATGTAAATGTGATGATGCAACGTATTATCATATATGGTGGACATGTAAAAAAATTAAGGCATTTTGGATTAAGATATGGTGGATTATACAAAATATTCTTAAAAAGAAGATAAAATTAACTCCACAGTTGTTTTTATTGGGTATAATTACAGACTGTATAGAGACTAATTTGATTCTGAACTTAATAACTGCAGCCAGACTTTTGGTGGCGCAGTATTGGAAGAAGGAAGATTTACCTACTATTGAAGAATGGACATTAAAAGTAACTAATTTGGCGGAGATGGCTAAAATCTCTGCATATTTGAAGGATTGTTCGAATGAAAGATACATATTAGAATGGAGAAGATGGATTGATTCTATTCAAAATAAATGTGGGACTAAAAAGTTGCAAATAGCTTATGAATGAAATGTTTAGGTGAATTCTTATATTCTTATATTTTGGTATGTATGGGGGAGTTAAAGTGTAAGGGGGAGTGAAGAGCTTATAGTTAGCTTGTTTATGTTTGATTATGTTTGTTAAATGCTATACCCTGTATTTTGCTCTGGGAAGTCGGGGGGAGGGGGGAGGGAGAAGGGAATGGGTGGAGGGAGGAAGGGGGGGAAACTTGTTTATAAAAATATTTTAAAACTTTTCAATAAAAAAAAAGATAATTGAATTTTTTAAAGCTCTCTCTCTCTCTCTCTCTCTCTCTCTCTCTCTCTCTCTCTGTGGGTGTGTGGGTGTGTGGGTGGGTGTGTTCTTCGCATGGGAAGTTTGTTGTTGAATGAAGAGTGCCGGGCTAGAATAATTATTTAGCAAATTTGATATCCTCCTTCCGTCCCCAAGCAGCAATTGCTTTAGAAAATTATTTCCATTTGTTGAACAGTCCATGTGCACAAAAGAAAGCCAGAGATCCTTTCTGCATGCAAATTACCTGTTTTTTAAAAAAATTCTCCTCCTGTTAATTAAGGAAATCGTTTGAGGCTTGCCTCAGTTAATTACCTAGATTTTATTTTATTTTTTATCTGAGGGCAAATGTTTGGTTACAAAAGAGACAATGGCTGGTGAAGCGGCTGCAAGAGTACATGTCTAGTACATGCATTTCGAGTCATGGGAGGCTCGTTTAACAGAGTCGGGGCTGAAGTAGGTTAGATCGAAGGCAGATTCAGATCTTCAGTTGTGCTTGGGGGGGTATCAGCTGTAGTGGCGTTTGAAATGAAAGACCCAACTGGTTGGAGAAGGGACTGGCTCTGGTTGCGCCAGCAAATGGCACACAACCAGAAACCTGGTAGAATCAGAGGAAAAGTAAGCAGCTGACGATACCAAAAAAGTGAAAAATGGAATGAAATTTAGGTGAACGTGAGAAATTACAGTACTGAGAAAAGAAAGAAAAGAGCTAGCTTCGCCAACAAAGAACCCAAATTGGAAACCTGCAGCAAAACGACACAGCAATAGTCCCACCTATCCTCCTATCCTAGCATGCTCAGTGGAGAAGGATACTTAGAACTAGTGGTGAAATCCCCCCGGTTCTATCCGGCTTGCCAAACTGGTAGCGCCGGTGGCAGGAGACTCCGCCCACCCGCCAGGACATCACTACGTCTCATTTTTTTACCATCTGTGCATGCGCAGAAGTTTCTGTGCATGTGCAGAAGAGGTTCCCATTCTCGAACCGGTAGCAAAGGTAAGTGGATTTCACCACTGCTTAGAACCAGTGGTGAAATGTAAAATTTGTTACTACCGGTTCTGTGGGCGTGGCTTGGTGGGGTGGTAATATGACTGAGTGGGCGTGGCCAACTTTTTTTTATTTTTTTATTTATTTTATTCAATTTGTATACCGCCCTTCTCCTAGTGGACTCAGGGCGGTGCACAGCCAAAACTAAAACACATACCAATACAAAATTTAAAATTATTAAAAGAATTACATACTTTGGCCCAAATTTAAAACAATTCAAATTAAAACCCATTGACAAATTAAAAGCTAAAAAACTAGAAAGGGGGGGTGTCACGCCAGCCCTGCTTGATAGAAAAGAAAAGTTTTCAGGGCACGGAGAAAGACCCGGAGATCCGATATCCTTCGTATCTCCGGGGGCAAATCGTTCCAGAGGGCAGGAGCTGCCACAGAGAAGGCCCTCCCCCTGGGGTCACCATCCAACATTGCCTGGCTGATGGCACCCTGAGGAGTCCCTCTCTGTGGGAGCGTACTGGTCGGTGGGAGGCTATCGGCAGCAGAAGGCGGTCCCGCAAATACCCAGGTCCTATGCCATGGAGCGCTTTAAAGGTGGTAACCAACACCTTGAAGCGCACCCGGAAGGCCACTGGAAGCCAATGCAGCTCACGCAGGAGAGGTGTCACATGGGAGCGCCCCCTCGCTCCCATAATCCCCCGCGCGGCCGCATTCTGCACCAGTTGGAGCCTCTGGGTGCTCCTCAAAGGGAGCCCCATGTAGAGAGCATTGCAGTAGTCCAGGCGGGAAGTGACAAGTGCCTGAGTGACTGTGCGTAAGGAGTCCTGATCCAGAAAGGGACGCAACTGGCGATTCAGGCGGACATGATAAAAAGCCACCCTGGCCACGGCCGTCATATGCTCTTCTAAAGACAGCCATGCATCCAGGAGGCTCTGGATGCATCCAAGTTGCGAGCCCTATCCGTGGGGGCCAATAACTTGCCCCCAATAGCCAGCGATGGCACCAGCTGGCTATATCGGGACGCTGGAAGCCACAGCCACTCGGTCTTGGAAGAATTGAGTCAAAGCCTGTTACTCCCCATCCAGATCCGCATGGCCTCCAGGCACCAGGACATCACTTCAAGGGCATCGTTGGGATGGCCTGGGGTGGAGATGTACAGCTGCGTATCATCAGCATACTGATGGAACTCCACCCCAAAGCCATGGATGATCTCACCCAGCGGCTTCACATAAATGTTGAACAGAAGGGGCGAGAGGACTGACCCCTGAAGCACCCCACAAACAAGGCACCTCGGGGTCGACCTCTGCCCCCCTGCCAACACCGACTGCGACCAGTCGGAGAGATAGGAGGAGAACCACCGCAGAACGGTGCCCCCCACTCCCAACCCCTCCAACCGGCGCAGCAGGATACCATGGTCGATGGTATCAAAAGCCGCTGAGAGATCTAACAGGACCAGGATAGAGGAGCAACCCCTATCCTGAGCCCTCCAGAGATCATCCACCAACGCGACCAATGCTGTTTCCGTGCTGTGCCCAGGCCTGAAGCCGGACTGGAGCGGATCCAGATAGACAGCTTCATCCAGGTACCCAGGAAGCTGTCGCGCCACCACACTCTCAACAACCTTCGCCAAGAAGGGAAGGTTGGAGACTGGAAGGTAGTTAGCTAAAACAGCCAGATCCAGAGCAGGCTTCTTGAGGAGGGGCCTCACCACCGCCTCTTTCAAGGTGGATGGCAAGACACCCTCACTCAAGGAAGTGTTGATAATCCCCTGGAGCCAACCTCGCGTAACCTCCCGGGAGGCCAGCACCAACCAGGAGGGGCACGGGTCCAATAAACATGTGCATTCAGCCACCTCAGTATCCTGTCCATGTCCTCGGGAGCAACAGGGTTTTACTTTTAAAACCAAACTCTTCGGCTGAAGAGGTTGTAAAAAAAATGCTTTTAAAGCCTCTGACAATCCCAGCTGACTTGCCTGATCGGTGGAAGCTTTTTTTTTGTTGTTTTAAAGCCTCTGACGATCCCAGCTGACTTGCCTGATCGGCAGGGGCTTTTTTTCCTTTTAAAAACATTTCTTCTATAACCTCTTCGGCCAAAGAGGTTGTAGAAAAAATGCTTTAAAAGCCTCTGATGATCCCAGCTGAGCCGCACGATTATCAGAGGCTTTTTTTTTAACTTTTAAAAGCATTTTTTTCAGTCAAAGAGGTTGTAGAAAAATGCTTTTAAAAATAATTTAAAAAGCCTCTGATGATTGTGTGGCTCAGCTGGGCAATGGGAGGGCAGGGGCGGGCAGGAATTTTTGCTACCGGTTCTCTGAACCACCCGCCTCCATTGCTACTGGATCAGGTGATCCTGTCCAAACTGGGAGCATTTCACCCCTGCTTAGAACTATACTTTCTGAGGTACTACAAGTCCCCCCTCCCTGGTGTAGATGAACGATGCTAATCCTCCCTCTGCTTTGTAGCAATAATGTAGCAGCACTTTATATCTCTACAAAAATGGCTGGGCGCCACAATGATCCCTAATTGATATATCTATGGAGACAATATATCCTAGGTTTCTCCCAATACTTGATTTACACAATCCATACAATGCACTTTGACTTCTTTTCCTGGTGCTACATCCTCTGTATTGTCTGGGTTTTTTTTTAATCTCTCAAAAACTATTTTTATTGTTTTCTTTTTATGACTGCAGATGCACCACATTATTGAGTCCCATGTGTTCCAACAAGCAGCATTGTAAGCCTTACTGACTGAAGTGGTACAAAAGTTACAGAACTTTTTTTGGAGTGATTTTTTCCTACCTAGTCCATTTACTTCAGAAGGAATTTACAGGCAGTAAATCAATTTTTCTTTTCCCCATCCCCTGCCTGGCTAATTTTCTCTGCGCACCTACACCACGGCAACAATGCTGTGAACAACCACACCATTATTCATTCTTATTTTTAGAATGGCATTCTTATGCACTTGAGGCAGACAATTACTAGCCTTTAATATGAAAAAGAAGTGGGGGGGGGGAACCTGAGAGCAGCGCAAATGAAAAATAAATTAAAATTAAATTCAAAGAACTCTACTGGAGGATTTAATTTGCTGCTGCAAAGAGAGCTACTGTGCCATACAGCTCAGAGATGCTCATGGAGTCACTGGTGGGGGTGGACAATTTGAAAAGCCATGTCACCTCCTACAACTGAAGCACTGAATATGGACCTCCTACAACTGAAGTACTGTATATGGACTGCTATGGAGTTGTGCTCAAACAATAATGGAAAAACCCTAATAATTTCAACCATATCTTTTTTGTCATGTAATTACAGAATTATTAATTGATGTGTGGCATTAGATCATGACATAGGCAATGGTTAATGAGTAATGTGTGTGGACAAACAACAATTGCATCTGTGGACAAATATCCTCCATAGTACTGCTTCACTTTTGTGTTAAGGCAGGGGTGTCAAACTCGCGATGACATGTCATCACATGATGTATTGCAGCTTTTTCCCCCTTCACTAAACCAGGGGTGGATGTGGCCAGCACGTGATGCATCCGTCCCACAGGCCGCGAGTTTAGATATAAGGCTGGAAGTTAAGACAAAAGGCTGGAAAGTGGAAAGCTGGGTGTCCTTGGGCCAGTTATTCTCTCTCAACCTAGGAAACCGCAGTGACAAACTACTTCCAAAGAAACTCTGCCAAGAAAACTACAGGAACGTGTCCAGATGGTTACCAACAGTCAACAATGGCTTGAAGGCACAAAACAACTAGTAGAAAACTGCTTCAAAAGGAAAGGACCCAAGCATGGAAATTTTGTCTCTGATTTGAAGCCTTTGAGATCAAGAACACTTTCAAGCAGAGGAATGTCCTGCGTAAACAATATTACTTTAATGCTTTGTGGTTTGTCCCATATTAAATCTAGAAACCACTACCAATGTTCCATTTTGCAATGTGAGTTAGGCTAGGTTAGTTACCCACAAATCTAACTTAGATCTGGCTTAGACTCAAACTAGGCAGAATTCATTTTGCAAGATTAAATGTGTTAAGTAGGAGCCTAGTGAAGAGGCAGGACTCTCAGCTAAGACAACAGCTTGTTTATTTGGTAGACCAGTACAAAGAAGTGAGTGAGCTGTCCGGCAGCTCCCACTTTTGAAGGAAGCTGTCTGACAGCTCAGCCACTGAGATCCCTTGAATCTCCCACTTTTAGGGTTAACCAATCAATTTAAACCACCAGTTCTCCCGCCTGACAGGCAGACCAGAGGGAAATCTGTGCCCGCAGTTTCCCTCCCCATTATCATATTCAACAAAATGCATGCAGATAATTTTTCTCATCATTATGAGGAAACATTCTAAGTTTGAGCATTTGTTGTAGAACCAGCCTGATAATTTCATAGACCAATTTTATTTTGGTCTATGGCTCCAATGTCTATGGATGTATAATGTTTGAATTTCCAGTTCAAAAACTTAACCAACCCCTAGGCAAAAAAACACTAAGGAGTTGCAGCATTTATTTTCTGCCCTAAAAAGAAACCACCAAGAACAAACTAGTTGTAATTATGTTTCCATTATATTACTCAGAATTATTGTTTTACTGCTTGTAGAGGATAGTTTCATAGCATTAAAGTTGTTTTGTTACTTACTTGTATTTTAATTTTCTGACTTGACATTCTTTATGAGGTGATTATTTCTTTGAAAGGAATCTTGTTTTGTAGTATTCTGATTTCTATCTATTGTACTGCTTGTCTTTAAAAAATTAAATTTTTCTCTCGCTATCTACAAAAACTCTTTTCTCCTCTGTTTTGCATAGCAATGAAGTATAAGTAAAGGTTTAGAAGCCGGTTCAATGAACTAATGAGACGTTATGCCAATTCTCTAAGAAAGCACCCCATTTGCAACTTGAGATCAAAAGATTTATTTAAAATAGAACAATAATTTTAGATGCACCCAAATATTGCCATATAATTAGACCCCACTGATAGACACATAAAATAACTTTTTAAAAAATTAAAGAGCATAACCTACCTTCTGTGTTTTGTTTTGCTTATAAAAAAAAATTAAATGTTCACGCACATTAGAGAAAATAGGATAATCAAATTATAGCAATTTGGAATGCATATAGCTTCTTATATTGACCTTTTAAAATAACTTTGTCTTGAGATAATATTTACAGAATCCAGGGTTGAAAGACCCATGTAAGATTCATAAAAAGAATCTATATGTGGCAAGTTTTTTTGCAATTGGAAATTAAACAGCACAAAGAGAAGATTTTTTTTCTGACTTATCTGAGTTATTATGAAACCTTTGGGTGATAGAAATAATTTTTCCCCCTTTCTTCCCTTTCCTTTTCTTTCCATTTCAGACAAAAGTTACCCGTTAAGCTTTGAGTAGCAATTTGATTTGGGATTTCCCATTTATTTATTTTATTATTATTTATTAATCAAATTTCTATACCGCCCTACTCCCGAAGGACTCAGGGCGGTGAACAGCCAAGATAAAATACAGATAATACAAATATTAAAAATCCCTTAAAATTATTAAATATTTTGGCCGAAACACAGATTAAAACATCCAATTTATAAAATCACGAATTAAAAATTTAAAAGAGGAGAGTTAGGCCAGGCCAGCCTGCTGAAATAAAAAAGTTTTGAGAGCACGACGAAACGTGCGCAGGTCCGGGATCCTCCGTATCTCTGGGGGGAGCTCATTCCAGATAGTAGGTGCCCCCACAGAGAAGGCTCTCCCCCTGGGGGCCGCCAGTCGACACTGTTTGGCCGACGGCACCCTGAGGAGCCCCTCTCTATGGGAGTGTACTGGTCGGTGAGAGGCTATTGGTAGCAGAAGGAGGTCTCGTAAGTACCCCGGTCCGATGCCATGGAGTGCTCTAAATTTGTAGTCAAAATTCAAAAACCCACATCACATTTTCTACTACAGCATGACTGAGGAGTTTAATTAGACCGCAATGGACAGGCAGTCTAAATAAAAGTCCACAGTTTTTCTTCTCTGTTCTCTGTTCTCTCTTTCCCTTTCCCTTTCCCTTTCCCCTTCCCCTTCCCTTCCCCTTCCTCCTCCTCCTGCTCCTGCTCCTCCTCCCAGTAATAATAATCATATATCTGCATTTTTCTCAGTTCTTATACTAACTCCTTAATTTCCAAAGGCGGCTGACAAAAGTCAAGTCTTAATCATTCTCTACCAGGCTATAAAAATAGAGCTATTTTTGCCTCAGAAAATCTAGGACTTTCTTGCCACTTCTATGTACCCTTCCATCAGAGGTCCTGTTAGGAGGGGACCTTCAGAGGGGACTTTTTATTCATCCAGGTGATCAGGCAAATTTGCCAGTCTCTAAAATAAAATTACAATGTAATCAAAATCCGGCAACTTTCATAAAATAGAATCACTCTATACTGTATGTCTAACTATTTGGTGCCAAGAGCTCCATTGGGGAAGTAATGATACAAAATGTTCAGACTTATTGGGTAACTAGCAGGGCTGGTCAATCAATATATTTTTATTATGGCCATCAGTCAGCATAAGATATTGGGAAGGAATACAAACAATGCAAGATATAAAAGGTACAGGAAAGCATAAGGAGACATACATGGGTGAGGATTGGATAAAATATCATATTAGACTGTTGAGCAACAGGGTTATAGGGGATGTAAGCAGCTCATGGAGGGAGGGCTATTGTCTTCTTTCTTACTTGCTCCAGAGTGTGGCTTGGGCTGAAGAATTTAGATTGCAGGTTGGTCAGTTTTCATGTTGGCTTCGGTGATGCAGTTTACTTAGCAAGGTGAGGGGCTGAAGCTGTAAAAGTCTTCTTTTGATGGTGGTATATTCCTAGTTCATGACATCTCTGAGGTGAGGTGATAGGAGCTTCTCAGCCTGATTATAATAATACAGAAAGTTATTAATCCAAAATTGGGTTTTGGTTCCTTTTTTGGGGGGGGGGGGCTCTCTGGGTGACATAAACTGGGGATGTTAAGTCAGAGGGGAAGGATAGTCACAGAAGAAAAGATTGTATGAAGAGTGCTAGCTGGTCACCATCTTGGCTTCCTTTGTTTTGGACAAAACCAGTATTTTTCATTTTTCATTTCCGAGAGGCGTTCTCAACTTTATTGAAGGTTTTCAGCTGAATTTAAGACTTGAACAGATATTGGATTCCATTTTCCAGTCAAACACAAAGGTACAGGTTTGGGGTAGAAAGCCGTATGACTGATTTTTGCCAGGAAACTACTGAGTTTCAGCAACATAGTCAAAGAAGGTTCCAGAGCCTCAGAAAAAATGTATTATGTCTACAGACAACTGGCTGCTCACTCTATTTACTATAAACACATTTTAAATATAACTCTGTTGAAAGCCCTAATTTTATCTGGCTTTTCTATTCTCTGAGAGCTGGCAATATATTTTGCCAACATTTATGAGTCAATCTGTCTCTTTGACATGGATCTTTTCCCTATTGCCTCCCCAAATTCAAACTTGGTGTTATGTATTCCTTAAGTTGTTTATATAGTTGAACTCAAGGGAAGCCCACAATTAAAATCCTAAGTCTGCAATCAGAATAAATTAAAGTGTTACTGTTTCCCAGATGAAGAATTAATTTATTCCATTTCTTATTCCTGCTATAATGACTGTCAAGAGAAAGAATGATTGTAAGTCTATCGATTCCTTATTAAACAGTGGAAAGTGGTAAAAGTGTCACCTTCTTTAGTACCTTATTTTGAACAGAATTCTACTTTGATCTCAGTCTTTGTCAAAGTGTTATAAAAAAACAGGTTAAGTTGCCGATAATGTGCAGGTAGACACATTTAGTTTTTGAGGAATTTTAGCAATGTATTGCCGGCATTTTGAAAGGGGATATAGTATCTGCTTTAGAGATCACTAATGGGTGTAGCCTTAAGAGGGCAATATTATGTGATCATTTCCAGCTTTTCACAGCAGTGAAACATCTTTTTAGAATATTAATCTCAGTGCTATCTGTTTGGAGCTATTTATTCTTTGACCATTAACAATACACTTGAATCATAATGTAATCCTAAATGCTGGATTTTCCTCTTGATGTTCTCTGTATTGTATTGTATTCCTCTTGATGTTGAATTTTATATTTACTGACAAAGAAATAAAGGGAGATTAGTATAGATCGGGAGTGTCAAACTCAAGGCCTGGGGGCTGAATCTGGCCCACAGGGTATTCAGATCTGGCCCTTGGGGCCACCCTGGAAACAGTGAAGGACTGGCCTGTGGTGCTTCTGCCAGCGAAAATGGGCTCCTGAGCTCCATTTTCAGTTCCCATGGCCTCCTGCAACCATCTGCCAGTGAAAACAGAGCTCGGGAGCCTGTTTTCACTGGCAGACACTCAGGCCACCACCAGCGCCCCTGACAGGAGTGACGTTAAGCTGGCCATGCCCCCCTGGCCATGCCCACCCTGGGCCCCCAAGGTCAAACACAATCCTGATATAGCCCTCAATGAAATCGAGTTTGACACCCCTGGTATAGATCTGTTTCAAGCTATTTAGCTCTCGTCAGCTAGCTATACCCTTTTGGGAGTCAAATCTGAGGTACTTACATATTAGGTAGATGTATTAACCTCTAAGTCATGGACTCTCCTTTGTTGGCTATACCAGGGGAGAGATTAAGTATTTTTTCCAGTGAGACCAGTCTATCAGGGCAACCTGGTCTACCCAAATATGAGATGGAGCATACTGTTTCTGCAAACAAAATAGTTGTCATGAAAGCGACTGCCTGCAAAGGCTTCTGGATTGGGGCTGAAAGGCGAAAGCGGAAGCAGTATGCTCCGTCCTATATTTGGATAGACCAGGTTGTCCTGATAGATCGGTCTCACTGGAAAAAACACTTATTCCTCTTGATGTTCTCAGTATCCCATTTCTCAGGGAGGACCCTTAGACTGGCAAGTTATATTAACTCAGCCCTAAAGGAAATGAACATATGGAAAGCTTTTCTTTCCTTGGCAAATCCTCATATGTCTAAACCTATTTTGAAACTCTGTATATTGAAATGTATGGAAGACAAAAGAAAGGATGAGACTGAAAGAGAATAGGTTGCTTAAAATTTTGCCCTGTGATTGGACTACTTTTTTAAAGTAAACATCTGGAATGTAGTCAGTTTACAGCTAAAGAGATTTTTCTGAATAAGAGAAATTCACTTGGTGAGTCAACATTCTTTCTGGATTAAAAAAAAAGACTTTGAAACTTTTTGTGAAAAAGCTTAACAATGATTGGATGTAGGAATGTCTGAAACACATAAAGGGTATAATAATTTTGAAAAAAAATATTTTTGATAAAATGCTTTTGAAAAAAAATGGAATGAAAACAGATTGAATCTTTGTGAAAATGTTTTGTTTTGTTTATATTAAAGAGCATAGACAATTGGTGGATTTTACAAAATAAAAAGTAAAGGTAATATGAGCTGGACTGTGAGCCTGACTGTAACTATGGAGTGCCATTTGAGATGAAAGTAATAAGGGCACAGGAAGACAAAAGAGAAATGAGCCAAGCCCCATTTCTAAATGACTTTGGAAATAGTTTTTAAATTGTTCTTCAACTATTAAGAATCTACGTGGTGCAATGGTTAGAATGCAGTATTGCTGTCTAATGCACTGCTCATTGTCAAGAGTTTGATTCTGACCAGCTCAAGAATCCATCAGCCTTTCATCCTTCTGATGTTAGTAAAATGAGGACCCGGATTTTTGGGGGCAATATGCTGACTCTGTAAACTGCTTACAGTGGGCTGTAAAGCACTATGAAGCAATATATAAGTCTAAATGCTATTGCTATTAAAAACTTTTCAATCAACAAGTTTTGTACATGTACTGGGAGAGTTTCTTTTAATCCTTTTAATCCTTTAAAGACAAATTTAAATATAAAATTAAAAAATTAAAAAACAAAACAAAAGGGTGGGTAGAACATTGATTCTGGAAATACTTTTTTTTGGCCTTTCTTTCCTTCATAAAGTTATCATTGATCAAAAATAGTAAGTTTATTCCTGAAAAAACACATTGAGCATCCCACACAGCCACTTCTTCACTGAATGGCTATCAATAAAATCTTTATTATGACCAAAGACAGCATAAACCGAATGGCTAATATTCAGTGAGAATCATCTCCTCCTTTTCCTCCTCCTCCTCCTCTCATTCATTCATTCATTAATTCCTTCCTTCATTTTTTTCAATAGTTTGCTCTTAGCTGCTTTTTTGAAAACAGCTTTTTTGACCTGAAAATTTTCCCAGCTTTGACCTAACATAGCGAATTATCTGCTGATAACATAGTGCAGGAGTGTCAAACTCGCATCATCACGGCATTGTCACATGACGTATCATGACTCCCCCCCTTTGCTAAACCGGGCATGGGAATGCATGTGATGCATTCTGGCCCATGGCCCGCGATTTTGACAGCCCTGGCATAGTGCATCAATGATTCAGCCTGGACATGTGAAGATTATAAATGTTATGGGAATAATTGACCATGCAAACTCCCCTTCTAATATTTTAGGGCATGTATGCACCTTGAAAGACTTTTGTACATTGAGAAGGATGTTCTACAGCATATAGTGACAACATGATTTAGGCTCAGGCCAGTGGTGGGTTTCAAATTTTTTTACTACTGGTTCTCTGTGTGTGGCTTGGTGGGTGTGGCATTGCTTGGTGGGCATGGCTTGGTAGGCATGGCAGGGGAAGATTACTGCAAAATCTCCATTCCCATCCCACTCCAGGGGAAGGTTACTGCAAAATCCCCATTTCCTCCTGATCAGCTGGGACTCAGGAGGCATAGATGGGGGTGGGGCCAGTCAGAGGTGGTATTTACTGGTTCTCCAAACTACTCAAAATTTTCGCTACCGGTTCTCCAGAACTGGTCAGAACCTGCTGAAACCCACCTCTGGCTCAGCCCTTATTGTATGTGCTTATAAGACAGCAGTGGCTCCTACCTTCCAAAGCATCCTGCTCATAGAGGTTTACAAAGGAAGTGGAAGCATCTCATTATATACAGTAATCCAATGTTTATGCAGCTGGACACCTGCAGTGAGCTGGTGTACCCATTTTTTATTTCTTGATTTTTTTTTCTCTCTCTAAATCCTTAACAAAACTAATTACACTTCTGGGGCTAAAGTTTCTTTTCCATCCTCTTTTAGCTAGCTACCTTTGTCTTTGATAATGCTTATATAATGAGAGCAGCTACAATTCCAGTCTTCGTTCCGCAGGCTAGCTGAGGAGTGTTTAATGGCTACTTGAAAATAAAATATGAGCCATAATAGAAGGCAGCTATTGAATTTTTAATCACCACCAGGGGACAAATAAATAACCCTTACCACAGGCATAGTTGTACAGTCTTATTAAAATACAACACATCCTTTATAGCTGAGGACCAAAATCCTAGGCACTGTAGAAAATGCTTGGCTTAACTCAGATGTAGGGAGACCATTTGTGTTAACCAAAGGTCTGAGTTCATGTTTGTTCTGTACTTGTTGTTTTCAATTAGCAATTAAGTGGATGCTGGTTAACAGACGGGAGATGATCGTGCAGTGTAAATATTTTTACATCTAGGCCTGGAGTTCAGATTTGTTCACTGGGACTGAAGTGACAGCTATGTTGAATGGCTCAACTTGGACTAATCGCTATTCTCTCCTCCTTTCACAAATCTATGGTAGAGGTCACATGTTGAAGAATAGCTTGTTTTCCATTAACAGTGAAATGGGTATCAGTTAACAGACAAGAGATGACTATGCAGTATAAATACTTTTACATCGAGGCCTGGTATTCACCTTTGCTCCTGTTACTTAAGTGACAGCTATGTTACGTAGCTCAACTTTATTCTTTTCTTCTTTCAGAAATCTATGGTAAAGGTCACATGTTGAAGAATAGCAAGCATTCATATTAGATGGTGGCAGCTATGCCAAGTCTGCTATTTAATTATAAATAAGCATAAAAACATCTGGTATTCCACCATAGAACATAGTTCCATAAGCAATTTTATAGCCACTCTTCGGTAGCATTTTCAAATGCAGTCCAAATCTTTCTTTGTGCTATATCAACAATAATAAGCTTTCGGGGCTTTTGAATAAATCAGAAAAAAAACAAGAAAATAAAGTAAAAAGATTGATTTGAGAAATTGTTATAGATTGAGAGGATTAAAATGTGCATCTTAAATGATCATTTTACTTACTGTATGTACAAAATCTCCAAATTGCATATTCCCCCCCTCTGTGTGGTGGTACAGTGGTTAAAATGCAGTATTGCAGGCTAATTCTGCTTACTGCCAGAAGTTCAATCCTCACTGGCTCAAAGTTGACTCAGCCTTTCATCCTTCTGATGTTAGTAAAATGAGGACCCAGATTTTTTGGGGCAATATGCTGACTCTGTCAACCACTTAGAGAGGGCTGTAAAAGCACTGTGGAGAGGTATATCAGTCTAAGTGCAAAGTGCTTGAAATGGTGTTGGATTCTGAACTTCTCACAGACCATGCTTCTCTTTAGCCTGAGCCATTGCTCCTTGAAAACACCCATCATTAAATATGTGGTTATAGATAGTTTTTGATTATATCCAAAATAGATTGCAAATAATCAAATAATTTGGATTTGGTTATCATCTAAAGACCATTTTTATTACTGATGAGATAGAATGTAGTTGAATTAGTGTTAATAACCTCTCTGGTAATTTACTTCATATTGTAATAATTAATTCAAAGCCACATGAGTCTTTGACAGGCTGAAGCAAATAAATCCTTACTTTATGATTAATATCCCTCAAATGAAATTGTCTTGACAAAATCTTGAAAATGTAATATGCAATAATGCTGCAGATGGGATGTAGACAATTTGCCTTGTAGTGTAATATCATTTAAAGGGGAAAATCTATTCCCCTTCTATTATTCAGCCACAATTCTTCTACTCAGCAATAGTAGGTTATCCTTCATACAGTGTGTTGCTTGCACTTGAAAACATATTTATTTATTTATTTATTTATTTATTTATTTATTTATTTATTTATTTATTTATTTATTTATTTATTTATTTATTTATTATTCGAATTTCTATACCGCCCTTCTCCTTTCGGACTCAGGGCGGTGAACAGCCAAAATAAAAATATTTATACATAAATACGATTAAAAATAGATTTAAAATAATTAAATTTGGCCCATAGTTTAAAATTTATCAATTTAAAATCCATATCAAAATTTAAAACCAACCATAAAATCATAAAATTAAGAGAGACCGGCTAACTGAAAGAGATGAGTTTTTAGGGCCCGACGAAAGGTCCGGAGGTCGGAGATCACTCGTATCTCTGGGGGTAGATTGTTCCAAAGGGTAGGTGCCACCACAGAGAAGGCTCTCCTCCTGGGGGTCGCCAGCCAGCATTGTCTAGCCGACGGCACCCTAAGGAGGCCCTCTCTGTGGGAGCGAACTGGCCGGTGGGAGGCTATTGGTGGCAGAAGGCGGTCCTGTAAGTACCCTGGCCCTAAGCCATGGAGCGCTTTAAAGGTGATCACCAACACCTTGAAGCGCACCCGGAAGTCCACCGGAAGCCAATGCAGCTCGCGCAGGAGAGGAGTCACATGGGAGCGCCCAGTCGCTCCCATAATCCCCCGCGCGGCCGCATTCTGCACCAGTTGGAGCCTCCGGGTGTACCCCAAGGGGAGCCCCATGTAGAGAGCGTTACAATAGTCCAGATGAGAAGTGACGAGTGCTTGAGTGACTGTGCGTAGGGAGTCCCGATCCAGAAAGGGGCGCAACTGGCGTATATATGATGAGGATCCTTTTTTTTCTGCTCTAAGTTGTAATTCCTTCAGGGACAAGATGCTGGGAATTATTCTGCCACATCTAGAAACAGTAATGATTATCATCCCAAGGCATAACTAATGGCTATATTGGCTGGAATAATAGATGGTGCAGTCCAATACACTAGACAAACCCTAAAGTTGCACCATGTTTTTAGTCAGTTTGTGGAGAACATTCTCAAGATTCCCATTGACACCTTGTCTGATTGTTTTCAACATCTCCAGGTTATTTTTCTCTAGCACTTCTGAAAGTAAGTGTATATCTAGCAACCCACAGAAAGTCTATCTTTTTACTCTTATCATTACATTATACCTGCTTATACGCTATCTTTGGTCAGTTTCCTCCAGTTCTTCTATCATCAGTGGTCCAAAGATTTCTTGGTTCTTTAAAGGATTGACTCCTTTTTTTCTTCCCATTACTTTAAATCTGAAACTGCACAGTTAATCTTTACTTCTTTTACTCATAACCCATCTTTTTTATGAAGTCTTTGACCTCACCTGTTAGCTCCTAGGATCAGCTAAAGGTAAACTTGTAGCTGACACCATATTCATTCCTTGTTTATATTACCTTTGTTTTCTTCCTCTGTCTATCTTGTTTTCTATTAAAAAAAATTCTGTTGGATGGGGAGTTTGTGCAAGTTGTAAAATTTTGGAAAGTAGTTGTGTCCTATGAAAAAATGCTTGGTTTACAGCTAAAGAGATATTATAAAAATGTATGCAAATGATAAAATAAAAATAAATAATAATTGAATAAGAAATTGAAATGAGAGTAAAGATAATTAGAAAATTGGGGCTGCTTGAATACCACTTTAGATTGAATTGAAAAGGGAAACAACAGGAGGGGGGAAGGAGTAGAGAGAGAGGAAGGGAGAAGAGAGGAGAGGAGAGGTGAAAGAAGAAAGGGAAAAGAGAGGAAGAAAAGGGAGGGAAAAGAGGAGTAGAGGAGAAGGTTAGAAGGGGGAAGAAGAGAGGAGTGGGGGAAGAGAAGGGGAAGTAGGAAAGAGAAGGAGAGAAAGAATGAAGGAAGTAGGAGAAGAGAGAGGAAAGAAGAGAAGGGGAGGAGAAGAAGAAAGTTTGGAGTAAAGGTAAAGGGTAAAAGAGCAGCCCTGAAAAAGTAAAAATTAAAAATGAAAGTTAAAAGAAAAGATGAATGAAAAATGATGGAAATGACTGTACATGTAAATGTGTTTATGAGAAATAAAAATTAAAAATTAAAAGAAAAAGAAAAAGAAAAAATGCTTGGTTTACAGCTGAAGAGATTTCAGTTTAAAGTCCAGTGATATCATCTTTCCCTTTCTCCTACCTGCTTTCCTGCCTGTTTCCTGATGCTGAAAATAACAAAGGAGTTGAATAGAAAGTGACACAGAACTGATTAGGAGTTAAGACTAATTTGTTTTGAAGAATGTTTAGGAGGGAGTTCTAATTTTGCCTTTTGAATTTAGCATACCTTGTATTTTCTTTCTTTTCTTCCTTTTAATCATTTCCCTTCCTCTTGGTAGCTAGATGATAACATATGATGTTAATAATCTGTCAGGCCCAGGTATTTTTAGAGGGTTATTAACAAATGAAAGATGTTTACCTGTGCTGTATATGGAAAAAATGATTTATTGCAGGATTTACAGTATGGAAGCTTCTTTTTTGAAATTAAAACTAAAATAGAGTGAAATACTAACAAAATGTCACTTCAGGTAATTATAAATGGGAGACATTTGCAAAGACAAAAGAAAAGCCCCTCCACGTGTTGAATAAATAAGATTGCTTCTATTATTATTGCATTGACTGATTTATTGCTGGAGTTTTCCTGCGTTCCTGGGAACATCTGACAGAAAGTACTAGTCCAATCAATCACAAACAATAGAAAACTCTGATTAGATAAAAGCATGAGATAACTTCTGAAATGTATCCAAGAATCTAGTTCAGCAATGGCATTTGAGCTGTTATCAGAAAAAGGTGTCAAAAATTGATGGTCAGAAATGGTAAAGCTGAATGTAATCTGCCTCCTTGATGGATTTGACCTTTGTCTCAGTTAGGACAATAATCTGGGACAGAGGCATTTGGACATTTTGGCAGGAATTGGAGACCAGTATCTCTCCATGCCCTTGTGATTCTACTCAAATCCTCCCCTAAGTAGCAATTACGATTTTAAACTTTGAGTAGGCAAAACATTTTGGTGTATGTGAGTAAATATATCTGATTTTGGCCATTTCCACTTTGACATTAATCCCAGCCAATATCTAATACAATTAGAAATGCTAGTATCATCTTATGTAGTCAGATCAAAAAAACTTCCCTCTTTACAACCCTGTAATCTTTAGTTCAGGGTAGAGTTGGGGCAACTGGATGGAGCTGAGCATTTACTGGTCAGATGCCCTTCTTGATGTCCACACAAAGTTCAGAGCAGATATTTTTTTCTTTGGGCCCTAGGAGAGAAACATCTGCTGCTACCTAGGATTGAACTCTTAACTTTCCAAGTGAGAGCCAGACATCTTTACCACTATACCAGTAGGCCACTAAAGTAGTCAGACCAAGGGGGGCAAAAAAGAGTCAAGGCAAATCAAGTTTTGATTTTCATCTCCCTTGACCAACTTAACTTGGCTAAATCTTGGATGCGCTCAGTAGTGGTTTTCACTTACCTTCACTACCGGTTTGGAACTGTGAGTGTGCACATGCTTGTGCTTGATCGTCTGTGATGACGTTCGGGCAGGTGATTGGAGCCTCCTGCCGCCGCCGCTACTGGTTCGTCCGAACCGGGGCGAACTGATAGAAACCCACCACTGGATGCGCTCTGTAACTCTTACCTACTCTTACTATTTTATTTATGAGCTATTGTGTAAGCAAGGAGCTAAAGCTAAATTCAACTAAATTATGCAATAAAATTTGTAGTTCCAATATGTTCCAATAATATATTATATGTTCCAATAATTACTATGTTGTTTAACTTTTCTTAAATTGCGTGTTGCAACAGTTAAAACACATAAAATTTAAGAAAAAGCTGCGGCTACTGAGCTTTTATACATTAAATCTTCAGAAATGTTTACATCTAATTTTCTTTTTTTTTTAAATTATCACAAAAACTAGCTTTTGGTCCAGACATCATGATGAATAAACTCATAATCAATTTATGGGTAGCAAAAAAAAAAAAGGAAAGAAAAAAAGAAAAGAAAGATAGAAAGAAAGAAAAAAAAGAGAAGGAAGGAAGGAAGGAAGGAAGGAAGGAAGGAAAAAAAAAGGTTAACTCAAAGAAAAATTCCCAAGAAGTCAAGTAGAAAATCAAGACGGGAGAAGGAAGATGTAAATATGTTATGCAGTTATTCAAAAGACAAACCTGAGCACAGATAAAGTCAGTTCGGGAGAACCCAAATGAAATGAGCATTTGATATTGGCAGAGGATGTACTTATAACGTATAGTTAAAAGGGGTGAGCTTTCATCAGCAATGCCCAGAAAACTTACTCAAAGATGCAAATGTTTTTGGCTTAGCAGTCAATGGTACACATTTTCTTTTTCAGCTTTCTGTTAGCACAGTGGGTTTTTCTCATCTCTCCACTACCAAGCATATGAAAAAGATCACTCATTGTCAGCAACCTTGCTTTATTGGAAGCAAAACAATAGCTCAGTCTCTGGCTTTGTACAAATGTACCTATAACTATAACATAAACATTTTATAAAAGCAGGATGTAAAGAGATCTTCCTTTCTTTATTGGCAGTTAACACAACTGTAATATTTAAAGCCCACTCTTAGCCACATTGCGGTTGTACATCTATAACTTTCAATCTTGATGCAAGAATAATAGTTTCTTATTAAACTCATGCATAAAAACTTTTCCAAAATCACGAGGGACATTTTTTACCTTGCAGGAATCCATTTGAAGTTGGATATGTGAGTAAAACAAACCATTCAGCGGTGCTGTAGTACTTGATCGACTGAAACATACTATAAAATATTAAAAAGCTCCATGAATGCTTTTTTTCCCGATAAAAACAAAACCAATTCCCTCTGATGTTCAGTTTACAGTCTTGCTGCATTTCCCTGAGGGAATGTTTGCTCTTGGAAGAAGTAGTTTACAAAATGTTTGTTTTCAATTCCTTTTCTTTTCCCTTAAATCATTTACAATTTCTTCACAATAACTGGAGTGTAATTTGACCTCTAAATTTGAGAGACATTTTCATATTACATTTTAAAATCACTCTGTTCCATGTTTTCATTTATTACTACTGAACTCTGTTCATGGGGGAAAGGAAATATTGAGTAGAAATTCAATGACTTTATAAATGTGCTGTTACATGGCTAAGTATGACTATAGCTGGAGTTTTTCTATCAGCTACTGTATGTATAAAATGTTTAAAAGGCTCGAAAGTTATGGTTTTATTTCTATTTTAAATTCAAGAATATGACTGCTATGAAAGTCTGCTTGATCAGGTAATGGAAGATAAAATGCCATTTAATGGGAATTTAGAATTCAGTCTCCATATATAATACAGCTTCTTGTGCTCGTAATTTATATATTCAAGATCCATTCTTGTGGAAAGTCTTCACTGTAATATAATTGCAACCCCCCCTCTCTTTTTTCCCTATGGTTATAACTCAGGGAAGCATTTAATGGGCTTGCAGTAGACCTGAAGGCTCAATTAGGACATGTCTATCCTAGGCCATAAAGGGGATTTGGTTAGGTTTGGCTCACTGAAAAATATAATGCCAGTAATTGTGGCTTATTATAAATGTTTCAGCAGACCATAGTTTATTATGATACATGAACTCTGTTGTAGTTTACTTTCATGGTTAACTGCAGAATCTTGGAGGCCAATAAGCAGCCTGCTATTTTTGTCAAATATTTTCTTTGGCTGTGATCCCTCTGTTGTGTTGTCTAGAAGATTTATTATTTCAGTTTTATTTTGCTATTTAATGCTTGCAAAATGTGAGTGTAATGTCAGACAAAATAAGCTTCAATCCCAAAAGAAAGAAAGAAAGAAAGAAAGAAAGAAAGAAAGAAAGAAAGAAAGAAAGAAAGAAAGAAAGGGAGGGAGGGAGAGAGGAAGGAAGGAAGGAAGAGAGGGAGGGAGGGAGGGAGGGAGGGAGGAAGGAAGGAAGGAAGGTCTTGTACATCGTTTTCTTTTAATTTACCTATTCTCACATGCAAAAATTCATAATGGAGATATTTGTGAAATATCTGTTTTTGCTTCTCTAACCCTTTATAACATTAGCCACCATGCTACAAACAGTATAGAAATCCAGCTGAAAGATCTCTAATTTTAAATGTTCATAACTCTTTTAAGCTATTTCTGTTTATTTTAATCAAATGTTGCAAATATGCAAGTTACAGCACAATTGCTGTAAGGTATGCGTGAAGTATCCTTTCTATGCTAAGGAGCAGCATAAAAATAAAGTGTTTTGCTGAATTGTGTCTGTCAAAAGATCATCTGGTTAGTAAACAGAATGGAAATACAGTGAAATGTGTAATTGCATTAAGAAATGCATTGGCTTTTGTAGCATTTGAAAACTCTCTTTCACTCTTCAATCATTTAATAAAACATTTTGACATCAGTGTTTCAATTTATTTACTATTTGTGGTTCAGAATCACTTTAACTCATGTATAAAATGAGGAACAGTGACATTAATTTGTCTGAAAGGTAAGTAGGATCTTTCTTTCTGCAGAAGCTGTGGTGTTTTGAATAGCCATTTGAGAATACTTTGATATGTAAGTGCTTAAATTAAACATTACCTCAAGGACAAATATATATGCCTTTGGCATCACTTTAATTGATACAGTATAAGTCCTGGGAACTGTAGCATGATAGCCAATGATATTTTTATATGACATTCCTGATTCCTCTCATAAAATAAACCTGAATTGAGTTAGTTAATAATATAGACAAATATTCTATTTATATACAGTATATTTTAAAGATATGTTTTTATTTCTAAACACGACACCATCCAAAATCTTTTCCCACAATCCAAAGCTCCATACCCGAATTTACATTTCCAATGATTATATCAATTTTTAGTCAAATGGGAAACTTCAGAATAATTTCTTGAATTCTTTCAGAATACTTTTTTGTCATATTTCAACAATAACATGGATTGTTAAATTACAAAACCAATTAAATTGCTGTAGCTTGGAGAAATTTCAACCCTTATTTTGTTTTAGATTGTTCCAAACAAAAACAGGTTGAAACTGTTTTAGGATTGATTTTGCAATCCATTATTATATCATTTAAAGTGATGCTTTATTTTTCATTATCATTTTTCTTCACAAAATACAGATTTCTGTAATTAATATGTCTCTGTGTATATCTTTAGAACCAGGCACCATATCACAATAACTGGAGAGGTGCAGTTTGATTCAGGAAGAATCACAGGAGTTCAGTCAACAATACAGTACAAAAAAAAATATTGAATGCAGGGGAAAAAAATGTTTTTCTGGTCTAATGTCTAATAGTAATTGGAATCTAGACCTGGATCTTGAATCCACACTATCTTTAGAAGTGGCTGTATTAGCCACTTCTATGTATCATGGAATGTCAGGCTTCATTAAGTAGACCAGATAGGAAACATGCCCAGATGAATTAATTCTATTTCAATTCAAAGTTAGATTAATACAATCTTGCAAGTCTGAAAGTACAATTATCTTGCCAGAGAAGAGAAAGTGATAATAATGCTGGATCTTCTTACCATCTATAATGGAATGTGTGGCTGACCTTGGAAAATGAGGGGAAAATATGCTGCCTAGGAAACAGAGAAGAGAGGGAGGGGCCCTCAAGGGCTCAATGGCCACAGAAACATAGGATAGACTTGCCCTAATTGATTAGATGGTTAAAAGTGGTGGCAGGAACTTTGTACCTCCAGACTTGCATGATTTTGTTCATGTCACCCAGCCAACATCCATGCCTAAGGAAGGACCAACACCTAGGTCTCCCTGTTCCTTATCCAGTTCCTTAACCTGTATCATTCTCTCCTTCCTTTCCTTACATTCATATTTGGCCATAATAGTTTTACAAGTTTTACAAGACCCTAAAAGGTAAACAGTTAAATATGAAGATAACAGATTTGTCAAAGGAACATCTGGGAATATTAAAAAAAATCAATTCTCTTTTACATTGATTTTTTAAAATCTTTACTTACATTAAAATGCAGAAGTATAAACGAGAGCAGAGGTTGCTCAATTTTGTTTTCTGTATGAATCTTGGTGTATATATAAATCACTTTAAGTTTGCATTACACATTTGTTTTTGCAATTGTATCTCTCTCCCCGTTTTGGAGGCACAAAACACAAATTTTTATAGAGATACTGTAAAATAAATAAATAAATATACTTAAATTTATAATCTAATAAAAATAATGCCAGTTTTCATCTGCTTATTCTTGGTTAATGATGTTTATAAAAGGATTGATGGTGAGAACGTGCAGAACCATTTCTCATAAACTGCCGACCATCTCTTTGGAACAGGAATCCTGTAAACATTCTGTATTGCCTTAAAGGCATTTCTGGGTCTGGTAAGTAATGTCTTGAAATAAACAGCATTGCACATCACCACATTCAATGGTAGTTGAGTCTGAAACATAGAGCTTCACTGCTGCCAAAGAAAGAAGTGCAAAATTCAGCTGATCATTTTGTGTCATATGATCAGCATAATTACATCCATTTCTGTGTCCCTGTGAATCCTCACTAATCACGACAATCTTAAAGATGTTTTTTTTTCTTCAAAAGGCAATTGGACGGTTTTTTTCCTTGAGAAAGAAAAAGAAAACATTTCGCTTCTCATCCAAGAAGCTTCATCAGATCATCCGTCCAGTTGTCTTTTGAAGAAAACAGCACCTTTGAGACAACTATAACCTGGATGACTGAGAATCCAGTTGTTAATCATGGGAGTTTATTTCACCTCTTTGTCCAATTCAACTAGGCTGTGATTAAAAAGAAGCCTATTTGTAAATTTATAATAAAGCTAGGTCAACCTTTTGGATGAGTAATATTAGAATAGGCAGCTTCCACCAGTCTTATTTTTGGCGTGAAAACTCTTAAAGTTTAACAACTTACTAAAATGTTTCTTTTTCCTGTTTTCCTCTGTGAAAACATTAAAGTTTAAATTAATAGAACCAGCACCTCTGCTTTCAAATTAATACGTAATATTTAAAATATATTGTTTTAATGATCTGAGTTTAGTTTAGAGACTGCTTATTTTATGTTTTTAAAAATAATTGTTTGTAGCATGTTATCATTTGACTGGGTTTTCCCCCTATGTATGTAATGTCCTTAGTTATAAGATCATGATAAATACATTTGTTATTCCTGCTGCTATAATATTAATGATATCTGAATACATGTTTGTGTGAAAATCCATATGACAGAATAAATTGTTTTTCTCAACCCAAGCATGGCAAGGTTTGGGAGTTGCAATCTAACACTAGAAGCCATTGGGTTAAGGAACAAGGGCTAGAGACCAACGATATGAAATCAAATGATACGGAGAAAGATTAACTTTGATGCATAACAAGAGAGAAGAGTTAGTTTTTAGGTTTTTTTGTTTTTTTTTTAGTTTATTTGATTTGTATACCGCCCTACTCCCGAAGGACTCAGGGCGGTGAACAGCCAACAATAAAATACATAAATACACAAAATTTAAAAACCCGATAAAATCAAATTAAATTATTTGGCCCAGACAAATTAAAATACCCCAATAATTTAAAAACAGATTAAAATTTACATATTTAAAAAGGGAAGAGATCAGGCCAAGCCCGCTTGATGGAATAAAAAGGTCTTCACAGCACGGCGGAAGGAGCGCAGATCCGGGATCCTCCGTATCTCCGGGGGGAGCTCATTCCAGATGGTAGGTGCCCCCACAGAGAAGGCTCTCCCCCTAGGGGCCGCCAGTCGACACTGTTTGGCTGACGGCACCCGGAGGAGTCCCTCTCTATGAGAGCGTACTGGCCGGTGGGAGGCTATTGGTGGTAGTAGGTGGTCCCGTAAATAACCAGGCCCTAAGCCATGGAGCGCTTTAAAGGTGGTAACCAAAACCTTGAAGCGCACCCGGAAGACCACCAGGAGCCAGTGCAGCTCGCGCAGGAGAGGTGTTACATGGGAGCGCCATGTCGCTCCCATTACCACCCGCGCGGCCGCACTCTGCACCAGTTGGAGCCTCCGGGTGCTCCTCAAGGGGAGCCCCATGTAGAGAGCATTACAATAGTCCAGGCGGGAGGTGACGAGGGCATGAGTGACGGTGCGTAACGAGTCCCGATCCAGAAAGGGACGCAACTGGCGAATCAGGCGGACCTGATAAAAAATCCTCCCGGTCACGGCCGTCAAGTGCTCTTCTAAAGACAGCCGTGAATCCAGGAGGACGCCCAAGTTGCGAGCCCTCTCCGTGGGGGCCAATGATTCGCCCCCAATAGTCAGTGATGGCGTCAACTGGCTATATCGGGACGTCGGAAACCACAGCCCCTCGGTCTTGGATGGGTTGAGCCTGAGCCTGTTCCTCCCCATCCAGATCCGTACGGCCTCCAGGCACCGGGACATCACTTCAAGGGCATCGTTGGGGTGATCCGGGGTGGAGATGTACAGCTGGGTGTCATCAGCGTACTGATGGTACTCCACCCCGAAACCACGGATGATCTTGCCCAGCGGCTTCACATAAATGTTGAACAGGAGAGGTGAGAGGACCGACCCTTGCGGCACCCCACATATGAGGGGCCTCGGGGTCAACCTCTGTCCCCCTGTCAACACAGACTGCGACCGGTCAGAGAGAAAGGAGGAGAACCACCGCAACACAGTGCCTCCCACCCCTAACTCTTCCAACCGGTGCAGCATGATACCATGGTCGATGGTATCAAAAGCCGCTGAGAGATCTAACAGGACCAGGACAGAGGAGCACCCCCTGCCCTGAGCCCTCCAGAGATCATCAACCAACGCGACCAATGCTGTTTCCGTGCTGTACCCGGGCCTGAAGCCCGACTGGAATGGATCCAGATACGTCGTTTCATCCAGGTGCTGGGGGAGCTGTTGCGCAACCACACTCTCAACAACCTTCGCCACAAAACGAAGGTTGGAGACCGGACGATAATTTACCAACATTGCCGGGTCCAGGGAAGGCTTCTTGAGGAGAGGCCTCACCACCGCCTCTTTCAAGGCGGCAGGAAAGACACCCTCACCCAGCGAAGCATTTATAATCCCCTGGAACCAGCCTCGTGTCACCTCCCGAGAAGCCAGCACTAACCAGGAAGGACACGGGTCCAATAAACAAGTGGTCGCGTTCAGTCTACCCAGAATCCTGTCCACGTCCTCAGGGGTCACAGGATCAAACTCATCCCAGATAACATTCAAGACCTGCCCCAGTCCCTCCCCCTGAGACTATCCAGTCGGAGTCCAGATCTTCCCGAATCTGAGCGATTTTGTCATACAGATATTGAACAAAATCCTCGGCTCTACCCTCCAAGGGGTCCTCCCGCACTTCCTGGTGGAGCAGGGAGCGGGTCACCCTAAACAGGGCGGCCGGGCGATTATCTGATGATGCAATAAGAGCAGCAAAATAGCTACATTTCGCTGCTTTTATCGCCACTAGGTAATTCCTAATATGAGCTCTTACCAGTGTCCGGTCAGATTCAGAAAGACTGGCCCTCCAACTACTCTCTAGGCATCTTTTTCGGCGCTTCAACTCCCTCAGCTCCTCAGTGAACCAAGGAGCTAAATGAGATCGGCGCCGGGTCAGAGGCCGCAAAGGCACGACCTGATCCAGAGCTCCAGCGGCCGCCCTATCCCAGGCGGCCACTAGTCTCCAGTCGAGGCGTGTGCCAGATCCTCAGGGAATGGCCCAAGCTCCATCTGGAACCTATCCGGTTCCATCAGGCACCTGGGGCGGAACCATCTTACCGGCTCCGCCTCCCTGCGGCGGGGTGTAGCGGTTCGAAGGTCGAGACGAAGGATAGAGTGATCAGACCATGACAAGGGCTCGGTGACTATATCCCCTATCTCGAGATCACTCAACCACTGTCCAGAGACAAAAACTAGATCTAGCGTGTTTCCCCCCGTGTGGGTAGGGCCATGAATTAACTGGGTCAGGTCCATGGCTGTCATGGAAGCCATGAACTCCCGAGCCACCTCAGATGCCTCACCAATGGATGGCAAGTTGAAATCCCCCATGACCATAAGCCTAGGGGTCTCAACCGCCACCGTGGCGATGACACTGAGTAGCTCGGGCAGGGCTGCTGCCACATGGCAGGGAGCCAGGTATGTGATCAGCAAACCCATCTGAACCCCGTGGCCCCATTTCACAAGGAGGGATTCACAGCCGGCCGTCTGAGGAACAGTGGCCTCCCTCGGTCTCAGACCTTCGTTAATAATAACCGCTACCCCCCCGCCCCTACCCTGCAACCTCGGCTGATGGAAGAGTGTTGTCTCTAAAGAAGGTTTATGCCAATGGGAAACAGTTTGGGCATTTTATTATTTTATAGGAATAGGGTTTTTTTTTTTTTTTTTGGTATTTATTTATCAGTACTGTTCAAAGTATTTTTCAGCCTCCATCTCTGGAGTATCAGATTCAATGAGTTACCCCTGGAGCTGCTTGCGTCTTCGGCTAGTGCCTGTTGTTTTGCTCATCTAATCATCTCCTGCTGATTGATGACTAGACTAGACCCTGGAGAGGGAAAGAAGTGAGTGCAAAGTGGTAATAATTGCAAGCCAAAGTTGTGATTAATTAAATAAGAAAAGGTTGTGGAGGGCCCAAAGATCCTTCAAAATTTAAATACACATGAGTTAAATACATTACATATCACACTTCCACAAATTGGGCCACACAGCTGAATCCCACCTATTTCTTAACATATAAAGCATCTCAGCCATTTACAAAAGGAAGACAATGCATTCCTCCTGTTTATTGAGAGCTGTGGTGGCACAGTGGTTAGATTGCAGTATTGCAGGCTAACTCTGCTGACTGCCAGGAGTTTGATCCTCACCGGCTCAAGGTTGACTCAGTCTTCCATCCTTCCAAGGTTGGTAAAATGAGGACCCAGATTATTAGAGACAATATGCTGACTCTCTAAACCAGGAGTGTCAAACTTGCAGCCCTCGGGCCTGATGCATCATGTGTGGCTATGCCCATGTCCGGTTTAGCAAAGGGGAAAAAAGTCATGATACATCACGTGATGACGCCGTGACAATCCGAGTTTGACACCCCTGCTCTAAACCACTTAGAGAGGGCTCTAAAAGCACTACGAAGTGGTATATAAGCATAAGTGCTATTGCAATTGTTAGTGTTATAAGCTTAAGTGTTATTGCTGTAACACTGAGTCAAGGTGGACCCAGCCTTCCATCCTTCCGAGGTGGGTAAAATGAGGATCCAGATTGTTGGGGGCAATATGCTGACTCTGTAAACCGCTTAGAGAGGGCTGTAAAGCACTGTAAAGCGGTATATAAGTCTAAGTGCTATTGCTATTGCTTAATTTCCCAATCCAGTAACCCTAATCTACATGTTGCCATTTACCTATGGTAGCTATGACTGGCAGAGGAAAAGGAGCATCTTCCTGTAGTGGCTCTTGTAAAATATACACCATCATTTTTGGAATCGGAAGTGAATTCTTGTACAAAACCACTAAAGCATAGCATGATTTTATAACCTGATTCAGGCCAGGTTGCATGCTTTTATAAAGCCCTCAGTTTTGGCTGGCAGATGTTATTTAGAGACAGGTTTTTCCTTTCTTTTTTCTGGAAAGGAAATTTGGAAAGTGTATTTAATATGGAAAGGGTATTTAATTTCTCCTCATAAAAATTCAGAAGGTTAATACTTTTGTGGCACGTCTTTTTGATTCGTATTTCCCAACCCATTTATTTACTACATTGCTAACTGATGAGCTAATTTGTAGGATCTGTCATAACAATTACTTAATAGATTTAATTATGATATAATGGATTAGACAGACAAATCTATCTCAGATGTGTGTGTATGTGTTTAAGATAAAATGTGGAAGTTCCAAAATGTCTCATTCAGTTAATAAATAGACTTCTAAAGCTTCAGCCTACCAATTTGATCTTGGCTATTCATAAATAAAATAAGCAAGTTTGATCCTGATAAATACTTAGAGCCACGGTGGCACCGTGGTTAGAGTGCAGTACTGCATGTTAGTTCTGCTGACTGCTGGCTGCCTGCAATTTGGCATTTTAAATCTCACCAGGCTCAAGGCTGACTCAGCCTTCCATCCTTCTGAGGTAAAATGAGGACCCAGATTGTTGGGGGCAATATGCTGACCCTGTAAACCGCTTAGAGAGGGCTGTAAAGCACTGTAAAGCGGTATATAAGTCTAAGTGCTATTGCTATTGCTAGATGGAAATCTCAAGGTTAACCTGGGAAGTTCTAAAAAAAACAGTCTCCAAAGACAGCATTGGGAAGATAATTCCATGTGTTTGACCCTCATCCCACCCCCCAAATTAGATTAACAGAAGGAAACTCTTGGTTTGTAAAAGAATGCCTAAGACAGAAAAGGACAAGTTGGGGTAGCATATTGCAAAAAGATTTTTTTTTAAAAAAATTGGGGGACAGAGGTAAAGTACTAAGCATGTAATTTCCAAGTTAATTTACACATGTCATGAGCAGAACTGGAAATTATAATGATTTGCAAATCATCTACTACCTGGCAGATGTGCAACGATCCCCAAGGGAAGATCGTTGGGAAGTACATCTGTGCATGATAACTGTCCTCTACAGTAACTAAGCTCTTCAGTTCCCCCAAATAATGCCTTTAATGAATGTGAGACAAGATGTAGCTAAAGCAAACCACTTTTAAGCTCAATTGATTTTAGCTCTAGTCAATTAAACACGCGCGTTATTTTCCCACTTAATTTTTTGGGCCCATTCCTTATGCCTTTATCCATCTTCCAAAATGAAACTTCAAATATATGTAAGTGCATTAGCTTGCTTTTTTTTTTTTAAAGAAACCTAGCTACACTTTATTGCTATGTTCCTTTTCCTGTTGCACAAAGTCAACTACTCAAGGCAGGGACTTGTCTTTCCATTATATCAGTTTGTAGCATAGGATGCATATTCATGACATGATCAAATATAGCATAAATATATACCATGATTTAGAGTTAAATTCACTTAATTTGGCTAGTTCTTGCTTGGGAATTAGCATCTCTTCCAAAGTTTTCTTTAAAAAATATTGCTTCCTGTAGAACTGCAGTAGCCTAATTGTAAAGTATTCATCTAGGTGGAGATACATGTTCAAAAAGTTGTGTTATGGGAATCCCCTGCAAGGTTTCAACAAAGATGATTAGGAGACTGGAGGCTAAAACATATGAAGAACAGCTGCAGGAACTGGGTATGTCTAATTTGATGAAAAGAAGGACTAGGGGAGACATGATAGCAGTGTTCCAATATCTCAGGGGCTGCCACAAAGAAGAGGGAGTCAAGCTATACTCCAAAGCACCTGAGGGTAGAACAAGAAGCAATGGGTGGAAACTAATCAAGGAGAGAAGCAACCTAGAACTATGGAGAAATTTCCTGACAGTTAGAACAATTAATCAATGGAACAACTTGCCTCCAGAAGTTGTGAATATTCCAAAACTGGAAGTTTTTAAGAAGATATTGGATAACCATTTGTTTGAAGTGGTGTAGGGTATGCTGCCTAAGCTGGGGGTTGGACTAGAAGACCTCCAAGGTCCTTTCCAACTCTGTTATTCTGTTTTCTGTTTCTACCCTTTCACATCTGTCTTCTTTAACCTTTTATTTAGTTTCTATTTATTTCTGGCTAGCACTAGCCTGTTACAGGCAAAACACTAGAATGAAGAGAGCGTAGTATACAATTCCTTCCTGCCCATTTGTCTTTTATCTCTGTTTACACCCTACTAGAAATTGTGCTTTTCCTGCTAAGAAATTTTGAATGATCCAAAATGTTGTGCCACAGCCAAATGCAATCAGAAGACATGGAATCTGACTCAAAGCATCCTGTACTAGCTTATGAATCTCTTTGCTCTTTTTTATTGTTACCATTATTATCACTGTTATTATTGCCACTTTCCTTTCATCCTCTTTGCTTTTCTTGTTTTATCTGTTTTATCTAATTTCTTATGGCTTTTATTGTGATGTAAATGATAGTAATTTAATCAATGCAATGCAATGCAACACAACACTCTGCATAATTGCTGTTTGGGCTATCATTAAATTACATCTCAGACCTGATTGTGAAATGGGAAACAAAATTAAAACAATTTTTGGAAACAAAAAAGATGTAAAAAAATACTTCTTTGAAATGTCCCTTTTGAACTTCAACACCCACAACTAATAATACAATAATGCCTCTTAGGAAACAAGAGGTTGCTTATTGGTTGATAAGAGTATTAGCTTGTTCTTATTACCATACTTGTTTCCCTACCTGCATTTGGACAAGTATTAAATACTTCCAGCTGACAAAATACCACAGAGTTGTTCTTGTCTGGGAACCTTAAGGAAATCTACCTGATCTCTTGCACGCTATACTTTGGCCTAGTCAGTGGGACTTTATAACAATGCATTACAAGATAGGGGAGACATTTAAAGTGGAAATACAAGTGATAGGCAAAGAGAAGGTAGATAAGGACACTTTATTGGATATACAAAAGAAGCTGGTCAGTTTTAAAAATTAAAGGAGAAATGAAAGTGATAAACCAGCAAAAGGAAGACATATGAAATAAGTTTATTTGAAAAAAGATTAAAATAAGACATGTTTTTATGAAATTCTGGCAACCCTTTATGGGTTTTTGCTGATATCATATTGAAAAGTTTATTTATTTATTTTATTGAATTTGTATACCGCCCTTCTCCTGCTGGACTCAGGGCGGTGCACAGCCAAAATAAAAAACATCCCAATAAAAAATTTAAAATTTGTTAAAAGAATTAAACAACTTTGGCCCAAAAATTTAAAACATCCCGACTAAAACCCGTAGACAATTAAAAATCTAACATCTCAAAAAGGGGGGGGGGGTTATGCCAGCCCTTCTTGATGGAAAAGAAAAGTTTTTAGGGCACGGCGAAAAGCCCGGAGATCTGGTATCATGCGTATCTCTGGGGGCAAATCATTCCAGAGGGCAGGTGCTGCCACAGAGAAAGCCCTCCCCCTGGGGGTCGACAGCCGACACTGCCTGGCTGACAGCATCCTGAGGAGTCCCTCTCTGTGGGAGCGTACTGGCCAGTGGGAGGCTATCGGCGGCAGAAGGCGGTCCCGCAAATACCCAGGTCCTATGCCATGGAGCGCTTTAAAGGTGGTAACCAACACCTTGAAGCGCACCCGGAAGACCACCGGAAGCCAATGCAGCTCACGCAGGAGAGGCGTCACATGGGAGTGCCCCCTCGCTCCCATAATCCCCCACGCATCCGCATTCTGCACCAGTTGGAGTTTTATTTTTTATTATACTCCTTTTTTCTTTTATTTCTTGGTGTGGTTTTTTTTTTTTTTACTTTTTCTTTCTTTGCCTTTTTTTTTTTTTACTCTTCTTTACTTTCCTTTTTCTGAATTTAGTTTGTATTAGTTTTCATTTCTGTATGAAGCTCCTGCTCAAGATACCTTCACAATGAGGAATTATACTCAAACATAATTGATAGATTTAAACAAAATCTGGAAAAACCATTTGTTTGACTATTTCCATTTGGGCCCAAAGGACTAAATCTTTGTGGATGTCAGCAGAAGAGCTGTAAAACATGGAAAAAATTTGAGCCTGTCCGATGATGAGTAATTATCTTCCAAGTACCACATCTGGGAATGAAGCAACTCTCATGGAGTGGTTGTGGACAGCCATCAATACTCAATTTCCTTCTCCCATGGATCGGTAGGAATCTTGATCTCTGTGCCTGAGATGTAATTGAAGACATTATCCAGTTGTGCCCAATCCAATAATGCTTCAACATAGTCTTTATAGACTACACTGGCAAGGATCTGAAAGTGAGCCATCAGTCATAGGAATATAATTATTTCTTGTGTCCTCTGTACCGGCTAAAGGGGCATGCTTTAGAATACATGGTAGGAAATGAGGTTCTGGTAACCGGAGAGTTGGAATGAACATAACCTGAAACAAGAATAGTTCAAATGTGATACAATAATCAATGCAATTGAGAATGCTGTTTGCTTAGGGTTCTGGCAACTTGTTAGATCTTCTATGTTTGTGGTCACAAATAAATAATTTGGGAGTGAACACTTATATTACATTATTAAATCTAATAAATAATAATTTGTTGAATCCCCAAAAATATAATTGAACATTGAATGCCCCAAAATATATTTACACCACCCAGAATACATTCTGGAAATGTCAAAATTGATTCTGATTTCATGGAGATGGAGATGAAGCTATGTTTCCAAATATATTAAATTTTATGATTCTTTATACTGATAAAAAATACTAATTGTTTATACTTCTTTATACTA
This sequence comes from Pantherophis guttatus, assembly GCF_059756535.1. Lineage (NCBI taxonomy): Eukaryota > Metazoa > Chordata > Lepidosauria > Squamata > Colubridae > Pantherophis > Pantherophis guttatus. The sequence goes on along the minus strand of NC_142065.1, from coordinate 99,856,031 downwards.
ATTTTAGAGATGTGCTCTCTTATGTATACATACATACATATGTAGGTCTTTGGTTATTCGGGTCTTCTCCCACGTAAAATTGGAAGTGTCTTGGCGACGTTTTGACGAAGTCTCATTCGTCATCTTCAGGCTGGTGTTCTCAGCTTCGTGCTTCCAGGAGCACGAAGATAGATATATCTATATCTATCTATATCTATCTATATCTATCTATATCTATCTATCTATCTATCTATCTATCTATCTATCTATCTATCTATGCAAAAAATTAAAATCTCGGGTGTTTTCCCGCGTCATATTAAATAAATTAGTTAAAATGTTTAAAATTCTGATTAAAATCCTAGCTTAAAATCTGTCGCTTTTCTATGTTTGCTGCTGCTGACGTAAGCTGGTTAGTCTGTAACTCTATGTTGTGATTGGAGGACAGCAGTTTTTCTTCGTGCTTCCTCATCCTGGCTGTTTGGCTGCATGTTACAGGCCTAACTTTCTCAGGTTCTCTATTATTATCTGTCTGCTGTAGAGGGGAAAGGATTCTGGTAGCTCCGACCTCGCAACACACCCACAGCTTCTAAACTAGATAAGAGCCTGAAGATGACAGGGTTGTGAGCCTGTTGAAACGTTGCTATAAGAAAAACTTTTAAAGTTACTGGTAGGATTTTAGCTAAAGTTTTAAAGGACCTTGCAGAGTGCTCTGTAAGGATTTTTAGAAGATTTTAAGCTAGGATTTTAATCAGAATTTTAAACATTTTAACTAAGTTATTTAATATGACGCGGGAAAACACCCGAGATTTTAATTTTTTGCATATACACACCCGCGAAAACTTAAGAAGACATATATATATATATATATAAAACACAGAGAGAGAGACACAGAGAGAGACAGTCAGACAGAGACAGACAGAGACAGAGATAGATAGACAGACAGAGAGACAGAGATAGACTTTTACTTGTTTAATTATTCTGGTCAGGCCCAATATAAAAGACTGAAGCCTTTCTTATAACAAAGGTATTTATTTCTTGTCTTCCTCAGAATTACATTTGGACAGCAGAGCTTCTGACAGGAGCAACGACTTATATACAGAGGAGGCGGGGCAAAAGGTAAGTAGGGACCAATGGCAAGGAGCATAATGACATCACACAATAACATATATACAAATATACATATTTACAGAAAACAAGTTAGGTATTTTCAATTGTAACATAGACAGGTAGACAGACAGTGGAGAGGGAGAAACACCCAGATACATAGACACAATATCCCTTAGGAGAAATCTTTTTTTAAAAAATAATGGATTAAGCTTAAGAATTTGAATTACTAGTTACCCAAATCCTAAAAAGAAATATAATTAGCTGGCTTTAAAAATCACTGATGCAATTCCCTTGCTCAATACATAAAGGAGGAATGATAATGCCAAGGACATGAAAAAGTAAATATTTAATGTAGTAAGAATGAGTAGCCCAAATCAGTAATGTGGATTTGGCAATATTGACACATTTACCATGGATTTGCCCACATTAGTAGCACTGAATTGCAGGAAATTTTAATAATGTCACTTTACAGATATGCAACAAGTGAATAGTTTCAAATTAAAATGTTCATGAAGTGCTTAACAGGCTCTTTCACATCCACAAATGACTACATAATTGGAGGATTTAGTGTTGGTTGGTAGTTACCTGTTGGTTAATTTAGATGCTGATAAATGAGCAGAAAAGAATAATTCTCAGTATGTGTGTTTTTCTGTTTATAAAAAGTTGGGTCAACAGAACAGGTTGGAACAGAGCTCATAGAGCTCAGTTAAATAAGAAAGACGTGCTGAATAAAGAGAGCCTAGAGCCTGAATCTTACAGCTGCAAATTCTATCTTGACATGCTATCTCAATATGCCTACATACCATCCACAGATAATTCACAAAGGACAAGCCCTGGGTATCATGTTAAAATGACTTTGAAAATAAGTGATATTTTTGATGGATTGTATTTCCATGTATACAAATGACCAAGAAAACACGTTGCATCCTTTATGATCGTTTTCCAGATATAAAAAGGACCAAGAAAACAAGTTATATCCTTGATCATTTTTTTCTTTTATATATAAAAAAGCACCCAATCCTTCCACAGATTTTGCATTTGTAAATCTGAAGCAGATTGTGCCATTTTTTATTTTTTTTTTGGTGAATAGATAGCCTGTACTATAATTCCACCTTAAATTCCCTGGTTCAATGTCCAGGTCTGAAGCTTCACTCAAACTCTTATTTAACATGTTCAATGAGATGATTTACAACTGTTCAGCTCCTTACCATTCTGCTCTTCCTGCCCTCCAGCTAGTTTCAAAGCCGTTACTAAGCCCAAAAAGTAAACTTATATCTGATTTATTTAACTGTGCTTATAAAATAGCATTTTAGGAAAAGTTATGGCTCTAGCTGAATCGGTATGGGATGCCAAGGAAACTATTATCATGCTTTGGAAAGGGACATAAGCCCCCAAGGTGATACTTGAATGGCCTTCTGTTTGATGAGTGATACGGACCAATTGTAATATTTTGTGGAAATAGCATCCAAACATTTAAGAGTTATATTATGGCAAGGACAATCATCTTTAGGAGTATTCTACATTCTATCTTTCCCTCTGGACTACATCACAAAAAGTCAGAGTAGAAAAGAATCACAGCTCATGCTTTGCTTGAGTAAATACATAGTTTCAACGCAGGAGGGACTCTGATTTATATTTTAATTTCCACTCAGTGTGCCCCATCTTGAAAAGTCTCTCCATTCAATTCAGATAAGTTCCGCCCTTTAAGAGAAATAGAAGGAATGAAGTTGTCTTAACGTGCAGGGCATAAAAACATCTGAATGAGTTTCCTAATGGAAATAAACCTAGTAAGTTTTGCTTTTCAACAGTTTTGACCCCATGGACAGGGACACTTAATAGTTGGTTTTAGAAATGCAAATAAGAGAATTTTCTTGCAGATAACTAATCTTAAAAATTCGTATGTTACATTTTATTAGTTTGCTAATTTATAAAGACACTGTCATTTTAATGCTTCTTTTTTTAATTACAGGACATTTTAAATACCTGACAAATGTATGGTTTTAAACCTTTATTGGCTTTAATTTCATCAATATTTAATGAATTGATAATTAATGCTAGCTCTTAGAGCCTTGCGGTACGATATATTGGTGCATAATTTTCATCAAGGAAAAAGAGTAAAATATTATGACTGGACTATAGCTATAAAATCTGTGCTAAGAAAAAGTCGTAAGATTATTAACTGAATTAAAATGTCTAATTTAAATATAACTCTAGTGGTGTTTTTCTTTAAAAGAAAGCTAAAATAATCTTAATAATGTTGTATAAATGATTTATTTGGTTGAATGGATTCTTTAATACTGAGGTCTGCAATATTATTTAAGATTATGAAGGGGAAAAACTGATTAAAAAGGAATATAGGCAAATCTATGTTAATATTATATGCACACACACATAACTGTAATTACTGTAGCTTTTTGTGGGCTTTTTTTTTTTTTAAGGAAAAAGAACTTTTTTAAACAAACATGACTTCACATAATTGTATTTCCATACTGGGGAAAGAACTGAACTAGTTATTTTTCTTCCAAGATAGTAACAGCAACCATATTCTGACTTCTTTTTTTTTAAAAAAGGTGCTGATTTTGCAGTTTTCTGATAAAGTCAGAAAATTCATACATACATAATATCTTCAGAGGGAAGCTCAAGAAATATATTGGCTTTGGCAGCAAGGTCCTTCCTTCCTAATAGTAGGATCCTGTTACCTAGGAAGACAATATGGTTAATAATCATATGAATATTAGGCATACGGTTGAGAATCAAGAAGCAGATTTTATGTATGCAAGCTGAAGTGCTACCTCATCCAAAACATGTCAGTCCCAGAATACGTAGTCCTCATCTTACAACCGTTCATTTAGTGACCGTTCAAAGTTACAACAGAACTGAAAAAAGTTACTTATGACTGTTTTTCGCATGCTTGGCAGCTGGTTCATATTTATGATGGTTGCAGTGTCATGGGGTCATGTGAATAGTTTTTACAACCTTCTGACAAGCAAAGTCAATGGGGAAGCCAGATTCACTTAACAACCATGCTGCTATCTTAACAAGTGCAGTGATTCACTTAACAACTGTGGCCTAAAATGGGGCAAAACTCACTTAACATATATCTCACTTAAAAACATAAATTTTGGGCTCAATTGTGATCGTAAATTGAGGACTACCTGTATAGGGACCCATAGCACCATTTTGTCTAGATTTCATTTCACCTTGTTCTTCCTTATCCCACCCATTATTAACTTACCAATTGTTTCCTTGAAGTTGGATAGCAACAAGAAAGTATATTGGGTGTCATCAGATAGATATGGTATCAATCCAAAACTCAAAATGATTCATTGATTTCATTTGTTGCTAAACAGGATAGAGGAGAAGATGGAATGCTTGGGAATACCAAAGACAAGGCAAGATCAAACAGTATTTCCTCAACCCTAGGCTGGAAAGCACAGCTAAACAGCATTCCAAAGGGATCCATAAACAAAGGGATCAGATGGATCCATAAACAATTGTTTCTAGAGCCTTGGTAGAAGTAATAACACCACACCAGAACTCACTTCCCTCATAAAATGGATGGAGCTTTTGTGAGTTCATATCAGGTGGTTAACAATTCTAAATTTATGCCCACTTTAATTTGTTGTGAGATTTCTTCCACTTTTGTTCATCTATCATACTCCTTCTCTCTGCTCCCTAATAATACAAAAAGCTGATGTGACATAGCAGAAAGATGTCAGTCAGAATAATTGTGACATTTCCCTGGGTTATCTCTATTTTATACAAATCAATCGAAGTTTCATCTAATAGAAATCAGACTATTCCCCAAGTACATTTAAAAAATTACCAAAAAGTGCTTGAAAAAGACCATTTTAATCACTCTTCCACCAGATGTCAATCTGTCCAAATGTCCTGTAACAGTAGGAACATAATTATGCACAACTATGCAGTCAATGGCCTAATTCCATAAAGGTCTATTATATCCAGTAAGTCAGTTCAGAAGGGTAAAGTGAAGTTTGGTAAAGATTCCCCAAAATGGAACCTTTTCATTTCCTTAAATGACAGGTCTGAGCCACATAAATTTGGCATACCTGTGATGTTTTCTAGGGAGTCATAATTTAAGAGGTGCTTGGTCAGACTAAAAGCAGACTCATCAAAGCCTTTGAGAATAAGATGTGGGAAACGAGTGCTGAAACAGTATCTTAAGACACTCATGTAGGTGATTCTGGAGTTGAAGATAGATGAGACGAAGGAGATCAAAGACTTATCTGCAAGAAGATCACCAGCCTGCCAGTTCTTCAGACTGAATGAGGTAGGGCCTGGTGGCTCAGCAGACTAAAAAGCATTTTTTTAGCCGAGTGGCTGTGGTTTCCAGCATCCCGATATAGCCAGCTCGCGCCATCGCTGGTTATTGGGGGCGAATCATTGGCCCTCATGGAAAGGACTCGCAACTTGGGTGTTCTCCTGGATACACGGCTGTCTTTAGAAGAGCATATGACAGCCGTGGCCAGGGAGGCTTTTTATCAGGTCCGCGTCCCTTTCTAGATTGGGACTCCCTACGCACGGTCACTCAGGCACTCGTCACTTCCCGCCTGGACTACTGCAATGCTCTCTACATGGGACTCCCCTTGGGGTGCACCCGGAGGCTCCAGTTGGTCCAGAATGCGACCGCGCGGGGGATTATGGGAGCAACGGGGCGCTCCCATGTGACACCTCTCCTGCGTGAGCTGCACTGGCTTCCTGTGGTCTTCTGGGTGCGTTTCAAGGTGTTGGTGACCACCTTTAAAGTGCTCCATGGCTTAGGGCCGGGGTATTTATGAGACCGCCTTCTGCCGCCAATAGCCTCCCACCGGCCAGTTCGCTCACACAGAGAGGGCCTCCTCAGGGTGCCGTCGGCCAGACAATGTCAGCTGGCGACCCCCAGGGGGAGAACCTTCTCTGTGGCGGCACCTGCCCTCTGGAACGACCTACCCCCAGAGATACGCACGATACCAGACCTCCAGATTTTTTGTCGTGCCCTGAAAACACATCTATTCCATCTAGCCGAGCTGGCTTGACCCCATCCTTACGGTTTTAAATTTATAATTGGTTTTAATTGGGTTATTTTAAATTGACGGCCAAAAGTATTTAATGTTTTTTAAATTGTTTTTAAATTTTATATGTTGTGTTTTTACTGTGGCTGTTCACCGCCCTGAGTCCTGTTGGAGAAGGGCGGTATACAAATTAAATAAATAATAATAATAATTGTGATTAACACCATTACTGTAAGTTCGAATCTCACCAGGCTCAAGGTTGACTCAGCCTTCCATCCTTTCTAAGGTAGGTTAAATGAGGACCCAGTTTGTGGGGGCAATAAGCTGACTTTGTATAAATATACAAAAGTATGAAGGCTATTGCTTAATGCATTGTAAGCCGCCCTGAATCCCCGGAGAAGGGCGGCATATAAATCAATTTTTTAAAAAAATGCTAATTGTGTCAGCGTTTCCTTAAACTTAGACATATAAATAGGAATAGTTCTAGTAACTGGAAGCATAGAACATAGTGCATACATGCTTGGAATAAATATATTTGGCCTATGCTTATTTAGAATGCTTAAAAAAAAAGTTTAGAGGAAAAATGGCAAGTGAAAAAGTGTAGAATATAATATTCTACAAAATACCTACAGAAGGCAGGAGACTCACCCAAGAAAGAACGTGAAACGATCAGTGAAGCTTGAAGTTGGAAAGTAAAAGTACTTGTCTGCTCAAATAAGATTTGGCTTATGCTCAAATTGCTTCTTCCTGTCTCCTTAAAATTGAATAATTGAGAAAAAACTCTGGACATGTTGTGGTCCTGCCCCTTTTCATTCAGATCTTGAAAGCTGTATCCATGCATATGTGGCAACACCTGTTTTTATTAGTCAGATGTGACTGGAAAAATCATCCAAGCATGCTGGGCTTCATTTAGTAGACACTGATTTCCATGTCCCCATTCCTTACAAGGTCTATCTGACTTTTTATATTGAATGGGGTAGGACTGTTAGTCATATGGCAGTGGTGGCTGCTCTTATAGTATCAATCAGAGTCCTGGGCAAAAAAAAAAAAAAAGTAATTCTGGCTCGTGTACAAAACTCAACAACCAAGTTTAGAATCAGCACCAAAAGTATTATCTATGTTTTCAATTTGTTTCGATTTGTTTTCAACATGTAAAATGTAATGTGCTGATTATTACTTGAAAAGCCATCTATGTGCCTTGGAAGTCTCTTGCACTGGTTGTCTTAAAAGGGTCCTATATAGTTTTTATCACCTCTAACGAAAGTATAGGATGCTAACTTCGTCAGTAGCTGTCCTGGTTATTTCAAAAGTATTGTCCAATTGAAAGCCCTAACTTCTTGCTAGCTTTTAAAAATGCCCTAAAGCCCGTCTTTTAAAATATGCTTTTAATTCTTGATTGTAACTCTTGTTTTTAGTATCTCAATTTTTATTGAGATACTATGCTGCCAGCTTAGGAGCTGGCAGCACGACTCAAATAAATAAATAAATGTTTAAAAAGGTAAAGGTAAATGTCATCCCTGTCCCGTCATGTCTGACTCTAGGGTGTGGTGCTCATCTCCGTTTTGTAGCTGAGAGCGGCAGCATTGTCTGAAGATGTTTCTGTGGGCATGTGGCCAGCATGACTATATGCCGAGGCACACGAAATTACCTTCCCACCAAAATGATACCTATTTATCTACTTGCATTTTCATGCTTTCAAATTGCTAGGTTGGAAAGAAGTGGGCGAAAACCAGAACTCATACCATCAGAAGTCTATTTAGCATCAGAACTATACAATTAATAGTCCTCCCTAGACTACAGATAAATTCTTGCTTAAAAACTTTATAGTTCAATAGTATAGTTATTCTCCGTATTTATCCTCTGCAAGCCATTTTATTCCAAGGCAATAGAACAACAGCGAATGAAAACAATGAGACCAGAACAATAAAAAGATGAAAAATACAGAAACTATTACCCCCTCAACTGGCAAATGGACCATACAAATGGAGCAATTTAATCTACCTTACACAAAATGGTAACTATATTTAATTAAAAAAATTAGGAAGGAGAACTGGCTAGCTCTTTTGCTGCTATTGCATAGCTCTTCTCCCAAGAGTGATTCCCCCTCCCCACTCTGCTATATTTTAATAAGCACAGCAGATAATATCCATGCTGGAATCTTGATCTAGCCTGTGTCTTTTCCCCATGTTTCTACTTAACTTATACTATACTCAAAAGCTGTTCATACAATTATCCATTTGGCAAGATGTGGCTAGGAATCTAGGAAATGTTCTGCTGATTGACTGTGATGAATGCATTTTTTCCGTATTCTGTTTTCTTGCTATAACCTTATGCTAATATCTGGGATGGAACCAGCCTTTGAAATTCTATACCTTTTCTCTCCAAATACTTCCTTCCCTATCCTTCATTCACATTTGCCCTTGAACCATGTTCTACAAATGTAGGACACCTTGGGAATAATCTTCACCTTGTCTAACTGGTACAATCTAAAAGATTAAAATTGCACTGTGAGTTGGTTATTTTTTGTCATAAATTTGTTTCATATTATGGAATTGATTTTTCTACTTTTTGTAGAGGTTATTGTTCTTTTTGTAGTGGAACAAATGGCTAGGGTGTAATATTATTAATGTATGCGAAGTACAGCTTCCTTATCTGACACTATTCATCATAACCCAATTAATCATATGCCAAAGAACGCAATATTCTATTTCAAGCATAGGCCAATAACTCTTGATGAAATTAAATCATCTTTCTGGAATATTTCATTTCTCCAAGCTAATAATTCAATGCAAATGGATTTCTACAAAGATGACTAGGGCATATTTTGTGATCTTTTCATTAGGTTCTCCATCTTGTGTGTGTAAAATCTTTTACCATGTTCAGAACTGACATCTGCTCTTTGTTTCCATTTTTACATACACAATAAAAACAAGGCTGCTTGGCTAGCTACAAGTTACTATGTGTAGTGTTGAAGTGCAGTGTTGTAGTGATGTGTAGTGTTGAAGTTTGCTACATAGCTCTAGACAGATCAACGTCTTTAACCTCATTTAGCTCACTACTTATTGCAAAAATAAAAGGTTACCCTAATCTTTTTTGGAGGGGGGAAATCAGGAGAAAGATTTCACATTTAACTTGTGAGCATTGTGAAGGAACATCAACAGAGTCTAATGGATGCTTCACACTTTATATCATTTAGAAGCAGAACTGATATATTCTTGGAGTCATTGGTATGTAAGAGAATCATAATTGTTCAGTAGATGCCACAATGACTTCATATGTGCCATGACAGCATTGTGCAAATTGTTATGCTCCTTTGAGCCCCCTTCCCCTGTGGATACCCAATTAATTGCAAAAAAAGTTCCTAACTCTGGTTTTGTTTAATGCTGATTGTGAAGATTTGTAGTAGAAAAATTCTCCATGATAGACTTTTTCCCACCTCCCTCTAGAATTTTTATTAAGTGGGAGAGCTAAATATATATATCTCACCCTAGAATGTGGCTAGCTAGGTGCTAGGCTTTATCTATCCCTACAACATTTTCTTGTAAATAAATCTTTTTTTTTTTGGTTATACTGTACATATAAAATCTAATCCTTAGATTCCCACTCTTAGAAATACTCACTTGCACATAGGCAAAATGCTTCAAAATCTAATGTATTTTTTTCCTTGGGGGAGGGGGATAGAATCTATTCTTCCCAATGGCCCCAAGCAAAGTATAGGTCAGTGACCATTTCTGAAAGGCAGAAACTATAAATATCATCTTCAATTTACCCACAGCTCACTAGGAAGGCAATATCAGATTGGGCTTTCCAGCTACTCATCCAAAATAGTATTTCCCAATTTGTGCCAGTTTAAGCAGTGCTGTCTGCTTCCTTGTGTGTGTAAGGAGTAGTTCTTCCACATCAGACATTTGTTAATGCCCTTTGTGGCCCTATTATCTTAGATACATACTTCCGCAAAAGGCCAGATTCATCCTGTGAAAGAAAAATAAATCCATTTTAGAACAGAACAGAACAGAACAGAACAGCTTAATTTGGCCAAATGTGATTAGACACATAAGGAATTTGTCTTCGGTGTTGAAGCTCTCAGTGTATATGCAAAACAAAACAATAATAATGGTGATGATGATGATGATGATGATGATGATAATGATGATGATACCAATAAGAGAAGGTAGTAGAAAAGATGTGAAGGATAATAGTAATATAGCAATACTATATGGGTAAATATACTTAGACCTAAGTCAGTGCTGTGGAAATTAAATGTTCAGCAGAGTGATAGCATGGGGGTGGGGGGAACTATCTTTATGTCTGGTTGTTTTGCCACTTGTAATACTCTATAACGGCATCCTGAGGGGAGAAGTTGAAATAGATTATGACTAGGATGTGAGGGATCTACATATATTTTCTCATCCCTCATTCTGGTTCATGTAGTATACAGATCCTCAGTGGAAGGCAGGCTGTTTTATTTGTTCATTTTAAGCACAGCTATTGTAGGGTTGGTTAAGTAGCTATGGTTAGCCTCCACTGGGGTTACCATATTCTGAATTGAGCTCTGGTTTTCATCCAAAAATTTAGAAGGAGGTTGTTTCAGAGATTTTCACTTATGATTTTTAATACAAATGGTTGGCTCAACTTGTAAATGGAGTGGCTGTCCACTTGACTGGCCCTCCAGATTTAGACCCTGAAATTTTGTTGGCAAACTTGACATTTACTAAACACCTGAAGTATGTCAAATGAAAGGAAGAATTGTAAATAAATATCAGTATGTTGTGGCCTGGCTGACTGCTCTGAAAAGTCACTTGAGAAATTATATGACAGGCTAACTTTCACTTTAGACAAAGTTATTTATTTATTGCTGTGAAACTTGTTGAAAATGTTTTATGATTGTCCAAATGGCTTCCAGAACAATGCACCCCAATTTTTTCACTTTTCACACTTAAAGGCTAGAATTGGCACCAGCCTTTCTTTTCAAATATAATTTCCTTTAATTTAATTTTAAAGCCAGGACCAATTTTTAATGCACTGGCCTGATGTTCTGCTCTCAGGGGTGATCAGGTAGGCATTTTTGGAAAATCAGTGAAAAATATGAAAGCAACAAGGACTTCCCCTTCAGTCTTTGTCCTGAGTATCTGAAGAGGTGCAATGGCATGTGAGAATGATCCTGGAAGATAGAAGTCAGAGCCACAGCCAGAGCAATGATTTGGAAAGAGACAGCTGAGTCCAAAACAGGAATGTGGACACAGAAAATGTCTTTGAAGGAACTCTCTCTCATTTCTTGGACTGGAAAAGCAAAGGAAGACAAATATACATTCAGGCTTGCAATTTTTTTATTAATGTAACCTTACAATAAAGCAAAATTGCTTCATGTGCATCTGCTTCTTGTCTGAACTATTCACAAGGCCAGGGTACCTTTACTACCGGTTTGCAATGGGGCCGCACACGAGCGTGCATGAAGCGAGCAAGCGTGCGCTCTCTTCTGCGCATGCGCAGAAGCATTCTGATGACGTCGGGGTCGGTGGGCGGAGCCTCCCACCGGTTTTACTACCGGTTCTATAGAACCGGTGCGAACCGGGGGCAACCCACCACTGCACAAGGCTGATAAAAGGAGATGTAGACTACCTCTAAATATAAAAGCTTCACAAATCAGTAGGGCTTTTCCACAGTTCTTTTACTGGAGTGTTGACTCCTGTTTTTTGTTTGTTTTGAGGTTCTGGGTCTTTTGGTTTACTGAAGAGCCAGTAAGAAATTAAACCAAATAAGTCAGACCCAGTAAATAAACCAAGTAAGACACACCCAGATAAGTAGGTAAACCAAAAGACTCAGTAGTCCATGAAGAAATTGTTTACAACATTCAGGGTAAGGACTGTAATAGCAAATATGTAAGACAGCCAACCAGAAGATTAGCAGAGCACATCTATGAACACCAACTAGTAATTACCAGCAACTTTTAGGGTGAGTTACATGATTAGTTGGGGCAAATCCCTTTTAAGAGAGGGCATTATAAAGAGGACTGGAAAAGGAAAATTCAGTATATGTAGTTTTCAGCCTTTGGTTTCCATTTAAATGTTTTGCTGTCATTTGTTAGTGCTAGCAGAATATCTGATTCCAGACTTTACTTGATTAGGAAATAAAATAAAAATGAAGAGACCATTTGTAAACTGAAATCCATTTCTTTGTACTGGGTATAAGTATTCTTAAGTCTAAATAAAACTATAATTGAACAGATAATTCCATTGAAGGATTTGCATATTTTATTTGGGTTTGTTATCATAACCTGCACCAGATACCTAGGAGGAGTCGTTTACATAGAAACATAGAAAACTGAAGGCAGACCTAGTGGTCCATTGAACTTACCCTTTGAGATGTTTTTCTTATTTTTTCTAATTTATTAATTATTATGATCATGATTATTAATTGTTTTTATATTTTATATTTTATGTTTTTGGATGATGGACATGTATTTATTCCAAGCTTGTTTAAACTCTCTGTTACTGATGATTGACCCATTACCTCTTCTGGTGGTTGGCTCCAAGCTTGGGATATTCTTTCTTTGAAGTAATACTTTCTAACATTACTTTTGAACATCCCACCGGACAATTTGAGGTTATGAGAAGTTCAAAAGTTTGTTAAGCATCATTGGGAAGTTTGAGTAGAATTTGTATTGAAAGGTTATGAGGATTGCAAATGAGCAAAATTTAGAAAGTACAGACAACTTTATGTTTGATAGGGTATGTGCAGACCAGAGTTCCTTGACTTTTTAGTAGATCATTGAGAAATGTATGATTATGAGAAAGAAAAGGTATTGCATTATTTTTGATTTAAGGCTTTTCCTCATGGCCATGTTCACCTGAATTCATGGAATTGGTAGAAAAGTATGTTGCATAAATTGAACTCATATGCATCATTACTGACATTTGAGCTTTCATCTGTTTCAATAAAGAGGCTTATGAGAAGCCCCATCTTATGGCTTTACTATGGGACAATTCATGAGCAGCGATTGGTGGATTCCCTTTTCCCTTGTCACTGAACATCCTTTGCTTTTTAACATGTAGTGATGTATGTAGTGTACCCTAGGGGCGGGTTTCAAAACATGTTGCTCGTGACTGCGCGCACGCACAGAAGAAATTGCATGCACAGAAGCATCTGGGGGGTAGGTGGAGCCTCCCGCCACTGCTACTGGTTCGCCCAATCTGGGTTGAACCGGTAGCAACCCCCCCACTGGTACATAGGATATTGGCTGTAGTCATGTTTCAAGTTGCCTGGTGCAAGGATGCTTCCTATCACTAACTTATTACTTGTCCTGGTTATGAAAATAGATCCATCAGAATGCTAGAAATGCTATAAACCTGTGTCCAAAAATAGCTTGATTGACAGGTTGGTGGGAAAGAGGAAGGATGCAGAATGAAAAAGGAGTGGCTATAGAAAGAGCCTTCATGTTTCAGATGAGATCTACCCTCCATTCCAATATCTGTTTTGGGAATATAAACTGTTTTTGGACTCAGTAGACCTGAGTTCAGGAATAGCTTAGTGACAGCCTAGTGCTGAAAGAGGAGGAAAAATGAAACTTTAAAATGGGAGCAGCTAGAGATAAACATAAGCTGCTTTGTGGTGGACTAGCGATAAGACAAATGTTGTGGCAAGAGAACATGTTCTAAAAAAAAAAAAAGCAAGCTGTAAAGTATCTTTATGCTGTGGTTAGTAAGACATGCGATAAGCTCTTAGAAAAAAATGAATAGATGGCAGTTCTGAAAAGTTTTGCACTAATGTTTTGTTGAAAGTTGGGTGTTGTCTATGATAAGACTGCAACAGGATGAAATAAAGCATAAAAGGGACATAAGGAAATGCTAAGCAAAGATTAACAGGAAGTAAGTAAGATTAACAGGAAGTAAGTCAAAGATATGTGAGGTTCACTTGATCATTTATTTATTCATAAATATACAAGGAATATTTGTGCTGATATTAGTGAAGTTTTAGATTGGATGCGGCATTGAAAGATTAGTGAATGTTGTTGCTGTAGACTAGATTTAGTTACATTTTCTTTCTCATATCTCCTGACTTTGAATTTTACAGTTTGCTTTTCTCATTCATTTTTGTGGTTTGTGTAACTTTGCTTCCATTGAAAAAGAATTAAAGTAATGGGTATGTATGCCTGTAACCTATCCTGTTTAACAACCTATTATTGTTTCAATCTAGGCAAATGTTAGATCAGATTACAAAACTTGTTGCCTCTGTTTCTTCCTTCCTTCCCTGGAGTGGGAAGGAAGTGACAGCTTTTAAAAAAACTTCTTTTACTATTATAGCCATTATAGAAAATCAAGACACCGTTCCTTACTGTCTTTCTACAGTAATGAACCAGATTTCCATAAAGAATTATGATATGATTCCTTCAAAACTTTATGATACTTTAAACTGGCCTTTAAGTTATTAAAATTAGAAATCTGCACACTGAATCTATTTCCAGCCAATTGAAAAAGTGTGTGCCAGTGTGTTCTTAATTTTTGATATTGTCTAAGTAAACATAAGGTTTTTTTAAAAAAGCACCCCAAATTTTGGAACTATAACTACTCATTAATCTCAGATTATTGGTCATGTTTGCTATTGATGATTATTCCATATTCATTGGTTGTCCATTTATTTTTCCAAAACAAAAAAATGTGTCTAGTCTTATACGTGTGTGTGTGTGTGTGAGAGAGAGAGAGAGAGGGAGGGAGGGAAGGAGTGAGGGAGGGAGGGAGGTGGGGGAGAGGGAGAGAATTTAGAATAATGGTTTGTTTTGTTAAGACTAGAAATGCCAAGCATTAATGTAATTAAACATTTTAACACCATCTGAATTGTGGGTTTATTTTTGATAATATTCAACTCATAATAAGATAAATTAATATTTTCTTTCATATCCAAATTACTTGCAAAAATATAACATAATTCATGTAAATGTTATTTTAAGGAAAGAAAACCAGTTATGGTTTTTGTACAGATTCCAAATGGAGGAAAACCATACAGTTAACTTACCATCTGCTACTGCATCTTTCTAAACGTGAATTGTTTTGTTTGCACATATGAGAGATATTCAACTGAATTATCATTTCCATTTTGGTTCTGAAGTGAAGTTTGTACAATAACTACTGAAGCCAAACATGTATTACTCCTTCCTGAATAAGTATGATCAGAGATGTAATTTAATCCATATGTTTTCAGGCAAGTAGTATATTAATTATTGATTGCCCATGAATATGCAGATTTTCCAAAATAGAGAAGCACAGCTGCCCTGTTGTTCTGCTTTCCAAATCATTGTACATTTTTGAAAAAACAAGTTTAGTGGAGAATAGCAACTGGGGATGTGCCAAGATGTTACACTGAAGCTTACATAGTTCATTGTGGGATTCTCCAAAACATAGGCTTGGCATGGAAATGGCAGCTTTTCATGTCAAACACATTCACAATATTTTAAAAAGTTGGATGATTATTTTCCCTCAACTCTCCTGTATCATATCATAAACATGCCTCAGCAATCTTTCCTTCCTTCCTTCCTTCCTTCCTTCCTTCCTTCCTTCCTTCCTTCCTTCCTTCCTTACCTTACCTTACCTTACCTTACCTTACCTTACCTTACCTTACCTTACCTTACCTTACCTTACCTTAGTTTTTGATTCCCAGCGAGTTCCTGGATAAGACTGTCTGAATAAGAAGTTTTCTAGAAAAGGTTTTTCAAAACTATTTTTTCATTGCCTTCTTTGGGGGCTGAAAGAGAGTCACTGGCTCAAGGCCGCCCAGCTGCCTTTGTTTTTAAAGAAGGACTATTCATGCTCTTCCAGTTTCTAGCCTGGGAACCTTAATCTCCACCCTTCTTGAATTATATAGTTGCCCATCTCACTTTCATGTGATTCTGGGTACAGGGGTTATATGTACATGATTAAAACAAAAATTAAACAATCAATATCATACATTAAAACATTGTTAAGAAAACTATAACAGCAGGGGAAAATGCAATATAAATATATACAAATCATTTAACCATTCCATGGGATCTCCAAGCCTGATGACGAAACCAAGTTTTGTGGGCCTTCTAGAAGGCCAATGGGGTTGGATTCAACTTTAGCTATGGAGCTAAAGAAGAGAAGGCCTACTCCAGATTTAATAGAGTGAGAAATTTCCAGGCCTCTGAAAATAATTAGGCTATTTATTTATTAATTAGTTTAAATGTTAAGGCCATCTGACTCTTTAATGAGTCTGGGCAGCTGAAAGTAAGACTCCTGCTAGAAAGATCAAAGGAGCTCCCAATTTAACACATTCACCAATGAATGAGCAGAAAGGCACTCCTAGATTCTAATCCCTTCCTTCTTGCAAAAAATATGGAATCTTGCAGCCAATCTGCCTCTCTAGATCTTTGAAGATCTTGTTTGACTGTGAACTGCTGTAAGGGGCAGCTGTGAGAAGCCACATTGATGGCAACTGATATGCAGATTGCAAATAGGAATAGAGCAGGTAAGAGCATGAGAAAGATTTTGTCAGCAAATATATTCAACAATGAACTGTCAGGTATTGAGTTTGTCTACAGCATCGTTTCAGTCAAAGTAATAAGATTTCAGAAGTTGCCCACTTGGATTTTTTTTCCCCCTCTCAAAATGCACCATTGTTTTCAAGAAAAAGAATCCCATTTCACATCTTTGAAAAACAAATTTCATGACAAAGCCATCAATAATCAGAAAGAAGGAGAGTACTGTGCCCGCCTAATTTACACCTAACCTTTATTTTTGATGATTAATGGATACTATTTATGTAAAATGTTTCTTCTGTATTCTGGCAGAAAATGAAATCTAAATTACAGATTTTTATAGTGGTATGTTTTAATGGCGACCCTTTCCCCAATCAGAAATAAAAGAAATCCAATTATACATGCAATAAAGATGCTAATACATTTCTGCTTTCTTAGCTTTGCTTCTGAAAGTGCTGCCCTCTACTTCAATTTGTCCTTGTATCCCGCTCCATTTAGATACAAGACATTTTGGAATAATAATAGTTTTTTTAAAAAGTCTTTTTTTAAATGCTGGAAGATGGTTTATGTACATATTTGTTATTTACTGAAAAGAGCCATTCCTGACTCTTAAAGTAAGATTCAGCATTCATGCTGAAGTGAGTCACTACTGCAACTGTATCATATCCTCCCCAATCTATTTCTCTTATATATCAATGGAAATCCATAAACATACAGTCGACAAATCTGAATCATGAAAATGAAAATCTGAAAATGATTCAAATGGTCCTTTTAAAGACAAACTTCTTCAGGCTCAGTCAAAACAGTGCCACAAGAACTTAATAGTGTTTCTCACATCATAGAGTGCAGTGTACTGTGTGCAACCTATACCAGATCTCAGATTTGACCAAAAGGCAAGGAGAGACAGTGTTAACATTTGTGTGGAAAAATACAATGGGCCAAGGGATGTTTCCAAACCATCTGGATTATATCACAGGAACATCTAGACTGTCAGGACTGCATTGTGTGTCTAGTGTGTGTAGATTTTCCTGACATTGTATGCTATCCGCTAAATAAATATCTCTGCCTGAAAACGTATTCCGGATTGGATAGTTGAGAATCATCCTGGCGTCCCTGTGAAGTAGGGATTCCTAAACATTTTGCCATCAAACCTCCCTCTAGTGAAATATTAATGTATTGTACATGCCTCCCCTAAAAATCCAAACACCGAAATGAACACAAATGGACACTGAAAATAATACAATGAAACATTACAAAAGGTGACTTTATTCTAACAATGTAACTAAAAGTTTATTCACATCTCTGGACTCATTCTGCACTTCTTCAAGAGAGGTACACTTCACAGTTTAGGAAACCTGTTGTAAAGGGAAGAGCAAAGGAACATATGGCTCAAAGATTCCATTGAGCCATTTTTACGTAAATGCTAGTTCACTGGCGTATCCTTATAGCATCGAAAGAGGACTGCTGAAGACAAAGTATTGAGCCTGGTTAACATAAAAGCCTATGAAACTTCGATACTCTCAGCTGTAAAGTAACCACAGTACAAACAGAATTACATTACTGTACATATATACAGTATAAGTAATGTACAAAATTATATTACTGTACGTACATACTTCTTCCATTAGAAACAGTCTCCCAAAAATTAACCACAGGTAAAATAATAAAAGAAACCAAAAACCAATAGAAATAGATAGTGAATTATAAATCCTAAGAGAGTTCTGTTTCTAATGTTTTTCTGAAGTTTACCAAGGGCAGGAATTCCATAACATTGGCTCCCCCATAGAAATATAGATCGCCATCCTTCAAAGCTCAGGAGAGATAGTGATAGATTACTGTATTCTGAAAGCTCAAAAACAGGTGGATCAAAACTGAAAAAAGTAGGAGTTTAGTCATGTTAGCTCTTCAAAATGAGAAAGATAACACATCACAGATAATAAGAGGTTGAAAGCCCTACTAAGCAGGTATATACAAAAGTATGAAGGCCATTGCTTAACGCATTGTAAGCCACCCTGAGTCTCCGGAGAAGGGCGGCATCTAAATCGAACCAATAAAAATAATCAGGACATTGCCAAAATATAGATACATAAATCATAAATAAAATTGTGTAGAGTTTTAAAGGCAAATAAACCAGAATGAAAAACAAACTCCTTTCTTATAGTCATTGACCAGCTTGGTATAGTTTTGTTGCAGGTTATGAAATTTGGGTTAAGATATAATAAAATATTACTTCAATAATTTGAAAGAAATAAAGTAGAGCAAAGTAAGATGCACTATAAATATAAATGTGAGAATATTAAGCAAACTAAATGTTTAAAACGATGTGACCAAATTATCAAACTTGTTTGTGAATAACTTAACTGCTAAGTGAATAAAGTACTTTATTAGCATTAAATTCTTAACCCTACAATACTCATTTGACAAGCTATTAAAATTATCTGTGATGGGGTTAATCTGTTAATCAATTCCATTATTAGAGCTAGAAATTTGTGCCAATGCTTAAATTCTTGCAATTAGTAGAATACATCCAGTATGTTTTTTTCAGCTAAATCTTGAATTTCTCCATATAACATGTAAGAGATATGTTTGTACATATTTTTTGCTCCTTCTGGGTAACATATAAAAAATGTTGAATTCCTGTTGAGTGAAAATCTATCCCAAGTAAGTCAAAATAGTTACTTGCTAATAATCTATTTTAAACTTTTTCATCTGTGTTGAAAATATCATATGTTTTGTTTAATTACAGTTAAACTATGACTAATACTGACCACAAAGTCCTTTCCAATGGTTTTGGGATCTGTGACAGAATCACAGCATTAACTGCCTAGAATAGAACGACAGTAAAACTGGCTACAACATTCAGTCAATGAAATTTTGGTTTTTTTCAATAGTTGAATATGAACTTTTTACATAAATTGAATAATAATAGAGCAACAGAACAGGTTCCCTTCTGGCATGGACTGAGTTTGAAAACCGATCTTCATTAAATCTTCTTCATTAAATCTTATCATACCTTAAGAATAGTGTTTTTGTGAATCTTAAAGATAAGAGTAAGCAATAGTTGATCAATTGATGCACCTATGAACCTTTCCGATAATTGTTTCTAGAGATACTATCAAATACTTACTTAAAATCAATAACGCAGTATATGAGCTCACTAAACAATTCAACACAAATCTTTGTTCTATGGTATTTCTGCCTTCTTTGAAACTTGCCTGTCTGGGAAGTGAAAATATTTCTGCCTCCATCTAATCTATAAATTTCTGATTTAAGTATCTTGCATACAGTTTACTACCAAGGTTTGTGGCTAATAATTGTTCAGGGAGATATTTCTTTCTTGAAGATTGGCACTATTGGGGCTATATTCCATGCTTTAGAATGAGTGGGTCTTTAATTTATATATGTGAATAATGTGACTAAAATAGGATGTGTCAATCCAGATTACTGTTAATCAACTCTTTTGTTCTTCCATCAAATAACTTTTTATTCTCCCATTGTAATTTTTCACCATCTCTTGCTGGTTCTTTTCATTATCTCACTGTTATTTTGTTCTTTGTTTTATTTCTTATTTTATTATCTTTTAGTGCTTTTAATGTATCTTTTCCTACTATAAATGAATTGCTCTACAGAGCAAATGTAATGTGCTCTACATGGAAGCTGCAGAATGCAATGGCACAAGCAGTTATGTGCATCCCTTGATTAGCACATGTTACACCTCTGCTCTGGAGCTGTCTTGGTTGTCAGTATGCATCTTGGTATAATTCAAAGTGCTGGTGATTATCTGTAACATTCTACTTGGGATATTTGAGGGTCTACCCATCTATCCATCCCATCAGATTTGGCAAGAGATGCATGTTCTGGGTCCTATTTACTATAGAATGCCATCAGACAGAACCCAAGTAGAGAGACTTTTCTGCTGTGGCCCCTGCCCTTTTGAAGATTATTTCTCTGGAGCTTAGATTAGCCCAGTGGTGAAATCCAATTTTTTTTACTACTGGTTCCATGGGCATGGCTTGGTGGGCGTGGTGTGGCTTGATGGGCATAACAGGGGAAGGATACTGCAAAATTTCCATTCCCACCCCACTCCAGAGGAAGGATACTGCAAATCTCCATTCCCACCCACTCTGCGGCCAGTCAGAGGTTGTATTTGCCAGTTCTCCAAACTACTCAAAATTTCCACTACCGGTTTTCCAGAACCTGCTGGATTTCACCCCTGGATTGGCCCCAATTCTTCTGGTCTCCAGGAAGGACCTGAAGACACGTCTGTGCTACCATGTTTGGATGATCCAGTGATAGTAGCAAACCTTTCCATATGTTGTATTGAATTGGGTGTCTTGACTATATTTACCCACAGGGTAGCTTTATATTTTGTTTTTAATTATTTTTTTAATAGTAGTTAAAATAGTTAGCATGTTTTTATGGCTGTTGTTTAAATTTTCATTTCTTATTGTTCTTGAGGTTGTTCTGATTGTGATGAGCCACCCAGAATCACATGCTAGAGACAGGCAGCTGTACAAATTGAATAAATGAAAATAATTAAATAAATGATAGCTCTAACTCATTGTAAACCATTGCAATTTTTTGCTCTTTTTAAAAAAATAAAAAGCAGTATATCATATTTTAAATAAAAAAAAATCAAAGAATCTTAAAATTGGAATGGGCCAAATCCTACTGAGTACAGCAATCCAACTTCATATGTTCTCAGGATGTGATTTTCATGCTTTGCTTTCTGTGAAGGAGGAAAACTATGATCTTCCTCCCTCAGATTTCCCTATCACTCTACTCTTAGTGTTAGGCCCTTATCCTACCATTCAAGAATGACAATAATGAATTACTTTACCACCACTCCTTTTATTCCCACTTTTTATTATTCTTTCCAGTCCAAACATGGCATGCATTGAATATTTTCGCTCTAGTTTTTGGCTAGTTTGACTAGAATCCAAACTATTTGTTTGGTGTATTGTGTAGCTAGAACAATGAAGATCTAAAGGAACAATAAAGATTTGCCCAAGACAAGCTTAGCTTATGGGACAACAGAGACACAATTATATTTTTTCTCAGCAAATATATAAAAGTAGTTTGCCATGGTTTTCATCTAGGATTTTTTGTTTAATTTTGGTGTCTAGTCCAGGGGTCTGCAACCTTAAAAACACTCAAAGAGCCAATTGGACCCATTTCCCACAGAAAAGAAAACACGGGAAGCCACAAGCCAACTTGACGCCACTCACTTCCACCAGTCACATGACCCCTAGCCATGCCTACCCAGCAGGTCATTAGGGCAGAGAACCAGTTGTTAAAAAACACCGGGAACCACAAAATCCTTTTGACATCTCTCTCTCTCTCTCTCTCTCCCCGCTCCTCCCTCTCTCTGTATCTCTCTATCTCTCTCTCCCCCCCTCTCTGTATCGCTCTGTCTTTACCCTGGCCACTTCTCCATCCCCCGCCATCACCCTTACCTTTTCAGGCCAGGCAAGTTGTGACTGGGAGGGCAAGGGGCGGGGCCAGTCAGTGGTGAGATCACCTGACAGGGAGCCACAGCAGAGAGCCCAAAAAGCCACATGTGGCTCCGGAGCCGCAGGTTGCTGACACCCAGTCTAGTCTATCTTGGAGTTTCCCTTCTATTTCCCACCCAAGCAATAAACAGGTCCAATCTTCCTCAGCTTTATTTTGAGCAGTCAAGGTTGGCTAGGTGCTGGAACCTGCTGTAGCAATGCAGTGCTAATTATCCCGATTTACCTTTGAATTCAATCTCACCATTCAATTACTTCTGAACTGAGTTGATAAAAATCTGATTGGAAGAAGCTGTACATTAACTTGGACAGGAGTGGGGATTTTCTTTTTCTTGTTGTTTTTTTTGGGGTGCGTGTGTGTTTCACAGTATCTTGCAACCAAACAAGAATGGTTTGGCATGCTATCTGGGAAAAATCATAAGAGCATGCACCCACCCATACACTATTTAGTGCTCAGATGAATGTTTTTTCTCAAGCTCATTTGGAACTCCCCTGAAACAGATTGAGAAGTACAATTTAAATTACTTGTCAATCACAGTTAGTGCCAGCACTAACCATTCAATTAGCAAAACAACAACACTAAGGTTCCCTGAGGAGATAGCTCTAATATACCATTTAAACCACCCATTACATCTTTCTGAAAATGGGAAGGAACCATTTGACATTTCACAGGGTGTTTCAAGTGTCCACTTAATTAGAGTACTCCAAATCTGACCAAGTAAATATTGTTTATTGCAGCTATTTGGTTCAGAAACCCCAAGACTGAATACATTAACAGACATTTGCACGATGAGGAACTCCAACAGAAATTTCATTTCATAAGTTCAGACTCCAATTTTGCAGTTTTGCAGTATCAATTCAGTTGTCCTGCTAGCTTTGTAAGACAACCTGATCCAGATTCTGAGAAGGTGATGTGACCTTAGACTACTGTAGGATGGAAGAGGAGTTCTTCATTCGCTAGCATTGGCATTAAGCAGACCATAATATATTTAGAAATCTTTACAGATGCTTATTTGAACATGTACACTGGATCTTATTAAACCTGATAAGGACTCTCCCAAGGTTGCTGACAAAAAATAATAATTATGAGACAACTGTTAAGTTAAACCTATTTTCTATCTAATATGTTTACATAGTATTGTAATTACTAAGGGTTTTTTTTCATCCTTTCATCCAGTTATGCCAGTTGCGCCCCTTTCTGGATCGGGACTCCTTATGCACAGTCACCCATGCCCTCGTCACATCTCGCCTGGACTATTGCAATGCTCTCTACATGGGGCTCCCCTTGAGGAGCACCCGGAGGCTCCAACTGGTCCAGAATGCGGCCGCACAGGTGATTATGGGAGCGACGTGGCACTCCCATGTAACACCTCTCCTGCGCGAGCTGCACTGGCTCCTGGTGGTCTTCTGGGTGCGCTTTAAGGTGTTGGTTCTCATCTTTAAAGCGCTCCATGGCTTAGGGCCAGGGTACCTACAAGACCACCTGCTGCTACTGATAACCACCCAGCGGCCAATACGCTCTCACAGAGAGGGCCTCCTCAGGGTGCCATCAGTCAAGCAATGTCGGCTGATGGCCCTCAGGGGAAGAGCCTTCTCTGTGGGGGCACCCGCCCTGTGGAATGAGCTACCTCCTGGAATACGACTGATCCTGGACCTCCGTACCTTCCGTAAGGCCCTGAAGACTTATTTATTTCAGCAAGCTGGCCTAGACTAAATGGTTTTTAATGGGATTTTTAAATTTTATAGACTTGGGGTTTTAAATTGGGAGGCCGATTGATTTAATCTCTTTTAATTATCTTAACTTTTGTATTGTATGTATTTTAATTTCGGCTGTTCACCGCCCTGAATCCCTTTGGGAGAAGGGCGGTATACAAATTAAATTAAATAAATAATAATAATAATAATCCTAATGCTATGTCTGAAATCAGTCTTGGTATTTATCTAATACCCATCATGTAGGTGGACCTACATGATGCTGGGAATGTAGCTCCCATCCACAAAACATATTTGACATTTGGAGCTTTATAAAAACCATTCAATTCAGACAATTAGCTGATTTGCAGAAAAGAGATGGTTACTTCCTTGCTCCATTTATGGCAGGGACAGCAGTTATTTTGTTTCCACCAGAAAGCAGGTTACCTGGCTGACTGACTGGTTGGAACAAGAAAAGTGCCCAGGGGTGAAATGCTCCTGGTTCGGACCGGATCACTCGATCCGGTAGCGATGGCGGCGGGTGGTTCAGAGAATTGGTAGTAAAAATCCCTGCCTCCCCCATGCCCACCTGAGCCGCACTTTTTTTTTTAACTTTTCAGAGGCTTACTTTTCAGAGGCTTTTTTTTTTAACTTTTAAAAGCATTTCGGCCGAAGAGGTTGTAGAAAAAAAAGTGCCTTTAAAAGCCTCTGGCGATCCCAGCAGAGTTGCCTGATCGTCAGAGACTTTTAAAAGCATTTTTTTCTTCAACCTCTTAAAGTTGTAGAAAAAATGCTTTTAAAAGTAAAAAAAAAAAAGCTGGCCATGCACACCCAGTCACATTACTCCCACCACCACCAAGCCATGCCCACAGAATTGGTAGTAACAAATTTTATATTTCACCACTGAAAGTGCCGTACTACAAATGGCAGAAGGAAACAAGTAGTTTGCAATGATTTTCCAGTAGAGAAGAAGGTATGATTTCCACATTTCTGTATATTTATTTATTTATTTATTTATTGGTTCGATTTATATGCCGCCCTTCTCCGAAGACTCAGGGCGGCTTACAATGCGTTAAGCAATAGCCTTCATACTTTTGTATATACCTGCTTAGTAGGACTTTTGCCCCTCCCCCCAAGCGGTGTTCTTTTTTATACAAAATCAGCTTATTGCTCCCACAAACTGGGTCCTCATTTTACCTACCTCGAAAGGATGGAAGGCTGAGTCTATGCAATAGACTATGTAAGTCTATTGGTGAAAGGATACATATATAGTGTTGTCAGAGTTTGCTGCAGCAATCACATCCAGAAAGCACACACAGGTAACTGATTCAGCAGGATTCATTAATTTCTGTTTATATTTAATATAACACATAAAGTAAATATACAATACTAAAACAGGTTTTCCAATGTGGTAGCAAGTACAAGCAAAACAGGCAAAGGAGAGAAGAGTTTCAGTTTCAGTTCAGCAGAGCAGACTAGTTTCAGTTTCAGAGCTGAGCACAGAGCTAAGCCACGCCCAGGCTCCAAAACTGTTTCAGTCACCAATCAGTGCCCATTGGTTGACTTAGTTGCTATGCCTATACATTGGTTGACCTTGTTACTAAGCCCTATTCCAGTTCATGAATATTCTGACAAGTGTGCACATGGTATATTCATAGGTATGTCCTAAACAATTAGTGTAGACTTCAATAGTCACAGAGTTCCCACTTCAAATCTACTGAAATATTTGCTTTATCTGGAAAGTTAATACAGATTTGTTATGCGGGTAAAATGGCTGGGAGTATTTCCTCTTTTTTTTATCAGCCTAATAATGTCCACTGTTCCTGCCTTCATAATATGAACTTTGAAAAGGACAAGAACTTTTGTCATGTTGCCATTCAATAGCATCCCAATAGTGGTAGGGGAAAAGTGGCTATCACATTTCACATCTATACACAAGTCTATGGAATCATCTATTTTGAGAATCCTGTCATTCCTCTGGATATTTGCCTAATTTACCTAAAGAGAGCCACTGTGGGTAAGGCACCATACACTATGAGACTATAAATTCTATTACCATCTCAGATTTGAAGCCAGCTGGGTGATCTTGAGCTTGTCCATTTCTTTCAGCCCTAGGAAGCAACGCAATGGCAAATCTCTTCCAAAAGACTCTTGCTACTAGTCCAGGCAGTCAACAGGAGTCAACACTGATTCAAAGACATGTACACACACACACACCATTTAATATTTAGATAGTTATTATGATGCATATGCTTGTACGTAATGATAATATGATGGAAAATTATATTAAGAACCAGAAACAGCAAGTTCAAAAAGAAACACATTTTTAGAACATTTTTCAGAATAAGGGATCCAAGTTTGTAAAGACGTTAGAAGAGGCTGCTGCTCTTGAGAGAGTTGCTCAAGCTTTGTCTTTCCTACCACTGTTAGTGCTTCCTATGATTTTAGCTTTGCTTTACAACAAGTGTAAGTTCCAAATACTACCAAATTACAACTCCTGTATTCCTTATTAGTGTCCAAGATGGTTCAACTACTTCGAATTATAGCTCAATACTATTAAGTGACACTCTTCCTTCAGATCATCTTATATTTCAGCATTTAATTTCTTCTATATCTGCCATGCATTTCAATCTAAATCTACACATTCAATGATGCCTCAATCATGTTATAAACCTTAGGTTTGGCATGGTTCTTAACAAAATTGGCATGTCTGCCCAAGATTTGCATTTATGCCAATTCACCCTTGATCTGCAATAAAAAGAAAAAGAGAAAAAAGTAGCAAATCATTTTGTTATAGTTTATGCCTTTTTATTTAGCAAAATGTAAGGTTCTAAACTTTCTTATAGTGAACTATTAATCCAATTCTGGTTTTCGGTCAGTGTGTTTTGAAGAAGAGGCTGACTTTAATTCCAATACAGTTGAATCCTGCCAGAGATTAGAAGTTCCTTTTCAAGAAAAAGACAAGGTTGTGAATCAGGACTTCCAATACTCCCAACAATCCAGTGTTCAGAGGCAGAAAAGTTATATTCTTCTACCAGAGCAAGTAGTAATAATTATTTTGACTCTCTCCAGAAGAAACCAAGCTTTGTCAATATGTCCTGCTCAAGTTGACATCCTATCAAAGACAGTAATGAAGAGGTCCTTATCAGGAAGGATCACATTTTCCAAGCAGCTATGCTAACCCAAAAAACCCTAAAGATCAGAGTCAGCAATATAACTACACAGCCTAGGAGAAGCTGCCTAATGCTGTCTCATTCATTCATTCATTCATCCAATTCTGGATATACAATCAACAATATTTCTACCGTGATCCAACTTTCATGGCATTTCATAAATCATTCAGCCAGAACTGTGAAGCATAAATAGTCATGGCATAAAATGGCAGCAGTCTGGTTCTTGTCCACAAACAGACCTGCAAAGTGATGAAAGTAAAAAATCTTTAATCATGGTTTGTTTGAAGATATGAGGAAAGGGTGAAAGCTCAATAGCCTGCAACACCATGCCCTTTAGATGATGATGTAGAGTCACAGATGGAAATAGTACAGAACCAGGGTTGATGTAGCATGTTCAGTTCTTTTTCAGGATGTCATTAAGCCAGGTTGGTGTGGTTTGGGAGAAATGGTTGGTCGATTATAATTAAAACAAAATATTGCATTTTTCCTCCTATATCAGAGAAATTGGTTTATGTAAAAAGAGTGGGAAAGATAGCTCCCACCTAACTAATCTTGCAAGCACCAACAAATCCAAAGCCCAAATAGGACTGCGCTCCTGGCTTTGCAGATCACCAACATGCCCAGTACAGCAGGTAAAAGTATGAGTTTATATTTTATTTCTAATTGTACTGAAAATGCCAGAAATTAAGCACCTAATGAAGAGTTTAACTCTTATTGATTCCTTTTTAATAAAATTTGATGGGCATAATTGTGATTTATGAATGAACATTTCCCCTGGATTGTTATATACACCTATGACCATTTAATTCAATAGGGCCCTGGACACAAAAGTATATTACATCAACCTAGTATTCAGTAGAAATGATTTTACAATGGCAGTTGATATAAAGCTGTTATATTTGCTTTAATGATGCAATAGTATTGACGTTGCTTTAATTATGTAACTATGAACTATATTATCTACATTAAAAAGAGCAGGGGATACTTAAATAAAGAAAAAAAAACCCTCAGCATTTCTTGTCACTTTAGTACTCTTGCCCAAGGCATCTGGGTGGAGGATGCAAGAGAAGATCAGATAAGTGTAAACAGGATTACAGTATTGTTGCAAGCCATGTTAGTTTTCTATTTGGGCATGACCAAAAAGAGTGGAGCTTAGATCTCAGTCAGATGAAAATAGTATGAGTCTGCAGACACCCCTGCACTTGCCTCAACACATTGTACAAACTTTGATTTCTGAATCAATTTTAACTGCAGCCTTACATCCAATATATTACAATATTCTAAATGACAAATTATCATAGGCATGGATTATTATTACTATGCCTATCCATGTAGGGTCAGAGCTAGGATACCAACCTAAGATAGGCAAATATGTTTCTTGCTAGACAGGCCATTTATGGCTTTAGTGTCAAAATTAGGTACAGAAACAATCCTAAACCATGAATCTGATTTTAAGGGGAATGCAACCCCTTCCAGAACATTCAAAGGCTACTTGTAGTAGGTTCCATTTTTATCAACACTTCTCTGTGACATCACTCCCACACTGTATATCATTGGCTCACATAATTTCATTTTTAAATACTTATTTTACTTTATTTATTTATTTAGTTTGTCAAACATGTATGAGATAACAGGTATAAGTATAAATATGGATATGAACACAGGAAATGGGTATGAATAAATGGGGACAGGGACGGTAGGCACGTTGGTGCACTTATGCATGCCCCTTAAAATATGTTTAACTTTTTAAGTTTTATGTTCAGTATAAATTGTGAGCTTTCTGCTGAGAGAGAAGACTAATCTTGCATTGGTTGTAGATTTATATCCTTTCTGCTAACTTTAAATTAATAACTAATTGAGGGATGTAGCTATCAGTTGTTAGGAATCTCTGCAGGACCTGAGAGGTGTCATTTTCAGATCAGCTTTTATTCTTCTTGTTAGATACATTGTCAGCACATGTCTGATGAAAATTAAATTCCCAAGCTTTTCCTTCTTCTGTGACAAAATCTTTGCCTATTCTATGATTGATTTTGAAGTCCTGGATAAATAAATAAACAAGCTCTGCTATGACATTTTCTTCTTATTTTACAGTGCATGCTGGTGGAAAATAATACTTTACAGATCAACCATAAATGATGTGTCATGATAAGGTCTTCCAATGTGTCAGGACATTGTGTTTGGGATACTGGGCTAGAGTTGGCCAAATGCGACATCATACTGATTTTTACTGTAAAATCTAATGTATATATTAATTCATATTTTCAATTTTGTTTATAATCAAGCTTTGAGAGCAAAAGAGAAAAAAAATATAAGCATTGAGGCAAATCTAAAGAAGATCATAAAAAGAGCGTAAAGATTCCCTTTGCACATATGTGCTAGTCGTTCCCGACTCTAGGGGCGGTGCTCATCTCCGTTTCAAAGCCGAAGAGCCAGCGCTGTCCGAAGATGTCTTCATGGTCATGTGGCTGGCATGACTAAATGCCAAAAGTGCATGAACGTTGTTACCTTCCCACCAAAGGTGGTCCCTATTTTTCTACTTGCCTTTTTTACATGCTTTTGAACTGCTAGGTTGGCAGAAGTTGGGACAAGTAACGAGAGCTCATCCCATTATGCAGCATTAGGGATTTGAACCACTGAACTGCTGACCTTTCAATCAACAAGCTTAGTCTTAGCCACAGAGCCACTGCGTCAAATCCTTTGACAGACATGCTGGAATGCATGGTGGTGTATACAAAGCATCTTTTCTTATGGGTGTTTTGAAAGTAACTCCTCCCTGTCTCTGCAAGAATATGCATATTTAGTGACTTTTTTTTACTGGGGTTGGGAAGAAGAATAGGTGGAAGGAAAGTGGCTTTGCAATCACATAGATAGCCAAGAGTCAAGAACCTTTAATGCAACCATATGAAAATGAGAAAAGACTGCTTTAATGCTTTAAAGTGAGGAGCTTCATACATGTTTCTGTATACTCAAAATACCCTCTTTGAAATGATTTGCACAGCTTTAAGAAAGGATACCACCAATCCAGCTTTTATTGGTGTCCTACAGGAGTATGAAGATTTCTTATATGGAAGTCATTGGTTGGAGAAATAGCTGTGTCTCAATTTTATGAAGCATCCTGGCTTCTAATAAAGTAAACATTTTAGAATTTACCAATTATTTCATTTCCCAGAAGATAATATGTAAACGAGTAATATTTGATGAATAACACCAACAGAAACTTTTTCCCTTTAAAGAATTGTTGATTAAGAGAAGCTATCCTGTTATAGATCTCATCAAATACATTTTATGCTATAATATTCCTTCATTTCTCATTCCATAAAACAAGAATATGGCTTCTGACTGCATTCAACAGCTGAGATGGTATCCAAGGTGGTCTTATGGATTTCCATCCCTGATGGCTCATTAATGAGAAGAAAACACTTCATGCTGCAATAATCGAGTGGGATATTTGCATGTGCAAAGGGGCATTCAGTCTCTTGTATAGTTAAAATGACATTGGTAATGTTCCTGAACTTTCTCTATAACAACGATTCCCAAACTTTAATGACAGATGGGAGAGTTGGGGAGCTGACAGAGTGTGACTTCGACTGTTAGCTATCTAGAGTCATCAATAAAGTCAGCAAGAAAGAGTTGCATCTTTTCACAATTGCACAGTAGGGATATGAATATTTTTACATGAATGATTCAGTTGATGGAGCCTCCTCAGAGTTGGTTATGGTTGGAATGGGTAAAATTTGCATTCGTCCCATTATCCTACAACCCTAAATAAGCATCAATAAAGAAGTGGGGGAAAAAAAGTTAAGCTGAAAATGATAGAAAATATTATTGGGGATGATGAAGGTTGATGTGAAAAAGGAGTGGTTTGGTTCAAAAATAACAAAAAATTCTTCTTCACTTGATTAGCTAAGAGCAAACTGCATGGTACATATTACATTTATTTTGTCTGAAAGAAAAGCCTTGAGAGCATTTGGAATAATAAAGTTTCTACAGACTTTTGTAAGAAATGAATTTTTACCAAATCAAAGTTTTAAATATTTGGGTCACACACTTAGGACCTCCTCAGACAGGGATCAAATTTCCATTGTACATCTCCTTGATGAAATTGTGTGGTTAGTTGATGCTCTTGTTATTTTTCTTTTAAGAGTTTAGTACAAAAAGCATGATAATTATGATAATTGTTAATATTTACTGAACATTGGCCCTGTTTAAAAATACTTGTAGCTATCCAAGCTATCCATTGGGTTATCAAGATAATATGGTTTAACTGCTAGCAAAAAACTAGCAGTTTCTTTGGGGAAAAAAATCCAAGAAGAGTTTCAATATAGTGATTAGGTGGGAGGTGTATGACCCTCATTTGGTCAGAATCTGCAAAAGGTTGCTACTTCTGATGATTCCATGTAATAATCTAGTGGAGACAGTAACATTTTTTCCCCAAAAACAATTATGGAGTCCATGGAATTTTTGACAAGCTTTCTAATGTGAGTTTTGACAGCATCTGTGGAGAGATTGGAGAGATTAGAATTTCATTCCACCTGGGATTTTGTTATTGTTTAGGCAAATTTAGAATTTAGGCAAATTGCATCCTGAAAAGTCAGAGACCAGGGACACAAAGAGTGCTGTAATCTACCTTCTTTTGAACTGGTTGGAATTATCAAAATGTTTGGAAAAAAACGTAGAGAAAAATATTATTTGGGAAAGGTGCACAAAAAATATCCCAATGTGTTAGAGAAAACTGCTTGGGGAAAAAAATTAGATTAGGAGAAGTGTGATCCAAATAATTTGAAATAGAAGACATGGTACAACATGTATATTTTTCTGTAAGTTTTTTGAATTTATAGAAGTGAAAAACCAAGCCAAATCAAGCTAGTTAGCTTTATTTGCTTCTTTGTGTATGGTGTCAAAGTTTTTGGTGTCTGTCTTTTTGAATGGAGAGAGATTTTAACTGCTTAAATGCTTTCAAAACATTTGAGGTAAAAAAAGAAAAGAGAAAGAGAGGAGGTTTTCACAGAGGTGAGATAGATAGATGATAGATAGATGATAGATAGATAGATAGATAGATGAAATAATTGAGATAGATAGGTGATAGAGATAGATAGATAGATAGACAGAAAGACAGACAGATGATAGATAGATAGATGAGCCAGATGATAGATAAGCCAGATGATAGACAGACAGACAGACACTTTATCTCTCTCTGCAAACACTTATTATTCTCTTTCCCTTTTTACATATCAATTACAATTTCTCAAGCACAGCAAAAAACAAAACAAAAAAAAAAAATCACCACCCTACATCCATAGACCCGTGTTTGATGCCTATTCTTTCCTATTTTCTTTCCGGAACTGACATCCAATTATTGTCTCCATTAAAATATGGAATGGTAGTCTCGTGGCAGAAGGCTTGTGGTGTTATTGAATATTTTAATAAAAAAAAATGTCTACAACTTTTAATAAATGTTTCACTCAGATAAATGATGCATGTATTTCCATTCAATAGATTTCAGGGTGGGGGGGAAGACTTGGAGCCTTTTGTGAAATCAGATCCCTTCTATGTTTCCCTAACATTTTTATACCATTCGATGGAGGAAGGGGGGATATCTTATATTCCTACTGAAAGCAAGAGGACATTGATGATTAAGAATTGCTTTCCCTTTGTCTTTCTTTCTTTCTTTCTTTCTTTCTTTCTTTCTTTCTTTCTTTCTTTCTTTCTTTCTTTCTCTCTCTCTCTCTCTCTCTCTCTCTCTCTCTCTCTCTCTCTCTCTTTCTTTCTTTCTTTCTTTCTTTCTTTCTTTCTTTCTTTCTTTCTTTCTTTCTTTCTTTCTTTCTGCCTTCCTTACACTCATGAACAATCCCATCAAATGCATGCAAAGAAAAGAAAAGAAAAAAAGAAAAGAAAAAGAATAGCATCCTCCTCAAATGTTGCATTTCAAAGACCACTTTGAAGAAATCTTTTCCGCCTAATTGTCAGGTATTTTGCTTTTCTTTCTGATTGCTTCTGTTCATTTCTCAGTTAGTTGTCAGCTGGTTTCTGCTGCCTGGAAAGTTTGCAGATTATCAGAAAAGAACTGTCTTCCTTTTCTCATTCCATCTCTCTTATCCTTAACAAGATATTCACCTAGAAACATTCACCTAGGCGCTAACAATTCAACACTCCAGAATTGGATAGATATATTTAGCAACAAATCAGTGAGGCAATCCTGCATGAATCTTAGCCTCAAAAAAGTACATATTGTTCCTCCTGTATTCATTGGAGAATCTTCCTTTCTCTTCCTTTTTGTATCTTTAGAACTACTATACATTATGCATTCAATTCAAGATGCCTCCCAACTCCCCAATGCTACCCCTTTAAGCGTTAATACACACATTTTCTTATAGGCATTAGTATTACCAGAAAAAGCTGGAATAAATACAACATCTGGAGGAAGGCAAGTAGGTAGATACCTGGAAGGACATGGATGAAATTCTTGGCTGCTTCAGTCAGGTTAATAGCTGGCAGAACAATAAAGAAGAATTATGTAATTATTGATAATGAAAGGATATCTCCACAGGGACTAACTGGATGTGCTTTAGGCTAGGCAAGATTGCGAATATGGCACTAATCTGTACTTTTGATTTATCTATCCTATCATCTTCCCCACTCTAAGGAAGAACCACTCCTGCCTAAGAACAATGAGTGACAAAATATTGTCAAAATATTTTTTATTTTGCATATTTCCCAAATATTTCACTCAGATCTTATTCAGAGGTCAGTTCCAGTTCATTTTGGAAGTTTTGTACTCAGGTTCTGATAGGGTTGCAGCCTAGTTGGGCTGGATTTGAGAATTTTGACTAAGAGAAAGATCAGCAATTATTCTCCTGCTGTTTCCTTGCCACAGTCCCTATGTTCTTCAAAGCCTGTCTTTAAAGTCCATTTTTTTCTGACATGGGATGAGATGTGTTTGGAGGAGTTTTGGACAAAGTGTAAAGAATACGTGCAAACAAGGCAAAAAAGAAAGAAAAGAGAGAGAGAGAGAGAGAAAGAAAGAAAGAAGAAAGAAAGAAAGAAAGAAAGAAAGAAAGAAAAATCCATCTGTAAAAATTATAAAGAGTGGTAGAAAATCTCTCTCTCTCCTATCAAGATAGATTTTGAATGTGCATGTATAAATACATTTTGGATTTCCTTCCTTCCTTCCTTCCTTCCTTCCTTCCTTCCTTCCTTCCTTCCTTCCTTCCTTCCTTCCTTCCTTCCTTCCTCCCTCCCTCCCTCCCTCCCTCCCTCCCTCCCTCCCTCCGTCAGAATATTAGGCAGAAATGATACTACTTGAAAAAGGTTTTTTGCTGCTCCTGTTTTCTATGCATGCTGTTTTGCTAACTATATTCCTAATTCATTGTTCCTTTAGTCATGGCTCTTTTTTATTCTAATTGCTAGTATCTGGTTGCAGGTATTGCATTTTATGGGTGGATTTCAATCTTGGAAGAGAGGGAAGATGCCATAGAAATTAAACTCCCCAACTGCTTTGAAATCAGTTCTTGAAAGGTCCAGTCACTTCCTCGTATCTGAGCCAGGGATAAAAAGTATTCATGACATTGCTCAACTAAAAGAAAAATCCTTTCTATCAATGAATGAATATTTTAGGAAATGCTTAATATTGAGGCAGTGAATTAAATGGAATAATGTTGCCTTTTGAGATAGGATCAGGGGTGAAATCCAGCAGGTTCTGACAGGTTCTGGAGAACCGGTAGTGGAAATTTTGAATAGTTCGGAGAACTGGCAAATACCACCTCTGGCTGGCCCCAGAGTGGGGTGGGAATGGAGATTTTGCAATATCCTTCCCCCAGGAGTTGGGAAGTAATGGGGATTTTGCAATATCCTTCCCCTGCCACATCCACCAAGCCACTCCCACTAAACCACACCATACCCACCAAGCCACACCCACCCACAGAACTGGTAGTAAAAAAAATTGGATTTCACCACTGGATAGGATCATGATGGACAAATTCAACATAGATGAAAGACAAGAAAAATGATCACGAAGGATGCAAGATTCTTCCATTTTTCATCTCTGTACAAAAATCAATCAATCAATGATGTTAAATTGCTAACAAATTCTTGCCTGCCTTTGCATTAAGTATCATTAAACCAACCATATCACAAATGTACGAACATGCATATATATATTTATTTATTTTATTTATTTTAATTAGATTTATATGCCGCCCTATCTCCATAGGACTCAGGGCGGCTCACAACAATTAAGATATACAATCTCAATCCAAGTAAGAAACATGTTAAAATACATATTAAATGCATATTAAAATACATTAAAAATCAAAACCCCATCAGTCCAGGCTGGGCAATTTAAACAGCCATGTTTTTAGTTCACGGCGGAAAGTGCGAAGGTCAGGGGCCAACCGGAGCCCCCGGGGGAGTTGATTCCAAAGGGTGGGTGTGCCCACGGAGAAAGCTCTACCTTTGGGGGTCGCCAGCCAACATTGTCTAGCTGACGGCACCCTGAGTAGGCCCTCCCTGTGAGAACGCACCGGACGATGGGGAGCTGTTGCTGGTTGCAGATGGCCCGACAGATATCCTGGGCCTAAGCCACGTAGGGCTTTATAGGTCACCACCAGCACCTTGAATCTCACCCAGAGGGCAACCGGCAGCCAATGCAAGTCGCACAGGAGATGTGTAACATGGGCGTATCGGGATCCTCCCATCACAATCCGCGTGGCCACATTCTGCACCAGCTGAAGCCTCTGAGTGGTCTTCAAGGGCAGCCCCAAGTAGGGAGCATTGCAGTAGTCAATACGGGAGGTGATTAGCACATGATTAATTGTGCGTAGGACATCCCGGTCCAAATAGGGGCGCAACTGGCGCAACTATAATTTTGTGAGAATGCCCTTCTGGGTATGCTTGAATTCTATGCATCAGCTTTAACCTAAAGATTCAGCAGCATATCAGCAATAGTGCTGCGCATGGTTTGAAAATGATTGGGAAGTAATACTTGGGAGATGACACAAGCATAATAACTCTCTGTTCTTCATTAAAAATAATGAGACATTTTTTAGGCTCCTGAGTGAGTTTAAGAGAAGAAGAAGAAGAAGATTTGGTTTGCTAATTCAACAGTTTCATTGGGATTTTGTGTCTCTCTGAATCAGGAATTCATAACACTTCAGGAACAAGGACTGCATCTGGTCTTTGAATAGCTTACTGGTAATTCTACTCCAGAAAGTAAAATTAAAAATTTCAGTTTGGCAACAGCTTTTAGAGATTCCTGGGAAAACCACACATCTGTTGGGTCAATGTTCTCTATGTTAGAAGCCTACCTGATCACACAGATATAGATCATTCATACTTGGGATAATTCACCTTAGGAATTGTAAGAGTTATCTCAAATCTG
This sequence comes from Pantherophis guttatus, assembly GCF_059756535.1. Taxonomy (NCBI): domain Eukaryota; kingdom Metazoa; phylum Chordata; class Lepidosauria; order Squamata; family Colubridae; genus Pantherophis; species Pantherophis guttatus. The sequence goes on along the minus strand of NC_142065.1, from coordinate 99,819,693 downwards.
GCTGTGGTTCTTTTCTACCAAAAATGTTCAGAAAACAAGCAAGCAAATATGAATACACACCAGTGGTGGGTTACCGCAAGAACTGGTAGTAAAACTGGTGGGAGGCTCCGCCCACCATCCCGGATAGGTGATCTGCGCATGATCCCGTTGTGAACTGGTAGTAAAGGTAAGTAGAACCCACCCCTGATACACACATAGAAACTTGATGACAGGTTTTAGGCAGCTCTGCAAATCTTTCTACCTTTTTATCAAACCAGATTAGAGCATGCTTTTAATCAATGCTCGTGATGGCTCTTATCATGATGAATTAAGGCACACTAGGAGTGGACAGGAGCTGGCTTTCTGAAAAGCTCTTTATTCAAAGATGTTATTGAATGTATCACCTGCTATTGATTTGTGAGGGACTTGTGAAGACAGAAGTTCCTGGGAAATACTCTCCCTTAATGCAGCCATCAATTACAATGGCTTTCTTGCTTGACTTCTCTTGATCATATATAGAAGTCAGGAGACTTGGGAGCAAAAGCTTCATGACCAAAGAAAGAATATTGCAAAAGGAATATTTTTTAAAAAAATCCAGGATGTTTGACTAACAATTACCTTCTGTTTTCCAGTTATTATTCAAGTACACATCAGTTTCTAATAAGTGTTTGGATTTCTTCCCTTTTGTTTCTTTTCAATTTCTTCTTATTGTTTTATACACAAACAAAAAGAAGCTGAACAATTTTCTCATGTGTGAACAATACCTTTCCCTTGTCCACACCTGAGCAGTATCACATGTCTCACAAATGGAGCCAATATAATTACATCCATCCATAGATCTTTAAAAGTAAGAACAGCTTCTCTGGTCTGGGCAGTTTCCAAGATGGGAAATTGAAATAGAAAATACATTGAAAAGATCATTTCATGAGCATGAACAATGAGAGTGAAGAAAATTATGGAGCTGAGGGGACAATGTATTGAAAAGATTCATTCTATGTCCAAAAATGGTGAAGAAAAAAATAAGAATATAAAAGGAGAATACAAAAATGCATTGATGCTATGTTAGTTCAAGCCATGAATATGTTCTCTAAGCAAGATCTATTTTATGCCTACACATAACTTAATTCCATTTGCATCCTAATTCATGGGTATACTGTATATCTATAGTAAAGCACCTAATAAATTAATAATCCATTTGAAGATCTATATTGCTGTCTCATAATCCTACCCTGAAAAAATACACACAAAGTATACAGCGCAGAGCATACACATTTTTTTTTGTTAAGACATGAACAACAATGAAATCCTATTGACATCTATCTTGAAAAAAGATTCACTGAAACCGACTACCAGGAAACATACAGGATTCCAGCTTTTAAGTTACACCTTTCAAATATTTTTAAGATGTAGCTGTTCAGCTTATCCATTTTCCAGAAGCTTATTCATGGCTATAAAGTGTTCAGAAATTCAGTAACTTTGTGAGCTTAAGTGCCCTTGCAGTGTATGTATAATTTAAATTTGATATCTAATCTAAATATAATGCAACCCTTTTTCTTGTTCCAGGATATATGGGAAATTGCCTAACATGAAAAATTGTTTTGCATAAGTGCAATATTAATGTCCCAGCTACAAGATGGATTGACTGCCTAAGACATTATTGATGTTTCCAATGCGTACTCATATAAACACATATACCTAAGAGAAGCAGGCAGCTGCATTTGACAGGAAAATGAAGTGAACAATTGTATGGAAATCATTAGCCTATTCTCTGCATTGTATCACAATCTACACACAGTCATACTGTACATTAGGGAAAGTGCAAGCTAGGTTACCAGCCTTCTTCTTCTCCTTCTTATGGCACATATAGCATTCTCTGCTAATAGTAGGGACTGATCCGTTATGATACATCTGGGCCAGAATTTCTCAAGAGTAGCTAATTTTATCCCAATCATGTCTATGCAGTTCTAGATAATAATATGGATCTATAGTTTAGAAACTGCATTACAAGCCAACAAAACATTGCTCACATCCCAACAATTTTAAGCAGTACAGTAATGTACAGAAGGATCTCTAAATCTGATTTTAAATTTGTAAATGTGTATGGTTCCTGCCCTTTTGTGATATTAGTTGAAAATTTCTCTGGAGCAATGCAGTCTTTAATTATATGATAAGAGTTAAACTTTATACTCTGAGAGGCAAAGAGGGGAGAACTTTTGAAAGCACAAAAAATAAATAGAGGACAAAACCTTTGCTCAGATACCGTCTTATGGTCAGCTCTGCAGTTAGAGATAAGGAGAAAAGGTGTGAAGAAGAAAACTTGCACGAGTATGTGAATATGTATGTTTAAGGTTTTTTTTTCCTCTCACCACCAGTCTATTTCAGCAAAGCACCTTTATGGTAAATTGCTCTTTAATTTTCTATGCATTTGGGCTGACACAAGAAGAAAGAACAGAAATGTTTTATAAATTTACCTTACTCTAGAGTAAGTGACCCTACTCTAACTGCATCTATTTCTGTTTTATTATTGCACGTGCAAATCCCCAAAATGTCAGCGTTTCAGTCTTGCAAACACTTAGAGCTATATTTAGAGGTTTTGGACAGTATCGTATCATTAGTGTAGCAATAGCAAATAAACAAGGATGAATTTCTAGAATGTCTGCAAATTCCCAATTTTAATTAGGTGGAAATTCATCTGTAAATTGCCTCAATTTGAGACTTTTTAAACAATGGCACCTGAACATAAAGAAACAGTGGCTTTAGAAAAACAATTGTGAAAATGTTGGGTGACAATACATAACATCACTCATATTACTCTATTATAATGACCAACAGCAACTTGAAGGCCTCCTATAACTCTACTTCCCATGATGATCGATCTGATTTCTGTGTTGTTTCAGATCAGCTCTCTGTTCTTTCAGATGTTTGTGGCTGCTGTGTCAAAGATGACATTTTACATTAATTATTTTCTGTTCGGTCCCCATAGCCACTTTTCTTTTATATCACCAAGATCAATGGAGAGCCTCCCAAGATAGTTCCTTTGGTGTGTCAGGTCAGAAGGAATTGTGATAGGGATAGGAAATTTGTATCAGGGAGTATGGTATGTGTGATCAACTTTTATATCTGCAGGATTCAAGACTGAGATAGTGGAAGCAAATGGGCAAGACTGGGTAGGATTTAAAGCAAATAAGGCTGACACAGAAGCTAAACAAAGTAAAAAGAGAGTCATTTGCAGAGATGGGCAGCTATAGAAATCAATCAAATAAATGAAGTATCCTGATTCAGGAATTCATGCAAATTCCTGATTCCTGCAAATCACAAATGATTGTCCAGGGTATCAGCAATAACATTTCTGCTTCTTTGTATGAGGTCTTAGAGCTTACCTTATTGTCAACTGTATTCCACAACATATTCAGTAGAATAGTCATTCCTGCCATATTTTAGGAAAACTTTCATCTATCTGTTTTTTTTTTTAAAAAAAAATTCTACCAATGCAATCTGTTCCAGAATAAAATATTTGTAAAAATAAGATTGGATTTGTGCCTGGACTCTAACCTCTCAAACTGGCAGATCCTTCTAATTATAGGTGACATTTTCTTCTCTGCAAAACAACAGAAAATGAAACAAAAAGGGAGAGGGAAGGCTTCCAAAGGGGAAATTAAGTTTGTTAATATTGTTAAGAGCCCTGGTGGTGCAGCAGACTAAAGCACTGTTATTAACATCAGCTGCCTGCAATTACTGCAAGTTCAAATCTCACCAGGCTCAAGGTTGACTCAGCCTTCCATCCTTTCTAAGGTAGGTAAAAAGAGGACCCGGATTGTGGGGGCAATAAGCTGACTTTGTATAAAATATACAAAAGTATGAAGGCTATTGCTTAACACATTGTAAGCCGCCCTGAGTCTCCGGAGAAGGGCGGCAAATAAATAAATAAATAAAAAAAATTAATACTGTCAACACAACTGATTTGCTTCAACCTAAGTTGTGGAACAATGCATTTATCTGCTTCCTGTACATATGGGAACTGTGGTGCTCTCTATCATCCATATGTTTGTTCTTACTGTCTCTGCCAACTTTTTGCCTGAGCTAAAGTGGAAAATAAGAGAACAGCTGGAATAAAGTTGACGGTACACATGGCCAAATCTGTAAGAAGCATCTTCTGAACAAGGGGGCAAAGGGGGCATATTGGAAAGTTACAATATCTGCCTCCCAGGAGGAACATCTGGCAAGGCTGGAGAAGACCAGTCTAGTTCCATTACTGCAAGGGTAGATGCAGGGAGTTTGTCTCCTTCCTAATCCAAAAGAAGGACACTCAGAATTATGTTGTTCTCTTATATGAATAGAGAATATGTTCTTTGTTAAATTTTTTAATGATAAATAACTGTCAAATCTGCCCCAACTTGGGCTCCTAGGAAAGAAAAACCTTTGATTCCATTTGTGTGAAAGGTATACTTTTACTAAAAGCCAGATGGTTACAATACAGGAAAGCCAGAACTAAAAATTTGCATGTGAAGCTTTCCTAGTTAACTTTCCCTTTCTCATTCTTCCTCCTGTTATCTTCCTATTGTCCAGTTACAGTCAAAGGATTATTTCAGCAACAATCCCTGCATTGGCAGGCTAGATGATGAGCCATTACATTCCACTTCCAGGCTTTGGGACAGTGAGGCAATGCCTTGGGAAGGCACAATGAGTAGTTTCTGTTTCCCCCTCCCAGCAACTCCACCCCCGCCTCACAGTCAGGGCAGCTGAGGCACATGATGACAGTTCTGACAATAACATCCATAATTGGCTAGATATGGAAATTCATTTTTTTTAATTGAAAAAGTTTTCAAATACAAATTTCCCCCCTTTTTTCCCCCTCTCCCTCCCCCTCCCTAACCCCCCCTCCCCACCCATCCCCCCCGTGACTTCTTCATAACAAAAAAAAAACCTAATTCATAACAGATTACTTACTCCCTCCTCTAAATATTGACCTTTACTTACTAAAAATATTATTAATATTATAACATCCCCCTTTATCCATACATTTCAGAAAAGAGAAAAGAAAGGAAAAAAAAAAGACATTATACTATAACATTATAGAATAACTTCTCCACTTTAAAACTATACGATAAGTCCTACTTTAACATTTAATCTTCTATATATATTACTATAACATTTCAAAGCGGCCTTCCCCATAAAATCTAGTTTAACATTTATTCCACTCTATCCATTTCCTCCACTCCCCTAAATATATCACTTAAAAATCCCTTTTCTTAGACTAATCAATCTACTAACTAGCTTATTCACCCACTATCATGCAAAATTACCATACACAACATTTCTTAATATCTTTGATTCACTGCCCACACTACTTAAAAATATATGTCTATATTTTCCATTATATCTAAATAAAAAAAAAGAAAAGACAATGACTTTAAATTTATAATCCATATAGTATCTTCTTTAAGGTCTTTCCACTGGATTGGTAGAACCAACATCCATAATTGGGTAACATAGCTTGCTGGTGCAACAGTTTATTCAGGATCTTCAATCATATCTGCCCCCATCAGTAGTAAATATCTTCTTATATGTATAAAAGTAAAAACAACCACCCGAGTGACATTATAATTATATTCCATATAGTAATAATTGTGGGTTTCATCAGGATTATTAATTCCCATCATCGTAGTGGGTAACAACCCGATCTTCTGCATGCCCCAGCATAATTCTCTTGCCTTGTGATTCAAGATAATATAATATGTTTATCAACACAAAAAGAAATTCCAAAGTGGATAATTCAAATCCATCAGTTTAAGGCTCGTTTCACGTCCCCAGATTACGGCCATGCAGAGATCTGCCACAATCCTCAGGATGATATTAACCAATACGTCGCCTCTTCTGTGTTTACACATAATCATTCATATTTTAAAGTCACTGGCTTCACTGTTGCCTGATTTAGAAATTTCTATTTTTATGCCACCTATTTCTTTTTTTCTTTTCTTTTTGTGGGTTTGGTTTCCATCCTGGTTTCCTTTCTACAAATTGTGTATCATCTGGTCGGTTTTTATTCTGCTTTGTAGATTGGTCTTGTTGGTTTTGTTTTTGTATCTCATGTTTCTTTTTTATCCCTTGTATATCCCCTAATTGGTTTCCATGCTTATCCTTGCCTTGATAAGTCATCACATTAAGGTTAGATGCCACTTCTCTCAAATTTGTAGATAGTCCAGCTGGGGTATCCAATAAATCCAAAGGCAATTCATCTGGTACAGTCTCTGTAATTCAATATTTTACCTTTATTTCCAGCTCCTTCTGCTTATCCTGTATTATACCTGAAGATGTTAAGTTCATTTTCAACCTATTTTGATAAAATTCTTCCGCTCTTTCAACAGTATTTAGCTGATATCTTTCTCCTTGGTATCTAAATATAATACCAACTGGGGCGTCCCACCTGAATGGGATATTTCTCTTTTTTAACTCATTCACCAGAAAACCAAATTTCTTCCTTTCCATCAATATCTTAGGTGGGAGTTCCTTGTAAATCCAAATCTTTCTTCCATACAATTGCAAATTAGAATTGAAGGAATTTTGCACGATATTATTCCTAATTTCTTTATCTGTAAAATAAATCACCACATCTCTAGGCAATTGCCTTTGCTTGGCAATCCAGGAGTTTATTCGATAAACTCTGTCAATCTTACAAAACACTTCCTCAGGTTGAACCTTTAGAATCCCAGCTAGAATTTCAGAAGATATTTTCCTTAAATCATCTCTATTATTTTCCTGCAAACCTCTTAATCTTATCGCATATTCTGTGAAATTATATTGTACCATTAAAATCTCTTTTTCAATCTTCTGTTGCAGATTTTCTGCATTACCATACTTTTGATCAGCATCCATTTTAGGTTTTTCTTCTAAGCTATTATCCTGAGTGTTTGTCAAATCATTTTCAATTTTTTGAATTCTATTGTCCAATTTATCTTGAATTTCTTCCATTTTAGACTCTAGTAAATTAGTATTTGTGTCCAACTGTATCATAAATTCTGTAAAACCATTAGCCACTTTTGAGAATTTTTTCTCCAAAAAATCAAACTTAGATTTCACCAATTCTTTAATTTCCTGCTTAAATTTTTCAAGTTGCTGATTCACAATCTCCTCCCTTCTTTCAATCTCCTCTATAAAAAATTCTATTATATTAAAATCAGGTTTCTGAGACTGAAGAGTTAAGACTTGTTCCTTTAAGTTATTGGTGGGGGAATCCCCCCCCTTCTTGTTTATCTGACTTTATGAGTCTCAGTGCCATGTTTCCGCCCAGGCAGGCTTTGTTAAAAAAAAAGCAAGAAAAAAAAAGACTTCTTTCCAATCAACAACAATATCAAGTCTCCAAGGGAAAAAAAAGAGAAAAAGACACAGGAGCGAAGTTTTGTCTACAAATGTAGCCAGTGGTATTTATTCCACTACATTGTAGTAATAGAAAACGGAAGGACTTTCCCTTTCAGCCTCTCCTCCAGCCGACGCCATTTTAAAAGGCTTTTTTTCCTCTTTCTTTTCCTCCTCTCTCTTAAGTAATTTTTAAAAAATCAGTAAAATACTTGCGGTTCAGTATTACAGGTCCAGCTCACATTTTCTTTGAGTAGTCTGTTAAATTTGCAGGCTTGCTTTTGACGCCTGGCTCTGCATTAGCAGAGGTCTCCCAAAGCCCGGAGCAGCGGCTGGGGATACGGGGCATCTCATCCGCTCCGTCCCAAAAGTAAAGGAAAAACTTTTGGGACTCCGCAGAGAGTTCTACCCACCCCTGCCGGCTCTATCTCCGTTTCCTCATGGAAACGGAGTTTTTTCGAGCCGCCATTCCGTTGTGAAGGTGGCTCTGACAGGCAGTGGAAGCTGACGATCCCAAAGGAACGTCTGGCAGCGATGAACAGCAAACCGGAAGCCGATATGGAAATTCATTTTTGATACATCTAATTCACCTGTGATTTGAAAAGAATTGCTATATGAAGCAAGCAGTGCCATCCAGCCTCATCAGAATGAGAAAAACATGCATCTCACTGTTGCACTGCAAGCTCTGGTCCTTTGCACATGCATGCCATGTCACAAGACATACAGAAAAGAGGTAGGGCTTGTATTTTCATCAATTGCTCATCTCCCCCCCTCCCATCACCACCACTTCTCCTGAATTGCCACTGATTTAGCAAATGGATACATGGGTTTTTCTTTTCCTATCGCTGCTAGCAAGAATCAGAGGAAAGACATAAAAAAGGTTAGGAACAAATTAGCAATTATTTCCATCAGCTAAGATCCTTCACCATGAGTTTTTCTTTCTAGAGTTCTGATTCCCTTTCACAAGGGAGTAACTACTTATATGGTATCTGTTGCTTTGCTGACAACCTTAATTAATAGACAGATAGAAATGTTATTTATTTATTTGGTGTATAGGCTGCTCTAATTATAACCAACTCTTGAAGTATACACTTCTCACTCTGTAACTTAGATTAAGACAAAATAAAATACAATAAAAAACTGAACCATAAATTCACAAAACTCCAAGAATAGTTGCAATCCATTTCTCTCATAAAAAGAATTACTGTTGATAGATGGATAAACATTTCCTTCAACCACCCACCATTTCCTTGAACAGCCAAGTCTTTATAGAGCCCCTAAAGATCAACAGAGTTTATTAGAGTAAGGTGGCTATCACAAATGTGAATGAACAAACAAGGAAGGAAGGAGCCATTAAAATATCTGTGGCGATAATGTTCCAAAGAATGGGGGCAACATTCTAGAAAGTGTGTTTCCATCTTTCAGCGCAAGTTTTCTTTTTAAGGCTTAGAATTCCTAGAAAGTATCAATTACAAGTACTCAGTTTTTCATCTGTTTCATTCTTTTTATTGGACATAATCATTGATAGCATTCATTTCAATTCTACTCTTTGATACATTCCTATCATTCCCATACAAATCTCTAAAATAATTGTTTTTAAGACAGAAAAAATACTTTTCGTTCAAGGCAGTAACACTTGCCAGTTAAAAGAGCAATACAATCAAACAAACACATTAAATAATCACTAATCTTAACTCACTTTTTGGGTCCCTCCCATAATTTCACTTACTGGTCTGGAAGAAAGTATAGATGGTGGAATAAGTCAAATGAATGGTTGACCCAGGGCTTTATAGGATTAAGAGAGTCTCAATTAGGTATTACACATTCAGGAAAGATGTAGAGGAAACTTTACCCATGAGACACTCCCATTTTCACCCCATTGACAATATTCCCTGGGAAGAACGCTCTAACAAACTCTTAAACTGGAAAAGAAAATCAATATTGGGCTTAATGCATATTCTCATTTATGTTTAGCTTGTGGCATATTGAGTCGATAATTGTCCTTGCTCACTAGTGACAAATCATTTGCTAGCTGGTAGTGATTTTGGCAACTAGCTTACAGAACGAACAGTGTAGTTTGCTCCTCTTGTTTATTAACAGAATTGTATGCATTCCGCCGCAGAGTCAACATACTGCTTGTTAAAATTAAGCCTTTGAAATATCTGGATGTGTTTCTAATGGTTGTCTGTTGCAGATCATAACAACAGATGATCTACTCACTAGCTGATTTTACTGAGAAGGAGAGAATAGGAAATCACTCCCATCATTATTTTCTCTTAAGTGCCCTATTTTAGCTTAATCCGAGGACATCGCTGAGTTATTGTTTAAGATGTTTGTGTTCTGTGCTCATGCCACTTTGATTCAAAACTGGCTGAAGAAAATCCTTTCTGGACTGTCTGAGACACTTTGGCAATGGTTTGCAAGTTATCCAATCCAGACTGTATAGGCTACCACAACTTCCTAACTAGTAATACTCTGCTGCTGCAGTGTCACAACTTTTCTGTTATCAAAAGCAGAAACCACTGTATAAATACAGACAGACACATGGAATTAAACTGAATTTATATATACAGACTTAGTGCAGATAAATGAAGTAGTACATCATTGCATTTAGGAAAAGCGCAGGAAAAAAAGTAAAAAGCTCTGGCTTTATTCCTTCTGCTTTATAGCATTATAGACTTCTTTAGAGAGCTTCACATAATGTATCCAAACTATTTAAACCTAGTTATCTGCATTTCAAGTGAGAACTCTGGGTTGATTTGTTCAATGATCTGTTTGTTTGCTTGACTGAGATCTTCTTAGGAGTCTTCTCCAACATCAACATCCAAAAGTGTCAATATTCTTTTTATTCTTCTTCAAAGTCCCACTTCCAAGAAAAATAATTGATTGTCTTTGCAGATGCAAATACATCTAGGCATCTGGATATCTAGTCTAAGGCTTTCATTGCTAGTCTACCAAATGCTGGTTTGCAGTGATTTTTTTTTGGACTGTTGGTTTCTTTACTATTGATAATTGATCTTAAAAGACAGAAATGATCGATAATAAGGCCACACCTGGAATACTTGGTAAGGCCACACCTGCATCCAGTTTTGGTCACCACATTACAAAAAAGATGCTGAGACTTTGGAAAAAGTGTAAAGAGAAGCAACTAAAATGATTAAAGGCCTGGAGATTAAAACATATGAAAAACAGTTGCAGGATTTGGGTTTGGCTAGTCTAGAGAAAAGAAGGCCTGGGAGGATAGCATGATTTGAGTATTTGAGAGGTTGCCACAAAGAGGTGGGGGTCAATTTATTTTTCAAAGCACCAGAGGGCAGGAATAAGAAACAATGGATGGAAACTAATCAAGGAGAGAAGCAACTTGGAATTAAGGAGCAACTTCCTAACAGTAAGAACAATTAACCTGAGGAACAGCTTGCTGTCAGAAGTTGTGAGTGCTCCATCACTAGAGATTTTTAAGACCAATGCGTAAGGGTGGCTTACGCATTGTAAGCCGCCCTGAGTCTCCGGAGAAGGGTGGCATATAAATCAAATTAAAAAAAGAAGAAGAGAGTGGACAGTCACTTGTTTGAAATGGTATAAGGGTCTCCCGTCTTGAGCAGGGGGTTGGACTAGAAGACCTCCAAGATCCCTTCCAGCTCTATTCTGATTGAACTTCAATATCTTCATTGTCAGTTGTAAGACTAATGGTTGTACCTGTAGTCATTAATTTGTCTCCTTCAAATTTAACTTTAGTCTCATTTTCCTCCTGTGCTCTTTGATTTTTATTACTGGAGCTTACAGAGTCTTTGCATTTCAGCTACCGAAGTGGTGACATCAGCACAGGGCAAGTTGTTAATGTTTCATCTTTCAATTTTAAAACTATTTTCATTTTCTTCCAGTTCACCCTCCCTCAATACATATTCCAAATATAGGTTGAATAAACAAGGGAAGAGTAGACATCCTTGTCTCTCTCCTTTATCAACCTGCAGCCAATTTGTTTCATCATGTTTGATCTGTACTGAGACTTTTTGACTTGAATATAAGTTTCACACAGTGACAATATGTTTTGTGATTCCTATTTTTCTAAGCACATTCCACAATTGGTACAGCTAAAGCCCTTTCTATAATCATTGAAACACATAGAGACGTCTTTTGGTATTCTTTGACTTTCTCAATTACCCAGCATGTATCAGCAATAATGTCTCATGTTCCTGGCCTTTTCTAAAGCTAGCTTGAACATCTGGCATCTCTATTTCTATGTATAGATCTAATCTATATTGGATGAGCCTAAGCTTTATTTTGTTAACATATTAAAGACTCTTATATAACAATTTGCATACTGTTAAGACTTTTTCTTTGTATTACTATGTAGACTGTTTTTTTTTCCCAATCTGTTGACCATGTGTCATTCTCCACAAGTGGGATTGTAATATTGCTTCTTGTTTCTTTTAACAGATCTCAAAAATCCTTGGTGAACTTCCAGAGACCTTTGTTTTTCTTGTCTTTGGGTTTTCTTCTCTTCTTGGCAGTTTTCACTGTTTTTCCTGACATCAAGTTTGCTTTCTTTAACATCTTCATCAGAGGTGGGTTTCAGCAGGTTCTGACCAGTTCTGGAGAACCGGTAGCAGAAATTTTGAGTAGTTCAGAGAACCGGTAAATACCACCTCTGACTGGCCCCGCCCCTATCTATTCTCTGCCTCCCGAGTCTCAGCTGATTGGGAGGAAATGGGGATTTTGCAGTAACCTAACCACGAAGTGGGGAGGGAATGGAGATTTTACAGTATCCTTCCCCTGCCATGCCCACCAAGCCACGTCCACAGAACTTTTAATAAAAAAATTTGAAGCCCACCACTGGGCTAGACTCTTGTCCTGGTTAGATTTGTTCGAGCCAGTAATTTAACTGGCAGAGCTTCATATATCTCTGTAGAGACACATCTAAGTTCTAGCCTGTGATGTTCATTTACTCAGAGGAACTCAGAGCAAAGATTCATTAATTTTGAGTAGCTGCTTCTAGCATGAGAATATCCTTATACACACAGCAGAGTATACCAGACAGCAGAAAACCTGATACTTCAACTTTAAAAAGTATGATTGCTGCAGGCACGTAGTTATTTCCATTGTATCTTATACATTTAGCTTTTGTATGAGAAGCTTTTTGTGCACATAGTGTAAGCTTTGAAGATGGGAGTTCCCAGAAGATGGCTGACTGAAAAATAAATTATATTTAACAAGGTGTCAGATCCACCTTGTCAAATCCACCTTCGGCTTGGCACCTTGCTGGTATTCTGCCATCAACTGGGGAAGGGAGAGAGGAACAAATGGGCAATCAAGCTGTATACCTTTATGATGAGAAATTGAGAGGGGGGAATTGACATTTGAGGAAGAACAGAGCATTTTGGAATCCAGTCTGTGTCAGCATCTTCAAGACCACATACCGTGAGAATGGAATTTCACCAGGCTAAACGCTTCAGTGCTTCCCAAAACATCTTGGCGGTGCCGGATTGGTTGCATACGGATGGACCATGGGGGGGAGGTTTGGGCCAACCAAGGGGTTAGTTTTGTATTGATGCATGGGAACTTCAGATTCCACCTGACTCTACTGTAATTAGCATCTCTTAGTAAAAGTGCCTTTTCACTTCAATCAAATGGAGTTGAGAGGGTTGCTTTCCTAGGAGATCAAACTGGGGCAAGGTCTGAAACAAGGTCTGCCTGCTTGCAATCACTTCTATCTATGAAACAGTCTATACAATTGGCATTGCCAGGGCTGGAGCTGGGGGTGGGGAAGCTTCCTACCCATTTTATACTTGGAATAAGAGACATTTTGGGGTCTTTTTCTAGTCCCTCAGGGACTAATTTTTTTGAGGATATCCCTAATCTATCATGCAAAGCATCTCCAGAAGCCATCTGCATCACACCGATGAGATTTTGTCAAATCTCTCTATAATCTTGCATTATTCATATTATGACATAATACAATCCTGTTCTACAGGGTAGGGCACTTTTATCTAAACATCAAAGGATGGTAAATTTCCATGAATCAATGGAAATGGGTTGTAGAATGCATAGAAATTCATTGCCTGATTTGGGGTATATATTTACCTATGGGATTCCTCCCTTTGATTTTGAATGTGATAGGCAAGTCAGACCTACTGACAGTAGCTGAATAATGTACCACATAATATAATGCATTTGAACCAGGGGTGAAATCCAAAATTTTTCCCTGCTGGTTCTGTGGGCGTGGCTTGGTGGACGTGGCAAGGGAAGGATATTGCAAAATCTCCATTCTCATCCCACTCCAGGGGAATGATACTGCAAAATCTCCATTCCCTCCCTTCCTGGGGGAAGGATATTGCAAAATCTCCATTCCCACCCCACTCTGGGGCCAGCCAGAAGTGGTATTTGCCGGTTCTCTGAACTACTCCGCTACCGGTTCTCCAGAACCTGTTAGAACCTGCTGGATTTCACCCTGATTTGAACTAACTTCATCATTCTACCCTATCCACTGCTGCAAACCAGGGATGGAGATTTTATCTTAAGTGGTATATTTCTTTTATTAATAGATTAAAAGTCTTATTCACCATCCAACCAGCAAATGAAATTTACATAATGTAGCCCAAGCGAGGGGAAGAGCAGGATGCCCCATATCAAAGGAGCTTGATAAATAAGACCTGCTTGCTTTGCTATCCTCATTGTATACAAAGGTAGAAGCATGAAAGATTTGGAGCTTTCATTATTTCCAAATGGCTCAGCAATCCATTAACAATGCCTTTAGGAGACAGTATACATAAATACAAAGGCTTCTAAGTATTCACGTCCCTTATTTACAGCAATGATTGTAGCACAATATGAAAATGATAAGTGTGCTGATGTGATATTTCTCCCGTACACTGATTACCTGGTAAGGCAGAATGTTACGTTACTGACAGGAGTGATGTCCCTTCCTGGATGCTTAAATCAGAGTTCTAACTAATAATGGTTAACCTTACAGCCTGCCACTGGATGTTCTTCCCACTCAGTGACAAATGAATCCATAAATGTATTCCATTTACAAATAACTAATATTGCCACATATTTCTGACAATAGACCTGACAACCTAACATGCCTAGGAATGGAAGAGAAAAAAGAGAAGGTGCATTACCATTTAACTTTAAAAATGACCTTTTGTCTTGTCAACAGCTTCCTTTATAAGCAGACAAAAAATCTGTTTGAGATAACAATATGTTTTGTGGGATATATTGATTGGCTAAGCATAAGAAAATAACAGGAAGGACAATATTTTGAAGAGCAAATGTGTGATTGGTATAGATTAGTTATTTCTCAAAGCTAACATGACTTTATTTATTTATTTATTTTGGAAAATTTATATAGCCAACTACTCGCTCACGGCAACTTCATTATTGTTATGTATATCTGTATGTATATCTGTAAGCATTATACTTGCAGAATATTGCAGCTTCCTTCATAATGTACATTGTATTTTTGCCTCTCCATTGTTATATTCATAGTAACTGATTGAGTAGGGTTAGGAGCTAAGCCTAAAGTCACTCAGTGAATTTCTTGGAAATTCAAGGATCAAGGATCTCCAATTTTGATGTTGCTATCACTTGGCACCACTATATCTAACATTACCACTGTCTTGTAGTCCTAGTCTATTCACAATTTTTGATTGATTGGCTAGTACCACTTATTCTCAATGAACTTCTGTTGAATCTCCCATCTGGATTTGGGAGCATCTAGACCAGGGGTGTCAAACTCGATTTCATTGAGAGCTGTATCAGAGTTGTATTTGACCTCGGGAGGCAGGGGTGGGCATGGCCAGCTCAAAGTCACTCGTGCCAATGGTAGCTTGACTACTCTATCAAGCGAAAATGAGCTCCCAGGCTCCGTTTTCGGCTGTGATGGCCTCCTGCAACCTTCTGCTAGTGAAAATGGAGCTCCAGAGGGCCACTCACAGCCCTCCCAAGCTCTGTTTTTGCTGGCAGAGGCACCATGGGCCAATCCTTCGCTTTTTCCAGGGCAGCCTTGCAGGCCAGATCTAAGCACCCTGCAGGCTGGATCTGGCCCCTGGGCCTTGCGTTTGACATCCCTGATCATACACTATGCAAATGTTCCTATATACAATACCAGCTGCTTCATTGTGCCTTTCAGTATATGCTATTCCTGCCTGAATCTGCACCATGTTACTTTATGTTGGACTGTCTCTGAGGCCTCTCTGCATAGTCTTCACTTTAGAACCTGTCTAGACCTCTGCTTCTATAGATCTGGTGCTTTAGTGCCTGATCTTTTGCTGCAATGATCAGTGCCTCAGTGCTGTCTTTTAGTCTAGTCCTTTCCAACCATTGATAGGATATTCCACCGTATGTCACCTCAGCTATCTCTCAATAGTACATTCCAATGCAGTGTCTTGCATTGCAATTTCACTTCCTCTTGATCTTCTACTTCTACTTGATCTTCCTCCCATGCCTGCATGGGAGCCATTCTCAGGTATTCTCTTAGTTGTTCATCTTAGGATGCCATCTTACTGATGTACTACTGGATAAACTGAATTTCATCCAGGGAAGTGCCTTTAACACTCATCAGATCCTATTTGCCCTCTTCCCAACTACTACACAGTCTTTGGATGTTGGATGTGTGATGGAAACCTATATATATTGTGACAAACTTCTGGGTTTTCAGATTAGCAGAATCTTCCATGTTCTGCTTTGGCCAGTTCACTATACTAGCAAGATATCTAATGACAGGGAAGGCATACATGATAATGGTGTGGTATTCTTCCCATTGAACTGATTCTTCAGGACCTGTGTTATCCTTTGGTGATACCTGAACATTGCTCTCTTCCTTGCATCTTCATTGTGGTACCGATGTGACTGTGGGATACCATATATGTGGCACCATGGTGGCTCAAGTGGTAAGACTCTGGGCCTGCGCACCACTGAGGTCGGTAGCTCAATTCCCTTGAGCGAATCAACCATGTAGGGACAAGAAAGGAGTCTCCCCAATTACCTACCGGCATTCAGGCATCCCACGGGTAAAAGATAACACCGTCTGAAAAAATTCCTTTCACAGAGGCAGCTAGCCACCTCGGTGATCCCTGGTTAACACTTGCCATATGTGGTAGGTCCACCCCATCAGTCTTAACTACATTCCTTCCACTTTAGTAGGACATGAGGCAAATACTAAGACCTTTCACTCATAATATTTCCATTGCTGAAATAATATAGACCCATTCAGATAAGTAGTTGTTAGAACAGATTTATCGTCTCTAAATCCATGTGATCTTCTCTTAAAGCAAGTAGATGAACAAAGAATGACACATTGAAAATATTTTCTTTTGCCCATCCTGGTTCTTCATCCTTTTGCTTCTTCGATTGGATCTAGGTTTTAGGGAAAACAAGAGAAGACAATTTATTTCTAACTATTTTCTCCAAAACACATATAATTCTAGTTCATGCTCCATTTAGCTTTCATCCAGAAATACTAAGTTAGAAAATAGACTTATCCGAGGCAGACAGCTTTAACATGGAGTATTCTTCAAGATTGTTCCAATTTGAATTATTGGCAGGGGAACACAGGCTGAATTGTTTTCTATATTTGCTATGTGTTCTTGCACACAGAAATTTGTCTGGACAAAAAGAAAATATTTTTGTGTAGGTCTAATTAGAGGTAGTGTATTTGGGTTGCAAACATCTAGAAAACCATTAGATGAGGACACATTTTCCTGTCTTTCCATGACAGGATCATTTTCTAGCAATACTCCAAAATATAATGAATATCTAAGGGTTTAACACATGCAATAATTTTCCCATTTGAGATTGGTTGCCAATTCTTCCCTACCTTGTTTATAAAAACCGCTTGAGTTCCTATTGAATACCATTGAAAGCTCTCCCCATTTCTGGCTCTTATACTTTTTTAAAAAAACAAAAATAATAGGCTGTGCATATTTTTGAGGAAGTAGTTTTCTGAGATGAGCAAATCATCCCTCAAAGTTTTCCATTTGCAACTCAGCCATTACCTCATTCAGTAATGAGTAACTCACTCATTACCAAGAGTGAAGTAGCTGCATTGCTTAGCATGTTATAGATCTGTGGTCTGCTCTGAACATGCACTGTTGAAAGAGGAAGTTCTGAGGAAAAACCTCAGTTTTTGTCCACTTCCTTCAATCAACTACTGAAAATAGAATTTCCCATCCATGCTCATATGTTGGGATCATTCTTGAAAATCTCAAATAAAAATAACATCTCCTGCTATGCACACTGAATGTCATAATCCGTTGGAAGAAATGTCCATCTGGGTTCAGTTCCAAGTGGGAAGAAAAACACTGGAAACATGGAGACTGCTTGGAAAGATGGTTTAATGGTGGACAGGACCACATGGGTTTTTTTGGATCCTGGGCAAAAAAAGCACATGGGAGAGGGGGGGAGAGGGAGGGAGGGGGAGAGAGAGGGAGGGAGGGAGGGAAAGAGAGAGAGAGAAAAAGAGGGAGAGGGAGAGGGAGAGGGAGAGGGAGAGGGAGAGGGAGAGAGAGAGAGTGTGTGTGTGTGTGTGTGTGTGTGTGTGAGAGAGAGAGAGAGAGAGAGAGAGAGAGAGAGAGAGAGAGGGAGGGAGAGAGAGACCCTCTCTTGGGCCCCACCTTGGATCTTCCTGTTCCTGTGTTCTGATTGGTTGTCAGACTCCCATGGGGCCATGTAGGGATAACTTTGTAGTGTCTTGAATCCCAAACTTGGTTGAATCTTGCTGGGTGATGTAATCTCCCCAGGTGCCATGTGGTGAGTTCTGTTGCTAGACAGGTAGAGGGCTAATCCTGAGGGCCATGTCTTAATCCCATCACCCTGGAGCTGAAGTGGGGGGCTTTGTTTTTAAAACATGTTTCTCCTTTTCTCATCCAGGGAAATATAATATTTTGCCTTTTAAATATTTCCTAAAATATTTCATTCTTCTAGGAGGGAGGTGGGTGCTAACTTCCTACAAATCCAGTTCCTCCAAATTTTATGTTTTGTAAGCAACTGTATAAAAGTGGAAGGAAGGCCATGTTGGTTTGCCACCCTCCTTCCCAACCAATTGAGCAATCTTTCTTCCATTTGCATGCATGAGGTAGGAAGAATTAAGAGGCAAAGGAGGAGGGAACGTCAAGATGGCTTTTATGAATATGCAAATAAAGCCCCATCCCAATTTTAGATAGGTCAGATGCAACACACACGTAAAAGAGGTGAAGCTTTGATTGTGCAGAGGTAGATGACACTTAATATTTTATGTAAAACACTTATTCTGGATGCAACTGTAATTTCCCAACAGTACCATTAAGGATGGTTTTTGAGGCAAGGTATACTGAAAGCAAGACAAATGATTTTCTTATAGCCTCTTAAAGAGAACAATATGAACTTTACCATCTGCCATGTTTGATGAATCAGGCCATACAGCACCTGCACTTGAAGCCTTTTGTTCTGTGTACCTTTATCAACCTTGAGATGAAGGCATCTATAAGTTATCCTCCTCTCTTTTTTAATGGCCCAGCAGCCCTTACACTGTCCTTCATGGCATATTAGTGAACTGAAGGGGAATGAAGAGAATCAACTCTGTTTTCTGTCTAGTTAGTTACCTTTACTCAGCACAGCAGTACAGATAAATGCCTTTCATGAATTTGTCCACCATCTGTATTGCAGTTCGGTTGCATCTGTCTCCTTGCCAAAGTTACCTTCTGC
Source organism: Pantherophis guttatus (assembly GCF_059756535.1). NCBI lineage: Eukaryota > Metazoa > Chordata > Lepidosauria > Squamata > Colubridae > Pantherophis > Pantherophis guttatus. Next base: position 99,800,679 of record NC_142065.1, on the reverse strand, counting down.
AGAAAAGAGAAAGCTCAGAAAGACAAGCTGGGATAATTATTTATCAGTAACAGGGATCAGAAATTCTGCAGCTTTCCTGGAGACAAGGTTCCATCACAACATTGTACAAATAAATAAATATACTTTATTGTCATTGTGTGTATATACACAGTATACCCATACAAGGAAATTCACATAAGACCCAAAGACCAGGCCCAACACACATAACAATCCCCAAACACTCCCCACCCACCCATCATAAATTCCCTGCCCCTGAACCACCCAAACATCCACACAACAGACCAAGTAATGGTGTCCAACAGCTCACTGATGGTGGCCCTTTAGTTCATTATTGACTGCAATTATAGCACTGGGATAAAAACTATTCAGAAAATGTGTGATCTGAGTTTTAATAGTTCTATATCTTCTGCCAGAAGGCAACAGTCCAAAAAGATTGTAAGCAGGATGGGAAGAATCTCTGAGAAAGTTGTGCAACTTCCTCAAACAGCGAGATGTGAAGATGTCGTTCAGGGCTGGTAGCTGGAGCCCGAGGATATTCTGGGCAGTTTTAATAATTCTCTGTAGAACAGAGAATAGCAGGTATTTATGAGAATGCTGTGATGATTTTGCAGATTAGGAAGATTATTGATGAAAATATTTTAAAGGGCAATCTGCTTTTTGTTGTTGTTGTTGTTGTTCATTTAAAAACAATAATCCCTGCTGGTTGATTGAGAACTGGAGAGTAAATTGCACAAATGTGAATTGTTGTCTACTGCTGCTTAAAACCAATCGTTCTGAAACAGCTTTCCTCCATGATCTTTCTCCAACTCATTGATTGCTAAGCACCTCTGCAACTTGTAAAAGTTACTCTGAATATTGTGTTTCCGTTTCTTGGTTCATCATGAAACAGCAGGGCCCCTGAGCTTTTCATAAACTGAAGGTGAATTTGGTGCTTGATTTCACAATTTGAGTGGCGAGATGTCTTTCTGGAAAGCTTCATAAATCCTCTTCACAGGGAAGAATTTCAAATTCTTCAGGGTATAGTTTGGACTCTCTTCCAAAGTCTCTGAAATATCCTCTTCTGCAGTGTTCATTTTCCAAGGGAAGAGGGTGCTGTTTCCAAAGAAATTAAAAACTTAGATTTCAGCTGTACTATTTTAAAAGACAAAAGCCTAAGGAAATTTACACTAAAAAGTGGAATTTCTCTAAATTCTCTTGAGTTTTTCCATAAATGTATCTCAGTTTTTGCCTTCCTTTAAAAGGAAATTTTATGATAACTAGAAATATGAACATCTAGGAAGAAGAAAAAGAAGAGGAAGAGGAAGAAAAAGATAGCACAATGGAACTTTTCCAATGTAGGCACTGCTGGATTTATTTTCCAATGTAGGCACTGCTGTACTCTGTGTGGTACAGCTGTGTGTGCATCTGTGCCTAGATGCACACACATGGACTCTCTCACACATGGTCTTTTGGGCCTGAGTACATGTTCTTAAACGTATTTGGAAGTAAGCATAGATGGAAACTAAATATATTTATTTTTATTTCAAGGGATATCAGTACAGTAATAATAACAATAACAAAGCTGGAAGGGACCTTGGAGGTCATCTAGTCCAACCCCCTGCTCACGTAGGAGAGCTGTACTAGGGATTCGAACCGCCGAACTGCCAACCTTTCTGATCTACAAGTTCAGTGTCTTAGCCACTGAGCCTTTCTGCACATATTCCTTGGTGCCAACTAACAATCTACTTGGGCAAATATATTCTTGCTGCTATTTCCATTATAGCTTGTCTGATTCAGGTGAATGAGGTCATTGATAGAGAGAGGCTATTATTAGTTCATAGCTCCCACTATAAACCTATCTTTCAATTATGCAGAATCTCTGGGCAATCCTGAGGAAGGTGAGTATAATTTAGGTGGAACTGAAAGAAACACCAACATATAGCTCAGAAGTGTTTTTCAATATCATCACAGTATCATCACATGCTTAGAAAGGTTGCATAGAAAACTGGAGGTTGCCCATGGGGCACAAAATATAACTTTTGGTTCATTTGCTTGTTTCCTACTTTTGGGAGCTGCTTAGCAAATTACATTAAACTATTCTTGGACTTCTCTATGTATGCTATCTATATTGGTAGGAAAAAGTACTTTTGAAGCAATCGGTTTTCTAGAACTGCTCTCAATATGGAGAATGGACTGGTGTTTTAGGCTGATTGCAAATAATATTAGAGAGAGATGACAGAGAGAGACAGACAGACAGACAGAGACACAGAGACGGACATAGAGGTGGGCATATGATAGAGATACAGATAGATACAGAGATAGAGATAGTTAGAGATAAAAGAGGTAGATAGATATTTGCATATTATTTGCATTTTATTCTTGTACATTTTATCTTATTTTTCTTTGATGGCAGGACTCATGAATCTCTCTTTTTCCACTTAGTTTCACTGCAACCCTATGAGGTAGGTCAGGCTAATTGCTGTTCTGGTTGAGTAAGAATTTGATTCTAGAGTCCTCCATCTCTAGATTAAAAGGAAATGACATTAGCTTACCTCTAAGCTCTTCGTGTTTCTTCTACCTAGGCATTTATCTCACACTGCACACTGCATTCAACTCAAACCAAAGCTAAATGTTTCAGTTTGACTAATAAGTCACAACTTTTAGAAGAGATTAGTTCCTCCTTTGATTGCTGCTGAGCATTAAAGGAGCTAAATGTTGTTGTCTGGAGATTTTATTAAGCTTCAGTGAAACATTTTCCTGTGATTGAAGATCAAGAAGCCAGTCCATTTGATAGCTTTCTTAGCACATGATTGAATTCAGTGTAATTAATATCCTTTATATATAACACTATGCAAGAATTCAAAAAAAAAAAAAAAAGGAAATCCCTTAATTAATAAAAAGCATACTGTGACACACCACATATTTGGGTAGTCCTTTGTGCCAACAAATGCTCAAGAGGAGCACCCCTTGAAGCTGTTTCTTGAAGCAGCAGAGCCTATCTCAATTTTACAAGTCAAGTGAAAGCCAAGTGACGTTCTGCATTGCTTGTTTTGGCTGTTTCAGCTCCAGCTTCAAGAGCTGGAAAAGAGCTTCCAGTGATTGGAAGTTTTTGGAAGAGACTTCTGTATGTGTGTCAGAAGCTTCTTTTGGCTGCCGAAAATGCCAGTCAAGCTACTGAAGCCATGCAAAATATATTGCCGAGGCAAATCATGTTGCTTTCTTTGCTTTAAGTGCAAGCTGTTTGATACATGGCTAATGGACGGGAGAGAGGGAGGGGTCATAAAATTGAATTATTTCCATTTTTAAGTGCATGTGGGATTTATGATGGGTAAGGCTTTAGAGAAATAGATGTGACGCCTTTTTTTTTTTTTAAATGTCCACGTTCCTTTGGTGGAAAGATGCTCTGTTCGAAAAATTGCATTACTACCATGGAGAGTAGCAGAAAGCATTCATCACTACCATTCTCTAGGTCAAAAAGCATCCGTTCTTTAAAATGCGTATTCTATTAACAGGACCTGAAGGATAAATACTATAAATTCTGATGAGCCTGCAATGGCACTGTAAGAGTAATAAGATGTTTAGCTCTGGGCACAAGGAAAGAAAAGAATGAATATACACGGTGAAATATTAAAGGTTTACATCAATTTGTGCATGTGTTCAGGGCATGTGTATTTCTGAGGCCGTATCTTTGCTTCAGGAAATATGAAAAAAGGTAGAGCTTTTCAAGCTGTAAACCCTGAGAAATGGTTCTTACCTGTGGGCAGCTGAAAAAAAGAGGAAAAAAATAGCTAATAGGGGTGATAAAAGACTTGAATGGGGAGCTTCAATTTGTTCCATAATGATAAATGGTCATCCCACCCATTTCCAGGTCTTCTGAAAATGGCTAAGGCTAAATTGAGCTACTTTCCTCATAAAACAAACACTTGTATTATTTTCAGTCCATTTAGGTCAAAATTGATATTACTATGCCTCTGACTTTTCCATATATTTGGCATATATGGTAATCTTTTCCTAGGTCTGTAATGCAATGATTATTTTGTAAGGTAAGTTGAGTGAGAGACACTGTGAATGGCTAAAGAATTTACCACAAATTTCCCTAGCTGATGGTAGATTTGAATTCCTTGGCCCTTTTAACTACTACACCAATGTTAGCTGTTAGTACTGTTCTATAGGTTAGAATGGTTAGCTTTTATTATGTCTTCACTAAAGCTCAACCCTTTGTCTATTCTTGGTCTGCACAATTCAGATATTCATCCATACTTATTACACTATGAAATAGCAATGCAATACTATCATCAAAAGCAGTTAATAAAATTCTTTGTTTGATTAATTCTGCCTGAAATGTTCCTTATTGTCAGTTTATAATACAACCTCAACAGAAATGGGGAAACTGTCAGGCCAGAGAACTAAGATTGAGACTAGTTTGCTATTCTAGGGATGTGATTGATCCAAATCATTCCACAGGACAAACAAGTGGACAGCATAAACAACAAGAACATTTCAATGATTCTTTTAATTGTAGTCTTTCCTGTTGCACTCTATTACTCCTTCCTTCCTTTTTTCTTTCTTTCCATTTTTCAAAATCCTCTTGCAAATAGTTAGCTGAGGTTGGCTTTTGGGAATTTTGAGTGATGTTAGGGAATCCTTTGAACATAGAATGTTCTATTAGCTGGAAACTAATTGGATCTGAAGGTTAGTTCAAAATAGTTTAGGAGTGTACAGGTGATGAGCTGCAATCATGCTTGTGTTGGCTACATCAGTGAGCCTCTGATGGAATTTCCATTGTGCCAACATAAAACTAATTAATTAATTGATTAAACTTTAGTCATAACCTTAGTCATTACATTTTGATGATAGCTATTGTTTAAAATATGCATACATAGAGAGGAGAGAGAGAGAGAGATTACAGTACAGTTTCCCAGATCTAATTGGCATGAGCTCCATATCTTTGTAATGGATCAATGACCTGAAAAAAAATGTTCAGGTCATACTTTTGACTGTCCCTCGTTGGTCCTCTAAATCAGGGGTCTCCAACCATGGCAACTTTAAGACTTGTGGACTTCAGCTCCCAGAGTTCTAAATGTCATGCTGTTTATTCATGTTGTGGGGTTTGTTAGTCACAATTGGCAAGAGTTCCAATTCTTTCTGCCCTCTTTATGTCTGCTTTTTTCAGGGAGGTGAGGTGGTGTTGAAAATATAGGTATCAGAATGTGAAATGTGATCTGGAGGTGCTGGGTGTCAGTGGGAGAAAATGGCAGAGGTTGCAAAATATGGTGGCAAATATCCAGGAACTAATCCCAGTGGTGGGATTCAGCCAGTTCACACCACTTTGGGAGAACTGGTTGTTAACTTTCTGAGCAGTTTGGCAAACTGGTTGTTGGAAGAAATCATTAGGACAGAGAACCGGTTGTTAAATTACTTGAATCCCACCACTGGCTAATACCCCCAAAAGATGTCTCATATTCTGGAATAGGGACTGAGGGAACAAAAAAATAAAGGGAGGGGAAAATACCTCAGAAATGTTATCAAAAAATGTTTCCTGAGAAATTTTGGAGTTGGTCTTTTGGAAACTAAGTAGCTCTGTGTGTTTGTTTTTGCTGGAAAGTCAATCCCACTCTTGTTCTTATTTTCCTTTTATATATAGCTAATCTTCTCAGTTGCACTAATGAAACACAGTTTTTAATTGGATCGACTTGTAATGCTAGCCAAGCTGAGTTTATTTAGCTAGAATTGCCCCTGCTGAGATTTTGTACATTTGGGGGGGGGAACCTACACCCTTAAAGGTGTGAAGGATGGACATATGGCAACATTTAACACCTTTCAATGCTGACTGTTAGGGTAACACCATGTGAGACAGGAGGCGGATGATATTTTTAAATGACAGAATGTGATCTAATTTGGATATAGCTGTGCAAAAAGAGTCACTATTCAATGACATTGCAAAGTCTCATGGCAATTTGGTAAACATATTATAAGAGATGTATTTAGCTATTTCAATTGGCCCTGTAACCCTTGCATTTATTAACCACTCTTTCTAACCAAACTATGCTCAGAAATTGTAGATCTATAAATAAGAGTTTACCTTTCAGTTGAGCATTGAAGATATTTATGATTTCATCAATTTAGCGTATAATGTGAGGGGGGGGTGTCACATTGTTGAAATTTACTTCAGGAGGAAAGTGAGCACCCCAAGAAAAAGGAAATTAACCTTGGTTATCCTCATATATCAGTTTTCTTTATGCACGTTTTAAACTGTTATTTAATTTTTTTTGTATGAATAGTTGAGTACTCTCTCCCTCTAAGATGAAATGATGTAGTTCTGACATCAGTTTATTTACATGCAACATAAGATGATTTCAGACATTGTTTCTCTCACAGCAGGTCCCTGGGTCATATAGCAATTGATTTTTAAAATGGAAACATGCCGCACGATAAAAGTGAAAACAAAATGTTGGCAAGGAGATTTGAAAGCCAATAGAATACAAGTCAAGATTTAGGCTTAAAGTTGCCTCAGCATTCATTGTCGCCATGGTCCAAGTCTCAATAGCAGCTGGGGGAGCAACTAGCTGCAGGCCTTTTCAACCTTCATTAACCTCTTCCTTAAAATGGGATAAACAGAAATGGAAAAAAATAATGTAGCCATTATTTTTTATTTATTTATTATCATTAGGGATCACTCTCTTGCTTGGCCTAAGGCAAGTCAAATACTGATATCAAGGTTTCAGCCACCCTTTTAATTGGAAGAAGGATGAAGAAAAGGAAAAAATCTGAGAGTATATTCTTACTGGGCTAAGAAAGGCATTATTGTTTAGGGCAACACTTCCCATAATCCATTGCCAATGATGGGGGCTGAAGTCTGAACCATACCGAGAGTACATGTTTGCCTACCCTTAGATAGTATTATTATGGCTCCATTCCTGGGAGGTTTTCATCACACTATCCTGTCTCCTTCCTGTGATAGTTACAACATACATTGCAAACAGGGAACTTTTCTATTCAGGCAACAAGAGTCAATGTAGAAGTGTCAATATTGTACAATATTGTGTTTTATGAAGTAGTCTTATAAATCACTAATGGAACCCTTGATTTTTATTTTTATTTTTTGTAACTTTAGTCCCTGATATTAAGACCTGCCTAACAGCAGGAAAATAAGAATGGGTAAAAGAGGCCAAATAAAAATGATACAGATATTGGTGACTTCCTCCAGCACTTAACAGTTGCTTTTTTTAAAAAAAGGAGAAGAATTTTGTGTTGTCACCAAGAAGAAAGGGGCACAACGAGTAATCCTTTCTGGATTGGAACGTGAAACTCTGATTGGCTGTCATTCTTGATGAAGGCTGTAGTATCACAAAGATGTAAATATTTACTTCTAGTAGTATTATAAGATTCTGATAAAATCCTGATACATCTTTACTGTGAAATCAGATGGTTTGAGCAGTGGGAAGGTGAATCATCTCAATGTGACTATTTTTCTAATTATAGTAAAGCAACGAGATAGTAAATTATTTAAATGATGCACAAATAACACTTGGTGGAAAAAACAAAATAGGAAAATATTTATTTCTCAGTTTGTAAACACAGAAGAAATTTTCCAACATTTATTTCACTCCTTCCACCTTGCAGCTCTTTTCTTAGTAAAACAAACATTTCAGGTTTGTCCTGTAGACAAATGAGGTGTCAGATTTTCAGTTCTGGAAACAAACATTTATGAACTGAAATATTAACATCTGACTACCGTTGGTTCTTTACCTTCAGAAAATTTAAATCAGTCTGACATTACTATATTTGACATAATATGCATTTCCATGTGATGCCCATATTCCATGGTTGCAAAACTCCATGCATTCCCGTGCAACTAATTTCATGGACTCGTTTTCCTGAAGACTTATAATTTCTAACTTGATTATTCTGTAGGCAGAACCTCAGGTTCCCAGCACCCAGAGGTGGTATTCAGCAGATTCTGACCAGTTCTGGAGAACTGGTAGCGGAAATTTTGAGTAGTTTGGAGAACTGATAAATACCACCTCGACTGGGCCCACCCCCATCTATTCTCTGCTGATCGGGAGGAAATGGGGATTTTGCAGTAATCTTCCCCTGGAGTGGGGTGGGAATGGAGATTTTACAGTATCCTTCCCCTGCCATGCCCACCAAGTCACTCCCACCAAGCCATGCCACTCCCACCAAGCCATGCCCACAGAACCTGTAGTAAAAAAATTTGAATCCCACCACTGCCAGCACCAGTATCCCGACTTTGCTGAAAGGGAAAAAAAAACCAAATAACAATGAAATTGCTACTAGGAAGCAGGGCTTCATATATGAGCTGGGAGATTTTATGTTTTCCATGTGAGTCCATAGTCATCAATTATCATAATGAAACATGAAACTATTTGGGTGAAACTGTACTCATTGTTATCTTGCTTTTAAAATGGTGCAATTTTATGATGTAATGGTATTTTGTACCGGAATATTCTTACAATATCTTTAATTATAATTACAAAATTATAATTTACAGAAATAAGTGCTGTAATTATTAATGTTTTTATTTGAAGCTGAATTATTTAGAATGAACAGAAAGCAAGATGTCTCTTGGATAATGTTTCATTGTGGAATTTCTCCTTCAAGTGACGTTGGTGTTAAATCATCTGTTTTTAGAAAATTGTTGTCTGTGCCTCCAGATATTTCCCATTTTTATATAAAAAAAGAGAGTGATTAGCTGAGAACTGAAGCAATTTTATTACTGTGTCCTACTTTATATGACATTATCTAGATCCTGTCTATTTTTTCTAAATAAATAATTCCAACAGTTATTGTCACATTTGTCTCTGTTATGTTGTAAAACTAATTTCTATAGGATCACTTCAAATTAAATGAATTGGAAATAATTATCAAATTAGATAGTACCAATTATAAATATTAAATAATATATTCTGGCAATTTTTTCATCATGTTGTAGTAATGTTATGAGGTGCTGCCATAGCAAGACGTAATACCCTAGAATAAATTTCCTTATGGGTTTCAATTATATGGACAATCCATTCAGATTTAGATTTTGTTATAAAGGTATGTTTCTGACAATATTCGTCCCAGACATTTTTTGATGTGTGTGTAAAATGGTGTCAAGCACAAAGAATCAGGATCATACATTAAATTGCAGTTCAGAAGATTTATTGTTCAAGCCTATACACAAGAATCTAGTCAACTAACCTTCCACACTAAATTGGCACAAGATAAGGATCAATGGAATTCAAAATGAGTTGGACTTAGACCATTGGTGGGAATGTAATATTCTACACTGATGACTTACTTAACTCCACTCCACCCACTGCTCTGCTTGCTCTTCTACAGATGGATTGTCTCCCCAAATTTATGAAGGAACAAATTAAAAAAAGTGTTAGAGTCCAAACTGGATGGACCCACATCTCTTGTATAATAACTCTTTCTATTTATACACATATACAGACACATGTATATATTACAACTCATAAAGATCCTTGGAAAACTGATATTATTCCAGATTCAGGGAATGATATTTGAAAACGTGTGACCTGTCTGTTTTGGAAAAGGCAATCTGTTCCACAAATCAAAGGATGCAGCAATATGAGCTATTATGGTAGAGATTCTGCTATATTTTGCAATAATATTTATATTTACATTAGAAGAATGAATTCATTGGTAAACTAATGACTAATAATAAATATAAAATAGATTTTTTATTTTCATTCTTTATGTTTTTTGTTTGTGTTTTTAAAAGTTTTTAAAGATTTGTTTACAATATTCAATATTTATTTAAATATTAAATACAAATATATATTTTTGTATAATATTAATATTTTTTCTTTAAAAAGTCTTAGATTGTTACATGTGTTATTATGCGAGGAGATGCTCCATACTCATTGTATAGGAGAAAACTGATAATCTGGCTCTGAAATAAGACAATTACTGTTTTAGATATTTTTCTGACTATTTTGGAATCAAGGAACTGCCGCAATGATATGATTAATTTGGCAATGGAGAAAGAGATCTCATTTCTTCTTTCACAGTTAACTGGTTTGTTTTCTCTCAGCATGTAGAGGTGAGGACATTCTTCTTTTTGGGACTATGAGGCTTGGAGGAGAAAGGTCTTCACTTAGGTTAGGGACAGTGGATAAGAAGTTCTTGAGGGTTGGATACTTCATATTCTTGGCTGATAACCTATTGATATATGTGGATCATATGGTCTCAGGTGGTTCCTGGGGTCATATGATCCACAAGTAGAGCCAGTAGCTCTACTTGTGGATCATGAGCTCTTGCTACCTTACCTGAGTCATGAGCTCTTGCTACCTTACCTGAAAGGTAACTTGAGTTGAGGGAACAAAAAAAGTACATGTGGGAAGAGAGGAAGGGAAGTCTGTACTTCCAGAGAAAATAATGGAATGATAATGAGCCAAAATGTCATGTGGTTTAAATACAAAATGATTTACTTATTTCTTCCCAAAAACGATCGTTGGAATAAAGTCTATTATACACAGAATATGTGTTGGGATAATTTCCACAGTTATAATTAATTGGACAGTCTGTATAAGAGTTATTGATTGCCTGGAAATTCCTGTATCAGGAAGCAAAAGGATGTGACTAACTTATTTCAAAGGTAAGCAGACAGATTTTTAGAATATGTATGAGCTGCTTAGTTCCATTTTCTCTGAAAAAAACACTATTAAAAAGCTAGGTTCCACTGTGTTCCGATTTGTTCTAATTTTTCCTGCAGCATACATATTTATATTCAGCCTCAAATTATTCAAAATAGGCATGCAGCTGTTTTCTGTGTTATGTGTTGCAATTATAAAGATGTATTTGTTTCATTTCTCTGAGAACAGGTTCTTCTATTGATTTGTATTTTTCCACAACTATACAAAAGCTAATGTTTTTTTTAAAAAAATCTAGTCTAGTTTCCTACAAAATTCTTTTAATTACCTTATCTCTGCAAAGGAAATACAGACATTCAAAATGGCAGATACAATTTTGTAAACATTTTCCTAAACTGGTATGTCTTAAAACATAAAGCTTTTTGCTTTTTAAACAGCATAGTGATTTTAACCAACATCTTAAAACTAAATTCAGTAATAAATAAAAAGAAAATACTGAGTAGGATTTGATTTGGGAATAAAAATGCATTTTCCTAAGGGGAGAAAGCTTTCAGATGGTATTAATTGCGAGTTTCCATGTATCTAAATATTAATATTCAGGTTAGATTTCTCATAAACAATAGTATATCCCTCAGATATGAGCTGGATTCTTGGTGATAACATCAACATGTCAATGTTTTAATGATCTGTTGTGTGCTGTTGTTCTGGCTTTTTTCTAGACCAAAAACTATGGTGTTTCTCTGAGGTTTTCTGATGCTGATTAATTAATATATTTGATTTATGTCTTACATGTATGCTCATTGTTTAACATAACATCAGCGTTAGACAAGTTATCACATCTAAACTGGTCATACTATGAGCTTTACCACCAAAATAAAATAAAATCCCTACTTCATAGTTAAGTTGTTTCATTTATCAGTTTGGAATTTCTCTTTATTTCTGAAATGTGTGCATCATCTCAATATAATTGGACTATAGGTGGTTTATAGTATATATAATACAAGATATAATACAATTGTATTATATATATTATTGTATATAATACAATAATAATAATGTATACACACATACATACACACACATACAAGAGCATTGGTATAATTAAATTACATTGATGGCTCCAGAATCAATCCATAAAAGTCAGATCTTTATTATTTTGGGCAAGGCTATACAATGAGGAGGAGGTATATTTATTCCAGACATAAATTGTTGTATCTGAGAGGAACTAATTCCTTCTATCAGCCCTTTCCTGTCATGATCTTCCTAGGTTTTCTCAGACTACTTAAATTAGATAGGCAGATTTTATGAGGAAACAGCCTGGAGCAATTAAGAGCCTTAAAGATAGAAACCAATCCTATGGACTGCACTTATAAAACCTACTGATAAGCAGGGTAGTTCCTGCAGCAACTGTGTAATACTGTATGGCAATATTGATACTGGTCAGTAAACATGCTGCTTTATGGCCTAGTTGAAGTTTCTAGGTTGACTGACCTCATTACATGCTGTTGCACTGTTCCAGCTAATGGCCCGCCCTCCAGCCATGGCCTCTACCTATTCCTCTAACTGAAGCCATGAACCAAGAGTATATAAATTGGAAGCTGCTCTTTTTGGGGATGCACAAACTCATTGAGAATTGAAGATGATATAGCCCTCCAGAGACCTCTCTTCAAGGGTGGGTTCTACTTACCTTTACTACCGGTTCGCAATGGGATCGCTTCTGATGATGTCAGGGTCAGTGGGCGGAGCCTCCTGCTGGTTTTACCACCAGTTCTATAGAACCGGTCCAAACCGGGGGCAACCCACCACTGCCTCTCTTATTATAACCTCACCACTTTGTCCACCATGTTCCCCTAAAAGGCTAAGTTGGAGTCAGGATGGAAACTGCTCATTTTTATTGGATTCATGGCTGGTTTCTTGGAGAGTGTGAGGATCAGCACCTTATCAGCACCTAATAATGAAACAAAATTTTGTTCTCTAGTGATTAAAACAAAAAGTTGCCTAGAAGGTTTTGCATTTCTCTGAATATTTGGATGCAAATTTACTAGTTTAAACTTCTGATAAATACTACAAAATCCATGCTTTTAGGGTGGTGTCTGAGCAGCATATGAATGCTATCTGGATGTTTTAGATTTAAGGAAAGCTTTAGCCCCCTTTACTTAGGCTGGGATTCAGATGGCATTTAAATTAAATTTGTTATAATAGTAATCTCCTGCATGTCTCCATCAAGGTCATCTTTCTTATTTTCTATATTTTATAGTATATGAAATAATTTGCTCAGGCAGGGGCATCTTAATATTTTCTCTATATAAATAAGAATGACCTTTAAAGAAGGTTGGATTTACAGTCAAATTTTCAGTCTTATCACTGAGTGCTCATTGTACTTGGTTATTAGTTGGAATAAGAAACTTTAGATATTAACCCCTCTTTAAGATTAGCTGGGAATCCTGACAAATATTAGAAGCTTCGCTCATTTAGTTATCGGGTTCAATATTTAATGCCATATGGAAAATACTGGGTGACAGAGATAATTTGGATTCTTTTAACCATGAAAAGATTACATTTGGGATAATGCTAGTTTTAAAACAGCTTCTGAATCTGTTTTTGTTGATCACGTTCTTGATAAATCAGATATTTTGGAATTATTACTTTTGATCAATTTAGTTTAGATGAAAAACACACACACACACACACACACACACACACACCATACTTTTATTAAAATTTTTACAAAGAACTAAAAGATTATAGAGAGGAGATGAAGCAAGGAAAGAAAGGACAAAGAAAGAGAAAAAAGCGCGGAAAGAAAGAATAAAAAGAAACAGAAACAAGTTTCAATTTTCTTTATGGAAAATTATGTAATTATGGATAATTACAACATTATCTCTTATTCTCTGATTACAACAAAAACCTTTTTCTATTATTTGCATGTTTATGTTATCAGGATACTTTTAGTTATAATTACAAGCCAGAAATAAGTGTTATAATTATTAATCAATAATGTTTTTATTTGAAATGGAATTGTTTAAAATGAACAGAAGGCAAGATCTGTCTGTGCATAAGATTTCGTATAGAATTACCTCCTTCAAGAGATATATAACTCTAAATTGTCTTTTTTTTAGAAAAGTTCTGTCTGTGCCTCCAGATATTTTCCATTTTTATATAGAAAAAGAGTGATTAGTTGAGAACTGAAGCAATTTTATTACTGTGTCTTGTTTTACATGACATTATCTAGATTTTGTCTATTTTTTCTAAATAAATAATTCCAACAGTTATTGTCACATTTGTCTCTGTAATGTTGTAAAACTAATTTCTATAGTATCACTTCAAATTAAATGAACTGGAAATAATTATCTGATAGTACCAATTATAAATATTAGATAATATCTTCTGGCAATGTTTCTATCATGTTGTTGTATTAATGTTACATTGTGTTATGATGTACTGTCATAGAAAATAGTCACTTCCATTAAGATATGTATCTATTAAATCAAGTGCTTTATCGTTTATGTTTTCCATCATTTTATTTTGCAGTGATTTAGTTTATTTCCTTTGGCAGTCCTTGGTCTTTCTTCAAATCCGTATTCCTCCTTGCAACACAGAATCTTGTTCAGTGGAAATGTTCAGTATGTAATGTTTACAGCACATTTTTTGACTTCCCAACCAGCTATGCAGATTAGATTGCACACAAAAATACATTAAAGTTCCCAATCAACATAGCTTTCATGCCACCATTAGTGTTCCTTATACGTTTGTTCATAAATATCCTATTATGAATGAAGGCAAATATATGTGTCCCAGGATAATGTAGGGAAGGGCGCAGCAATCAATATCTATGGGCCCAATTGGTGATGACTCTGACATATTATGGTCTGTGACTTGGAATACAAGAGGAGCAAATAAATAAAATAATACATTAACAAATGAAATTAAAGAAAACAAAGTAGACAAGTTGTGCATCTGTGAAATGAAGAGATAACAGAAGATTAGAATAGAATAGAATAGAACAGAACAGAACAGAACAGAACAGAACAGAACAGAATAGAATAGATTTTTTTATTAGCCAAGTGTGATTGGACACACAAGGAATTTGTCTTGATGCATATGCTCTCAGTGTACATAAAAGAAAAGATATGTTCATCAAGAATCATAAGGTACAACACTTAATGATAGTCATAGGGTACAAATAAGCAATCAGGAACAATATCAATATAAATCATAAGGATACAAGCAACAAAGTTACAGTCATAAAGTCATAAGTGGAAGATCTGAAAGCAGGTGGTCCGGTCTTGTGTAAATGAGTATTTACAGTGGTGGGATTCAGCCAGTTTGCACCTATTCAGGAGAACCGGTTGTTAACTTTCTAAGCAGTTTGGAGAATCGGTTGTTGGAAGAAATTTTATTTTGTTTTTGTCCACTTTACAGGGCTAATCCTGTAAGTAAGGCAGGAAGGAAACATTCTGGTGTTGTTTCTAGCCTAATCTTTATTGCCCTGCTTACAGAAACTGCCTCTCTGGTTAACACTTATTACATTGTAACAGCTAAGGCGAAGCACCCATCGACGTGAGTGACGTTGAGTTGGTCATGCCCACATGATCACATGACCACCAAGCCATGCCTCCCCAGCTGGTCATTAGGGCAGACAACCAGTTGTTAAATTATTTTAATCCCACCACTGAGTATTTATACAGGATCCTATCTAGTAGGACCAGAGGTTTAGTCTTCTGAGCTTTCAGACTTGTGCTGGAACTGATCCTCAGGGAACTTCTCTCTCACCAGAATGTTTGAAAGAGAACATTGTGGTGACAGAGAGGATGGTCTTCAGCACGAGTCTGCAAGTTCAGAAGACTAAACCTCTGGTCCTATGACTGACCCAGATTGGATCCTGCATAAATAATCCATGACACAAGACTGAACCACCTTTTGTTATCTCTTCATTTCATGGATACATAACATATCTACTTTGTTTTCTTTCATTTCATTTGTTAATGTGTCATTTTATTTATTTGTTCCTCTTGTATTACAGACTGTAATATGTTGGAGTAATCGCCAGTTGGGCCCATAGATATTGAGTTCTGCACTCATCCCCAAGAGCTGTGGTCGGTCTCAGTTTTTGCATCACACAAGGTGAAGACCTGCTTTCATCTTAACTTATGTATCCTTTCCTAACAAATGGTAAGATAAGTTTTTGCTTAGTTAGGGCATTATGTCACCACTACATTCAAAATCCAATATTAGCCCAAGTGTGGGTATGCTATTTTATGCAAGCTGGATCTCTAAGCTAAACACTACTTTGGAAAGGAATATGATATTGCTCATGTCACACCAACCAGGACATGGATGCAACATACATGACCCAAACTCAAAATACATAAATGGCCAGTTATGGAAATGTTAGGGAATTTTTTGGGACATATCTCAACATGATGAATATGATGTAGAGACTGTAAATTTGTGTGGTTAGAGACATTGGGGTAATGAGAAAACAGATTAAACATGTTTGATTCAAGAATAGAAATCAAATATTTCAAATCATACATTTTACAAATGTGATCTAAGTTATTGGATGTCAGTTCTCATGTCAGTTAGCCCCAAAGCTCCATTCATAATAGTAATGACATAGCATCTAGGCTAAAATGCAATTGGGTCTGTTTATTTATTTGTTTGTTTATTTATATCCTGCCTTTATTACTTTTACAAATAACTCAAGGTGGTGAACATATCCAGCACACTTTTCTCTTCCTAATCTTCCCACAATAACCCTGTGAGGGTGAAAGAGTCACTGAGAAAGAGTGATTTGCCCAGCTGGCTTTCATGGCTAAAGGAGGACTTGAACTCATGGTCTTCCACTCTGTAGCATGATGCTTTAACCCATTGGTTCCCAACGTGGGACCCACAGCCCACTAGGGACAATTTGATTTTTAATGGGGGCAATTTGAACCTTGTTTAAACCAAGTTAATGGTCTTTTAGGCTTCCTCCGTGTGAGTAGAGTTCACTTTTCGAGTAAAGTAAGAATTATATGTCATGGGGGGGAGGGCATCAGAATTTTAGAGATGCTTAGGTGGGGCATGGCCAAAAAATGGTTGGGAACCACTGCTTTAACCACTAGACCAAACTGCATGAGAGCTACTTTTGTCTTAGCATATTATATGAACCAGTCTATCACATTAATTCATAATATGTTTCAGTTTTGAGGATGCAACCTGCCATATGAATGTTGTGCTTTGTTAACCTAGCTTTAAA
Source organism: Pantherophis guttatus (assembly GCF_059756535.1). NCBI lineage: Eukaryota > Metazoa > Chordata > Lepidosauria > Squamata > Colubridae > Pantherophis > Pantherophis guttatus. The sequence continues at coordinate 99,783,837 of NC_142065.1, read as the reverse complement.
ATTTAGCATATTGTCCAAAGGGTTTAGCAAGGGTTTAAAGTATTACATTTTGAATTTTATTCTTACCATTTGTGCCTCTTTTTCCATTTCCAGAAAAGTGGAATGAACATTTCACAAAGTTTTCAGGACTGTGCCTTGGTTCTCAAAGCAAATCTTAGATAATAATCTAAAATCTTTTGAGGGTAATAATCCTTTTACCCATGTTCCAAGGTAACATATATCTTGGCATTCTTCTTCGATCAATGGTATGTGCTTCAAAAATATTGCACACAATATTTTTAAGAGCCTCTGTTGGAGGATAATGGTTTTCACAAAGGTTAATAAGGCTTACGGGAACTCTATCGACTGGCACACACTAAAGCACCTGAAGAAAGAAGCTATTTTTCCTTCAAGAGTCATTCAAGTGTCATTCCTTGCTATTTATAATACTAGGTGACTGATTTCTTAGTCCTAAAATTATTGCTAAATCAGGTTAAACCTACCGGTTTAATATCTTGTTTCCAGTTACAGTTGGGTCAGTGCTTCTGGATATTTATAAGCACAAGTATTAAATAATGGTGTTACTATTGTTTGTCTTCTATAGCACTAGTACCCCAAAATCTAATGTACTTAGATTACACCTAAGGACTGAAATTCCATTTCAGGAACGCACAGCCAGTAACTCTAAAATAGAGGAGGATGAATATTTTAAGTCAAGGCCACAGTTGGCTTTTGAATTTTATTGTTACCATTTGTCTATCTACACAGTCTGAACCAAGCAGCTGAAGCAGTAATATAAATTTTTAAAAACTGTATTCAAAAAGTTGTTTTTTCACAACAGAACATGGTGGATGACATTATTTTGATGATGTCAAAATAATCTGATGAGCCAGATATTTCTAGTCCCGAAGTCATTCTTTGTCTTTCTATGTTTGTTATGATTAACATATTTTTCAAACTTGGCATCAGTGAGATTTGTCTCTAGTCTGTGCATTCAGGCACCAATGTTTTTGAGTCACACATTCAAGAAGCAGAAAGGAGGGAAAAACCTACATCATGGAAGTCCTGAAAACTGAATTTACTTCACACCATCCTTCTTGAATGTCAGAATCTCAAGCTTATGTCCCTGATATGAAGCAAAAGATGTGATGAATAGTGTCTATTCATCTAAATAGTCTATTAGCCAATCTGCCAAAGGCCGCAACATATGGAAGATTGTGACTTGGAAGGTTAAGATACGAAGTGGTAAAAAGCATAAATTGACACCTGAAATGAATGAAAGGAAAAATATAACTTGTCATTGTGAAATTAAAAAAAAAAATCTTTTAGAGTGAGTTAATTTACACCTGCAGGGAAGTTAAGGTATAGTGTAATTATGAAAGAAAAAGTTGAAATGTATGTCAGAAAATAAGACTTGATGTTATTTAGGTTATGATAGGCGCGTAGGACTCCATCCTTAATAATAATTGCATATTATACTCCAATAAATGGTAACAAAAGACTTAGAGGCATGTTCTTGGAAAAATGTACAACACTCTCAAGCCATATGATCCAGGGGAAATGGTTTCTGCCTAATGACATGAATGAAAGGGAAGGAAGGAGATGAAAAAGTTTTACAAAATTAAGGGAGCCAGTTGAAGACCCAGAAAGGAATAAAAATAGTGACTGCAACTATGTGCATAGAAAAATATCTTATGTTGTTTAAGCGTAGGTAAGGAAAAAGGAATTAACTTTAATTCTAAAATTAAGAGAATGATTTATCTCACTGTTTCTTCTGAACCTTTTAGAATTGTATTAATCAGGACACACATGTTATATCTTTCTGTATGCTGATGATGCTGTTTTGTCAACTGAGAATCTGAATGGTTTGTAGCAAAATGTGAGATTGTATGAATGGATGAGCATCTTGGATCTAAAATCAATATATTAGAGATCAAGGAACTGACAGGGAATATGGAGTGAAAGTTGTGCATGAATAGCAAAGACCTAGAACAAAATTTTTACTAAAGATATTATAGGAAAATAGGTGGAAAAACTTTGAGAGTATGCATATGCTACTAGAAAGTAGTAGGAAGTCTGTGGCCTGAAAAAAGGGGAAGTGACTCCCTATAAGATTGTTTATCTATCCATCTTCAAATGTGGAAGTAAAAAAAAAATGAATATGACATGAGAAATACAAAAGCTGAATGCAGTGAACATGAGGGAAAAGATTGTTGTGCAATAAGAAACCCATAGGAGAAAGAAATATGAACTCACATAGTGGAAGAAAGAAAACGGGGAAAATCGTGATTGGGAGGATTGATGAGATCCTGAAAAACAAAGAGAGCAAAAGACAAAACAAGCAGGGAAGGAGACTGGAGGTTTCAGAGCATTACAGGCAGTCCTATCCCTAGACAATCAACAAGCCCACCATCCTTGCTCAGTTTGTGCTTTCCAGCAAAATAAATCCAGTCACCCAGTGCAAACATGATGCATGTTTTGCCGAGCCACCAATAGCCAGCAAAAACACTTGATGTTCTTACCTGTGAAAGTAAGAGCCTGAGGAAAATTTGGAGGGATGCTACAATTTTTCATATGGTGATCACCCTATTGTGTTAGGATAGGTGTGAATTTTCTGCTGTTTAAGCAGCACAAAGATCAACTTTCCTCTGGTTGCAGGGCTTTGTGACTGCCTGAATCTTTTAACACCATTATAAGCTTATCCCCACTCCAGAGTTAGATACCATTTTAATTTTATTTAGCAGATTAGTTTTATGAAATTTTAATAATATCTTTCAAAACTTAAGTTTTCCTTTATTTCATTTCCTTTGTTAATCAACTCCTCTGGTCTAGAGACAGCTTTAACCACGAGGTCAGTCTTCAGGAATTTACCGCAAACCAGATACCACTGTCTCTGTTTAACTACACCAGAAGGAAGAGGAGTGATGACAGAATTGTGAAAAGATTTACTCAGTACTTTTTAAAGGTGCAAATAGAAACTATTTACTCCCATTCTTCTTCTTACCTTTAGAACTCCTCTGTCTTCCTCCTCTGCAGTACATTCTGTTTACTCCTTTTTTTTTACTTTCAACAGTTCCAAACAAAGTGTAGAAATGTTCCCACTGATATTTTTATATCCAACCATAGAAACCCCTCTTTAAATAAGAGACAAAAATAACTGTAATGTTCTAATATCAAAGGAGGGCTGCAAAAAACCAGCTTTAAATCCCTTACTTGATACCGATTATGTGACCAGCCATTATTTCTCAACCAAACGTAAAATGTGAGTGTCAATATCAAATAAATAATGCATTTCCCCCATATTTTCTCCCCAGGAGTAAAACTGAGCAAAACCAAAAGTGTAAGACTCCCAATCAAAATGAAAACCACACTGAATTTAACCATCACACTTGTCTTTACAAGAGACTTCAAGGAAGCTTAGCAGTAATCCTAACTGCAAATTTTTGATCAGATTGCATTTTTTGATCAGATTGCATTTTTTCTCTAGGCCTATAATTGAACAAAAATGGAAATTAAAGAATTCCACTTTCCACTGGGGAAAAAGTGCTGAATCTAAGTGCCAGACTAATTTATAGCATACTGTAGACTTCAAGGAAGATTAACATTTTTTAAAGAGAGTTAGATGACATAGCATGACAACACATTTTTGTTCCAGAGGTTGGCTTTAATATACAAGATGATTAAAATTACTCTGTGTTTGGAAATAGAGGTCACTTTTGGATAGCCAGCCTTTCCCAGTCTTCTAATTTCACTTTTAAAATGCAACAGGGATTAAGTTGATCACATTTGTTATTATGTCAAGACATTGTAGACCTTCTGTATTCTGAATCTGGAGTGTTTGCAGAAAATTGGAAGTTAGACAGAATGTGCTTTTTGTGGGTGGTAAGTGAGCTGTCTTTTCTCACAGAATATGCTATCTAGTTGTCACAAAATATGTTGGTCACAATTGCATTGCCCCGACAGCCAAGCCAAGGGTGATTTAATGCAGATTCTCCCGGTTTTGTTTCTTTTCAGTGAGGTACCAGGAGGAATAACAATATGGGAGGACAAATTGGACGTATAAGTGGGTACCTGGAAAGGAAGGCTCAGAGGCCTTTCAAGTTGCCAAGTGACAGGATGTCACACAGAGGAGGAGGAGCATAGAATGTAGGGAGGGAGGGAGCTCACACAGCACATTTTCTTCTCTCTTAAGTTTGCTTCTTGCCTACTCTTTCACTATCTTTAGCTCTCTCTCATTCTGCCTCTTGTTCTATTTCTGTCCCTAATATCTCATGTCACTGATGAAAAAGCTAGGTTCTATTTTTTGTTATATAGAGAGCCTGTACACTCTTTCAGGTCTTTGAGGAGAGTGCCTATTGTGCATAAAGGTAGTCCTTGACTTACAACTGACTTAGTGACTATTTGATGTTACAATGCCACTGAAAAAAAGTGACTTATGACTATTTTTCACATGACCATTGCAGTATTCCTACCGTGAGATCAAAATTCAAAATCCCTATCACGTGATCCCCATTGAATTCAAAAAATTCAATTCATGTGATCAAAAGCGTCACGTGATCAAAATTCAAACACTTGGTATCTGACTTGCATTTATGTCAGTTGCAGTATCCCAGGGTCATGTGACCATCTTTTGTAACTTTCAGAGAAACTAAGTAAATGAGGAAGCCAGATTCACTTAACAATCATGTTACTAACTTAATGATTGCAATGATTCACTTAACTGTGACAAGGAAGGTTGTAAAATGGGACAAAGCCCACTTAACAAATTTCTCACTTAGAAACAGAAAGCTCAATTGTGCTAAGTCAATGACTATCTGTATAAGACACATATGTAAGGTCTAACAAGCTTTTAGAAAGCATTGATGAGGCTTTATGTGGACATCTACCTTAACAGAAGCTGGGGGTTTAGTCTCTCCTACAACCCAAACTAAAATGCCCATTGAGCACCATGGCTACTGACTGGAGGGGAGGAGCATGACCAAAGCAACTTGAAGTGGCAATGGGAGACACATCTCAGGTTCTATTGCTGAAATAAACAACATCTTCAATAAAATACCCTAGATCACATCTCTGACAAATATTGTGTTGGGAAATGTAGTAAAACACTATTTCAAAACTGGACTAAATGTGAATGCAAGCTTTGGGCTGAGGAATGAGATAAAAGCAATCTTATAAAGATATGTCATTTAAAAATGATTAGGAGGACAAGTTCGCACGGTGGTTAGAAGGATGTGAAAATCAGCCAAATCTGCTAAGCTAAAAGGCAGTGATGAATTACCTCATCCTGTCCCTCAATTTCACGCCAAAAATTAAATCTTTTTTCTCTCACCCCTAATTTTTTTAAAAAAATGACCTTTCCATTCCCAGGGTTACTGTTTCTGAATTTTCCCCCTTCTATCCCATTCTGATCTCCTTTGCTGAGGATGCAGGAGGTGAGATAAAGTCATACCAGGTGACACTTCTAAAGCCTGTGCTGGCTGGCTAACTAAAGATCACACTGTAGATTTGTATCAAAGATTGAATTTATATGTGGTAAGTTTGAGATAGGTGACCAAAAAGATACTTGTTTATGATAACTTTAAAGCCTGCCACATTTCCTCCATGGAGTATACTTTTTTCCTTCTGATCTTGCCACTTAATTATTTCTAATCTCCTATAATCACTGTGTATAATTTAGAGAAGGCACAAGCATTGATGTGCGTGATTTTTCATGGCAGCTCAGAGCTGTTCAAGGTGTCCTCTGGTAGCCTGGATTTACTTTTGGATGTCAGCAAATAGCAGCTTTGAATGGTATTGATCAGGTAAATGAAAATATTAGCTCTTGCTTATATTGAAATTGGATACACAACAATGGCTTGACCAATTTTGACAAAGTCAACTAATGGTGTTAATTTAAAAAAAAACTTAATTTCTCTATATTTGCTAGACACAAACCTGCCTATTACATTTGAATGCAGATGTGTTCTTACAGCAAATTTTTCTATTGGATAAAATGAAGTTGGGATTTCTATTAGATTAGAATCTAGTAATAAATTATAACTGTTATATTGGAATTAGATTCATGTAGTTCCTCATATTCCCCATTCCTCTATTTTCTTAATAATAACTATGTAAGTCATTATTAAATCTTCATTAGTAGAATAAAAGTTCCCCTGAATTATTATATGAAGGATTCTAAAAGCAATGTGTCTGATGAAACTGATTTTTTTTCCCAAATAATGTTATGATTCATTCATCTAGAAACATATTTGGCAGATTTTCATCAATCTACTGTAATAGGTTGAAGCTGCTAAATGTACGGTACATATTCAATTTATTCTCCCCAAAAGTGTTTTTGCTGAAAGTATTTAACTCCCACTCAATGCAGTGATATTTCCACCCTCTTCCAACCCTGAGTAATTAATCGAAAATGAGAATTTATTTATTCCTATAGAAGACAAATTTGATCCTACATATAGGAAAACCAAAAGCAAGTTTAATGTAGTGGTTTAAACCATCAGGCTAGAAACAGGGAGGCTGTGAGTTCTAGTCCTGACTTAGGCACAAAGCCAGCTGGATGAACTTTGGCCAATCACTCTTTCTCAGTCCTTGAAGGAAGCAAGAGGAAACCACTTCTAGAAAAAAAACCTGACAAAATATTGCAAGGACTGGTCCAGGCAGTCTCTGAGAATCTGATATAACTGAACGCAAGGGGGAAAAAAAAGAATCTCATTTTATCCCAGCAGGTGATAAAAAGGTGATTTATCACCTAGCAGGTGATAAAAAGAAACAGCAAGCTATGCAAAATTGGTCTTAATTATTATTTGGATAGGAGATCAACAGAAAACCCAAATCTATGGACTAGATTACAAAGGCAAAAGTATATCTTTCAAGGAGGTAGTAAGAAACTCCTTCTGTATTTTTGCCAAAAAGCAAACTGCACATACCTATGCATGCAATCAACAGGAGTTGAATATTATCCTCACAAGAAGTCCATATTGGACTTTCTTAATTTTCTTATGCATCTCCAAATAATAATACTACCATGGGTGAGACCTATGCAAAAGTAAAGGTTTGTGTCTCACTCTAGGGAGCAATGCTCATGTCCTTTTCTTAGCCAAGGGAGCCAGTGTTGTCCAAAGACACTTCCATGGTCATGTGGCCAGCATGACTATACTTTGAGGTGAACAGAACACTGTTACCTACTCACTGAGGTGGTACCTATTTATCTACTTGTATTTGCATCCTTTAAAATTGCTAGGTGGGCAGGAGCTGGGGCAAGTAACAGGAGTTCATCTTTTCGCACAGCACTCAGGTCTCGAACATAGCTGTCTGTCAGCTTTCCAGTTGACAAGCTCAGTGTCTCTAACCTGAGTCATTGTGCCACCTTTGAATGAGACCCACTTGAGATCAAGTACCATAGAGACATCACTGTTTCTTCTTTGTCAGATGTTGACTGGTCCATCACAGTCTCTCCACTGATAAATTTGTAGAAGTATTTCTAATTGGACTGAAACATTTTCTTAAATAACTTGTAGTTACAAATCTGACTGCTTCAAATTTTTATTTTTATTTTTTTAATTTGATTTATATGTCGCCCTTCTCTGGAGACTCAGGGTGGCTTACAATGCGTTAAGCAATAGCCTTCATACTTTTGTATATTTATACAAAGTCAGCTTATTGCCCCCACAAACTGGATCCTCATTTCACCTACCTTAGAAAGGATGGAAGGCTGAGTCAACCTTGAGCCTTGGAGAGATTTGAACCAGCAGTAAATTGCAGGCAGCTGTGTTAATAACAGGGTGCTAGACCACTGTACCAGCAAGGCTCTTATGCTATTTTCTGAAATAAGCAATACATATCAAGTCTGTAGGAGAGGCACACATTGCGCAGTTATGCTTACGCCTATGAGAGTAGATGAAAGAATGGAAACTACAAAACAAACATGAGGTGCACTTGAAGAATTATATGATTTCTATGTAAGGAATTATAATTTCACTGGTTTCATCATCTGCTCGCTATCCACTTTGCCTTTACTAGGATTGCCAGCTTACCAGAACACAATATGTTGATCTCTTCTGACCATTAAGCAAGCAGGTGATCCTTGGAATGGTTCTAATAGCTGTAATGACCTCTTTAATGTCAACAACCTATTAGATGGAAAACCAGGACTCTTAATACACCAGCATGGCAGATGCTAAACCTAAGATTCTCACAAAAAGAAGCTCTGTCTTTTTGCTTGAACAGTCTTCCAGAACTACTATCACCTGATGTAGTGGAACTCACAGAATTCCAGAATCATCTGTCACAGGAGGGGTATCAGAATGGGAAAGCTGTATTAAAATAAACTATGAGCTTCAACTTGTAAATGGGAAGGTTAGAAGCAGTATATAAAGAAAAGCTTTATATCCAGTGCATCCAGTCTGAGGGACTGGAAATATGATATAACTCAGAAGTTTTGACCTAAATTTGTCTTATTTCCTAACCGTTGGATATACTGGGCCTGATGGAATTTGTAGTCCAAAGAATTGGAATGCAGAATCTTGTCAGAGGGCATTGGAGTATGAATAAGGAGATCCACGTTCCAGTTTCTTTTAGCCACAGAAGCTCATAGAGTGACTTTAAACTAATCACTTTCAGCCTAATCTATCTTAATGTCGTGGGAAAAAAAGAGGCATAGCAATAGTTCAGACATCACTTTGAACCTCTGAGCAAAAAAAGGAGGATAAACTAAATAAACAGGAAGAGATTTTTTCCACCCTTACCTCTATTCAGATTCTACTTGAAAACATGTTGAAATGGATTAGCAAAAGTCAGTACCTACGCTATGATATCAAAGAAATGCTTATAATTCCTGGCAAGCCAGTTTATTCTCTCAGCTGAGGCAGAAAAAAAATGTTCAAGTAGTTATTCTTTATCCTGAGAATAAAAATACATAAATAGTACATTAAATAAGAAACATTTACTAGATGAACTACAAGGTCCCTTCCAACTCTGTTATTCTGTTCTGTTCTTATCTTGGATGCCTTGTTGAGTTTAATGCTGGGGCCTGAACCTGCATTTTGGAATGTAGCATGAACTGGTAGCTGGCTAACTTACAACTTTAGTATATCATCCACCGTTTTCTTTTCACATATTGCCATGTTTGCTTTATTTTTTTTCCTTCATCTGGAATACTTTTGGAATACTGTAGAGTACTTTGAGAAATTGTGTCCAGTGGAGAAATTCATACAAGTCTGTTCTATGACAAATTTCTGATTAGCTGAGCTGGGTAAGATACATCAGTACAATAATTAATTCAGTAATTCAATTTGTATCCCAGTGCAGTTCATAGTGATTTTGAAGCCAGAATTATATAGATAGAATATTAATAAAAGATGGCTACAGTTAAGACATTGCTGTTTTTTAAAAATAGACTGTTAATCAGAAAAGATGATTCTATTAGTCACTAAAGCTTCATTAGAAAATATAGGGAATCTAGGGATATTTTTTGTGTGTAAAAGTCATTCAGCACTTTTATATAGTACTGTAACTATATATGATTGCTTCAATAAAGGAAGTTTTTTTAAATGGACTTTCCCAACAGAACATTTCATGAACAAAATAGTTTTCTAATCAACTTGCTACAATATTCTGTATTTGGACATTGAACATGGTACTATTGAATGTTCTTGTATTATTTTAGTGAACAACTGAAATAACAGGTAGAGATTCATCAAAAGAGAGAATGTAATTTCAGTAGATAAACCAACAAGCTGCTTCTCCACTGGAAGAAATCTTTACCATAGGGAGTATAAAACATGAGCCCTGCAGAACATCAACTACAGCCCTTAAATTTTGCAGATAAATTGTAGTTTTATTGTGAGAAGGGAAAATCATTCCATTTATTCTGCTATGAGGAGTGAAAGGCTGTTAAAATAAACTCAAATGATTGTTTACAAATTGTGGTTGTGACTATTTTTATATGGAAGTGAGGGTTAAAGTAAGCAGAAATTGAATGCAGTGGGAATAGGGTATTTCAGAAGTGTATGAAGTAAAGCAAGAGTTGGGTTGGGAATGAAAAGTAAGTGAGTGAGTGAGTGAGTGAGTGATTACCTGTCATGAAGTCACTGTTAACTCCAGGAAACCACATAGATCTATTTTCTCCATGATGATCTATCCCTAATCTGGTCTTTTAGATCTGCCAATGGTATACACATCACTACTGTAATTGAGTCCATCCACTTTGCTGCTAGTTATCATCTTCTCTTCATCCTTTTTAGGGTATTCATAGTAGGATAATTTGATGGTTATTTCTGCCTTGAGTGAGCACTCTGGGTTGATTTGTTCAACCCTTGGTTTGTTCTCTTGAGTTTGTTCTCTATGATATTCTCAAGAGACTTCTGACTTAAGGTGTTAAACTAGAAATCAGGAGGCCATGAGTTCTTGTCCTGCCTGATGTACAAAGTTATCTGGATGATTTTGCTCTCTGTGTGTCACTTTCTGCTGTAGGAAGGAAGCAATGGCACTTCTAAAAAAACCTTCTTAAAAACCTGAAGGGATTTGTTCAAGCAGTTGTCCAGAATAAAAAACTGATTCAACACCATCCTCCCCCACCAAAAGGATATAATATGGTTGCATGGGACAGTAGTTCAGCCTACTTATTATGACTTAACACTATATATAAACTAAATCATTGCAGCTGATTCAAATATGGTTAAAAGTCTTGGCTTAGCTTCATATGTGAAATGGAGCATTAAGTAATCTCCCTTCAGTGGAATGTTTTAAAGCCATACTTGTCTTTCCCAGGTCACACCCCACTTCTTTTCTTGATTTCTTGGCACTTGTAATCCTTTTCTGATCAAAGTACCAACCAAGAATATTTATTTCCTTTATTTATTTATTTAAAATAGTTATATGGCCACCATCAAAACAAAACTCTGAGGGCTCAAAACAAAAATAACAACAACCCCCAATTAAAAAACCCCCCATAAAACACTCATATTATATTATGTATATTATCCTTCATCTATTTTAGTAACAGAAACCCTTCCTCTTTGACCATAATAGAAAATCCCTTTATATATTTGCACCTTTGGAGCTGCGGTGATAAATTCTGATTGGTAGGACTTTGTTGCTTTATAGTATCTAACAGATTTAACTTAGTTTGGTCTGAAATGCAAGAAAAAGATAGATGAATGCCTAAAGAAGGCTAATAATCACCAGTATAATTTATAAAATGAATTATAGGCACTTAACTAAGTATATAATCTAATCTATTCATCTAAAGATAGAACCTGTTCCGGAGTAATTAGTCTTCTTGCTTTTTCCCCTCGGTGGGAAATTATCTCCTGACCCAGGAAGAATTCTTAACACTTTTGCACTTTTACTCCATCTCTAAATCAGTCTTAGATGACAACTCCTAACAGATTCTGTACCTTCTGTCTTTCCTACCTGTCTTCCTAGAGATAAAGAATTTTGAACCTCATGCTATTTAAATTTAGTAGCTCAGTAGCTCCACCTGTCAACTCTGAATCAAGCCTGGCTGAAGCTATCCTTTGCTGCCTCATAGTTGCCACAAACTGTAAGAGGGGGAAGGGAGGGGGAAGTAGATAGACCGGCTACCAGTCAAAACAAAAAGTTTTCTTGTGGGACCAAGGTCATCCCAACAGCTGGCAGTTGAAGGAGGAGATGAGTGACCTAGCAGCCTGCCAGCTACTTTCATTGGACGATGTGACTGGAGAGATATGGGAAGGGAATTATTTGCTCTTTTAATTAGGGGGAAATCTGCGGGAACTTTTAGAGTTAGTTTTCACTAGCTGTGCTGGTATGATGTATCCCATAAACATGTTCTTTGAGGAATCTACCTGCCTCAGATGTCTGCTTTTTATGGTTGCATTACTTAGAATGCTGACACCATCCTTATGAGACCATACTTCAATCTTGAGCTAGTCCAGGATTTTAAATCATTGTCATCATCACCTTGTTTTTGAGTAAGTATTATTTGAATTATTCAAAGGAAGTGTGCAGTAAGCTAATCTTCTGCACACTTACCTAAAATTGAAGACATTGACTTGTAAGGAGGTTGGCCATATCTAACTTAGCATAGGATGAAGCTGAACATTCTTTGAGGTGTTTTTATTTAAATGTTGAGACCTAAGGTAAGAAGAACGAAAACAGGTATTGTTAATTAGAAGATAATGACACATAATTCATGCCAACAGATTCCAAAATCTTACATAAACCTCTCACATGGAGGAATATAATCATGTTTAACATGTCAACAATCAAATAGACCTGGCATTTGGACTGCTGCTGTCACCTTAGAAACTTAATATAGAACCTAGATATGCATCCAAGAAAATTTGAAATATTCAAAAGTAGAGAGACATAGACAGTATTACATAGAAGTAAGTTGTGGAATTCAATAGGATAAATTTCCCTGCATCACATAGAGAAGGTTGCTTACTGATATCAAATGAGCTGCATCGATGAATCTGCAGTGACTTTTCTAAAGTCCAGTACCAAAAGTGCCTATATTTTCCTCCCTGGTGAAATACCCCCAGAAATAGCTTCATATGCAAAGGCCTCATATAACAGTTTTTCTTCATCTTCCTTTAGGAAAGGATCTCCTTTATCCTGGACAATCTGGATCTAGTCCAATACTCTTTTCAGCTTTTCAGGCTGTGGTTATTGGGTAATTTCTCTCCTGTTGAGATCTCTCCCGTCTCCCTCTCCTCTTTCTCCTTCCCTCCCTCTCTCTCACTCTCTGTACGTGTTTGTGTTTGTGTGTGTTACTTTCCCCCTCCTTTGGCTGAACTGCCTATCAATACCTATGAGTCCTTCTCCCCTATGCCCAAATGCCCTTTTCCCTTCTGGGAGGTAGTGGAATTTCAGCTGGACAAAACTTCATAATTTTTCTCTTGTTACTTTTCCCATACTCATGTCTGTGTCTTTGCTTTGAGACTTTACCTCTTAATCCCTTTCCTACATCTTTCCTGATCTGTTTCCTGCTTGTCTGTTTTTTGGGATATCTTGCCAGAGGTCTCCTAATTCTAAGTTCTTTCACTGTCTACAAGTTAACAAGAAACTTCTTGTTGTAGCTTCCTTTAATTTACACCTCTATTTATCTTAACATCTCTGAGGATCCTATTTCTGCTGCTTCTATCTCCTTTCAGTTACCATTATCTGTGCAACCAGTTCCTTAGTACCAATGCTAACTTTCTATTTCTTCACAATAAATTCCTGCCAGGTTCCACAAAGTCATTTTAACTGATTTCTTAATTCTATTGCAGTCCTCACAGTTTTATATACATATATGTAGAATATCTTCAGATAAATGTAGGATACATATTAAATCTTTGCAAACTTCAGGCTTATTTGCTCATGTTTGGCATTCTTTCCGTTTCTCATTACTATCATTTAGATTATTCCTCATTATTAATATGGAATGTGGCTTTCTGTTTTACTATCTTCATATCACCCTCATTTTCTCCATTTCTTCAGTGAAGTCTTGTGCTACAAAACTATTAAATCTAAATGTTAGAAATTACAATTACCCAGTTTGATCTCAGCATTCTAAAATCTAACAGCTCTATTTCATGCACAGTTCCTCAGACTAATGGAGATAATATAATTAAAGGAAGTACTTAATGCATTCACGGAATACTTTTTTGTTCCTATCTTGTATGCTATATTTTGACATTTCATAATTTAAATTTTGCAGACTTTCCTTTCTACCTGACATCTGATAGCTCAAGCAATCAGAATCCTAAATACTAAGAGTACATGGCACACAATAAATTATACTAGTACTCAACCTGGTCTTATTTGCCCAATACCTCTTTCACTATTGAAATATAAAATGTTAATTTGGGAAGAGGATTCAATTGCAGTATAATATTGAAGTAAAAAACTCTGATTGAAATTAAACTAACTCTTTTAGTTTAAGAGTTCCAACTTGGAGAATGTGAATGGACTTTTAAATGCCCTAACAAACGAGATAAAAAGAGCTATCTTGCTCTTTCCCATCCATCCTTCTTTCCCAAATATAGAAAAAAAAGACTTCACATTTGCAAGAAAGTAAGGTTTTTCTAACTAGACTGTAATGTCCAGGGCTAAAGGAAATGACCCTGCAGGGTCTTGAATGAACATTTTGAATCTGATTCAAGGCAACGATCCCATTCAAAGCTGAATCCTGACAATTGAAAAGCAAATTGTAGTGTCTTAAATTTTTGAATTAGATGAATTCTTGCAAAAATTAAGAGCTGGATTGGTTAGTGGTTTGTTTTAACAGAATAACAGAGTTGGGAGGGACTTTGGAGGTCTTCTAGTCCAACCCCCTGCTCAGGCATTATATCATTTCAAACAAATGGTTTTGATTCAAGGATTCGAGGTCTTTATGCTTATGCTTTATAAGCCACTTAATTATTTTTAGTAAAATTTTATTAATTTTCTACTATTACATTTAATTAGTGCTTAATAAACATCATGTCTGGTTGTTTTGTTTGCTTAACAATACAAATTATATTCCTAATGTTTACCCCTTTTTTTCCAGCCATTGATAAAATAAATTCCATGTTTGGTAGTATTCTGTATCTTCTTTCTGCTTAATCTTCAATCTAAGTCTGTCCATTTCTGCACAGTTCAATATCTTCTTAATTATCTCTTCATCTAGTGGTATTTCTTCATATTTCCAATGCTGCACAAATACAATCCTCACTACTGTTAATACATGCAATATTAAATATACACCTTGCTATAAACCACTTAAATTGGATTGTAGTGGCATAGGTGTTCCAGTATGAAACAAAAGCAAAGCATCAAGGCAGGCTGGTTTAGACTGGCTGTTTGCTTCATTCACTGAACGCTTCCGGTAAGGTGGGCAAATGGATGCCCAGTGCATTGTTGGGGACATTGTAGCTGAAAGACAGCTGGATGTAGGATTCAGTCTACTGATCATTCTCTCTGGATTAAAGAGAGACAATGAGATCACCTTTATGTTTTCTGGATAGCTGGAGTTTTTTTTGTGAGTTCACAGCAGAAATGAATGTTATTGCACCCACTTGTACCCACTGTTTAATCACAGGTTTCCTCATCTATTAATGTAGCCTTTTTTAAAGATGCAAAATTCAACCAAGCCTTATCTTTTTAATTACCGTGGACTTTAATTTTCTTTTTATTACCTCTTTAAAAACCTCCAGAACTACAAGCTTTGTAATTATTGGGCAAGTGCCTGTTTAATCTGTTTAAAAAGAAAGTACTGTATTTCCTGCTTTGTGAAATTTTTTTTTAAACAATAAGGAATGACTACAGTGTTGTTTCTGGAAATTTTTAAATGCTAAGAATTTAGATGAAATTAATTAAAGAAAAATGTGGAAGTTAACTAAACCCACTAGAAATCATCAGATGGCTCCCTTAATTTATTTTTTTTACAACCTGTGGACTCAAGAAATATGTGAGTTATTTAACCCTATATTTCAACCAAAAAATATTGAGAAGAATTAGGTTTTGTTGAATACATTAAAGAGAATATTATACAGGAATCCAGAATTATAACTTATAAGAAAGAAATGGAAATATTGGATTTACAAATGGAGCTTGTGTATCCCTGCTGTTTTTTAAAAATCAACAGAGATACACAAATAGGATGTTAAAAGAATGATATGAATTACTTATTTAAATATAATAGCAACAGTAATAGCACTTAGACTTATATACCGCTTCATAGTGCTTTACAGCCCTTTCTAAGCGGTTTACAGAGTTAGCATATTGCCCCCAACAATCTGGGTCCTCATTTTACCCACCCCAGAAGGATGGAAGGCTGAGTCAACCTTGAGATTTGATCTGCCAAACTGCTAGCAGCCAGTGACCAGCAGAAGTAGCCTGCAGTACTGCACTCTAACCACTGCGCCACCGCGGCTCATTGTAGCTTCTCCAGTAAATAAGAGGCTACATTGAAATTGCTTCTTATTTTCATAAGATTGAGAAGGACCTGAGGACTTGAGAGAGAAAAATGAAGATAACAGAACAAAGTAGGCGTTAGAACTTTATGTATGATATTTAAAGTCTTCTGAGAGGATGAAGAAAAAAATACATTGGTTTGTTTGATTATAATTAAATAATGGTTGCTATTTCTGATGTATGCTATTAGCCTTGATATAAAAATAAGGGCTTATTATTTAGCCAATATTAAATCTTTTAAAATTTTTGTAATAATTAATTGTTAATTGAGGTTAGATTTTAATTGTTAAATAGAAAGTGGAACTAGATGTTGTTAGGTATTTTGTTAACTTTTACTAGATTTTTGTCGAGGCATGCTGAAGAGTTAGAGATGACTTTGCAGAAAAAAGGATGAAGTATGGAATGAAGATGTATTTAGTTATATTTAGGAGATAGTGATATGTTGTTAATGTTAAATATAGTTGCGGGAAGAAAGGAGAAGTTTCTTCTTATATTGCTTTTTCTTCTTTTTGGAAAGGACTTGTACCCTCTTTTTGTATAGGTAGTCCTCAACTTACTACCACAATTGAGCCCAAAATTTGTGTTGTTAAGTGAGACATTTGTTAAGTGAGTTTTGCCCCATTTTACAACCTTTTTTGCCACATTTGTTAAGTGAATCACTGAAGTTGTTAAATTAGTAACAAGGTTGTTAAGTGAATCTGGTTTCACCATTTTCTCTGTTTGTCAGAAGGTTGCAAAAGGGGATAACATGATCCCAGGCCACTGCAACCTTCATAAATATGAACCAGTTGTCAAGCATTCAAATGTAAATCATGGAGATGCTGCAAGGGTCATAAGTGTGGAAAATGGTCATAAGTCACTTTTTTCACTGCCATTGTAACATCACTATACAAACTGGGGTGGGTTCAGTTGAGAGAGACTGACTGGCCCAAAGTCACCCAGCTGGTTTTCATGCCTAAGGATGGATTAGAACTCACAATCTCTTGGTTTCCAGCCTGGAATGTCAGTTCCAGTGCACTGTTGGCATGGAGCTGCCATTCTTGGGGGGAGGAATGCACAAACCTCGTTTCAGCCCAGCATCTGCTTTGTCGAGCCTCCCAGGAACTGATAGGATTGATGGGAGGGAATAGCTGGGGGATGACATCATCATGGCCAGCCGGAAATAATAAGTGGATTAACTGTTTAGATGCTTCCAGCCTGGAATCTTAACTACTAGATCCATCTGTCTCTACACAAAGAATGGTATGGAACCAAGATCTTCTACCTAAGCAGTAATTAAAAACATGTCCCCATGTGAATACGGACTTCAAAACAGGAAACTCACATATCATTTAGGGAAAGAGAGCCTTCATTTTGAGGAACAACACAGTGAAAATGTAGCAGTGGAACATAGCAATAGAAGGTAAAGAGAAAGGAATCTGGAAAGCCAACCTGTATGCAACGATAAATAGTAGTTAAAAGGGGAACACAGGAGGAAAATAGGAAGGCTTTGATTACTGGAAAGGCTAACCTCAGTTCCTTAGAAGTAATTGCCACAATGTCCTACCTGTCAATGACTACTTCAGCTTCAACCACAACAATACATGAGCAAATAATAAATACAAATTCAAGGTAAACTGCTCCAAACTCGATTGCAGAAAATATGACTTCAGTAACAGAGTGGTCAATGCCTGGAATGCACTACCTGACTCTGTAGTTTCTTTTCCAAACCCCCAAAACTTTAACCTTAAACTGTCTACTGTTGACCTCGCCCCATTCCTAAGAGGTCTGTAAGGGGCAAGCATAAGTGCACCAGCGTGCCTACCATCCCTGTCCTAATATTCCTTTTTACTTACTCTTTTCATGTATTCAAATTATGTTTATACTTTTACCTGTTACCTTATATATGCTTGACAAAATAAATAAATAAATAAATAAAATAAAAACAAACACACATCTTAAAGAATGTCATAGGAAAGATCATAAACACATCTCAAAAGGAATTTGGTACATTGCCCCAAAAAACACCAGTAATGCTTCAATCATTTCATATCCTTTGTTGAGACTATATATTTTCATGGCTGAACACTATGGCATATTTTAGCTTTGAAATCTTGGCCATATTTCCTGTCTAAACAATTATCTCCAAGACAGCCTATATCAAAACCAGTCTGAACAATTGATTTAATATACACCACTGATGCATTCAGTTTGGCAAATGAGCCCTTCATATTTTCAGTTAGTCACATTGTCTTTCACGTGATTATTATTACTGTGGGGGGAAAAATTGGCAATAGCTAAAAGACCCCAAACACCACAAATCAATAACTTTTACTGCTATTGTTAAATCTTGTCTTCAGTTTTTCCATGGATGACAGGAGAAGGTAAATGGGAAAACAGCTCAAGAGAGTTCTTAAAGAAGGAGATACTAAAAGCAGAACTGAAAACAGTTCCAATTAGGGTGGATAGGAATGGAAGACAGCAGAAGAAGGCACTGTAACTACCCAGAAAGCTTATGGTCATGTCCCAAAGGAAAAGGACGCACACAGGTATCTTAGAACTGTACAGTTGATATCAGGCAAGTGGAAGCTCAGACTAAGATGAGGTTAACAAAGGATGCAAAGACAATAAGGGAGAATAAAAAGAGGAGCTTCTTCAGACACAGTCAAAATACAGATAGTCCTCAATTTACCACCACAACTGAGCCCAAAACCTCTATTGCTAAGCAAGACAGTTAAGTGAGCTTTGCCCCATTTTATGACCTTTCTTGCCTCAGTTGTTAAGTGAATCATTGTTTGTTGTTAAGTGAATCTGGTTTCTCTATTGACTTTGCTTCTCAGAAGGTCACAAAAGGCGATCACATAATCCAGGGACACTGCACAAATACATGTCAATTATCAAACATCTGAATTTTGATCATGTGACCATGGGAATGTGTGAAAAACAATCATAAATGACTCCCCCCCCATGTCATTGTAACTTCAAATGGCCACTAAACAAATGGTTGTTAAGTCCAGGTAAAAAGAAAAGTGAATCTGTAATACCAGCTGCTGCATAAAGATAGCAAATAACAAAGAATCTATCTTGGTTATGTCTTCTGAATTAAAAAAAAAGTGTTATGTCAGGAAATTGTAAAGATCAGAGAGAAGGAGCAAAATTGAAGCTTGAAATTGTTAACAGAATAGCTCTTTACTTCAAATGAGTTCCAGTCTCCAAGACCAGATGATCTGCAACCTAGGGAACTGAAAAAAACTAGCTAATAAAGGCTCAAACCTATATATTAGTTTTGAAAAATCATTGAAAGATTGGGACAATTGAACGAGAAGAAGTGTGATCCTTTCATTCAAAAACAGAAAAAGACCCAGTCAGCAAACTACAGACAATATAGTCAGACATTGCTACTTGGGAAACTTCTGAAACAGATCATAATGAGTTTGATTAGTAAGCACTTTTATTATGTACTGTAGTAATAATGAGAAATCAATCTGGATTTGTTAAAAACAAATTTGCTGAATGAACTACAGTACAACTTGGTTTACTTTGGGTAACTACTAAAGGGTTTAAATCCTGATTTAATGTATCATGATTCCAAGCAAAGCATTTGACAAAATTTGACAAAGTTTTCTAGACATTATTAATTAATATCTAATTAAGAAGCTACTCTAATACCAATTGCATAGCTGTATAATTGGCTCAAAAATCATATTCATATAGTTCATCAGCAATTGCCCATGAAGTTGAAAAACAATATCAAATGAGGGACTACAAGGTACAATCCTGGATCCTCTTATCTACTCTTCAGTATTTCTATTAACAATTTGGATAAAGAGGTGGAAAGACTACTTGTCCAATATTTAGTTCATGACCTGTTGGCCTTCAAAAGTATAGGATGGATAATGCAGTTAAGATACAATAAAACAAACTCCAATACAACGTTAGAAAAAAGTTCTAAGGAGAAGAACAATTCAGCAGTGAATCCAGTCTCTCACAGAAATAATAGACTCCTCTTCACTGAATGCTAGGAGGAACCTATTCAGACATCTATAAGCCAAGATCTGTAGATCTGCTTAGTTGACTTTTTTCATAGCCCTGGCAAAAACCAGAAAAGCAGGAAATAGGCTTCAGTCAGAGGTGGGATTCACTTACCTTCCCTACTGGTTTGCAAATGTGAGCGCACGCTCCACTGCGCATGCACACGGCCTTCTGCATCTTCTGTGCATGTGCAGTGCTCACACATTATGTCCAGGCAGGTGGGTAGAGCCTCCCGCAGTCGCCACTATTGGTTTGCCCAAACCGGACAGAACTGGCTTCAGTGAGTTTCATCTATGAACTGGAGAAAAAAAAAATCTGCAAACCAGTTCAACTTAATATTATCATGCTCCTATTAATACAAAGTAAAATATTAGTGCTTTCTTAGATGAGATCAGATCTTTTTCTGATTAAAAGAAATGAAGTCTCCTGCAAGTGATTCATAAAGACAAGACGGATGGACGGATGGACGGAAGAAAGGAAGGAAGGAAGGAAGGAAGGAAGGAAGGAAGGAAGGAAGGAAGGAAGGAAGGAAGGAAGGAAGGAAAATCTGCAGAAATCCAGTGACAACATGGAAGAAGGCTCTAGGGCAGTAAACCAAGCTTTTAGAGATTAGAAGAATATATGTACCTGCAATTTATAATCCAGTAGTAGATTTTTACAAATTCTGCTTGAGGAAGCTAGGAAATGAACTTTTAAATGGAAAGCAAATGGAAAGTCAGACACTGAGAGATGGCAGCTGCTTTTCTGTGCCTTAAGGACATCAAATGAATGAAACTTCAGTGACTAGAAGTATGAAAAAGACCTTGATGATTTGTACCTGCATGTGATACCTGATTCAAGAGCATTGTATAATCAAACAGATGAACATAAAACAATACCAAAATACCCCTAATGTTATTTACAGTATACACAGTCATATCTTAAACTTTCTTCCGATAAGTAAATGAAACAGATAAGATGTAAGTGAAATGTGGGGCACATTGCACCCACCCCAGCGATGCTACTGCTGTAATGAAAGATCCTAAATCTATTCTGTATCAGACTGAATTTGAGATCTCTGCATTGTTTGCATTTTGAAATAAATACCTGTCTGAATCTGATAACTGATCAAAGGGTATAATGCACAAGATCTCTTTCATGCAATATTCAGAAGGAGAGAGAATTTCAGTTTGAAACACTATAAACATTGACAGAAAATTTAGTATAGCTAAAGGAATGATGATCTCATATAGCACAGTTACAAGACTTCTTCAATGAAGTCTCAGTATGATAAATCAGCCAAATGTTCATAGAATTATTAAATAAAACTGCTTAAAGGAAGAACATTCTCATATTGGCTTCAATAGGCTGATGAACATAAATATGGCATAGCTATTAGCTTAAAGCTGTTTGGGTTTCCTCAGTTGCAAAAAAAAAAAATACATCACATCAACATATATGCCTATAAAGGTAAAGGTTCCCCTCACACATATGTGCTAGTCATTCCCAACTCTAGGGGGCAGTGCTCATCTCTGTTTCAAAGCCGAAGAGCCAGTGCTGTCCAAAGATGTCTTCGTGGTCATGTGGCTGGCATGACTAAATGCCAAAGGCACACGGAATGCTGTTACCTTCCCACCAAGTAGGTCCCTATTTTTCTACTTGCATTTTTTACATGCTTTCGAACTGCTAGGTTGGCAGAAGCTGGGACAAGTAATGGGGGCTCACCCCGTTACTCGGCACTAGGGATTCGAACCGCTGAACTGCTGACCTTTCAATTGACAAGCTCAGTGTTTTAGCCACTGAGCCACCACGTCCCTGTACATACTGTATTATATAATGAAATAAAATCAGGTTTGTTTTTGACTTGGCCTCACCTATGACATATAGTTACATCCCTTAGCATGCACTCCTTCCAAGTGTAGTCCTCAGCTCAAATAAAATAAAGGAAAATAAAAATAAAAAATACACTGTTCTAAATGATGTGGCATTTTTTTTTCTATAAAAAAAAGAAAAGGATGAGGAATCTGAAAGAAATTGTAATCAAATCTGATGTGACATGAGGGCCAGTTTGATCTACTGGTTAAGGCAGGGGTGTCAAACTCGATCCCATCACGGGCCATATCTGGAATTTGTTTGCCCTGGCAGAGGTGGGGGGGCATGGCCTGGTCATTGCAGCTGACTGGGTGGGCAGCACAGGCTGAGGCAGCACAGGCCAGTCCCTCGTTGTCTTCGAGATGGTTCTGTGGGACAACTCTGGACCTATCGTGGGATGGATCCGGTCCATGGACTGCATGTTTGACACCCCTGGATTAAAGTATCAGATTAGAAACTAGGAGACTATAAATTCTAGTCCTGCTTTAGGCATGAAAGTCAGCTGGGTGACTTCGGGCCATTCCCTCTCTCTCAGTCCAACTAACCTTACAGGGTTTTTATTATAGGGAAAATAGGAAGAAGAAGGATTATTAGATATGCTTGCCATCTTGAGTCATTTAATAAGAATAATAAAGGCCATATAAAACAATATTAAAATAATAACCTCGCTTTATTTAATCTACCTGTTACCTATGTAAGTTAGACCAGGTGAGAACTATCCATTTCCATTCTGTCTGGCAACTGAATGAGGCTAATTGGGAATATTTTTCCCCATTCTCACTACAGTAAGTTCTATCCAATTATTTCAATTAAAATCTAATGCAAACTGACAGTGAACAGGAAAATCAAAGGAACTGCATTTGTGCCATTAAGTTCCACTCTGTATTTTATATGCTACGATACAAATTACATAGCTCATGCCATAATGGCTGTAAATGACCATAGTGCAGCTAATTTTTACAGCTTCTTACTCCATGTGGCTTGCACTTTGAGTTAATTTCAAGCTACTATTCCACAATGAGACAGACAAGGAAAAGCAATTAGAGAGCAAGCAGCCTAAATGAATGGCATAAATTGCATAAAATAATGTGTGAAGAACTCAATGCAGTTGGAGATATTTATTTCTTGACTTCATGCCAGCAAGGTATAAACACGAAAGTATGTCATTTCGTGTTGTTGTGAAATGCGCAGAGCCTGACTTTCTAAAAGCAAAAGTCAGTTGTATTTCTGCATTTCATCTGCTCCTGCCCGAGAAGGTTAACCACAAACCATTTCTAAATAAAATTATATCTTAAAATGAAAATATTTCTGAGCAGACTTTGGAACATTTCATAAATGTATTCTGTCGCCTTCTTCTTCTTCTTCTTCTTCTTCTTCTTCTTCTTCTTCTTCTTCTTCTTCTTCTTCTTCTTCTTCTTCTTCTTCTTCTTCTTCTTCTTCTTCTTATTCTTCTTCTTCTTCTTCTTCTTCTTCTTCTTCTTCTTCTTCTTCTTCTTCTTCTTCTTCTTCTTCTTCTTCTTCTTCTTCTTCTCCACCTCCTCCTCCACCACCACCTCCTCCTCCTCCTTCTCCTTCTTCATCACCACCATCAGTTAATCATTAATACTACCAAAATGCTTCAAATAAATCTCTTGTTTTTCATTTCAGAGGATTCTAGGTGACAGTAGCAGGGCAGAGATTTGTGCTCAGGGTGCAGCTTATTGTATACACAGGTGCTGCGTGTGAAAAAAAAAGTGATCAGCATATCACTTATGATTTATGGACAAAATGAAGCTAATGGAAAATATTCCACAGCATGTATACATAAATGCCTTTCATTATATTGTAGAAAAGGCCATTGGTGTTTGCAGAGCGGATTGGCCTCCTCTGAACATTTTACTACATTACCTTTTCCAGTGGAAGAAGCAAAGACAGTGCAAAGTTTTAGATGTGTGGATGGAATAGTGGAATGCAGTAACAAAGTGGAGGGAACAGAGGGAGGTACAGGTTGTCTTCGAATTTTGAATGTAATGGAGCCTGCCCACTAAGATACCTCATGCTTCCCACCCCTGCTATGCTGCACTCACTTACCTTGCAAAGATCTGTCTCCTCTCTGCCTCAGTTTCTTTCGCTTTGAAGGAGAGAAGAGAAGGGAAGGGAAGGGAAGGGAAGGGAAGAGAAGAGAAGAGAAGAGAAGAGAAGAGAAGAGAAGAGAAGAGAAGAGAAGAGAAGAGAAGAGAAGAGAAGAGAAGAGACTACCAATTATCTAGAGCTTACAGGAATCAGATGAAGGGATCAGGAGCAGGCAGGTTAGGGGATTAGAAGGTGTTACAGATGTGAGCCAAGGAACTGATCCAACTGATTGATTAGTAACAAAACTAAATATTGATCAAAATCTGATTGCCACAAGAAACTTTCCTAGGAAATGCGTCTTCATGACTGACAGATTGTGCTGCCTGAAAGATGGAGCCAAAGTAGAGGAATAAATTATTCTTACAGACCAGGGGAGGTTACAGATTTAGAACAGATGCATTTGGCTAAAACATCAATTTTTCCCTGTTCACTATTAAATTTAAACTTGCAGTATGAATCTATCTATCTATCCATCCATCCATCCATCCATCTATACATATACATATACATATACATATACATATACATATACATATACATATACATATACATATACATATACATATACATATACATATACAATATATAGAGGACACGATGGCTCAGTGGCTTAAACCGCGACCCTTTTTGGCCATATACTGTACATTAAATCCATGGCCCACCTTTTTATTGCATTAGTGGTTCTTTGAACCAGCCTTGGAGAATTTATGATTGATTAAATGGGAGAATTAGCTAGTAGGAATTTAACATATTTTTTCCTTTCTTATACAGTAAACACAAGGTGCTAAAATAACTAACTATATTCTTAATTTCTAGCTCCATAGATTCTTATTTATGTTTCCAATTAAAATATTTACCTCTGATAAATTAAACACATTTTTTGTCAATTCATTTGACAACTGCTCAGAGGATGTCAGCCGATTGCATGGGAAGAAACAGAACTATCTTTCCCAGAACAGGGACAATGCTATTCCTCAATTATTATTTTTCTTTTCCTCATTTTGATAGTGTATCTTTCCCTCTTGATCTAATAATTGGCTTATCAATTTCCCTTCTTTTTCTTTCTTCAATTTATATGGTAGCCATCTTCCTGGTTTTTTTGCATTTTCAAAAAAGTTTTGCTTTGATGATTTTATTTTCCTTGCCAGGTCTTCATTTTCTATTAAATTCAATTTATCTTTTTTCAAGTCTATTAAATTTTTGATCTTTTTGTCTTGTGGATTTTTTTGCAATTTTTTCTCCAACTTCTTATATTCCTCCTCCAATTGTTTTTTGAGCTTGTCTATTCTGTTTATTCCTTTTTCCTGCATATGTCATTGCCAAACCCCTTATATATGCTTTGCTAGTATCCCATACATTTTGCATTGATGTATTTTCTTTTCTATTTTCTTTAAAAAAGAAGTCAATTCTTTTTCCATATATTGTATAAAGACTTTCTCATTTAATAAACTTTGATTTAATGTCCATCTCATTCTTTTTCTTTATCCTTTCCATATCATCATTATTGGATTGTGATCTGCCCATGTATTTGCTTCTATATCAATCTTATCTATCTTAGATATTAAATCTGTTGACATCCACATCATATCTATTCTTGACCATAACATATGCCTATTTGAATAAAATTATATTGTTTTTCCTTTAAGTTTCTTTTTCTCCAAGCATCCTGCAGGCTTAGTTCATCTATCATTGTGTGGAATGTTTTCAGAAGTGTCTTTCTTGGTTTTTTATTCACTTTTGTAGATTTATAGTCTAGTTCATTATCAACAATTGCATTAAAATCTCCAATTATGCAAATTTCTTCATATTCTAGTATTTTCCTATGCAATTTTGCATAAAACACTTCTTGATTTTCATTTGGAGCATATATACCCACAAGTAATACTTTTTTGTAGTTCATTACAATTTCTATTCTTCCTTCCTCATCCTCAAATATTTGTTTGGATTGGATTGTCCATTTAATGTAAAATTCTACTCCTCTTTTACTTTGACAGGCCAATGTTGTATACAATGTCCCCAGTTTTGTTCGCTCCAAAAGCTTTTTATGTTGTTTTCTGATATAAACTTCTTGTGGACATATAATTTCTAATTTTAACTTCTCTAATTTATTAAATGTTTTTCTTCTTTTTATTGCCAAATTCAGTCCATTTATATTCAAAGATATTATAATTTCTTCTTCCATTTCTTATTTATTTATTTGCTTTTACGATCTAGTCATTTTTATCTTCCTTTGTTCTTTAACTTCTTTCGCCCTTGCTCCTTCTCTCAGTGCTCTCTCTTCTTGTTCTCTCATCTCTTTTGGCTGCTCTTTCTTCTCCTTCTTTCGTTCATCCCCACTTTCATCTCTCAATCTTTCCTCCTCTTGGACTTCTATATGTTATTTATAAAATAACTCAGCTTTCTCTTTTTTACTGAAAGCTTGCAGTGCTGGTCACATAGCCAAGCATTATAGAATAAAGCTATGAATCTATGTCATCTGTAATAGGGTTCACTAGGAGGAGAAGATGACCAGGAGATGAGAGGCAGCAGGGAGAAGGTGGGCCTGCTTAATTCCTTTTTTGCATATATCTTTACACCAAAGGAAGAAAACAATCCAACCTGTCAAAAGCAGCACTCTGGGAGGCAGAAGACGAATACAGATCAAAATAGATAAGAAATTGATTACAAAACACCTAATTCTTCTAAATGAGATCAAGTCTCCTGGACCAGATGGTTTATACCACAAAATAGTGAAGGGGCTTCCACTGAATGAAACCTTTGAGAGCTCTAGGAACATGGGAAAGGCTTCAGGATTGTTCCAATCCTTAAAAACAGGGGGAGAGTGGATCCAGGAAACTTCAGACCAATAGCTTGACATCAATACCTGGGAAAATCCTGGAAAAGCAGTGGGTTTGTAAGGACTTAGAAATGAGCAAGGTGATTTCTAGAAGTTAGCAAGGAGTTGTGAGGAATAGGTCATGCCAAACAAATTGTATTGCCTTCTTTATTAAAGTGATTAAATTATTGGTCCAAGGAAATGGTGTAGATATCATACACTCAAATTTCAGTAAGGCATTTGATAACATAGATCACAGCCTATTCTTGGTAAGATAGAAAAATGTGACAATACCCCTACTGGTACTATGGACTTGCAGTTGGCTGACCAACTGCACTCATACTGGTACTATGGCTTTGAGTTGGCTGACCAATTGCACTCAGTTTGTGGCCCTTCATGGAACTACATCTATGTAGAGGGAGGTATGCAGAGGGTTCCTCAAGGTTCTGTCTTGGCCCCAGTGCTCTTCAAAATGGTCTTGACCTAGACCATAAATGACCTAGATGAGGGATGCTCATCAAATTTGTGGATGACACCAAGCTGGGGTGGGGGATACTTTGGAAGATAGACTCAAGATTCAGAAGGATGTTGACAGACTTGAGGATTGGGCTCTATTCAACAAGATGCAGTTCAACGGTGAGAAAAAGTAAGGTCCTTCGCTTAGGTAGGAAAAAAGTATAGGATTGGCATACCCAGCTCAACAATAGTGCTCAAGACAGAGATCTAGGTTCCTATTAGGTCACTGCTTAAGTATGAGGTCAGCAGTGTGCTGTAGCTGCTAAAAAAGTAAATACGGTCCTGGGCTTCATCAACAGAAAGAAAGTATCAAGGTCAAGATCAAGGGAAGTAATAGTACTACTTTATACTGCATTGTTGAAGCTACATTTAGAATACTTCATCCGGTTCTGGTCTCCACAATACAAAAAAAGATTCTGAAGCTCTAGAAAGAGCGCAGAGAAGAACAACAAAGATTATAAGAGGTCTGAAGGCTAAATCCTATAAAGAATGGCTAAAGGAAGTAGGTATATTTAGCTTAACAGAGGGATGGGAGGAAGGAAGAGGGTGTCAATTTATTCTTCTGAGAATAAATTATAGCATCTGAGAATAGGGCAAAAAGCAGTGGATGGAAGTTCATCAGAGAGAGATGCAACTGGAAATAAGGAGGAATTTTCTGATAGTGAGAACTATTAAGCCGTGCAGTAGCTTGCCTTCCAGAGTTGTTTCCAAGAAAAAGTAGGCTAAACATTTGCCCAAGATGGTAGGAAGATTCCTGCCTTGGACAGAGGGTTGTGCTAGAAGACTTCCAAGATCCTTTCCAACCTTATGACTCTGTGTCCCTATGATCCTAACCTCTTCCCTGCAGGAAGGGAAGCAACAATTATTACTATTTTCTTCCCTTTATTGGTTTCTGTAGCTTAATGTCCGTAGCATTGTCTTTTGGACACTTTTTAAATGTGTCTTTGCTTGCCTTCATCATTGTTGTTTGTTGCATTCCCCATTACATTATTATATTATTCATGAGAGAAAAAAAAACAGTTGAGCCTTGTAAAGATGTCTTAAGCTCTAGGACCAAGAACAGTGGAAATGAAAATACATCCTGGCTTCCATTTTGTATAGGAACTATAGAAAAGTAACTTGGTTGTAGAACACCTAAGTTGTAGAACATCTAAGGGAGATAATCCTGCATGAAATGATTGTCTACGAGGAGAAAGAAACATACCTTGACACTGCTGTGATGAAATATTAACCACTTGTTAGCAATGACAATGACTTAAAGTGAGGATTTTAAATACATTTCTCCTTCCCAAACTTTCCTCTTGTTTAATCATTTTTTTAAAAAAAATGCTGCATCCTTCTATCTTTTTTATTCTTCTTTGATCAAGCTTATTTACATCCTTTTTCAGCAGGTTCTGGAATTAGTGGAATTAGTAATGTTGTGTCATTCCATAATATTATCAGATTAGTCTGATCCAAAATTACTTTTCAACACACACCTCTGGATACGCAACCATGTTCATAGAGATAAATTCTCAGTGTGTGTTTGTCAAATGAAATGGAACTATATCGCGATGAATGCTCCATGCTATTATTGGGAATGTGTATGTCATCAAAAAATTTATCACTCCATACATCTTTTCCCCCCAGTGTATTGTTAAAAAATAAATTGCCAAAAAATATAAGCTGTGTAGATGTGGGGTATATGTTTCAAACACACACACACACACACACACACACACACACACACACACACACACACAAACACACTCAGTTGTATATTTTAACTGAAGTGTTTTTAGTCAGCCGGTCAACTTAAGTACACTCAGGTTGTTGCTAGCTTGAAGCAAAGAAGAGAATAAAACTGCCATTGGATAGAATGTATGGGAAGATTGGTTGGTTTGTAATTACCGGACATACTTTCCCTGTGGAATTCTGTTTTGTTTTAAAGAATCCTTGGAACACATTGCTTATGTTAGACAAGCTAGTTGCTCATTTTTGTTTTGTATTGTTCCGTGCGCCTAAATGCAAGGATCAGATCCTCTTCAACTAATGCTGAACTTTGGAATTTCTCCCCGCAGTGAGTTCTAATTATTCTGTGCTAATTAAGCAACTGAGTCCTGCTGTGAAAAATTCTCCTTTCAGAAGCAGGCGAGCAAAGGTGGAGGCATAAATTTTCTAGCATATGCATAAAAGTGTCAGTTTTATATTTCCTGTACTAATTTCATGTCCTAATATTCAGTAAACGGATTAATATGAATCTTAATGCCGTATAGATGCCCCATGAAACAATCAGTCCTACTCTCTCTGCTCTCCCATTAAAGATTAGACGATGTATCTGGTCCTTCTGGAGCTGCCTGAGTCGAAAGATACAGCTAATGCAAAAATGCTGTAGGTACAAGAAACATATTGGGGTGATTTTCCTGCAATTACATTAGCTGCTAATCTGCTTCAATGGCAAATCCTTACAGCAGTTATGTCTAACAGTCTTACACCAGCCTTTAGCAGGGCCGGATTTAGATGAAAAGAGGCCCTAGGCTATTCCACTTATGAGGCCCTTTCACCTATAGTGAAAGTGTAATTTTAATTTTGCTAACAATTTGAATGTAGGCCCCTCTTGATCTTGAGGCCCTAGGCTGAAGCCTAGTTAGCCTATAGGAAAATGTGGCCCTGGCCTTTAGCCAAATAAACCAAATGATGGGATCAATCAGTTAATCCGACTCTATCATAATTTCCTCTTGATTGTTCTGAGACTAATTCTAATAAATTTATTCCAAAACAATGATGAAGGGAGAGATCTCCGCCTCCCTCTGTCACCTCACTAGGTAGATCAGGAAATCACAAGAAAGTAAACCTACTTTTGTGAAGATTGGCTCTAATATTAAAAGCTTGTGAGTCTGTGCTGTATCACTTCCCCCTTGTTATATTTCTGGGAATTAAGGAGGTGTGTCTGAGTTTCTTTCAATAGTATACAATATATATATGTTGAGCAATTAAAACCTATTTCACACTTTGGTAGCAGAGCTTGGTTATCTTTGTTATGGTCAGTTTCTTTACTCTTTATATTGTCCAGGCTCCAGAAAGGTCTGTGACCTTTATCTTAAATGAACTGAACATTTTTTTCTCAGAAAATATTTTTTTCCTCATCATTCCCTAGGCAAAAAGAAAAAAGAAAAAGAAAAAAAAAACAATTTCAGAGGTTATTGTGTAGGTTTGTGAGATAACCTTGAAAATGGTATATAAGAAAGTTAAGACAAAATAAAATAAAGAGGCAACTCCCTGAATTCAGTCCTGGAAAAGAGAAGGCATGAGAAAGAAACCCAAAATACCATTCCCACAGTGGTGGGTTTCACTTATCTTTGCTACCAGTTCGCTTGTGTGCGTGCCACTTCTGCGCATATGCAGAGTGTATTTGATGACATCTCAGCGGGGGAAAGAGCTTCCAGCCACCACTACTACCGGTTCACTCAAACCGGGGCAAACCGGTAGCAACCCATCACTGCACCCCCACTATTGGGCTTTCAAGATTTTATTACTATTCCCTAGAACCATGGAGTTCAAAAGAAAGCTTCAGTTGGGAAGGAGGAAAAGGCCTGCTACTGTTGATAGTAAGCTCCCGAATCTCCCGAATAATAAGACTCTGATTCTAAAATATCTCAATTATTCCTCAAAGTTCCATCTTCTGCTGCCCCATTCACTTACACTCACATGTCAGTGTGGTTTATGGAGGGTTTTATTTGTCTTCCCCCAGCAGTTCTCTTCACCTGGCTTTATAACTGTCCTAACTGAAGCCAGCCATGAGCAAGTCCAGATTAATTCCCCAGGCAATGGCCAATTACACAAATAGCCATAACATGGTCCATAACACAAATAGCAAGCTGCCCCAGACAAAACTTAAAGTACATACACGTTAGCTCATGGGTTATAGTAATTTAGAGTCTCAGGAAACACAAATGAGCACACAGCCATGACTCACACTCATTGCTTCCAGCAACACCTCTCTCTGCCTGCCGTGCTAAATAGCTCCCGGTGAAGCCCATCAAGAGTGGCAGGGCCTTTCCCCCATCAATCTGGCAGATCTCCACTTTTCTGCCCTGCATGCTCTGAGATCCACTACAGCAGGCAGTTCTTCCCCCTCTTCTTCATTGGCCTGCAAGCTGTCCCCAGCCGAAGCTTGTTCTGCTGGCAGTTCAGGGTCTGTAATTCCTGACATGCCAGGAATGATCTCATTCCCCCTCGAGCCAGCCTCTGAGGAAGTGTCGGAATAGTTGCCCAAAGGAGACATCACATATCTATGAAGGAGATAAAGAATTAGATTGGGGCAAGCCAGGGGTGAAATCCAGCAGGTTCTGACCGGTTCTGGAGAACCAGTAGCAGAAATTTTGAACCGTTCGGAGAACCGGTAGTGGAAATTTTGAGTAGTTCGGAGAACTGGCAAACACCACCTCTAGCTGGCCCCAGAGTGGGGTGGGAATGGAGATTTTTCAATATCCTTTCCCCAGGAGTGGGGAGGGAATGGAGATTTTGCAGTATCCTTCCCCTGGAGTGGGGTGGGAATGGAGATTTTGCAGTATCCTTCCCCTGCCATGACCACCAAGCAATGCCCACCAAGCCACGCCCACAGAACCGGTAGTAAATAAATTTGGATTTCACCACTGGGGCAAGCCATAGGCATTAAGTACAAACCAGAATAATAAAATGTAAGTTTGTGACCACAAAATGCAAATCTCAGTATTTTTACTTGCATTGTGACATTCCATGCAAGTGTATCAATCACAGGATTGCATCTTGTGACACGCCTTTCATCTTCTACCTTTTCTTGTCCTCACCTGCAGACCTATGAAAGCCTTTTTTCTCTGTTCCAGATCACTTCTGGAAGCTGAAGTTCATGTAACTGAAGGGTCCCCAGGTAGGGGAATGCTGCTCTAGATTACTTTCCAAATTTGTATAGCCATTGTCAAAACATGTTCCAGGTTGTGTTAAAACATTTTTAAGCTACTGACATGCTGAACCGCAAGGCTTGAAGAATGAAGGTGTTAAAGCCATTCTTTCTCTCCACTGTAATTGCTGTCGTTTACTGGAAAGGTCATATTTGTTCCAATAACTGCTTTGCTACTTCAGTAAACATTTTGCCAATTAGCGATCATTTTGGTAGATAATTTCAAGTCTTCTATCAGTGGAATATCTGGAATTAATTCAACGCAACATCCTGTGGTTCGCTGCTTTCACTAAGCCAATGTTTGTCAACAGTTGGAAAAGTGCCAATAGGGTCCATTAATCTGAAACCTGTTAGTATCAAGTGGACCCTTGTAAATACCAAGGGGATTTCTTTGGCCCACAGGATTTGAAAAATTGAAGATACGTTGTGTCTTAATAGCACGGCCATCTGGTACCTCAATGTCAGAGTTGGAAAAGTGAGGCAGCTTGGAAAGATAGCCTAGAAATCCTGGCACTAATTTGAACATATATAATTGTAGCCAGCTTTCATCAGGATTCGCAGTGCTGAGTGAATGGCAAAGAACAAGTGATTTAAGGTTAAAAAAAAAGTTCAAAGGGAGGCTCATGCAAACCTAACAAAGTAAAGTTAATTTAAAGAACCAAATTTCTATTTTCTTGTTCTATAAAAAAACCCCATAATTTCCTATTAATTAAAAATATGTAGCAAATAGAGTTTATTCTGTCTCAGTCTTCTCTCTCACCTAATGGTTTTTTGTTGGAATTTCTTTTCAGTATGGACAATGTTTCAAAATCTCACAGATAGCTTTGCAATTTTCCTTTACTTTCTCCCATCCCTATTCTTTTTTTTTAAGAAAAAGAACTTCTATATTTATTTAGATTACAATGCTTAATTTAGCAATTATTTCTACTTTCTCTTTCTTTTCATTATATGTCTGAATGAGTATAGTTACTTTAAATTTAAAAATCTACCCCTATTTTTTGGCTATTATTAGCAAAGAGATTAGAAATAGGGTGGATGTGTTACTGTCTCACATTCTCATATTTGCTCCAAAGCGAGTTACAATCCAATTTCCACATTAACCTATTGCATTTTTAAAATCCTCATGAATTTTAGCATTTAAAGGTCAATTTGTTCTAAGCATATCTTCTCACAAAACACAGCTTCCTGTACAAACACCCTTTCAAGACTGGCATTTTTACCATATACATTTCACGAAGTATCTGCATTTTGAAACTGTATCTTAATTACGCTTAATTACCAGTTTTGCCCTGATTCAGAAAATTCAGGAAGTACAAAACTGAGTTGATAAATAAATCCCAATTTACAAATAAGATGAGATTAACTCACGTTGTTCCAGATTGTTCCTTTGCGGAGACAATGTGAAAGGTCATTGTTATTTCAAGGAATTTAGTACATATTTTGATTTTCCATAAGTCTATCTGCTTAGAGCTTATTTTTAGCTATGCTGCTTGATGAATAAAGGAGAAGGGGCAAGCATCGTCACATAGCTGCAGACCTGTGAAAATCTCAGACTTTCGGTTCCCATCAAGGTCAGATCTTGCTATCTCAAGACCATAGAAGCAGGGCCAGGATGTCATATGCCAGCTTTTGATTAAAAACCCTCATATTGATCTTTAATCAGAGAACTTCTGCACAGGCCCTAGCATGGGGTACTGTTAAAACTGATCACCATTGGATTATCTATGCTGTCATAATTAAGGAGCTCCTGACAGTTTGTTAGAGATTTGGGTGTTATCTTGCTTGACATGTAGTCTTTATGTTATGCTTTTTAGATCTGTTTGCTTGAATAAAGCTTAAAAATCCTTTTATTCGCTGGTGTGTTTGTTGTCTCTGGATCCAAAAGAACCAATTGCCTGAGCACTTGATCACTACCCTTACAAAATATCCTCAAGGATCTCTCATTAGAGATAGAACAGGATGTACCAGAATGCCATTACATAATGGATATAATCTATAAAAATTCAGATGTTTTTCATGCTGCCCAGCAGTAAAAGCAGCAGATGGGAATTCACATTCATTTACAGAACCTGAAAGCCACAATGACCTTAATTATGGAATACAATTTTCTGTCTTGATTCTGAAGCATCTTAACCATCTTCACATTTATTTATAGAACCTGAAAGCCACAATGACCTTAATTACAAAATACAGTTTTCTGTCTTGATTCTGAACCATTTAAACCATGTCATTGGACTGTCTTAAAACTTCTTGCAAAAGTATGGGAAATAGTTTTGCATTGAAGACAGACTTTTTTATATATATAAACTGCTTTTCAAATTTGCACAGGTAAATTAGATGCTAGACTTCCAAAGGATGCTGTTATTTAGGCTTCTGAAAAGCTAAAATTAATATGTATTTGAGTGACAGTTCATATGATACTAGCAAGTGCAGAGAGAATGTTAATAAATATATGGAATATTTATCTTACATATATGAATATAAAAATTAAACAGGGACTGTTATTATATTAGATAGTAAGTCTAAATGTATTTAAGCCATGTTGTCCAGTTTATAGGACTTTGTGTGGCAACAAAAAGGTAACAGTGAGATTGTTGTTAAAGGAGATATATTTGGCCAATTATTAGCCAGTATTAAAGAGTCTGTATTCATATAAACATATTTATTTAAAAATGGATTCAGGAACTCTTATATTAACCTGGTTAACTACATCCATTTCAGTCTGCATTGGGACCCTGGTTTGGTGAAGAACTAATAAGGATGTCCCTACTTTTCTTCTACTTTGTAGCTATTATTGTTATTTGTTTGTGACTAATTTATTGCATGTTGTTGTTTTTTAACATTGCTCTTTATTTTATTTTATTTTTTTTTTTTTAATTTGATTTATATGCCGCCCTTCTCCGGAGACTCAGGGCGGCTTACAATGCATTAAGCAATAACCTTTCTAGTTTCTAGTTTAGTTTATTTGATTTGTATACCGCCCTACTCCCGAAGGACTCAGGGCGGTGAACAGCCAACAATAAAATACATAAATACACAAAATTTAAAAACCCGATAAAATCAAATTAAATTATTTGGCCCAGGCAAATTAAAATACCCCAATAATTTAAAAACAGATTAAAATTTACGTATTTAAAAAGGGAAGAGATCAGGCCAAGCCCGCTTGATGGAATAAAAAGGTCTTCACAGCACGTCGGAAGGAGCGCAGATCCGGGATCCTCCGTATCTCCGGGGGGAGCTCATTCCAGATGGTAGGTGCCCCCACAGAGAAGGTTCTCCCCCTAGGGGCTGCCAGTCGACACTGTTTGGCTGATGGCACCCGGAGGAGTCCCTCTCTATGAGAGCGTACTGGCCGGTGGGAGGCTATTGGTGGTAGTAGGCGGTCCCGTAAATAACCAGGCCCTAAGCCATGGAGCGCTTTAAAGGTGGTAACCAAAACCTTGAAGCGCACCCGGAAGACCACCGGGAGCCAGTGCAGCTCGTGCAGGAGAGGTGTTACATGGGAGCGCCATGTCGCTCCCATTACCACCCGCGCGGCCACACTCTGCGCCAGTTGGAGCCTCCGGGTGCTCCTCAAGGGGAGCCCCATGTAGAGAGCATTACAATAGTCCAGGCGGGAGGTGACGAGGGCATGAGTGACCGTGCGTAACGAGTCCCGATCCAGAAAGGGACGCAACTGGCGAATCAGGCGGACCTGATAAAAAATCCTCCCAGTCACGGCCGTCAAGTGCTCTTCTAAAGACAGCCGTGAATCCAGGAGGACGCCCAAGTTGCGAGCCCTCTCCGTGGGGGCCAATGATTCGCCCCCAATAGTCAGTGATGGCGTCAACTGGCTATATCGGGACGTCGGAAACCACAGCCACTCGGTCTTGGATGGGTTGAGCCTGAGCCTGTTCCTCCCCATCCAGATCCGTACAGCCTCCAGGCACCGGGACATCACTTCAAGGGCATCGTTGGGGTGATCCGGGGTGGAGATGTACAGCTGGGTGTCATCAGCGTACTGATGGTACTCCACCCCGAAACCACGGATCATCTCGCCCAGCGGCTTCACATAAATGTTGAACAGGAGAGGTGAGAGGACCGACCCTTGCGGCACCCCACATATGAGGGGCCTCGGGGTCGACCTCTGTCCCCCTGTCAACACAGACTGCGACCGGTCAGAGAGAAAGGAGGAGAACCACCGCAACACAGTGCCTCCCACCCCTAACTCTTCCAACCGGTGCAGCATGATACCATGGTCGATGGTATCAAAAGCCGCTGAGAGATCTAACAGGACCAGGACAGAGGAGCACCCCCTGTCCCGAGCCCTCCAGAGATCATCAACCAACGCGACCAATGCCGTTTCCGTGCTGTACCCGGGCCTGAAGCCCGACTGGAACGGATCCAGATACGTCGTTTCATCCAGGTGCTGGGGGAGCTGTTGCGCAACCACACTCTTAACAACCTTCACCACAAAACGAAGGTTGGAGACCGGACGATAATTTACCAACATTGCTGGGTCCAGGGAAGGCTTCTTGAGGAGAGCCTCACCACTGCCTCTTTCAAGGCGGCAGGAAAGACACCCTCACCCAGCGAAGCATTTATAATCCCCTGGAACCAGCCTCGTGTCACCTCCCGAGAAGCCAGCACTAACCAGGAGGGACACGGGTCCAATAAACAAGTGGTCACGTTCAGTCTACCCAGAATCCTGTCCACGTCCTCAGGGGTCACAGGATCAAACTCATCCCAGATAACATTCTCAAGACCTGCCCCAGTCCCTCCCCCTGAGACTATCCAGTCGGAGTCCAGATCTTCCCGAATCTGAGCGATTTTGTCATACAGATATTGAACAAAATCCTCGGCTCTACCCTCCAAGGGGTCCTCCCGCGCTTCCTGGTGGAGCAGGGAGCGGGTCACCCTAAACAGGGCGGCCGGGCTATTATCTGATGATGCAATAAGAGCAGCAAAATAGCTACATTTCGCTGCTTTTATCACCACTAGGTAATTCCTAATATGAGCTCTTACCAGTGTCCGGTCAGATTCAGAAAGACTGGCCCTCCAACTACTCTCTAGCCGTCTTTTCCAGCGCTTCAACTCCCTCAGCTCCTCAGTGAACCAAGGAGCTAAATGAGATCGGCGCCGGGTCAGAGGCTGCAAAGGCACGACCCGATCCAGAGCACAAGCAGCCGCCCTATCCCAGGCGGCCACTAGGTCTCCAGTCGAGGCGTGTGCCAGATCCTCAGGGAATGGCCCAAGCTCCATCTGGAACCTATCCGGTTCCATCAGGCACCTGAGGCGGAACCATCTTACCAGCTCCGCCTCCCTGCAGCGGGGTGTAGCAGTTCGAAGGTCGAGATGAAGGAGAGAGTGATCAGACCATGACAAGGGCTCGGTGACTATATCCCCTATCTTGAGATCACTCAACCAATGTCCAGAGACAAAAACCAGATCCAGCGTGTTTCCCCCCGTGTGGGTAGGGTCATGAATTAACTGGGTCAGGTCCATGGCTGTCATGGAAGCCATGAACTCCCGAGCCACCTCAGATGCCTCACCAACGGACGGCAAGTTGAAATCCCCCATGACCATAAGCCTAGGGGTCTCAACCGCCACCGTGGCGATGACACTGAGTAGCTCAGGCAGGGCTGCTGCCACATGGCAGGGAGCCAGGTATGTGATCAGCAAACCCATCTGAACCCCGTGGCCCCATTTCACAAGGAGGGATTCACAGCCGGCCGTCTGAGGAACAGTGGCCTCCCTCGGTCTCAGACCTTTGTTAATAATAACCACTACCCCCCCACCCCTACCCTGCAACCTCGGCTGATGGAATGCGCGGAAACCTGGTGGGCACATTTCAACAAGAGGGAACCCCCCCTCTTGGCTCAACCAGGTTTCCGTAATACCTGCCAGGTCCGCTCCCCCCTCCTGAACAAGATCACAAATGAGGGGGGCTTTATTTACTACAGACCTGGCATTGCATAACATCAGACGGAGGCCAGGGCCCTGAGGATCTGCGCCACCTGGAAAACGAGTGGAGCTTTGGGGGCCGGAGCGCGCCACCGCTAGAAGACAGTGGGCGCGCGCTCCCCTAACACGATATGGCCCCCTGCTCCCGCCATATCTACCCCTCCCACCCACAGTACTGATGGTAAAAACCTTATCTGGATGAACTTTATCCCCCCTCTTGACCCCGGGCCCCCCACCCCCCATGCCGTGCTCCACAGCCTTACCTTAGTGGGTTATCCCCCATACCCACGGCCTTACTTCTGATCCAACCCTCCCCCCCGGAACCCCTTAAGACATTTACTAAAACTTTATATAAAAAACCCCTCAACCCCCTCTTCGCGACATGCCACCTCTCTGGGTTCCAAAGCCCTTCATCGAGGTAGGCCTTTGATAACATGGAAGGCCAGGCTTGCGAGAGGGGGGAGTCTCGCAAGGCAAAGAGCTCAGCCGGTGAATACATTCCTGCAAGTTCGCCTGGGGAAAGAGAGTCAGGCTAAGGATTCAATGATGGTACATTTAAAAGTCCAGGAGAGACAGTTCACCATTTTGGCGCGGATCAGAACCAGGGCTCCACTGTCCTCTCACGGCAGTGGAGAGGAGTCTCAAGCCGATGTCCTGAGAAAACAATAACCAAGCCACCCTCTCACTGCGGCTGGTATCGACAGGTCTAATTCAGTGGCAATAACAGCAAGGTGACTCCCTCGGTGACCACACCCAGGCTTAAGCCTCTCCTCACAGCAAGGCATTGTAAATGTGACTGGGACTGATGATATAGCCGGAAACCGGGGGTCAATTATAGTCAGGTCAGGTCAGGGTCCAATGCAGTCCAGTGCCGGTGCAGATAAGGTCCAGATCAAATGGCCACGTCCCCGCCCACGCCCATAACCAGGCCGCGGCGGGGAGGGGAAAATGGATACAGGCCAGGGGGAGGCAGGCCAGTCGCCCAACTTTGCCAAACCCCCAGTCTCCATAGGGTCTTCTATTCCCCTTTAAGCCCCGGTCTTCAGGGGTCTTCAGAAGTCAGCAACCAGTTAGACTGCATTCTTCCCTTCCTCCCTCCGCAGTAAATAACCGACCCTGGTAAAAAGGTCTAAAGTCGGTCTGAAAACAGCCAGGATAGTGCCATTCCACCCAGCACCGCCCCAGCAGCGGTCGTTTTATCCCCAGCCGCCGCAGCCGCCGCTCCAACCGTCGCCGCTGCTGACAGCTGGGAACCATATCGGGGTGCTTTTCCAGGGGGGGATGCTCCAACGAGCCGCTGTCTCCCCACACCCCTCCCCGCTCCGGCCAACACTGGGAGGGCGCCGCTGGGGGGGGGACGCCAAGGCAACCTGGCGCCGCCCCGACCTTGCTCCAGCCTCCCGTTCACCGCCGCCATAGCCTCGCGGCGTTTTTCGGCTCCAGCCGCCCACACCGATCATCCAGGGAGCTCAAAAGCTCGCAACAGGCCGCCCACACATTCCTCTTGCTGGGCGGGGGCCAACAGCTGATATTCGGCCCCCTGAGAGTCCTCAGTAAGCCCTATTTCTCCTCCGAGGCATCGGAGCTTCACCTACGAGCCGCCATCTTCGCGCATGCTCAGAAGAATCTCCTTCATACTTTTGTATATTTACACAAAGTCAGTTTATTTTCCCCATAATCTGGGTCCTCATTTTACCTACCTTAGAAAGGATGGAAGGCTGAGTCAACCTTGAGATTTGATGAGATTTGGTGAGATTTGAACTTGCATTACTTGCAGGCAGCAGATGTAAGTGGATGTTAATTAGTCTGCTGAGCCACCAGAGCTCAGCAGACTAATTTTTTTTTTGAGTCACTCAGAGTAAACTGGAGTCAGTCAGCATTGAAACTGAATGCATGCATGAATAAATGAATGAATGGATACTGTGACTTTGTGCTGCTAGATCCAAAATTAAAGGTTACTGTATGCCTTGGTTAGTATCTGGCTGAGTTAAATCTGTTGTGCAAACGCAACTGGTAAATTAGATCTTTGAGAACCAGAAATGAAAGTCATACAAAAGACAGAATTTAATCTTAGCACCTGAGAGGCATCTGTCTGGTTATTCCCGGAGATAGCATTCCAAATTAAGTAATCCTTATTTTTATATAGGAAGGCTAGTCTTGTATCTTTACATTATCTCATCTAGGAGAAAAAAATAATCAGGTAGCAAAGTAGTGGGGTTCAATTGAAAAGAAGAGTTCCTCATAAGCATGCCAAGTATTATCCATGTGCTTATCTACAGTAGAATTGCAACAATCTGGACCACAACTAGTTGGCAGGAAAGATATAATTGTTTCAGCCTAGGTTCCATAACCATGTGTTATAAACCTGAGTACTGAAAATGTGAGATTTAATATGTTGGAAGAAATGTCTATTTGGGTTCAGTTCCAAGTGGGGAGAAAGACACTGGAAACATGGAGACTGCTTGGAAAGATGGTTTAATGGTGGATAGGACCACATGGGTTTTTTGGGTCCTGGGCAAAAAGAGCACATGGAGTGGAGAGAGATATATATTTATACACTCTCTTGGGTCCTGCCTTAGAGTTTCCTGTACCTGTCTGACCCATTGGCTGTCAGACTCCCAGGGGGTAGGGGGTCTTAGCTAACTTTGCAGGCTGTCTGTGTCCCAGGCCTGGTTGAATCTTGCTGGGTGATGATGTAATGAAGGGGCTTTGGGTAATTACTATTACGGCTTAATGGCTTTGTCCTAGTTTAAATCTTGAGTGAGGGCTAATCCTATCATGTCCTGAGGGCCATGTCTTT
This sequence comes from Pantherophis guttatus, assembly GCF_059756535.1. NCBI lineage: Eukaryota > Metazoa > Chordata > Lepidosauria > Squamata > Colubridae > Pantherophis > Pantherophis guttatus. The sequence goes on along the minus strand of NC_142065.1, from coordinate 99,742,971 downwards.
TGTGTTGTAGATAAGCTGGCCCAGCCTTTTGTGTTGTAAATAACCAAAGTATCTGCTGGGGGCAGGGAGCTAGGGCTGAGTTTCTGTCTTAAAATTTCTATTTCTCTTTTAGAGGAAATATTTTGCCTTTTTAATATTTCCTAGAATGTTTCATTTTTCTAGCAGAGGGGTGGATGCTAACTTCTTACAAATATAGATGCTCACAAATCTTTTGGTTGCAAAAGATAGATAAGATTTTTTTTTTTTTTTGCCACTGCTTCCCATGGAACGTGCCCTTTTGGCATAATTAACTGTTTGACAGCAAATACATTTGGGATGAACTGTACAAAAAGCTTTATACTGAACCACCTCTAATGAGCAAATCCTTTCCTTAAATCTAACAGCTTTGATAAAAGATGTAAGCAAAAATATTTATGAACTTCTTTTACAAAGTCTTTCGGTATAACCTACTAAAGTTTGTTGCATTTCGCTAGGTTTTTAAAAAAATCAGATAACAGCTTCTGTTTTTCCTGGCTGATGTTCAGACCAATGTAAATTTGTGTCTTCTACCAAAGATTAATCAGTGCTATTGCTATACAAGCTCCCAGACCAAGGCATATTGATTTTTGAATCCAAATATTACCTGTACCGTACTGAGATTTAAGATTTGAAAAGTGGGGGGGAAATGTCAGCCTTGCATGATATCAACACTGTTTTGACTTTGATGTGTTCATTAAGGATGCAGTGGAAATTCATGGTTTTTCATTCTCTAATAAAATAAAGAAACAAACATGCTTATTTTGTGACTTTTGATACCCATCCCAATTAGTGTAGATGTAGAGATCTTATGGGGACAATTACTTGCTCTTTAAGATAGAAGGAAAGCAATTTCACCAACCTTTTCAGTGAACAGTCTGGATAAACATACTGTATATGCATACATACATGCAATACAGAACTTTGATAATAAATATTGATTGATGCTCATACAGAGCCATAACTTAACTTTTTCTTTGCCGCCTTATCTTTTCCACTTTCCACAGAGGGCCTCGAGTACCCTTACAAAGGGTGATTCAGGGGTGAAATCCAGTAGGTTCTGACAGGTTCTGGAGAATGGGTAGTGGAAATTTTGAGTAATTCAGAGAACCAGTAGCAGAAATTTAGAGTAGTTCAGATAACTGACAAATGCCACCCCTGGCTGGCCCCAGAGTGGAGTGGAAATGGGGATTTTGCAGTATCCTTCCCCTGGAGTGGGATGGGAATGGAGATTTTGCAGTATCCTTCTCCCTGGAGTGGGGTGGGAATGGAGATTTTGCAGTATCCTTCCCCTGCCATACCCACCAAGCCACATCATGCCCACCAAGCCACACCCACAGAACTGGTAGTAAAAAAAATTGGATTTCACCACTGGGATGATTATGTGTTTTTTTTTCTTCTATTCAATCATGTCCAATTCTGGAGAAGTCCCTGCATTTTCTTGGCAAGGTTTTTTTTTTTTTAACATTTTGCCCTTGTCTTCTTCATTGGGATGAGATTCAGTGGTTGGTCTAAGGTCACCCAGCTGATTTTGTGCCTAAAGTGGGACTATCTGATCTGCCATCTTCATTTTTTCACTCTGTTGGCATCCTGCCATAAAATGCTAAGGAGAGAGGAAGAGGCCAAGAATGTAGAGTAGTAAAGTAGTAAGCTTGGGAACAGGAAGACATATGGCAAGAGGGGGAGAGCAGGGGTGGGTTCTATTTACCTTTACTACAGGTTCTCAGTGGGGCTGTGCGTGTGTGCTTGCTTCACTCGCGTGTGCGCTCTTCTGCGCATGCGCATAAGTGTTTTGGTGACATCGGGGTTGGTGGGTGGGGCCTCCTGCCAGTTTTACTACCAGTTCTATAGAACCAGTGCAAACCGGGGCAACCACTGGGGGGGAGATACCTGATGGAAATCAGAGGTGCCAGGACCGGATCAAAGCAGCCTTCAAGGACATCTGGCCTGGGAACAGAATGAGGAACTGCATTCAGTAGTGCCAACAACCAAGCCATTCCCAAAACTTCTGGCCTGCTTGCTATTGGACACTGACAGCTAGTCAAAGGGGGAGGGCCATGGGAAGGGGAAAAGTGTAATACTTGCATAGCAAATATTCAGATTTAACTTCTATTTTACTGCAACCACTTAACCTTAGTAAAAGAATTTATCACTTCAACCAAATGGAGTGGAGAGTCTTTCTTTCCTGAGGACTTAGCTGGACCATGCCTGAAAAGGACTAGAACTCTTGGTCTCCCAGTTTCAAGCCTGGTGCCTTACCATTACATCAAACTGGGTGTGGTCAATAATTGCCTTTCCTCTATGTAAATGAAAATGCAATTTAGGATGTATATTAAACAATAGTTCAGAGCAACAGCAAATTGGATCATGCTTAAATGTTTATATATACTATACCTTTCCTGTGATACAAAACAATCATTCAGAAAATCTTAACCTAGAAAAGATTACATATTGTAGTCTCTAGATAATTGTCTCAGACATAGAATGCATTATTATTATTTTTTTCTTTGGTAATAATATGAACTATTTTTTTACATTCCCAATGGTTATTATTGTTCCTAATGATCTAATTTCATTGAAAAGTCCACTGTCTCCACTCCCTCACTTTTAAACTTAATTTCAAATTGTTCTGCTCAGTACTTGGGTTTTTGTTTTGTTTTTTTGGTCCAACACATTTGGCTAGCAGAAGGACTATTTTCATATCTGTAATTGTCTTCAAATTGAAGTAATTTCCTGTGTTTTGTCCTAAACTTTGTTTCCTGTGTTTTGCCCCTGTCTTCCGATGACATTATGGAATAGTACATAAAAAAATTATGTTCCCAGTTAAAGGTGCTTATATAACCCACCTTTCTTCCTCAATATATGTACTAGGATTATTCCTAGAATTTAAATGAAAATTTAAAAAAGCATAACTGCTTTCTAAAAATGAATATCTTTGCCCTCCCATTGTGGTAACCAACATTCGAGGGGCTGAGTTGCACAAATTATATCAGAGCCAACTCTTGACTTCTCAACATGTTCCTCCCAAAGGAACTATCAGTTAAGATAAAATGTCTCTGAACAAGTCGTCACAGTGTACAAATATGTATTTGCAGAAATAATCATGACATTTGCTGTCATTAAAACGGGAAGAAGGGAGGGAGAGAGAGAATGTCTGTAGACTGACATGTTAGAGATATGCTGGAAGTCCAATTCCCAGAATTTGCAGTTGGCATATTGTTAGTAGTCCCAATATTTTTGGCAGGTGCTAGGCTAGGAAAAGCTGATTAATTTCCATCTTTCCTTCATAATGTTAAATCCTCTTTACATAACACCATATCAGATGTGTCAGCTCATCAACTCTCTGGTATCCCTAAGGGGTTGCTTCAGTTTCAAGTATCACATGATGCTCTATATTTCTTCTAATATTGACTTTTAGGTTTTCAACCGATGGCACTTGAGTTTTCATTAATCGTCCTAACCCTCTCACCAATGCTCATTGAGAAAACAAATATATTTATCAACCCAACCATCTTACTGATCGTGTATTTCCTGTTTTATCAGTGATGTATGATCTTTTGTCATATTATTAAATATTGAGAACTATCTTCCTTTAGTTCAGGGCTGTATCTGAAAGCAGTTGAAAATTTAGGATACATTAATTCCTACAGCATTTTTTTCATTCCTAATTCTATTGGGCCAGACCAAGCACAAGCAAACTCTCATTAAAATAAGCACTTGTCAAGAGAATGAATCCAGCTCATAAGTGCCTAAAATTTAACTTTTTCTTTCTCCCATGCATGCCAATTGTCAGCAGTATCAGATGGGTGATGATTTATGAAGGAAAGCACTCCACAAGTTACTACAGATAGGGAAAAACTGTCTTCTACCTCGTGAAGATGGCCAGTCCAGTTGCTAACAACAGAATCAATTTCTGTTGTATCGGAGTACAGCTGAAAAAGTTTCCTGTTGGAAATCATGATGAGCCAATAGTTTTGAAGCAATGAATTTTAAAATGGAAGAAGGTGGTTGCATCCCAGACCTTTTCATCCATGGTTGGAAAAAAAAATCACATCTTAGTGATCTTCACCTTTCTTGAAAGGCTACTTTTTCCTCAAGATAGTCTATTTTTTCCCCACATAAAACAACAGCATAATAATATTCCTCATAAAGTTTTATCACAGAACTTGAGAGCATTCTAAATAATATCTCAGTTTTTGCAGCCCCAATTTGTTTTTATTATAAAAACAATTATAATGTTTTTTTAAATTATAAAAAATATAATGTCTCGGAATCCTACAATACATCAAATACTTTATCAACCATAAGCATAAAGAAGATTTTGCATAAATTGCCAATAATAGGCTAGTATAGGGGTGAAATCCCACCCGGTTCTAACTGGATCTCTGAACCAGTAGCGCTGGCGGCAGGAGGCTCCGCCCACCCGCTGGGATGCAGAAGAGGTGCACGTGCATAGCGCGTGCATGCATAGCGCGTGCACGCTCTCACATGCTCCCGTTCCCGAATGGGTAGCAAAGGTAAGTGGATTTCACTGCTGGGCTAGTATTTACATTCATTAAATGGTTTCAAGTAATCTACTCCAGGTGTTTACACACCTACAATTACTTTGAAGTAAGGGTTATCTATTATTACTCTACAAATCATATTTAGTCTACTTTCCTCTCTAGAATGTCAGATTTTTCTTCATGTAAGAATATGACCCATCAAATTCTTACATTTCCCATTCCTGATTTTTGAAAAAAATGATGTTTATACAAATTTAGCAGAATTTGTGTAGTGCCTTAGATTTAATCTGAAAGAAATTCATGTAATTTAAAAATATATATATATGATTGCTTTCATGCTCCTAGGTATTCTGAAAGATTTCTGAATTGCATGCAAAGCACTACACAAATTAAAATTTACTTTTTGGCATCTAAACATTATAGCTTATCTCTTTTTCTTCTATTGTTCTGTGGCAGTTTATAAATTTAACTTTCTGAATTATAAAAATTGAGTTTAAATACATTCTTGTATTACAAAGTTTTCAGAGTTTTAGAATCATTATATAAATGCAGCTGTTTTGCTGTAGGGGTAAAAATCATCAGAAAATGAAATATTGAGATATAAACTCTACATTTTGGTATGCAGATCAATGTTACACCAATGTTCAAAAGTGAGGAGCTCTTATAATGATTTTATGTCCATCTTCTTATTGATTTTGACCCCCTCAAGGATATTTATGATATGTTCTCCTTTTTACATGTTGAAGCAAGTCTAATAAAACCTTTACATCTTAGTATTCTGTCTGTCTGTCTGTCTGTCTGCCTATCTCTCTGTCTCCCCCCCACTCACTCTCTCTCTCTCGACCAACTATCATTTTTTGACATCTAGTCTTCAGTACATTTTGAAACCTAAGGACTACTGTAGGTATGGCTCAAGGGTCTTTTTCTTAATCAAACAATGTTGATGAACATTGGTAGCATAGTAGTCTCTTCTTTGCATTTTGAACCATCTCATTGTTTTGTTTTGTTTTTTAAAGAACCAAAACCTCCAAAATCTCAAAGCCTAGAAAGTGAGGGATAAACATAAAATCCTTTCTTGTCTTATTCATCTAACACTTTCTTTCTCATAGATGCAACCACTGCCACCACTGAATCCAGTATGGTCTTTAATCATCAAAATTTAGGCCAATTTTTTTCATGTTCTTTTGAAAAAAATCCATCCATGCCCAACCTTGTAAACCTTGGGTTTGGCAACTAAGCAGGGTTGGCCTGGTTAATGTTTAGATGACACTATTAACACCAAGGGAAGACCTGGTATGTCAGGTAAACTGGGAAATGAAAAAGTCAAGGAAAGAGGTAATAGGCATCTGCTTCTAATCTGCTACCCCCCAAAAAAGTGACTTGGATGTGTCTACAAATGTCCAATTTGATTTAAGGAAACTTTTTTCCTCTCTCTTGCAAATTAAATTAGTTAAACATGCATACAATCTACTAAGGTGATGTGTTAATTTTTAACATCAAATTAATTACAATTGTCCAGATTTATGAAATATACTATACTATATACTATATCAACAAGAAAACCACATATTGGCTTAATGCACTGAAAGGATCCACCAAAGTTTAAGAAAATTTCAATCCTATACTTTTTAGTAGTCAACTAGTTAAATTCAGGAAGCCTACAAATGTGGAAGTGAAGGTAGCCTTCTAACATTCTTGCTTTTCCTTATCAGCTATTGTAGTATTTAAGGCATGCCATTTATAGTCTGTTTCTTCTATGACTTTTTTTCCGTTTCCATTTGTTTTAGCTGGTGGTCATTATCTTGTCTGATTTCTTGGTTTAGTTAAGTTAAAAAAAAACTTATCAAGGAACTATTGCTATTGTTTCTTCAACATTTCACATTGGTTTTTCATAGATGTTAATCATCTGGTACTTTTAGGAGAAAATATTTTGCCAGCTTCCAACAATATTATTTTGATTTCACCGGAAATTACACTCCCTGAGTTCACAGCCCTCAAGTCTGCTACTTTCTGTTCTTTTCTCAATTTTAAACAGCAGTGCTAAAGGTCAATAGATTTCTGTATAGGTTTTAGGTTCCTGACTACTTGCATTGAAGAAATACTGGATTTTGCAAAATATGCAAAAATGTTTGTTTATATGCATGTGTTGAACAACTTATATAAAACAACATTAAAATAATTAAATTATCTTTATTTCCTATAAAAAGTCACAGTTCATCTCTAGCTGTTAAATGGATTTGTTCCAGTTTTATTGATTGAAGTTTTAAAAAGCGTTCCTATGCCGAGACTGATTTCTGTAACTAATCCTTAAATACTCAAGGATCTTTTTTCCTCCATGAATGGGAAACTTCAAATTTATTAGAATATTAGGTTATCTTCTCCTAAGCAGACCTTTAGAAAGGTAAAGTGGAAATAAAGCAAACAGTGGCCAAAAACAGTGTCAAAATGGGAACAACCATTTCTTTTTGGATATCTCTTGTTATAATACCTTCTTATTATTCTTTCTCTAACATCAATCTCCATTAAAGGGACAGACAAACCTTCCCAGCAGAAAGGGGGCAGAAACTAATTTAAGTAGTACATGAGGATCTAAGGATTGTTTGTTGCCCATTTTGTCCCAAATGGTTAGGTGCATCATATGGTGAGTGAAATACAATGATGATATGCTAGGGGAAATTTAGCCCTTGAAGCTCTATCGGTACAATAAAACATCAGTTACTGATGGAGATTAATCAGTGGCCCCCATTCTTTTGGGCACCAGGGACCAGTTCCGTGAAGAGTGGTTTTTCCATGAACGGGAGGAGTGTGGTTTTATGTACTGCATGTATCCCACAGATGGAGCTTCACTTGTTTGTGCAGTCCAGTTTCTGGCATGCTGCAGACTGGTGCTGGTCCATGCATTGGAGGTTGGGGATCTCTGGCACAAAGAACAGGAGGACAATTAGATCACAAATAGTGGAAGATGCAGTCCTAGCACCAAAGGTTGTTATTTATTTATTTATTTATTTACTTACGTACTTACTTATTTATTTCCTATTGTCCCATTACACTGGGCCATCTCACCTGGACAGGCAGGGAAAGTATGCTGCAGTTAAAGAATTCCAACTGATGAATTCCAGGGGGAAAAACAAACTTTCTCTGCCATTGGCTCCAACCCTGTGGAACAATGGCGAGGCTTGGTGGGCATGGTGTGGCTTGGTGGACATAGCAGGGGAAGGATACTGCAAAATCTCCATTCCCTCCCCACTCCTGGGAGAAGGATATTGCAAAATCTCCATTCCCACCCCACTGTGGGGCCAGCCAGAGGTGATATTTGCTGGTTTTCCAAACTGCTCAAAATTTCCGCTACTGGTTCTCCAGAACCTGTCAGAACCTGCTGGATTTCACCCCTGGGTGATATACAATAGTCAGTAAAAAAGTATAAATATATATCCACATCTTTCAAGTCTTGCAACATTTTAAAATGTGCCCCTTCCCCCTCCCCCACACTAAATCTAAATTTATTGATTTTTTTGGGGGGGGGGACAATCCTGCAAGCTTTTATCTGAGATTGGAATTAGTGCTATCAAGAAGAGGTTTTGACATTTCTTGGCTAAAGACAACATATATTAATTTTTTAAAAAAACAAAACATACAACTTATGCAGGGCTCAGGGCTGACAATTCTGTACCTGAATGCCATGTTCCCTGAAAATTTGTCCTCTAACTTTCTGAAATAGTTTTGGGGTCCAAATGGGGAACTCTAGGTGAAAAGGGACAGTCACAATTGATTATATCTCTTTCTGCTTGTTGCATTTGCATTAGTGCTGCTTCTCCCTTAGATTCAACTACAGGGCCTGCCTTAACCTAAAAGACAGACCCAGACAATGATTAAATGCCTAATAGACCTTGGGATGGGGCAGAGTATAAATAAAATAAACAAAGTAAGCATCAAACATCTTTTCTTTCACCTTCTTGCATTAATACAACTTAATTACCACACAGACCTTGAATGTCATTTTATAATCCTTTGTGATTCATTTGAAAGACTTGTAAAATAAAACTAATTGGTGTGTTCATTAAAATGTCAGAAATATTTTTGAGTTCAATTAGATGGTGCAGCGGTTTTATTCTAAGTGTGTTCTTCATCTAATAACTATGTCAGGAGGGTGTAATTAGCAGCCATTTGAATATACAATTGTCTTACGTTTCCCCACTTCCTCATGCATAACTTAATCAACCAGCAAAGTTCGCACAAACTTATCCATCTGAGAAAAGTGAGCTGAGATTCCATGAAATCTTATTTTTTTAAAAGAAAAAAAAAGTTTGCAAGCCATGGAACTACTGGGTTGAAAAATGTCAAACAGATAATAAGCAATATGAAAATTCATTCTGGTGATTAAGGTTTCCCAAGCAGAAAAGTAATAAGTAAAGGCAAATATAGAGCTGTTATTATAAGCAATTTGGAACTGCTTATGCTGCAGCACAAGGAACCGTTATAAGGAAGATGAGCAGCACCTCCCATGGGTTTTTCCTTTGTATGTAATGTACTTCGATTCTTCTTATATGGGACTTCAAAATTTGTTCTGGAGGAGTTCATTTTGCTGTTTTGCCATGTACAATCTCTGCTGGAGATTGAAGCCTTTGTTCTGGGGCGTGCTGATCCTGCAATTCCACGAGTGGTTAGGTGCTTTTCCAGTTATAAATCTTCCAAAACAGGAAGCATAGGAGCTGAGCCCGAGAGAGCATTAAATGCATCATCAGCCTTGAGTCCCTTCATGTCCACAAGAGATCTGAGTTCAGTCCACCTTGAATTCAGTTGACTCTTATTTACTGCCAATTTGCTTTGACTATTAGAAGTTCAGATTCTTGTAGAGAGCATTAGCATACAATAAACCTATATTCATTTGAGCTGTCTGGATTCCTGATTTCCTGTGCTTGACAGAAAGTAATTCACAATGTTTTGGATGTGGTATTTCATGGTGTTAAAATCAGTTAATTTTGCATAATTTGGAGCTTTCCACATGATGTCAAAATTGTTTCCTTTCTGAATCCCCTAACAGTAGAAGTTCCATCTGGTCTTCACACGTGCATTTGCGCCAGAAACCAGAAGACCACGTGGCCGGCATGCATGCGTGTGCCAGAAACTGGAAGATCATCTACCCTTCTGGTTTCTGGCATTTGCACGCGCTTGCGTCCGCTCCCTTTTCCATCACTCTGTGCCAAAAAGGTTCACCAACACTGACATATGCCATGATCTCCAAGGTCCCTTCAAACTCGTTATTCTGTTCTGTTCTGTAATGGTATGTGGGAATAATCTTGAGGGATAGGAAAAAGAAGCACAGACCAGACAACCATCTTGGAAAAGATATCTCAGTCTACAGTAGGAGGGGGTATACTTGGGATCCTCCCTAGAATTGTGGAGAGTAAAAGTAAAGGAGGGAAGAAATGTTTTCAGATTTGCTTAGCCCTTCAAAGTAGTAGGCAAGAAGCATAAATTCTGAATACTAATACAGTCTTTATTGTAAGGTTACATTAACAATCTTGCAAGTCTGGAAGTATTTCTCTCATGATTACGTACATGTTATTATACAGTTAAAGTAAATGTAGATTTTTAAATTCATTATATTAGGAATGTCATACTATGAATATGGAATAGATACAAACCCAGGCTTAGCTGGCCTCAGTAAAAGAGCTGTTTTATAAAAAAAGACACAGAAGGGAAGGACAAATGGTTAATATATAGTCTTGGTAGTATTGGAAAATGGGGAGCTTAAGATGAAATCAGAACAATTGACTGCAGAAGGATTTAGTTTACAATGATCCTCAAATCCACAATTAAGAGAAAGATTTACTATAGATATAAAAGTACCAGAAATACAATGTGATGAAACAGAATCTGAAAATGAATTATGTAGAAATGATAGACACGTGATTGCTAAAATATATAAACTTTTGTTGAGATTTGTAATGGAGAAGGACAAAGTTAAAGAATGTGTGATAAAATAGGCCAAAAATTTGATCATGATATTCATATGGATCATTGAAATATAATGTGATTAAAAGTTCTGAATTTTACTTTGTCCTACAATTTTTTTAAAAAAAAACTTTTTAAAAACGAAGTACCATATATGACACCATAAAAATTGTCTAAGATATATAGATGTACTTCTAATCACTGAAGGGATATTTTATCATGAATTATGGACCTGTGAAGCAGTGAAAAGATGCTAGATACAAATACATACGTTAATACAAAGAGTTTTAAAAATTAATATTCAGATGAAATCAGAACTTTTCTTAAGAGTATGGATGGATGGACACTCAACTAGAAAAGACTCATGGATGACTGGTTTTATATATGGCATCTGGAGCAAGGCTGTTATATGCACAAAGATAGAAGGCTACATAAATACCAAAAATGGAGGAATGGATCCTGAAGATGGCTGACTTTGCAGAAATGACTACATTGACTACATTGGTGCATTACGAAAAGAACTATAAATACTTTTATTTAAAAAAATGATGCCCTTAATGAACTTTGGGCTGAAAATGGATAAAAATGAAGTGGTGGTTTTTGGATGTACTGATTTAAAAGTTTTAACTATGGGAAGAAGAGAATGATGATATGCAGCATGGGAATGTTATGATGGCAACTGCTGTTTGTGATTGCTGCAAAAAAGTTTGGAAGTCACTTGTTTAAACATCTTATCTTCACTTTTACTTTTACCCTTTTATGTTAATTTGATTCATTTTTTGTTTCTTCTGTGATTCTGTAGTTTTGTTTTTTAAAAAAATCTTTGTAAAATTATTTTTTTAAAAAAATTAAAAAGATTTTCCTCCTCCTTTGCTTTTACTCTCTGGAAAACTAGGGCTGGTCCCTTCTGATACATTTCCTACCAGATAACTGTCCTACATGACAGTTGTCCAGACTGAAGCTCTTCCTCTGATCTCCCAAAGTCATTCCTGCATATCGAATTTGGCATCTTTCTGATTTAGCACCTTTTACTTCTTGAAAAGCAATTGGAATAGTTTATATGCACACATGTCACAACCCAATTACATTTCAACATTGAAGGAGTAATGCAAATGATTTGCAAGAGTATATTATATTGCACAGGATCATGCAAAATGTCACAACCAAATGCATGCATTAGAAGAAATGTACACCCAAATGCATATAAATGTTCAGGCAGAGGCTTTTGTTTTGTGGCTTAAATGGAAACTAATAAAACAAATGGGATGGAATAGATGTAAGCTTGGGAAATGAGGAACAGAAATTTGCCAACTCTGTAACTGGAGAGACACAATTGTCTGAGCAGAATAAACCAAATCAATGTAAATAAATATCAAAGCAACAAGTCTGAAAAAGGAGTGGAAATAAGATTAACATAAGCACAAACATATTTCCCTTGACAAACAAAGGAAAATATTATTAAATAAAAGAACAGAGTATTAGCACTTTGTCGTTTGCCAATCAATTTGGTGTTTTTTAAAGTTCAACTTATAGAGCAAATATATACAAGTAGTCCATGATTTAGAACTGTTCATTTAGTGACCATTCAAAGTTACAACGGCAATGAAAAAAGTGATTTATGACCATTTTTCACACTTAAGACCTTCGCAGCATCTCCATGATCATGTGATCAAAATTCAGATGTTTGGCAACATCTCATACTTATGACCATTCATGTGTCCTAAAGTAATGTGATCTCCTTTCGCAACCTTTTGACAAGGAAAATCAATGGGGAAGCCAGGTTCACTTAACCACCATATTATTAATTTATCAACTGCAGTGATTCACTTAACAACTGTGGCAAGAAAGGTCATAAAATGGGGCAAATCTCACTTAACACATGTCTCACTTAACAACAGAAATGTTGGGCTCAATTGTGGTCATAAATTGAAGACTACCTGTATGTAAAAGTCAGTTAGAAGGTATTTTGAACAATATGAATGAAATTTACATTTGCATTTACTCTAGATTGTATAGAAATCCATTTGGCTGAAACACCTGTCAATTTGTTTCCAGTTGTTACAACCTGTGAAATATTCAGAAAGTGCAATCTATGGCTGACAATCCTAAAAGTAATTTTGTGATACATTGTTTCCTTAATTTTATAGTCAAATAATATTGCATTAATGGGTCAATTCTCCTTTAATTGTAATCTTTACTTCTCTCTTCAAAGTCTGTTCTTATGTTTATTTTCCCAATCATGGGGGGAGGGCAATTTAGTATAGTTAATTCAATTTTTTAAAATATAAATATTAAGCAACTTAATATTTATATTTTAAAATATAAATATTAAATGAGCAGGAGTGCTAGAGGAGTAATACCTCTCTAAAAAAAACCTTGGTTCAGCTGGCCCGGCTGGTAGCACCTCGAAAGGACCCCTATCCAGGGTTACAGGAGAAGATGGTCAACTGTTTTGAAGGCGGAAGAGGGCTTTATGCCCCAACGGCAGATAAAACAGCAGAACCATCTTCTAGGAGAAGGGAAACTCTGATTACAAACCTCCATTGCCTTGTGGCTATATTTACTACTGGAAAAGGCTTCAGGAGTCAACCTCAAGGCAAAATCCGGAGCGGGAGTCCCGGAAGCAGTTCATGACTGTGTACAATCATGTTCTGGTAACTCCTGCAATGCAGCTGGAACTAATCGTTCAATGGAATGGAGTTTTGCCATTCCATTGGACTATTTCAGTGACATGGAGAGGAGGGATCTGCTGCTTGGGTAACAGTCTATCCTCCATATTAATCTACCCAGGCCTCATGCTCTGGAGAGGACACTCCAGCTTTGCATACAGAATTGAAACAACATGGGAAGTGGCAGTTAGCGGTTATAAGTCTTTGCTTGATTGGCATAGAGTGTGATGCCAGGGGCCACTTTTGTCGCTGGGAGAGGTCATTGTACCTCATTGGGCAACTACTGCCCGCCTTAAACTGGGCAGTCCCCAGCCATAAGGTGCTGCCCTGCCATGGTCTGTTAACCTCACAGGGTGCGTGGGGTTTAGGTTCAAAGCCAACAAGCAGATCGATAACTTTGCACCATGCAACAAACATAAGAAAACTTTAGCACTAAAGTTGGGCACCTGAAATGTTCAGACAGTGACCCCCAGCCTTTCTGATGATTTACAAGAGATAGAAGACATACGTAAGATAGCTGCCATTGACATGGAGTTGAGGAGACTGCAGATGGACATTATTGCCCTTCAATGATGTTAGACTCGGGATCTATTAAGGAGAAAAACTTCTCGTTCTTCTGGCAGGGAAAAACATCAAACGAGTCTAGGGAATATGGGGTTGGCTTTGCAGTCAGAAACACCCTACTAGGATCCATTATTCCACCTGCTACAGGAAGTGAAAGAATTCTGTCCTTGCAGCTCCACTCATTAGCAGGGCTGGTTACCCTTATTAGCGCATATGCTCCGACATTATCATCTTCAGTAGAATCCAAAAACAAATTCTACGATGATCTGGCTGCTACTATCAAGAAAATCCCTGAGAAAGAACCACTGTTTATCCTTGGTGATTTTAATGCCAGAGTTGGAGCTGATTATAGTTCTTGACCAGTTCGGCGTTGGAAAGATGAACTAAAATGGCCAACGACTGCTGGAGTTTTGCTGCTACTATGGTCTTTGCATTAGCAATACATACTTTAAAACAAAGCCTCAACACAGAGTCTCTTGGAGACATCCAAAATCAAAGCATTAGGACCACTTGACTTGATTCTTACCAGGTGCTCCAACCTCCCCAATATTACAATCGCATACAGCTATCAGGGTGCTGATTGCGATACAGACCACTCCTTGGTGTGCAGCAGAACAAAACTGCAAACAAAGATATTGCATCACTCGAAGAAGGAAGGAAGACCACGAATTGACATCAACAAGACCCACAATCAGGGCAAAGTGGAGGAATTTGCACAAGCACTCAAGGAAACTCTCCTAGGCCCAGCTGAAGTAAATGCATCTGAACAATGAGAATATTTCAAGAATGCTGTTTATTATACCACCTTGTCAGTATTTGGTAAGGAAATCAGAAAGAAAGCAGATTGGTTTGAAGTGCTTTCAGAGGAGTTGACGCCAACCATTGAGGAAAAAAGGAGAGCTCTAATTGCATATAAAGCCTGTTCCAGTGAGCGCAACCTACAGGTTCTGCGAGCTGCTCGTAGTAAAGTCCAACAGACCACCAGGAGATGTACTAATGATTATTGGCTGCAACTTTGCTCTCAGATCCAGATAGCAGCAGATAACAAACAACATCAAGGGGATGTATGATGGCATCAAGCAGGCCTTAGGTCCAACACAGAAGAAATCTGTGTTTGTTGAAGTCTGCTACAGGTGAGGTTATCCAGGACCGAGCACAGCAGATGGCACGCTGGGTGCAGCACTACTCTGAGTTATATTCCAGAGAAAATGTGGTAACTGAAGAAACATTAAATAACATTGAGTGCCTGCCTGTCCTGGAGGAGCTTGACAGTGAACCAACTTTAGAAGAACTAAATGCAGCCCTGGACTCCCTTGCCTCTGGCAAGGCACCCAGGAAAGATAACATTCCTGCCGAAGTTCTGAAGTGCTGCAAAAAGAACATCTCCACTGAACTGCATGAAATCTTCTGTCTTTGTTGGAGGGAAGGTGGAGCACCACAGGACATGAAGGATGCAAATATTGTCACACTGTACAAGAAGAAAGGTGACAGGGGTGACTGTAACAACTACCGTGGCATCTCTCTTCTTAGTGTTGTAGGGAAGCTGCTTGCCCAGATGCTTGCAGAGAGAGTCTATCCAGAATCACAGTGTGGATTTCGAGCCAACAGGTCCACTACTGACATAGTATTTTCCCTTAGACAGTTGCAGGAGAAATGCAGGGAACAAAGTCAGCCACTTTTCGTAGCCTTCATAGATCTTATGAAGGCTTTTGACTTGGTTAGCAGGGATGGCCTTTATAAAATTCTCCCCAAGATTGGATGTCGACCTCAGCTCCTCAACATCATCAGGTCTTTTCATGAGGAAATGAAGGGCACTTTAGTTTTTGATGGCTTAACTTCAGATTTCTTTGATATTCAAAGTGGAGTGAAGCAGGGCTGTGTCCTCACGCCAACTTTATTCAGGATCTTTTTTGCTGTCATGCTGAAACATGCTAGCCTCCAGACCAGATGAGACGGAAAAATTTCTCTTTAATCTCTTTAACTCTTTAATCTCTCTTTAATCTCTCTAGATTGAGAGCAAAGTCTAAAGTCCAGCTGAATGGGATTTCCTCTTCACTGATGATGCTGCCATCACTGCTCACTCTGCTGAAGACCTTCAACAACTTATGGACAGTTTTAGCAAGACCTGCCAAGACTTTGGACTAACAATTAGCCTGAAAAAAACACAAGTCATGAGTCAGGACGTGGATTCACCTCCCTGTATTACGATCTCTGCACAAGAACTGGAGGTCGTCCATGACTTTGTGTACCTCAGCTCAACTATCTCTGACACTCTCTCTTTAGATACTGAGCTGAATAAACATATTGGTAAAACAGCCACCACATTTTCCAGACTTAAAAAGAGAGTATGGCTTAATAAGAAGCTGACGGAACATACAAAGATCCAGGTCTATAGAGCCTGAGTCCTGAGCACACTCTTGTACTGCAGTGAGTCTTGGACCTTCTATGCATGGCAGGAGAGAAAGTTGAACACCTTTCATATGCACTGTCTCAGACAAATTCTTGGCATCACCTGGGAGGACAACGTTCCAAATAGCGCAGTCTTGGAACATGCTGGAATTTCTTGTTGTGACTCCGACCCTCGAGCCCGTCTTATCGGAGGGAGAAGACTCCGAAAGTGAAGGAGAGGAGTTGGCAAGGCCTCCCTCTCCAGGACCCTCCTGTCTGGCAATGCCTCAGGTGTCTTCCGAAGGAGAAGAGATAGGTCAGGAGCCAGGCACTTCCGAGCAGCCACAGTTAGACAGCGACGGAGATAAGTCTTGGCTGGATCCCCGACAGCGTCGGAAGGACAAGCGCATGCAGCAGAGAAGGAGGCATGCCAGAGATTAAGCTGAGTCACTGAACCACACCCCACAGGGGATAAAAGGGGGTGTGGTGGCCATTCAGGCTTTGTGACGGACAAAACTGAAAGCTAGCAAGTCATTCTGTATTTCTGGAACTCTGTTATATGCTCTGCTTGGACTGATTTTTTGGACTGGACTTGACTATTCTTTGGCTTTTGTGGACTTTGATGTTTTCGGTCGGAGGAGATAAACCTCCCTTTGTAAGTAAAGACTTTTGGCAAGCAGCCACTGGGTTGCTGCCAATTCTGTTATCAAAGGAAATTCTTGTCTGTTGGTTTATTTTAACTCTTGGTCGACTGCTGGTGTGCGTGTGTGAGACAGGGACAGAACATTTCTAGCATGTATAAACTATTGAAACAGTGATGTCTATGCTGGCTGGGGCATGTCGTGAGAATGTCTGATGGTCGGATTCCGAAAGATCTCCTGCATGGCGAATTAGTGCAGGGAAAGCACCTCAGAGGGAGACTACAGCTGCGATATAAGGATATCTGCAAGAGGGACCTAAAGGCCCTGGGAATGGACATTAACAACTGGGAAACCTTGACCTCCAATTGTTCAGCTTGGAGGCTAAAGATGCAGCATGGCCTTCTCCAATTCGAAGAGACACTTGTTCAGCAGGCTGAGGCAAAGAGGCAGTCCTGGAACCAGCGAAATTTGGGGGCTGGGCAGGGGATAGAATGTATCTGCCCTCAGTGTGGAAGGGATTGCCACTCTTGAATTGGCCTTTTTAGTCACACTAGATGCTGTTTTAGGACCTCTTACCAGAGCACGATACCAGTCTCTTGAGACTGAAGGATGCCAATGAGAAGCAACTCACAGAAAGTATTGTTTAAAGTAGATCAGCCCCATTAAATTTCCAAAACCAAGATTCAAATCCCCTTTTTGCTGTTTTTTTTTTAAATAATTCTTAAACTTGCATGAAAAATACTTTTATCAAAGTTAGAAGGAAACTCACCCCATGTAGTAAAATGTGCATTTCTGAGGGTTCTTAATATCCATAAGATCAATAACAAGCTATTTTCTAATGTGATTTAGAAAGGAAGTAGATGAACCTTGTGTTTCTGGAGCATGTATGGAGAAAAGATATGTGATCCTAGGCCTCTGTTCTTGTGCAGCCACCTTTTATCTGCCATTGCTTCTCCCAATGTCCCAAGTGAGGAAAGTCATCCTTTTATATCCTCTTTTCCAATGTCTTGGGATAAAGTTTGTATATGTGCATAATGTTTTAAGCCAATGGATACAAAGGCACTTTGAATTTATAACTGAAGTTCTAGGGTGAAAATTAATTCAAGGGGAGCACAAGGGGATCATAGTCAATTTATCCTCCCACCTTTGAAATTGATCACAACTTTGAAATTGTTTGGAATTAACTTTGAAACTATGACTATCTCACTTGGTCACCTCTGGGGTGGGGTGGGATGGCAAAAGGAAATGGCTCTTGGACCCAGAATTTGATGAAATTCATGCTTACTATGAAATATGTGTAACCAAATAGCTTCCTAGCTAATCTCTTTCTTCCAGCTGCATGTCTTAAGTATGGAAACTTGTATGCCAATACATTAGAGAAAGTTGCAAAAAGAAGTGAGCAGAGAAAGTTTTAGCATTGCACTTCTCCATACTGAGGTTCATATCAAATCTCCTTTCTAAAGTGCTTTTCTGGAATTTTGTTATACAAAGATGTATATGATATTTCCAGGCTTTAACTTCAGACGTATCAAGGCAATCATCTCTCTCAGGTTGTTGTTAACATTGCAATAAGACATCATATTGAGATATATCATAAAGCACATTCTAGTTCTGCTGCAGCCTGGGTATGTTCTGTACAAACATCTCAAGATGGAGCAGATCACATTTAGGAAATAATCAAAGAAGTGATAAAATGTAGCTGAGGGCATTCCTGTCATTGAGCTCTTGAGAAATGCCACTTGGTAAGCTGTTGGTGTTCATTTCCAGTTATCTTTACAATCACTCCTTTCCTTAGACTAAGAGAAGAGGCTCGACAAGCTCTCTCAACATTCACAGGATTATGTGGGAATCAACTTTTCCTCTATCTGCAAGTTCAAATCTGCTTGGTGAGCCTGGCCAGAAGATATGGATGAAAGTCTTTCTGAAATTATTTGAGTCATCCAGTAAATAAAAATGTTTGCTTCTGTCATATCACAAGGCACCAGGCCCAAGTTTGTTTTCTTAAAACTAGGCCCCAGTCTAGGTATTTACTTCCATGTGAACATATGTAGGAAAATCAACCTTTAAACTATTTCCAAAACCAAGCAAATTGGTGCCGTTGTCTCATAAGGACATTTCACAAATCTCAAGCACGATTGAAAAAAATCTCTTTTTGAAAGGACAATGACTTGACATTTTGTCTTATATTCCTTATTATTAATTAATTGGATAGCTTTATTTAACTATCCAATTAATTAATAATCAAGGAATAAAAGACAAAATGTCAAGTCATTGTCCTTTCATTGCCCTGAGAAAATTGTTTCTATTGTAATTCCTTTTTAGGATGGTTACAAAAGAAATCTACCAGATTTCCAAAAGAAATAATTTGTGAGATCTGCTGTAAGGGACAGAAGTATTGAATTGAGAATGCTAGTTATTATTTTTCCTCTGATTAAAAAGCACAGTATGTGCAATATGTGCTTGTACAAACATATACATGCACATGCAGAGAACACTGTGAGATAGGGATCTGAACACACACACACACACACTATATATGTATGTACTGTATATGTGTGCGTGCGTATGTATTGGGCTCCAGCTACCAGCCCTGGCTGACATCTCTGAATCTCACTGTTTGAGGAAATTGCATAACATTCTCAGAGACTCTTCCCATCCTGCTTACAACATTTTTGGACTGTTGCCTTCTGGAAGAACATACAGAACAATTAAAACTCGGACCCCACTTTTTCTGAATAATTTTTATCCCAGAGCTATAATTGCACTCAACAATGAACTAAAGGGCCACCATCAGTGAGCTGTTGGACAGCATTACTCAGTATATTGCAGTTTGCACCAGTTCTATAGAACCGGTAGTAAAACCGGCGGGAAGCTCCACCCACCAACCCCGACGTCATCAAAATACTTTGCGCATGTGCAGAAGAGTGCGTGAGCGAGCGAAGCAAGTGCGCACACGAGGCCCCATTGCGAACCGGTAGTAAAGGTAAGTAGATCCCACCCCTGGTAAGTTGTGTGGATCAGAGATGGGTTTCAGCAAGTTCTGACCAGTTCTGGAGAACCGATAGTGGAAATTTTAAGTAATTCGGAGGACCGGTAGTAAAAATTCTGACTGGCCCCGCCCCCATCTATTCTCTGCCTCCCAAGTCCCAGCTGATCAGGAGGATATGGGAATTTTGTAGTATCCTTCCCCTTCCATGCCACCAAGCTATGCCACGCCCACCAAGCCAAATCCATAGAACCGGTAATGAAAATGTTTGAAACCCACCACTGGTGTGGATGTTTGGGTGGTTTAGGGGTGGGGAATTTGTGGTGGGTGGGGGTGTGTTTGGGGATTGTTATGTGTGTTGGACCTGGTCTTTGGGTGTTAAGTGAATTTCGTTGTATGGGTATACTATATATACACGTACAATGACAATAAATTATTATTTTTTATGTGTGTTCAGATGCCTATGTTAAAAATGTTAAAAAGATAGTCACGTATAAAAATAATTACATGAGTGAAAGTTACCTGGCAAAGGAAAGGGAAATTTGCATTACAGGAAAGAAAAAGATTTCTTGGGAAAATGTTAATAGCTATATATACAAGTGGAAAATATGTACATACACACTATATATATTACATATTACATATTATATAATTTTATATCTCTATTAAGATTATATAATTTATATAATATACTTTTACATTAATTTTGGTATATACACATATCAATATATAATATGTATGTATGTGCGTACGTACATACATACATACATAAATACATACCATATGTGAATAAATCCGTAATGCTCTCATCTATCCAAATAAATGTGAGAAACTAAGTATTTCCATCTCTGTAGCTGACAAATTAACTATCTCACAGCCGGAGTCTGAAGCAATTATATAAATATTGCTGGTGTTTTTGTTTTCTTTATTTTAAATAATTTCCCCCCTTGGTTTCTAATAAAATTGCTTTTAAGCGCTATTGCAGAGTTGGAGTTGATCTGTTTGAATGTCTCCTCAAGGAACAGCTGCTGTTTTTCATCATGATCCCTGCCTAGTGCAATCAAAATCTAAAATGACTCGTCCCACACTTCAAATTCAATCATTGCTGTCAGTGCCTAAGCTTGAAGCCTGGAAGACAAACTATAGGGTTACTTAGCTAATTCTTCAAGCTCTCCTCCTAGGTTGGATAAACCAATTTAATAAGATTTGAGATGCATTGCAATGGTAGATTGTTGCTTGATTTTTAGCTTCACTGGAATTTTTTTCCCTCCAGATTTTAATTAATTTCATCTAGTTACAAAGTACATATTGCTAAGCGTTATGAAGTCATGAATGGAACTGGCAGACAGAAATTTCAGGAAACACTTGACATTTTGATTTTTTTGTAATTCTGAACATAATCAGTGCTATATGTTTAATATTGCCATTGGTCTTATTGAAAGAAATTTGAAGTAAAAAATTAAATGGAATGGAGATAAAAGTATGGTATGTAACTTTTTAAACAATATTTTATTTAAAAAGTGATATAAAGTTCAAATGATTAACTATGACCTTGCCTGACTGGTAACACCAAGGACTATATGTAGTCCCGGCTTAATAATTTACTCATTTAGTGACTGTTCAAAATTTACAGCAGTGCTAAACAAAATGAGTGGTCCTCACACTTATGATGGTTTCACAGCATTGTCACGGTCACATGATCATGATTTGGGCACTTGGCAATTGTCTCACATTTACAATGGTTTCAGCATCCCATAGTCATCTTATTGCCACTTCTCAGTTGGTTTACAACAAGCAAAATCAATGAGGAAGTTGGAAGAGGATTGCAAGTGGGTGTCATGTGATTTTAAAGACCCCAGATGATTCACTTAACAAATGCAACTAAGACTGCCAGAACTACTGTTGCTAAGTGGGTTGATCATATGATATTTTGTTAGGAACAGAGTTGCTTGTCCCAACTAGACATGGTAAGCAAGGAGCAGCTACAAGGAGATCAGGTAGACGTGATCAGGTTCTTGATGTGATCAGGTTCTTGATCTGATCAGGTTCTTGATGTGATCAAGCTCTAGATGGCTCGTCTCTTGGTAATGTATATTATGTACACTGTAAATGCATATAACAAGTAATGGGGCTTCAGTTACATCTTCTATGCTTACCATTTGATTCTGTTACTACCACTACATCTGTGATGACGAACCTATGGCATACGTGCCACAGGTGGCATGCGTAGCCATATCAGTGGGCACCTGAGCTCAACTCTGGCGCACATGTGCATGCTGGACAGCTGATTTTCAGGTCTTCTGGGTCCACCAGAAGTAGGGAATCAGGCTGGTTCCTGCCTCTGGAGGGCCTGGGGGGGGTGGGGAAGGCCCATTTTTCTTTCTCACCTGGCTCCAGGGCCTCTCTAGGAGTCTGGGGAGGGCAAAAATGGCTCCCCCCCTCCAGAGGTCCTCTGGAGGCCAAAAATGGTGGGACCAGAGGCCTGTATTTTGCTGTCCCCAGCCTCCAGGGCCTCTCTAGGAGTCTAGGGAGGGAGAAAATGGCCCATTTAACAATTTCCAGAAGTTGTCAAATGGCCTGTTTTTGGCCTCCGGAGAACTTCCAGGGGGGGGGGGTGATGGCCATTTTCACCCTCCCTAGACTCCTAGAGAGGCCCTGGAGCTAGGTGAGAAAGAAAGACGGGCCTATCAGGCCATCACATGCCAGGAGCGGGGAGAGCGGGGTGGTTGTGCACGCATGCATGGGGGTGGGACACATAGAATTATGGGTGTTGGCACACATCCGCGACCCCCCTGCCCCCCCTCCTGGCACATGATGGCAAAAAGGTTATCCATCATTGATCTACATCATGACCTACATCATCTCGATCTATATATTTTCATGTATTTAACTTGATAAACTGCCTCCAATTGCAATCATTAAAGACAAAAACAATCAGAAGAACATATAAAAATCCGCACTGAAAACTGCCCACTTTATAAACCTTGACAACATCAAACATCAAACTAACATCAAATTGAGCAGTCTTCCCATTATATCAAAAACAGTCAGTTTTCCAATATAAAGTGAGCAGATAAGCAACCCATGATCATAAATCCAAGATAGTGTTACTTTTTCAACACAAGAATAGCATTGCCACACACTTGGTAAATCATGAATTCTTCATATAATGAAGAGTTATTAGTTGAAATAATAATAATAATAATAATAATAATAATAATAATAATAATAATAATAATAATAATAATAATAATAATAATAATAATAATTAAAGAACTCAAAGAAAAGACGAAGCAACCTGTTCATGGCTTGGATAGACTATAAGAAAGCATTTGATTCAGTTCCCCATAGCTGGATCAAGAAATGCCTGGAAATCTTAGGCATCAGCAGCAACAAACAAAAATTCATGGAATCTTCAATGAACCTCTGGAAAACGAAACTTATGGCTAATGAAGAAGAACTGGGTGAAGTTGAAATTAAATGAGGCATTTTCCAGGGCGATTCTCTTTCACCCCTACTTTTTATACTCTCAATGCTACCACTGACAATCATTCTGAAGAAGATGAACTGTGGATACAAACTTGCAAAGAAAGGACTGAAAATCTCACACTGGATGTACATGGATGATTTGAAGCTGTTTGGTAAAACAAAAGCTGAACTGAATTTATTAATTGAAAACACAAAAGAATTCAGCCAAGACATTGGTATGCAGTTTGAAATTGACAAATGTGCAACAATAGCAACCAAAGCAGGCAAGATCATAGAAGAGGATGGAATAGAACTAGAGAATGAAGAAATGATAAAGGCAGTAAAATCAGAAGAAGGCTACAAGTACTTGGGGATTTTAGAAGCCTCTGACTTAATGCATAATAATGTCAAGGAATCAACTTCAGCCAAGTACATTAGGCGAATTCATAAGATATTAATGTCCAAATTGAGTGGAGGAAACATCATAAAAGCCATAAATACCTGGGCTATACCTGTGATTAGATACTCTGCAGGAATAATTGACTGTACCCAGATGGAGTTAGACAATTTGGACAGAAAAACAAGGAAGCTTATGACAATGAATCATGCTTTGCACCCTAAAAGTGATGTTGACCGATTATATTTACCAAGAGCAGAGGGGTGGTCGAGGACTCCTACAAGTAAAGCAGACTGTGGAAGAAGAAAAACGCAGCTTGAATGATTACATCCAGAAAAGTGAAGAACCAATGATTAAGGAAGTAAATAAAGGAGGCTTTTTAAAGACAACTAAAACAAAAGCAGAATATAAGAAAGAAGTAATTGAGCAGCGAGCTGAAAATTGGAAAAGCAAAGCTCTGCATGGCCAATACTTGAAAAGTATTGAAGGCAAAGCTGACCAGAAACTAACTTGGAACTGGTTAAGATCAGGAGTACTGAAAAAAGAAACAGAAAGCTTTATTTTGGCAGCTCAAGAACAAGCCCTAGCCACAAACTGCATGAAGGCAAAAATTCAACATGTTACCACCAACAGCAAATGCCGCCTCTGCAATGAGAAAGATGAGACAGTCGACCACCTGATGAGTGGATGCAGCAAAATTTCACAAACTGACTACCTACAACGCCATGACCGTGTTGCTAAGATCATTCACTGGAATTTGTGCCAGAAGTTTGGATTTGAGTACAGCAAAAACCACTGGGAACATCAGGTTGAGAAAGTTTTAGAGAATGAGAAACTCAAGATCTTGTGGGACTTTAGGATTCAGACTGACAGGCACTTGGTCCACAACACACCTGACATAACAATAGTTGAAAAGAAAAAAGTATGGTTCATTGACATTGCAATACTTGGTGATGCACGGATTGAAGATAAGCAGCAAGAAAAAATCACAAAGTACCGGGACTTGCAAATTGAAGTTGAGCGACTGTGGAAAAAGAAATCGTGTGTTCTCCCAATTGTAATTAGAGCATTTGGAGCAATCACGAAAGGGCTACCCCGCTATTTAGAAATTCTAAATTTGCCGGACTTGAACATTTTGACTCTACAAAAAACCACCTTACTCGGAACAGCTTATATCCTCCGACGATACCTTAACAGTTCCTAGGTCCTTGGTTAGGACTCGAGCTGCTGAGCTATTAACCAGCCTCAAAGTCTGTGAATCTCACTAAAGATTAAATAATAATAATAATAATAATAATAATAATAATAATAATAATAACAACAACAACAACAACAACAACAACAACTGAATTTTTGTTACTTACCTACTTACCTATGTATCCTATTACTTGCTTTTGAAGTAAACAACATTATGAAAAGGCAGAAAGGGAGTAAGAAATAGCAAGCAAAATAAATTAAAGGCTTACTAGAAAAGAAAGCAAATATATGGTAGTTAAATTTGGTTTATAACATCAATGTTTATTACACCTCTCCTTTCTATACTTTGTTTCTACTATGTTCATACACTGGGCCAAACATTGTCTTTCATTCAAAAAGCCTCTCATCTCTTTCTTTCTAAAAAAGTACCATCAACTCCATCCTACTATTATTTTCTTAGTTTCTCCCTTCCCCTTAAACTGTTCATATTTTCTTTATATATTTGTTTCACAATTCAATTCACGTTCAGTTTCTTTTTGAATGACCAAACCG
Organism: Pantherophis guttatus; assembly: GCF_059756535.1. NCBI lineage: Eukaryota > Metazoa > Chordata > Lepidosauria > Squamata > Colubridae > Pantherophis > Pantherophis guttatus. The sequence goes on along the minus strand of NC_142065.1, from coordinate 99,717,634 downwards.
CCCCAATATACCTCTTGTATACCAGTGACTCACTTTTGTGTGCAAACCACATTAACTTAGCAGCTATTCATTCTTTATCGTATTGCTCTTTCCACATAAATATAGAAAGGAATCCCATTTTCACTTAATTCAATTTATTTTTTATGTTTCTCTTCATGTGCCCAATTCTTATAGTATAAAACAAACATTCTTCCATGTAACAAAGTGAAAAGAATAAGATATACAGCACTGCTTTTTTTGAAAAAAAAAACACACATTTATTCTTTGCAACAGATAGCATATACCACTTCACAGTGCTTTACAGCCCTCTCTAACTGTTTTACAGAGTCAGCATATTTTCCCCCAACAATCTGGGTCCTCATTTAGCTGACCTGAGAAGGCTGAGTCAACCCTGAGCTGGTCGGGATCGAACCCCTGGCAGTGGACAGAGTTAACCTGCAATACTGCATTCCAACCACTGCACCACTACAGTCACCTATTAGATCTGGTATGATCTGCTACTTTTCCACAGAACTTAAATTTTATAAAATTCATAAAATTCCTCCATTTTATCTCCTTTTATAAACCTTCTACCAAAGTACACAAATCAATCTACTTGCTCTCATTTTCAACATTTATTTATAACTTGAAATTGCTACATCCATTTTCCATGTTAAATACAACTATTATTATCTTTGAGGCATTAATTTTCAGGTTGACATTGCAAATTATGTGGGCTCTTAGCCAACAAGATGATCTCACAGATACACAACTTTCTTCAACTAGAAATTATCACTACCAATTTCAGTTTTGCAGAACATATAACTGAAATGTCAATTAATGATCTAATTTTGTCTGAGGCCTGGTGACCTTTTATAAAACCAAACTGAGTTGGAGGAATAATCAAAAGTAATATTACCTGCAAGCTCTATGCAAGGTTACTGTCAGAATTCTAGCACTGACAATTAACAAAGCAGTCATTGGATAAGATGTACAATCATAGCCCTAAATTTATATAAATCTCATTAAATGAAATTGGAAAAACTTATTTTGAAAGCATAATTATATGCCTCTAATAAAAAAATGAGGCATACAAGTCAATCTATGTTTATGCATGCGATTACTTAATCTTTAGAATCAGGAACATTTCCTTTTTTCATAGGTTTCAGAGTATTTATTATTTCCTGAAAGATTATTGAAAGGTTGTTTTTTTTTTTACTTTATGAGCAAAGAACAAAGGAGATGTTGCAAGTTCAGCATCTTGATCATTCATAAACTTCAGAGAACTCTATTGTATAAAAAATTATTGGGTTTTTTGGTAACGTTTGATTTGGTATTATAAAATCAAATATAATTTATTTATAAAAAATCTGATTTATTAAAATCAGTGAAGTCATAATGTGTAAATTTCTTAGAATTACCCAAGTGATGGAGACAACATACAAATTGCATAATCAATTTTAATTAAATTTAAGATTTATTAAATTAAGTCAATATCACTGTATATTTAATTGTATATTCAATATTCTTAATGGTATAATAGTATTATTTGCTATATGTTTCAATTGATGGGCAAATAGATTAACAAAAGGTGTTTCCCCATCACATCAATGGCTTTATACATTTAGTAAGTATTCTGTATTTGAACAAATATTAAATTCTTCATAGACAGAATTAAGTTCATGCTTAATAGACTTGATAAACTGCTAGTCTAGCTTGTAAGGCTGCATATCTACTCAACAGTTCTTTAACTTTATTTCCTAAATTTTCTTTAAATGTTTGTGTATTTTCTTTCTCTGGAGCACATAATAAAATACGGCCATGAAACAAAACTTAAAAAATATTTAAAGCAGTCATTAAATTCACAGGATCCCTATTTAAACCTATTGTTTCAGAACCTGTTTTTAATTTTCAGGATATTTTTCAACATTTCAAATGCTCATAAATTTTTATGCAAAAGGATGCATTCTTGTCACTGGAAAAAACAAAAACTAATTGACACATGAGGGATGCCAACATGCAGCTTATTTGTAGAATCCACTAGCTTTTCAAATGTCATTTCAAATTTAGAGCAATGTGTCCTTAGCCCACCCTTAATCCTGCTGACATCTTAGGATTTTTAAAAAAATGAAATAAAACAAAACAAAATTACAGTGGCCAGAGCACTTCCAATTTATATACTGGCTTTTGGCCATCTGTTACCTTTTTTTTTTTTTGGACAATTTTTTTTGGGAACTCATCTATTTTCCAAGAAAGTAAACAATGGCTGTCACCTAGAAATTAGGTCTTTGCTTTGAAATGCTGTTAGCTACTGTTGTGAATGTAGCCTATGTGCCATCTGCAGACTTAAGACTCATATTCTACATTTCTATGAATGATTGATGGATCTAGACCTACATTATGCAAATCCATCTCTCTGCTGAATATGGAAAATAATGTCTTTGTTTTGGGGGAGTATGAAAAATTCAATGAAGGTAAAGAATGGGGCTTCAGCTTCACCATTCCCAAAATTGTGAATCTCCTAGAAGCAGGAGAGGTCCCATAGAAACTGAAGCAAACATATGTCTATTTCTGCAGAAATAGATACATATATATAGCTTGGAACTTCCATAAAGTTTTTAGTTTTGGTTTTCTGTGTTCTGCCAGATCTCATTTTCTTTATCCCTCTGTGCATTGAATTGGGTGTTTACTTTCATTCTTGGTTTAAATTCTCCCCAGTCTTACCAAAGACTTTGGGTGGAGAGCCCTTAGATGTAGCCACATTATACTCTGCCTGGAACACAGCTAAATTTTTTTTGGACTTTTTCTTTTTTAATTTATAAGCTGGTGTATTATAATGACCTGGACAGCTGTGATATTTTCTCCTGCGTTAAATGCCTGCATCTTATTAGCTATTTTTAAAAAGAGTATCTATTTTATATTTTTTTAAAGTAAATTTTATTCTGTTTACATTGTTAAGTCTTAACTCACAAAGGATGGGAAGGAAGGAAAGACTAAATCCTCTATCACTATGCTACTATGCATATAATGAAGAAATCCTACTATCAAAATAATATCAAATTTTATGCTTTGAATTTTAATAATTGAAGCTATCCAATGGGTGATAAATATCTAAAGGAAAGGAGATGAGAAACAGAACTACTAAGCTATTACCCCAAAGAAGGATGTGGGTCATTTAAGAGTGGGAGAAAACTGGGTGATATGAAGGATTGTACACAGTAAGATTAAAGGGTGAAGGGAGAAAGTTGTATACATGTATAAAATATGGAACAAGAAAAAGAGAAAGCGGACATCCTAAAATAAATATATATATTTATAATATATAATTTATAATATAAATTAATATAATTTATACAAATTTATAATATATAAATATATGTTTAGAGAAAAGTAGTTAAAAAAAAAGAAGGAAGTCTTGGGGGTTGTGAAGAAAAGAGGAAAAAGTGAGTACATGGGAACAAATATATGCTTTTGAGCCCTTATCTTCAAACTTAATTAGGGGATTAAATATAGATTCAAGATTATGATTGTACCTATAAAGCCCTACATGTCATAGAGTCTAGTTATTTGAGGGACTACCTATCTTCCATCTTTTGCCTATCTCCCATCTTCATGGCCTCCATAACCTCTCACTCTGGCAGGGTTGTTTCACTCCAGGTTCCTTTGAGTAAACTATGCCATCTATTGGGACTGCAAAAGGGCGATTTCACTGTGTCTAGCTTCTGGTGATTGTCTTCTGGAATGAGGTTCTCATTGAGAATGGCATGGCCGTTTCTGCTCTTGTTTAGAAGAGCTATGTAGAGCTATGTACCTGGTTTTTCACCCACACCTTTGAAGAGGAAAAGTGAGACCTCTTGTGTCATTCCATCTGGCCTGCCATCTTTTATTTCTCATTTTTGTTTTGGTATTGTTGTTTATTTGTTTATTTATTTGTGAGCTGCCCACAGTCATTGGGCATCAGGCAGCATCAAGTTTAATAATAAATAAATTATAATTGAAAGAAAACTTGGAAATTGGAAAAGGAATTCCTCAATTCCTCCTCCTAATTAACAGTGAGTTAATTCCGGAGAATCCCATTGAATAATTTGAAATGTGTTTTGCTGGGCTGCTGTTTTTAAGATAAATTGACAACGGACAAACCATTAATATCTTAATTGTTGATTATGTCTATCCATCTATCTTCTGTCTCTTTCCTAGCCCTTCCACAACTGCTCATGTTAATTTATGGTCATCAAGTATGCTCACCCATGGTGCTTACTAGAGACTGAATCAAACAATCATTGTATGTATGCAAAGTATAGTTCTAAATTAAAATGGAGAGCAAGACTCCTCCTGATAAATAATCAATGCCCTGAATTTTCAGCAAGGGAAAAAGGTTCAGTCCTGCCATGCAGGAAGGTGAAGTGACTGTCTTCTGGCAGCAAAATGCCAGGGAAGATCAATGGAGGAAGAAACTGGTGTCTGAAATGGTACAAAGGGCTTAGGTTCAGGAGCTCTGCTTTGGCTTTGCTTCAGGCAGCAAAATTTCCTGTGGTTGGCATTAAAAAGGAGCAGGGAAAATAGCAAATGGAAAGAAAGCAAAAGGCAAGTGTTACTTGTGTCCTTTTGCTTCCCTCTAACAATGAAATCGACAAACCATTTGTTCATTAGGAGCCCTCAGCATATATTGGAAACAGGATTTAACTACCAGAGTCGCCATTAAATGACTGACTGCTTGCATCTTTTGTCAGAGACCTTGCTTAGATCATAAGATCTGGATCACAGCAGATAGTTTAGCTGCAGGCCTTTTCTTTTAATGGATAGGGGAAAAAAAGGTTTTTTTTAATAGTTTGCCTATATGGGAGTTGCCAATTCTTTACCGAAAGTCTATAAAGTAACTTTCTACTTCAAATCTTTTTATAGCCTGGAGATATGATCATTCTCTTTTATTTTAACTCAAATATGCAGTTGCTATGGTGATGCCAGTATCATGTAAATCTAGTATCTAAGGAAGAGTGCACTTAATTCATTGATGCTTGTGGACTTTCAAAGCTCAGGATGCCATTTATCACTTTGTAAAGAATGATATCAATCCATCAACAATTTGGATTGAATTGTAGAAATTTCTTTATACTACTAAGTTGGTTATATCCTGAAAGATGAAGTTGAAATCTGAGGTAATAGTTATTTTGGAGAGGCCAAACTATAATTTTGACCTTTTTTTAATTATCCATAATTGTGTTAGATGAGGATGTAATACATACAGCAGAAAAAAAATATTTCTGGAAAAATTAAAAAGCAGTCACTGGCAATGGAGGAAAGATAACAAAGGGGAAAATAGTATCAAACTATCTAGGATATATTACACAAAGAAAGCAATTTGAGGAATATATATGTCTTAAACTGCTGTACAAAATTCAGTGTATTCATATCCAAGGATAAACATGTCAGAGTATATTCTATAAATAAATTAAACTATAATACTCCAGAAGCTTTCTTTTCAGATTTACTTAAGAATCTTCGCAGTTCAAATCAAGTTGAGGAAGGCTAGAATGTGGGGCTGCATGAAGCCATGTCACAAAGCAATAGAATAAAGATTGCCTTTCTTAGCTTCTAACTTTACCTTTATTGTCTTCACCTTCAACATACTATAATTCTGATTAATTTCTAGGAGAGAAGATGAAAAGAGAGGAGGGGAGGGGACAGAGAAGGGAAAGGAGAGGGGAGGGGAGGGAAAGAAAGCAAGGCAAGGCAAGGCAAGGCAAGGCAAGGCAAGGCAAGGCAAGGCAAGGCAAGGCAAGGCAAGGCAAGGCAAGGCAAGGCAAGGCAAGGCAAGGCAAGGCAAGGCAAGGCAAGGCAAGGCAAGGCAAGGAAAAGAAAGGCAAGGCAAGGCAAGGCAAGGCAAGGCAAGGCAAGGCAAGGCAAGGCAAGGCAAGGCAAGGCAAGGAAAGGAAAGGAAAGGAAAGGAAAGGAAAGGAAAGGAAAGGAAAGGAAAGGAAAGGAAAACTTTATTCTAAAAATGAGCAGAAAACATATATAATCTATATATAAACAAGCAGAATGGCATAGTTCATTTAATAGTGATGATATGTAAACTCCTCAGCCTACAGTGACTCAAAGCTCTACAATTTCAGTACAGTAATTTTTAAATAAGGTCTTTGCCCAGAAATACAAAATATGCAGAGTCATTTGGAAGATAAAGAATTGCCTCTTCCTCCACTTTGCCTTTATCCCATGCTTATTTTATAAAGATAGAAAATGTTTTTAAAGGACTTCCTTAAGTTTTGAAGCAAAGCCTTGAAGTCTGTATTTGACTCTGGATCTTATTCATCTCTTTGTTTACAGCATCTCTTTTTATACTTTTCAATGACATTAGGATGTACCTTTTCTTCAATTCTCAGATAATTATGGTGAGAGCGGGAGACTTCATATTCCAAATGGGTAAATACAGTCATTTTAAGTCCCATTTCCAAAAGAAGTATAATTACTAATTACTGCTACAAATACTAATTACCAAGCCATTTGTGACAAACTTAAATGCCCACTCTAGGAACTGTAAGAAATACTAGCCATAAATGCCATGATGCATTATGAAGGGGCTATGTTATCTATGTACAAAACCTCTGCTCTGGAAATATTAAAATGAATTATTCTGAAGATTTATTAAATTTATATTACTCTCAACTTTCAGCAACTCTATAAATGCCTACTGTAAATACCTATGTGAATGGTTTGCCAATAGGGACATTGCATGGCCCTTCTATATAAAAAACACATCCTTTTCAATCATTCCTGATATAGGCCTTTGAAGATAACATTTTGAGAAGCATCAACACTTGTCACCTTTCATCTTATCAACCACTATCAGAATTAGGAGGTAAGATAGCAAGCAAAGAACTCCCTTTGTCTCTGATTACTTCTGCAAAATAGAAAAATGTTTAGTATCTTTAATTCAGCCTTATTATGCAGAATGATCTTCTTCTTCTTCTCCTTTTCCTCCTCTTCTCCTCCCCCCATTTCCTTCCTTCCTTCTGACAGAAAAGTGAAGATTCATGTAACTTTCTGTTGATTTCATAATAAATTGTCTCTGGAACCTTACCATCAGACACTCTTAATGGAATTAGTTCTCTCTCTCTTGGTCTCCTTGATCAACAAGATTCATATTAACTTTTCCCTCTAAAGGGATGAACTGTCCATATAAGTGAGAGAGAAAGAGAAGAAGAAATTTTAGCAGAGATAGTACAAAGACTTCAGGCAACTGATAAATTGGACAGTTTTTGAATCTGAACTATAATTCTTTAAAATAGAATTTGCCTAATAATAAATGATTTCATTTTGGTTCATTTAAGGAAAAAGAGAAGGGCAAAACATATCATACTGGATTTACTCCTAACTAGTCTAAAAACCTTCCAGAAGATCTAAAAGTTATTCAATGAATTGGAATAATGATCAGAATACTTTAGCCAAGACTGGAGGCATTGTTCTGATTTCTGAAAAATGATTGGATTAGTGTGTGTGTGTGGGGGGGGGATGAGAAAATGTTTGAATGTTTCAAAACAACATCCAAATTAGTATGTACGTGTCTGATTGGGACAGGTAGCAAGAGGGCACCAGAGTGACTACTTAGAAAGATCAGAAATGCTGTAAAAGAGAACTTTGTTCAAAACAATTGCCAAAAGAGAGAATGAAAAAAAAATGGCATAGGGTATGCAACTAATAGATTAAAATTGCCAGTCATCATCATCATCATCATCATCATCATCATCATCATCATCATCATCATCATCATCATCATTTAAAACATTTGAAAAACATACAAAAAACAAGATAAAGACATTCAAATACATTTGACATAGCAAACAGATCTGGGAAGCTTCAGGCAACTTGATGATAGGAACATTAATGATTTTCTAAAGGAGAATGAGGAACAGAAAAAAACTGAATCAATTATTTGCTTCTGTCTTCTGTATTGGTGAGGTGGGACTGATGTCCATACCCCAGTTGGGTTTTTCTGGAAGAAGGTCAGATGAACTGAAGGAAAAACAAGAAATAATTCCCCTGACCCACTAGCTCTCCCACCCAAACCTCTCCTTTTTACTAGCTGTCACATGACTGAACTGTGTGCATGCCTACAATCGCAACTCAGACATGTCTAGACATGGTCATACTAAATATCAGTGCTGGATACTTACTGCTTGGTTGGTTGGTTGTGTGTGTTTTAGTATTTGGTTCCTGGTTAAATTTGCCTGACTTTCTTGGAGGTGTGCATCATGGAATAAAACTTTATTAAGCCATGCTTCAAAATGTTTTCATGCATGTGTGTATTTATGTTATCAGTAAAATTAGCAAATACCAAGTTGTACATGTTGTATGTGCATGAATATTTTCAGATTGGAATTTGCAAATGATGTTTCTTTAGCTTTTACGAAAATTAAAGCTGCTTCTGGTTTTCACTTCATTTATGCCCTATTTGAATCCATATAACCCCAGGACTGGGGTTAGTATTAGTGTTAAGATAATCACTCTGGGACTGCAGTGGTTTTAAAAAAAATTGTTTGAAGGAGTCATTTAAAACTGCATAGAAATAAAGCATTTTTGAAAAGGGAGCAAATGCAGGCTATGGTTGCATTTCAGTGGTCGCATTTCCTTTTCCTGCATTCAAGATGCTCTTTTCAAAACCCCACAAAAATTGAAAGCACCATTAGGCTATTCTTTATTTCACAATGCACGAAATAGGGTCTGCTCCCAAAATATAGTGCAGCCTAGGGTTCTGTTCATTGTATACTTAGTTTTGATTTGCATTCACATAGAATGATGATTAGGTATGGGGTTAAAATAATCTTACATTCTAGGATTGACTATCACCCTTTCTTTTAATAGAATGAGGTTCAACCTATCATGTGTGGTGGGTATCATGACACTGTGAGTCCAGCATCAGGAGGAGGGGACATTTGCCCATCCTATCTAATTAGAATTATGAAATTATGACATCTGCATCATGTGGTGTTTGTTTACTTTGAAGGGAACACTGATTAAATGTACTTATAAACCTGGTTTTGTTAGTATACACCAGAGGTGAAATGCTCCAGGTTCGGAACTGATCACCCAATCCGGTAGCGATGGTGGCGGGTGGTTCAGAGAACCGGTAGCAAAAATCCCTGCAACCCCCCCCCAAGCCCAGCTGAGCCGCACAATCATCAGAGGCTTTTTAAAAAAAACTTTTAAAAGCATTTTTTCTACAACCTCTTCCAATGAAAAAATGCTTTTAAAAGTAAAAAAAAAAGCCGCTGATGATCGTGCGGCTCAGCTGGGATTGTCAGAGGCTTTTCAAAGCATTTTTTTTCTGCAACCTCTTGGCTGAAGAGGTGGTAAAAAAATGCTTTGAAAAGTCTCTGACGATCCCAGCTGAGTTGCCTGATTGGCAGAGAGGTATTTAAAAAGCCTCTCTGACAGTCCAGGCTGAGTTGCCTGATTGGCAGAGGCTTTTCAAAACATTAGAAAAAATGCTTTGAAAAGTTTTTTTAAAAAAAAAAGTTGGCCAAATTTTACATTTCACCCCTGGTATACACTGTTACTACTGGAAGGGATTAGAAGATGTAACAGCTAGAAACAAAATTGGAGGTCAAAACTAATAATTTGAGACCTATAGACTGCACTGCATTGTTAGGTACAAGTTGAAGAAAACTCAGAAGAACTCATTATCTCATTATTAAATTATAAAGGAACTTTGAACAATCTTGGGATAATGTTGAACATTAAGACCAGCAAGGTTGGTGAATTTGCAGTTGACAGTGTAGAAATATCAGGAAATAGTTTTATTTTCTGAGGTTCCAAAATGGATAGTATACTAGAGAAATAAATAGATTTAATGTGTAAGATATTGGATGGATGAGAACATTTCAATGTCAAGAGTAATCAGAATAGTAAAAGCAATTGCTTTATCAGTAGTAGTTTAAAGTTGAAAAACACTGAGAAATACTTTCAAATTATGGATTTAGAGAGAGTTTCTAAGAGTATCACAAGCTTTAGGAACAACTAATCAATATGACCAAGCAAATTAAAGTAGAAGTTCCAATAATGCAATGATCAGGAAGCAGAAATCCATGACCTTGCCTTTTCCCGTTGACCTCTCAAAATCTGTGACCACACTTAGAATACTGCATCCAGTTTAGGCCACCATATTATAAAAAAGATGTAGAGACTCTGGAAAGAGTGCAGAAAAGACCAACAAAGATGATTAGGTGGCTGGAGGCTAAAACATATAAAAAACGGTTGCAGGGATTGGGTGTGTCTAGACTAATGAAAAGAGAGACTAGAGATGATGTGATAGCAATGTTCCAATAACTGAGAGGCTGTCACAAAGAAGAGAGGTTCCTATCTTCCAAAGCACCAGAAAGTAAGACATGAAATAGTGGATGGAAACTAATCAAGGAGAGAAGCAACCTAGAACTAAGGAGAAATTTCTTAGTGGTGATTAGGAATTAGGAATTCCTAATGAACCAATGGAATGGCTTGCCTTCAGAAGTTATGGGTTCTCCATCACTGGAGGCTTTTAAGAAGAGAACGGACAGCTTCTTGTCTGAAATGGTATAGTGGGTTGGACTAGAACAGGGCTGTCAAACTTGCAGCTCACAGATCAGATGTGTCACACATTGGCCACACCCACACCCAGTTTAGTGAAGGGGGGAAAAAGTCACGATACATCACATGATGATGCCGTGATGACACGAGTTTGACACCCCTGGACTAGAAGATCTCCAAGTTCCCTTCCAACTCTACTATTCTGTTCTATTCTGTTAGAATTCTATACTAAACAGTAATACGAGAGGAAACAAAAAGGACAATTAGAATCAAAAATTTCTAATACATTTAGTTCTGAAGTCTTGCCTAATCAGGGTGTATCTAAAGATGGAGAGAATGGAGCCTGAATGTGTCATAGAAGCCACTCTATAGGATGCGAATGAGCAGGGAGGGTGATTTCTGTTTTAGCTGATAATGCAGTTCTGAAACTGGGGGTTATCTTCTAAAAGGCTCTCCAAAAGATGTCCAGAAATGTCATCTGAAAGGAACTATTATATTGTAAATCTATTCAAACAATGATCAAGAATAAAATGGATAAGGGGATGGGAGTCTACCAGTCATTGGCTTGCACAAGAGAATCAAATTAAAATTAAGGCAGTTGCTGAATAAGGTGAACTCAGAGGATCTCATAGCTCATTCACATAAAAGTATATTTTGGAACCATTACTTTCCTAGATATTTTCATTTCAACAATATAGGGGAAGGAGCAGGGGTGAAATCTAATTTTTTTTGCTACCGGTTCTATGGGCGTGGCTTAGTTAGTGGGCGTGGCTTGGTGGTAAGGTGACTGGGTGAGCGTGGCCAAGTCAATGTCACTTCTTTGCCCTTATTTAACCTACAAAACAGAACACAACACAACTGGCTCACCCCAATGTAAAAGCAGCTGTGCTAGACCCAAAATGGCCCCTGCAACAAGCAGGAACCTCACACAGCCACAAAAAGCCCAAAAAAACAACTTTCACACTTTACACACACAAAATTCCACATACAGCTTTGTGAGATTTTGTGTGTTTGTGTAGTTAGAGTGAAACACTACAGAAACAAACTAAATCTCAGAAAGCTGCACAAATTTTATTTTTATTTTTATATAAAAGCAGCTAAATTTAAAACTTCCTAAACTTTAAATGGCTAGGTCTAAAAAAAGAACAACTAAAAAAAACCCCAATTAGCTATTTTTTTTAAAGCTCCCAAAGGGGGAAAAAACTTACCCAATAGAGCAGGGGTCTCCAACCTTGGCAATTTTAAGACTTGTGGATTTCAACTCCCAGAATTTCTCAGCCATCTTTGCTGGGAGTTGAAGTCCACAAGTCTTAAAGTTGCCAAGGTTGGAGACCCCTGCAATAGAAGGTACAAGGCAGGAAGGCAGGCAGGCAGGCAGATAGAGCTGCTCACCGATGAGCTGCTCACCTTGATTGCAGGCAGGGAGATTCAGTTGCTTGCTGATGCAATGGATTGCAGGTATTACAGCAAGCAAAGCAAGGCAGGCATTGTGACCAGCAGCTAAGGTAAGCAAGCTGGAGGCTGGAAGCGGGGGGGAGGGATTTTTGCTACCGGTTAGCAGGAAACTCAGCTGGGATCGTCAGAGCTTGGATCGTCAGAGCCATTTAAAAGAAAAAACTTTTTTTTCTTTTAAATGGGTCTGACGATCCAAGCTGAAAAAAAAGGCTCTGATGATTGCGCGGCTCAGCTGGGCATGGGGGGCGGGAGCAGGGATTTTTTCTACTGGTCCTCCAAACTGCCCGCCGCCATCGCTACCTACTCGTCCGAGCCGCTCCGAACCGGGAACATTTCACCCCTGGGAAGGAGTAATTTTGCTGCTACCATTGTTTAACAACAGGAAACAAAAGTGGGTTATTGTGAATCACTTATTTCTTTTCTTATGGATGCAGATTCATTTCTTCTTCCAATGCTCTAAATTAAATGGACAGCCAAAACCTGTCAAAGCCAATAGAAATGCAGATGGGTTATTCAGGAAAATAAGCACAGGTGCATTGCCAAGTATTATTATTCTATAATGTTATTGCAGGCACTATTATTCCAGTTTTATTGCACATGTTTGTACTGGATTCAGTAAGTGCAGGAGCTGTTCCCTTTATATGCATGAACGATGGCAATATTTCATACAAGCATTGCTAATGTAAGACCTTCTTGGAAATGGTTTCACTGAAGAAATCCTTTATTTTCATTAAGCTGACACTCTCCCCATCCTCTGCTCCCTGCACCTTGTTACAGAAATGGCTACCCATTAATTGCAGATGCAAAATGATTGGAGGAATGGGAAGAGATGGCTGCGATCATTTTGTTCACACGTAACCTATGTACAAAGAAAATTCTTCATTTATTCTCTGTGTTTTCCCATTATGCATCAGGTGCAGCACCTGGAACCAAACCGAACAAGTCATTTATCACAGCATGTAATTGCTTTTGCAGCGCATCTGACTCAAACAGTTCATTAGTCTGGTGTTTGGAAAACAAGCGCCAAAAACAAACAACAAAAAAAGATAGTGATTTTAATATGCCTAAATGTTATAGATTTATTCTCTCGATTATAAAAGTGGAGTTTGGCTGTTATCTGGGCTGTAAACCACACAATATCCTATTACAACAAAAAGAGGCATAAATTTCCACAGAGCAAGCCACAATCCAATACAGGTAATTAATTACTCACAGAATCTTCTTAAGCTTCTGCAACCTTATGTTGGGCAAAGTAGTTGTGTTGCATCTTTTCTACCGTTTCTCGCTCAAGTGGTGAAGAAGAATTTACAACTGAAATTCTTTCAAAGGAAATGGTTTTCAAAGGAGTATGACATCTTTCATCCTTTTACAGAGATTGTGGCCAATGGCTGGGTATGGATCTTCTGTTTTTCATTGCATAATGATCTCTCCAGGAGGATGTGTGGTCCACTCAGTATCTTTGACCACAAATCTGTGGAAAACTTATAGACAACATTTGTGCTCTAACACATATGGAAGAAACTGCCTAGCAAGTATTGAGAATGACAGCAATTCCCTTCCATGAAGCTAAAAGGTAATATCATAGAATCTGTACTTTACTAAATTATTGATATCATCTACAATTTAGTTAGCATAACTGAAATTTCTCAGAAGACATTTTAAGGTGGTGATGGTGGGGGGGGGGGGGAAGGAAGTATTTCCATCTTTCATCCCAAAAAGAGGTTTCTTAACTTTTGTTTCCTTTTTGTAGTAGATTTTTTCCCCATTTGAATGCAATAAAATGATGGTAGTTCCAGAGCACTCAAGAAGGTGCAATGTATTTGGGGCAAATGTTGCCAATTGCAATGATAGCAAAACTCACAGTACCATCAGCAACCATGATGGTAATGATGAAAATGGAATGAAAAATTACTCCCATTGCTAACATTGACTTTTGAGAAATGGAAAAACATTTTTGCTTTCTTTACAGAAATTCTATGAAATTGTCCTGATAGTGTCTCCATTCAAATAAAAAATAGGCCATTTATCTATAATTTGGCTTATATAAAAACAAACTAACCCCCTCCCCCAAATCTCATACCAGATGGGATCAACTTACAAGTACACTTCACTATGAAAGAACCTGACGTACCCTTGAGCATCAAAGATGAATCAACAGCATGTGTTCCTCTGTGGGGCATCATAAAATGGCTGTAATGAGAGATGCTTTTATTTTATTTTCTGATAGTAAAACATGTTAGAATTTAGAAGAATGAAAGAAATCTAGTTCTCCTATTATTCCCATATAAAGAATTGTATCAAGTCAAACAATCCAATGATCAAGAGGGTTTCTTGAGATTTCTCCCCTTCTATATACACACTCTTTAATAAGTACATGAGTTATAGATAAGATTGAACCTTTCCACTTTATGGAACTCTATTTCCTCTTCCCCCACCAGATGTACATGTAGCTGCCATTTTGTGTTGAGGCAGATTGGATAATAAAGACAGAATATGAAACAAGCAGAATACAGAGGACATATGCTTACCTTTGGAGAAATCTGCTATAAATGCTAGCTCACAGAATAGGTTGCCATAACCTGCTAGCCTAAGGATGGTTAAACACCAGCTCTTTTATGTTCTTAATATTTGTTTATGTTGTTAGCTGGTGGCCGAACTCTTTTAGATCATTGTTTTTTAAACTTGGCAACTTTAAGGTGTATGTACTTCAATTCCCAGAATTCTGCTTGCTGAGGACTTCTCAAAGTTGAAAGCCACACATCTTAAAGTTGCCAAGTGATCGAGGTGAACAAATGCACTTGAGCATGATGTAACCTTGCTTAATGATGATGATGATGATGTTATTCATTCAGTTGTGTCCAACTTTTGGAAATTCTATGGGCCAGTTGTCTCCAGATCTTCCAATCTTGCATTACTTCTTTCAGTTTTTCTATGCTCTGGTTGGTGTCAGCTTTGATTTCAGTAACCTTGTTTATTTAACTCATAATTAAATGATAATTAACTACCGTGTTTCCCCAAAAATACAACCTATTGAGAAAGTAAGTCCTAGCTTGATTTTTAAATGTGTGTCCAATATAAGCCCTACCCCCTAATTAAGACCAGGGTGCATGGGTAAAAAATTAAGCTAGGGTGGAGATGGGGGGCGCTGGAGCTGCCCTACTACTTACCTTTGGATAGTTGCAGCCAGGCTTCGTACACTTCGGCCCATTTCTTCTGTAGCTGGCGAGGTTTACCTGAAAGCCACAGTAGCGAATAACAGAGCTTCAGATCGATCTAGAGCTCTGAAGGCCTCTGACAGCAAAAAGGAGACCGGGGTGATGCACGCAAGTGAGGTGAATCAGTGGATGACATGCCCTCCCCCCAAAAAATAAGACCTGGTGCCTTTTTTGGTGGCAAAAAAATATAAGATAGGGTCTTATTTTCGGGGAAACACGGTATATGAAAATATGTTAAATGTATATGCATGTGTGAGCTCACATACATATTTTCACATAAGTGTCCTTTTCTCTTGTAGAGAAATGGCCAATGTTTATTGTTACAATATGGTGCTTGGTTTTCTTTGGGAGAAGATATTCATTTTCCCAGCTCTTGTTAGCATTCAGTAATCGTTAAATGTCTATTGTTTTGCTAACCTGAGTGTTTTGAGTGTGATTTTACTCTTTTTTAAAATTTTGTTTTTACTGTTTTATGCTCCCAGAGGTCCTTCAGCTATAAGTATTGTTCATAAAATAATGTTTGAGATGCCTTATCTTGAAACACCTGGGATGTGGTTTCTTTGAAACATAGAAGTCAGCCTTAATGTAGTACAAACTAGTTTACAGTATATCTACATTTGACAGATACTTTATACTTCTACTCCTAGTATTGCAGTCCTGCAGGAAAATAACAAGGATGTAAAGGTAAAAATGGTAGTTGAAATAAAATAATGAGAGGTGTTAAGAATTCAGGGAGAAGAAATTGCAAGTGATGGCAGTAATCACTCTCTCACACACCTAGAAGCTATGGATCATTGCTCAATCACATCTACAATCCTAATTGGATAATAGTTCTTTGAATTGACTAGTGTGGTTTAAATATTGGACTACAACTTGGAAGATCCAAGTTGCAACCTATTCTCAGTCATGAAAGTACACTGGGTGACATTGAGCCAATCACTGTCTCTCAACTCAGCTTCTTCAGAAAGTAGCTTCCTTAAGGATAATCTAAAGAAAAATCTCAAGTAAATCATCTTGAGATTCTGGAAGAAAGGAGAAATATAACTCTAAAAAAAACTGTCATCACTGATCAAATACAAGGAAATAGGCCATGATCCCTATTATTTCTCTTTGAGAATGTGGATTTTAGCATTAATCTGTATATGACTTTTTCACTAAATGTGAATGTTTAGTATGTTGATAACCATCTTTCCTCTGTAGCACTTTTTG
Organism: Pantherophis guttatus; assembly: GCF_059756535.1. Classification (NCBI taxonomy): domain Eukaryota; kingdom Metazoa; phylum Chordata; class Lepidosauria; order Squamata; family Colubridae; genus Pantherophis; species Pantherophis guttatus. The sequence goes on along the minus strand of NC_142065.1, from coordinate 99,701,216 downwards.
TTACCTCTCACCTTCCCTTCAAGAAGTTCAGGTCACAAACAGTACAAATAGTCCTCAACTTACAACAACTCCTTTAGTGATTGTTCAAAGTTACAATGGCACTGAACAAAGTGACTTATGAAACTTTTTCGCACTTAAGACCTTTGCAGCATCCCCATGATCATGTGATCAAAATTTAGACACTTGGCAACTGGTTCATACTTACGATTGTTGCTGTGTCCCAAGGTCATGTGGTCACCTATTGAAAACTTTTGACAAGCAAAATCAATGGAAAAACCAGATTAATGTAACAACTGTGTTAGTAATTTATCAATCGCAGTGATTCACTTAACAACTTAACACTTAACAACTGTGACAAGAAATGGGGGCAAAACTCACTTAACAAATGTCTCCCTTAACAACAACAAAAATGGGCTCAATTGTGGTTATAGGTGGAAGACTACCTGTATATGCTTTTTTTCTAAATTTATTTTCACAATAAACCTATGAGGAATAATATTTGGCCAAGAAGTAGAAATCAGAGCTCTGGGCAGATTTAAATGAATATTTCTATAATTCTTATCTTTCATTCTAGGCATGATATCACATCATGCTGATTTTTAAATCAACAATGTAGTATTATGAGGATTTTGGAAAAAGTAAAATGCAATATAGCAAGTATGTGGAAGAAGGAAGAGGTAGATAACCAAGGAAATGAATAGAATAGAATAGAATAGAATAGAATAGAATAGAATAGAATAGAATAGAATAGAATAGAGAATAGAGAATAGAGAATAACAGAGTTGGAAGGGACCTTGGAGGTCTTCTAGTCCAATCCCCCTGCTTAGGCAGGAAACCTTATACTATTTCAGACAAATGGTTATCCAATATCTTCTTAAAAACTTCCAGTGTTGGAGCATTCACAACTTCTGGAAGCAAGTTGTTCCACTGATTAATTGTTCAACTGTCAGGAAATTTCTCCTTAGTTCTAGGTTAGTTTCCATCCATTAAATAACACAGAGACCACAGGATATTGCCTTGAGAGAGGAAGAGGAGGTTTAGGACTGGTGGATCAAAGATGTTTTCTGAGAAATCTTGGGCATTTTTATCTTTTTAGATTCCCAATTAAACAGGGCATTCTGAAACTAGATCCAGACTATTATGACTGATTCAACAATCATGATTCAACAATTCCTTGCTTAAGGCTATGCCCGAACACAAAATTGGTCAAAATAAAATTAAGGATTGTAACACTGAAAGGAAGTAATTATGAGTGAACTTTTTTTCTAAAAAAATTATTGTCCTGTCTCATCAAAAATTAATGCATTTCTGTATTATTCATTAGCAACCTTTTTCCAGCTGTGCAGATCAGACAATCTAACATGTCTGACACTTTTCTCTTGGCATACCTTTGCAAGATGAATGTGCTAAAGCAAACATCTGTGACAGTATAGAAGTAGTTGGCTGTGCAGATCTTGGCATGTGAGGACACAAGAATGCTTGCAAAAGACTTAAATTCTCTATTTGCCATTGCTCTTTATCTTCAGGTTTCTCCAGTCTGATAATAGCTTATCTAAGAAATCCATTGATATTTCAGGAATATATGATTTGTATGCTTAATCCTACAAATGTATTTACCTTTCATTTTGTCTCTGATATGAGATTGGAAGAAACGTAAAAGCTAGTATAAAATCTATGCATAAAAATTTCACTGTCTTTTGAGGGTAATAATAAAGTTTGCCAACAGTTAATTTGCATATGATGATTGGGTAATAAGAGGCAAATAAAGCAGAACTGTAGGAGTCAAATTTGACTTCATTCAAAGTCAATTTTGTATAACGTCAATTTGTTGAATGCAAGTAATCAGCCACCTATGACATGGCAATTTATCAATTGTGATCCCTTCCTGGTTGTTTTCTCAGTTATTCCCAGAATAGTAAAGCCACATCTTTTGGAATGATAGAATTCATCTCATTTGAGGGGTCACAGTTCACATAAGTAGTTGTGTATATAAAGTCAATGAAATAATTTTGCCTTATATTAAGGATAAGATGCATGCAGAGAAAGGACAATATTCTCTGCTCCATAGGAGACCAATATTATTTGTTTATGTATTCTGTTTATATTGCTTTAAGAGTGAAGTTCTAATATCCATGATGACTTGCTTTGGTGTCCTTTAGAGACCATACTCCACTTGATCTTTCTTTTATGACTGGCCAAAAGGTTATATATGTCCACCAGTCCGTAAGGTTGGAGACCCCTGTTTCAGAAACATAAGAATCTAGGTTGTATTACATCAACTCATATGACTCAGTATTTTAACACTGATTGTTAAACCAAGATATGGTTTAAAACAAGGCATTTTCATGTCATATCTGGAGAGTGGAAACTAAGATTATAAGGCATAAAATAATTATCGCGCCAATCTAAAGCCCTTTTCTCAAAGTGCAATGCATGTTGGTAATGTCATAGATTCAAATTTTCCTGTGAATCACAGGCATCAACATTTTAATAACAATATTGTAAAGACAGTAACAAAAAAGCAATTCCTGCTCCTTCTTGCAAAAAAGTGAACTAACTAGAATACTATAATTTTTGGAGGTTAATAACAGCCTCTGTGAATCTCTCACTCATTGTTAGTACATTTTTATATTGTTCTGAAGCACATCTGTTTCCCACATTATGTTTGAGTATACTTGCTCATTTAGGACAGCACACTTCATTTAAAAAACAAAATACTAAGAGTCAAGCTTTTCTACCACAGGTGAGTGGAAAAGCTGTAAAATATTAAACAATAAAAATATTAACAGGATCTTAACACATGTCTGCATTTTTCATTTTGTCTCATCACAATAAATGTGACGTTGCCGACTTACATGCAGCAGTGCTGTTCGTTTAATTGATTGTTTCTATCATTTCATCAGCATTTTGCTTCGGTTTTGCAGCTTTTTGATTGAGAGACTAGATGGCAGCAGAACTGCGATAAATCCACTATGTTTGCTGAAGCAACCTGGGGAAAAAAGCTAGCTGTGTTTGTAGATTTGTAATAGTAAAAGAAAAACACCAGAAATTGAACTTTGGAACAGTTATATAAATTACCACCTTTTGAATGCACATTTAGAAAATTATAGGAGCCTCATGTCTAATAGCACAGGTTGTCTGTATCCCTGGTGTCCACATTGTATGGTTTTATAGGTATTTATAGTAGGTGATAACATGTCTTACACTACACCATTCTAAATAAGCAGAGAGATGATTAGAGTTCCTGTAATGGCAATTGTGAATTTGTTTGCACTCCTCAGCTTCTCCTCGTTCCCAAGTCAGCTATCAATTAGCAACATACAAAAATGATAGAGGCCAGGAAACAGAACATAAAGATCACAGTAATAAAGCAATTCTTTAAAAAAAAAAAAACTATACAAAAGGTAGCCATGCTTTCCTTAGCTTTGCTTTCTCCTGTTACATACAAAAAAGCAATGGGATTCATTGCCTAGGACAAGATTTCATAAAAGATAACAAACCACTGGGGAACAGATCCTGATCTTACAAAAAAAAAAAAATAAGATAATCTTACATTATTGTCATTTTATGTTAATGCTTATGGTGATCTTTAGCAACCTCAGAGACATTTTTTTCCCATGAAGGCATTCTGTTTCCAACATGGTCCTAAAGTCTTCCAATAATGTACCCATCTTTACTGTAATCAGTTCTGTCCATCCTACTTGCTGCTGCTCATCTTTTTCTTCTCTTTCCTTCTACTTTTCCCTACAATATAAACTTCTCAACAGAGGTATGTATTTGCATAATATATACAAAACATAGTCATCCACAGCTCAAATAAGAATTCTGGTGGGTTTGTTTGATGATCCATTTGTTTGTCCCAAAGGTTGTTCTTTTTCAAAAGGTAACTGAACTTTGTTTTTCCTTGAAGACGTCTCACTCCTCAAAAAAACAAGGAAAGATAAAAACAATCCAGTTGCCTGGATCCATCTTTGCTTCACAAAACTTCTTCAAGAAAAAATGAGGAAAATCCAATGGCCTTTTGAAAAAGCACATTGGGACAACCTTGACCAGGATGGCAGAGAATCTCCTTAGACCATTTGGTGGGTTTTTTTTTTTTTTTTGGTGGGGTGATGGTGGTAGCTATTAAAGGTGTTTTTAGGAATCTTCTCCAACACCAAAGTTTAAAAGTATCAATATTCTTTTTATCCTACTTCAAAATTCAATTTTCACTTCAATAGAGGATCACGGGAAAAACCAAGGCCTGTGCATATCTGGTTGTTGTAGATATAGATACAACCTGGCATCTGAATATATTTTCCAAAATCTTCATTGCTATTTTATGAAGTGCTAATTTGTGGTTTAATTCTTGATTAGTCTTTTTTTAAACTATTGATAATTGATAGTTAGAAACCATTTGCCACTACAATATCTTCATCATCAATAGTTAGAAACTACTTGCCACATCAATATCTTCATCATCAGTTGTTCTACCTGTCACCTTTCATTTGGTTTTCTTTATATTTGATCTTCGTATTATTTTTTACCACGCTCCATGACTTCTGTTCCTAGAGCCTGCAGATACTGTAATTTGAATTTTCAGCTCTCAAAGTAATCTCATCAGCATCTCCCAGGCACTGATGTTTCTTGCTCCTGTTTTAAAACCACTCAAATCTTTCTCCAATCTAGCTTCTATCAATCTATATTTCACATATAGTCTAGGTCAGTGGTGGCAAACCTTTTACTTATTGAGTGCCGAACAAGAACGCATTTCGCGTGCTGTGCGCGCTCACATGCCATCCATGGTAACACGTGGCTCCTCCCCATAAATGCTGCATGTGCAACCACTTTTGTGCATGCGCACTAGCGTGCACTGATACACAATCTCACCAATGTGCATGCACACAGCTTTCATGTGTGCAATACGTGCACGCAAACGCTGTCTGCACATGCACGCACTGCGCACCAGTCATCTTGCACACATGCGCAAACGCACGCATGCGCAGGAGAGCTCCAAAGACCAGCTGGGTCCCCTGAATTGTGCGCATGCGCACCAGAGTCCTGAACACCAGCTTGGCAACGGCTCACGTGCCCAGAAAAAATGGCTCTGTGTGCTACTTCCGGCACACGTGCCATAAGTTCGCCAACATGGGTCTATCTTAAATCATTCATCATTTTATATTGTTCTACCATGTGGCTTTCTTGGTAAATAAAACAATGGTTTATCATTACCTTCTCCTGTGCATTACGAAATAATTTCTTTGTTTTTGTCAAAAAGTGATCAGCCATCTTCAGCATCTTCTGCATAATGTAGGTATCTGTTTGCTTAAACTAGGCAGCTGGGATAAGCTTCATACTAGGGTGATCTTACTGTAATTATATACTCTATTTCGAAAATGCTCCTGTGGATCTTCACTCATTCTGCCCAGGAATATCACCTCTCCCAACAATCTCTCACATACAATTATCCAGAACAGCATAATTTGTGGAAAGGTAGATTAATATTTACCTATTTTTTTTGTCTTTTCAAATATCTTCATCAATTTTCTCTCTTCAAATAACTTGCACAATTACACCATTGACAGGGGAGAGATGTGTCTTCAGACTTGCAAGATTGATGTCAGCCTAGAGGGAGAAACCCAGATAGGAAGCACACCCAGATGAACAAATTCTACTTTATGGCAAGGATACATAAACAGAATCTTGCAAGTCTGAAGGTACATTTCTTCCCTGTTGCCTTTACAAACGGAAAAACTAGGGAGGGTCCCTTCTGAGGCATTTACTCTATTCACATTCCTTTTATAGGCCTGTTGTCCAACCATTTCCCTGGTCATGGCTCTTCCTCCAGGTTCCCAAGGTCATTCCTACATACCATTACATCTGTACTATTTTGTTCAGAAAAAGTTTAGCTTAGTTTAGTTTAGTTTATTGTCATTGCACATGGTTCAAAGAAATTAAATGCCATCTTCAGTGTACATTATAACTATAAAAATAAAAACACAAACATACAGTACATTCTTTACATTCTATATAATTGAAATTGAAAATCCTATATTGTACTATACTGTAGAATTCAATATGGTTATTGCCCTGGGATAGAAGCTGTTTTTCAGCCTATTTGTCCTTGTTTTTATTATCCTGTACTGTCTGCCAGATGGTAATAGTTCAAAAAAAGGATGCCCAGGATGAGATGGATGTTTAAGAATGTTTTGAACTTTCTTTTCTTTTCTTTACTTTATTTTGGATTTATATACCGCCCTACTCCCAAAGGACTCAGGGTGGTGAACAGCCAAAAGGTAAAACACACATAATACAAAATTTAAAAAACAATGTAAAAGCACATTAAATAATTTGGCCCATACAGATTAAAACACCCCTATTGTTTTAAAACAAATTTAAAATTAACAATTAAAAGGAAGTTAGGCTAGACCAGCCTGTTTAAATAAAAAGGTCTTGAGGGCACGGTGGAAAGTGTGTAAATCCGGGATCCTCCGTATCTCTGGGGGGAGCTCGCTCCAAATGGCAGGTGCCCCCACAGAGAAGGCTCTCCCCCTGGGGGCTGCCAGTCAACACTGTTTGACTGAAGGCACCCTGAGGAGCCCCTCTTTATGGAAGTGTACTAGCCGGTGAGAGGCTACTAGTGGCAGAAGGCGGTCTTGTAAGTACCCAGGTCCTAAGCCATGGAGCGCTCTAAAGGTGGTAACCAAAACCTTGAAACGCACCCGGAAGACCACCGGGAGCCAGTGCAGCTCGCGCAGGAGAGGTGTTACATGGGAATGCCACGTCGCTCCCATAACCACCCGTGCGGCCGCATTCTGGACCAGTTGGAGCTTCCAGGTGCTCCTCAAGGGGAGCCCAATGTAGAGAGCATTACAGTAGTCCAGGCGGGAAGTGACGAGGGCATGAGTGACCGTGAGTAAGGAATCCCAATTCTTAAGGCAGCGGGAGCTATAAAGCTCTTCCAAAGAGGGGAGCGGGCAACCAATGATCCTCTGGGCAATGACGTTGACCCTCTGGAGTCCTATCTGCCACTGTGCAATTTGCAAACCATACACAGATGCAGTAAATTAAAATACTCTCTATGGTGCAGTGGTAGCAGTGGCTTAAAAAGACCTGAATTCTATATAATTTTGGGGTTCTGACCACCTATAAAATACATTGTTTTAATGTAAGGATCCCAATAGACTATTCATCTAATGTGCAGTCTAAGATCTCTCTCTTTCTTATATCAGCAACATTCAAATAATATACTTGACATGTCTCATATAGAATATACATCTGTTCTGTCTTGTACCATCTCTTATTACTTTTTTCTTGGGTTAAACGCCTTTGTTTGATTTTTGTACTGTTTTCTTCTTTACACCTTCTAATCATATTTTTCCTTGTTGAACTAGTTATTGGGCACATTTCTTTCTGTGCAATACTTAAAAATTAATATAGCCACAAATAGGATTGCCACAATTACCAGCCAAGCCCTCAAGTAACATATAGAAATGAAAGAAAATATTACAACTTATTCAGTTTCCATCTATTAAATATAGGTGTGCCTATAAAGGCTGTACTTGCACCCTTTCTTTTTCAGTTTCCTTGTCCAGTTGTGTATGACTCTAGGGCATGAAATGAAACAAACATCAAGTGGGCTAAAAAGTGGCTCTACTGACTGCAGGCGTAGTCTGTGGGAAGGAAAAGGGGGCATATACCAGGTTAAGGGATGTCCATGGACTAAACATATTTCTACACTATACTGAACAATACATTTTGAATCTATAGGAGGAAGGAAAGCAGATTATTTCAAAGTGCCTTTTCAACAGAAACACGTATGCATCAATATGTTTTACCTTGCTCTTCTCTGACTTTGGGCAAAATCAAATAGCACATGATGATTGAATTCATAAATCAATTCTGTAAAATGTTGGTTTTGAAGTCTAAATTTTTTCAACCTTTGTAGAACTTCAGAAAATAGAATATCAAAAAATATGTTCCAATATATCAAAAACCCTGGACTGAGTTGGGTCAGCAATAACAACATTCCTTTCTGTGTTATTTTCTGAGAATGTAAAGAACTTTTGTCTTTTTTTTGGAGGAACAGGCCTTCATCATGACACAACATGAGGAAAAAAATTGCAAGGGTTTATTTTTTATTCTTTGTTATCTATGCTTTGTTGTTCTGGCTCTGTTTTGATGTGTTGATTTTTACAGTGTTAACAATAGCCCTGTAATTTCTGCTGATCATGAGATCATTCTTTCCTAAGTGATTTTGACATGTGATATTATAGATACACAATAAATCTTTAATCTTGTTAAGGAAATAGCAGAGTTCTAGAATATTCTACACAACTAATTAATATACTGCTGGGAAATTAATTAAAAAGTGATGAGCTCTGATGAGGGATAACATTCATCCTTCACACATTAGCTGTTATACAAATGAATAAGGGAAAGTGCATTCTGGAAAAAAAAGTATAGATGTGATAAATGATTATGTGACTTTCTGAAAGAAAACAAAAAAAAGGGGGGGGAGAAGCAAAGATGGAACATTTCAATCATTTTGTGATTTTTAAAATACAGAATCTTAAAAAGTCAAGCATTGCCTAGACAAAGCATCCTGCATAGGAATAATTCCATAGAAACTATGTTAGGGATTTTGGAGACAGTTCAAGGGATACCCAACAATCCACCCATCCCCCACACAAACCCATTGTTCTGGAACTTAGTGACTCATAATTATTTATAACCTTCCCTGACTGCTACCTGCAGATTTATCTTTTAAGAAGACAATTAGTTAAGAAGAAAAGGAAGGGCTACCTTATTTTTTTGGAGCAGGCCAATTCAAAATGATTTTGGAGTTGGAACAAGTTGTGGTTCAGCCTTACTTTCTTAAGCTATATTGTGTTCTGCTATTGATTCTCTTGCTTTATTAACCTGATGTAAATTACAACAGCAAAAACAAAAACAAAAACAAAAAAAGAGTGTATTTCATAGGACACTAAACTCTAGATTAGCACCAAAGCATTACTTTTTCACCATCTCCCAGTTCTAGCCTGATGCATTAACCACCACACCAAATTGGCTCTTGTCAAATATTCCTACTCAAATTGCCTACACTGATGTTTGCTTGATGCTCTTACATTATGCTCTTCGACTTTTGTACTCTTGAACCATTGCCTTTTGGCTGTCTTTAAAAAATAAAGCACTATTTACAAAGAGGGGTTTGGTGATGCTAAACAATTAGCATAATGATTTCTCTAGAAGTAAATCCATGCATTGAGTAGCATTTGAAAGATGGTGTGTCTATTTTTTTGTAGATATGCTCTCAAGAGTTGTACTTTTGCCTAAACAAATACCACAAATATTCTTATCAGTATGTAGATACTTTATCAGACAGACAGACAGGCAGGCAGGCAGGCAGACAGACAGACAGAGTATGAAACTTCTAATAAAGTTGGGAATATAAAATGCTGGTTTCTGGAAGGTACCATAAAATCGGATAAGAAAATAGGACATTATTGTGGGATAACATCTAATAGATAACTCCTCTGAACAACCTGGTCTGTTCTTGTTTTAACAACAGCTTGAGCTGTAAATATTAACAAGTAATGCTTTTCATAGCATGGAGATAAATGTTTCCAGCTGATTATATCAGAAGATTAAGCTGCTATTAAAACACAGGAGCAAGGAGGGAACTGTCAACATGTTGGCAACCCTAAATAAATGGTGATGATGGATGAGAAGAATTTCAAACAGCTGTAATTTGGACTGTGTGCAGTTAGGAGAAAATTCTTTGTCCTTATGTAGAGAGAGAGATTCCACAGCACACAGCTGGAAGAGTTATTGTTTTGATATTCTGTAAAAAAAAAGAATAATGTTATTAGCATGTTTTTGGCTGACTGCTAGAAAGTGCATGCCACTATTGTTGATTTTATTAAGAGGCTTTCTTCTTCTGACCAATTGTATGTGATTCCCTTTAATTTCAAAGAGATAGTAGAATGGAGTAACAGAAAGGGAATTTAAGTGCACTCATTAAAATCAGATTTGCGGGAAAGAAAAAAAAAACACAAAAGAAATATACTAGTTTCCCTCCCCTCCCCGCTCCTCTCCTTCCCTTCCCCTTTCTTCCTTTCCTTTCCTTTCCTTTCCTTTCCTTTCCTTTCCTTTCCTTTCCTTTCCTTTCCTTTCCTTTCCTTTCCTTTCCTTTCCTTCCCTTCCCTTCCCTTCCCTTCCCTTCCCTTCCCTTCCCTTCCCTTCCCTTTCCTTTTCAAGTAAACTTCAGAGGGGGTTGTGACCAACACAATTGATTTGTCTTTTGTGTGAGAAAAGTAACAATATTAACATATAATTAAATGCATTCAGTAACAACAATGTAAATTGAGAACTACCACATCTGAGCTACAAAAATCCAAATTAATCATTAGTTGGCGGCAAGGAATATATAGACAATCTGATTAATTATTACTATGTTTATAAGTAGTTATGAAACTTATATATGATGCTTCAACTAAATTTCTTTTAGCCTTATTTCTATTTGTTGGTTTTATGAGTTCAAAAAAGTTCTAAATTCTATATTCATGCATGATCAGATGGGTTGCTTAGACTAGAGTAAATGTCATATTTTAATTGTTCATTTTAATTATAAGAAACTGCAGGTGCCTTATCTTCACTCCTTCAGTGTTTAGTAACACTGTGATTTATTGTTTCTCAGTCTTTATAGTCACTTCCCAATTTTTATTCATAGAACTTTGCCCCCTGGACTTCTGGAGAAGAACGGCAGACAGAAGACAGCATAAGCAGAGTTGACAATTACAACTAGGAACAGGTGATGAGCAGTTTGGTTCCTTTGACCCCTCTGGGAAGAGAAGACATGAGATGAAGACACTCAAACTGTGCTCCATATAATTGCTTCTCACAAGGATATTGCAAAGCAATGGTCTCCAGACACTGTGAGACCCAAGAGCTGAGGGAATTTACCAAACTTGCTCTAGCTGCAACCAGAGCTTCCAAAGGACACTAAATTCTCACTTCTTTTGCTAGTCACTTTTCACTTTTCAGCAATTACCAATTAACTACTTTAAAGAGGTTAGACATCTTCCGAATGACAAGACTGGAAACATCACATGATTGTCTTCAATTCTTAATATTAACTCTTAATATTAAGTCTTAATATTAAGACTTTAAAATAAATAAACAAACACAAACAAGCAAGAAAAGTTTTGGCTTTACAAAGTTTTAAATGGATTAAGAACTCTGAAAACATTGATATATTTGATTTTGAATATTAAGACTTTGAAATTAATTCTAAGGAATCAGTGTACTTTTGTGGGAAAGAAAAATATATTTTCAATATTGGAGACATAGAAATATAACATGTTGATTTAAAAAATAAGAGTGTGTTATTAATGTGCCAGTAATTTTTCTATAAAAGCCATCCTACAAAATAGTTAATCTATATTCTGCACAATTTTGTAACAAGTATGAAAATGTAGATTGCAAACAGATCCAAAGAGCTCATATTTACATAAAATATAAGTTCCATTCATAGATCGGGAAGGTGGTAAGGACATCTTCTAATAAAAAAGTCTCCAATTCTTAAAAGTACATTGAAAGGTTTTTGCTTATACAGACCAGTTCAAGGAAAATCAAACACATTACATTTTCACACAATCCCCTGAAAGGATTCATGCTATTTATATGAAGCAGGTGAATAGGTCATGAAAAAATAAAGCAAATACAGGTATGAATGTATCTCAGCTATTTCCAAATTTTTTGGAATGGCTGTTCACTTACCTTTTCCACTGGGTAAGATTTTCATCTAATTCACGAGAAAAAGCAGAAGAAATGAAGCAAATGATGGGAAACTTGGATAGTGTAAACAGCAGAGTATTAGGTTAATATAAAGCATACAGAGCAGTTTTGAATAGGTTACTTCTATTTTATCTTAATATACCTCATTAGTTTGGAAGAGTGGTTTGTTTCAGAAGAGTCCAGTCTGAGCTGATTTTGACAGAAGGGAGGGGAAAAAATGAACAAACAAATTAAAGGCATGGAAACACACTGAATATTTACATTTCCTATTTTACACCTACTTTCTACCCAAGGAGAAGTGTATTTCATTCTGCTACTTGGTGTTTTTATTTATTTCACTGTCAGCAGAGAGATGGCCTGGACCCAAAGTCTCTGTTCAGTGCTGGAGAAAAGCATCACATAAATGCTGAAGGAAGAGCCTTTGGTTATCATTAGGCTGACTTCATCTTCATGTTCTCCATTTCTTCTTTGAGTTGAGTTAACCTCTTGTGATTTTTTCACACATTCACATAGTTTTCATTGAAACAATGGTTTACCATTGCCTTGACCCAGGAATTATCTTGACTTCAAAGTTCTTATAACCCTGGTTTTTTTTTAGTGTGTCCTATGAACCAGGACCAATCCTTGCTTAATTTTTTAAATATCAGGGTTGGGTTAATAGAAGTTCTTTCCTGAATGTAGGTGTGTTTGGTCTGTATTGAATGCCCAGAAAGATGTATTTCGTCGTAGAAATACAGAAAGAGGAAGATCCTGAGGTAGATGTGAAATGAAATTGATATGTTCCATTAGAAGATAATATCTGTAGCTCAGAATTAAACTGTGGAGTCCTTGATGCTCTCTGGATTTAGATATTTGCTTGCAGATATTTCATTATATGATGAACATCATCACTGCTAATAAGTGTGGGGTTTGCTCCTGTTGGGAGCAACAGGGATTTTTTTTTCTTTTAATAACCCTGTAATCCCTTTTATCGGGGTGAAGTCAGGGCAACTGAATGGAGCTGAGCATTGAATGGCCAGATACCCTTCTTGATATCTATGCGGGGTTCGCAGCAGATATCTTCTCTTTGTACTCTGATAGAGAAACATCTGTCACTGCCTAGGATTGAACTCTCAACCTCCCGATTGTGAGGTGAGCATTTCTACCTCTAGGCCATCGGAAGCAACAGGAAAGAACAGGAAGCAAACCTCACCCCCCCACCACTGACAATGTTACCTAGTTGGGTAATGAAATGTATTCAGACAAGCAACCAAACTCAGAGCCACCAAGGACTCCACAAATTGATATGTCCCTAACCAAGAGAGATGAGTGATTTTTCCCCTCATGCTATCACGGAAAAGGTCTATCACTTTGCAGAACTTTTCTTTCCTGTGTTTTATTCTACTTTTCCACCACATGTATAGTTTGAGTGTGCTTACATTGCAAGTGTAAATATCATTATATGGTCTTATTTATGAGTTTGCTTTATTACAAGTAAAGTTGTGATGTATTGCATCAGAACTGTACAAAGCCTTTGGAAGAAGTGCTTTGGGAGCAGATGGAAGTATTTGGTGAACATTTCTTTTCAAATGTGTAATGGGCTGCCTCTCCCACTTTACAAGTCATGTCCCACCAAACAGGTCATTCAGGCAGATGCAGCAGTTATTACATTCTAATGGGAGTTAATTGGCTACCACCTTTTTTTCTTCCTCTCAATTAGGGCTTTAGAGATGTCAGATTTGGTAAGCAAAAAATCAGGTGATCACTAGATGGCAGCACAACATCACATTAAATTAGTGTGTCTCAAACTTGGCCACTTTTATAATATGTGGATTTCAACTCCCAGAATTCCCTAGGAAGCGTGGCTGGGGATTTCTGGGAGTTGAAGTCCACATATCTTAAAGTTGCCGACTTGGAGGAACACTATATTCAACTAATTCTTTTCTATCATCTAGTGATTGTCTGGCTTTTTGATGACCAAAGCTGATTTACCCTAATTAGAAACAAGGAAGATGTTTTTTTCTTTTCCTACAAGTTGCAAAATAGCTGGACTAACAATATATTTGTAATCAGTATATCAAGGCATGGGCCTCCTGAAGCATATGATATAGATTACATCCTCCCTCCCTGAGAATTTAATTGGCATCAAAATAACTATTTAAAATTGTATTTGGAGGTTATTAAACTATGCAACAGCAAAGAGAAACATAGATGAATGTTGGACTTAAATTAAAGAAATGCACTTCATGGTGGAAATATGAACAAAAATACATTCCATCAAAGATGGAAATTAAGCTTCATAAATAAACTAACATTGGGAGAAAACCACGCAATTGATCTCAAACAAAATACCACCAACCATACCTCAAATCTAATCATTCACTGTATCTATAAATCTGGGTTAATCTTCAATAGAGCTATCAGATCTGCTTTGCGAGAAATCATATGACCAAAGAATTAAAATTTTCTATGACTCTTTATTGTCTATTAATAGTTCTCTGAATTTGCACTCTGGAGCTGATGATTTTATTCCTGGACTGGATCCCCTTCCCCTCCCTCTCTCCTTCCCTCCCTCCCTTCCTTGTTACTGGAGAACATCAAACAACCTCAAGCCTCCCATCCATTCTTTCTTCCCTATTTAATCTCAAAATGGGTAGGGGTGAACTTATACTTGCTCAGGGATTTAGACAACTCTTTACTAGAACTAGAAGGGATTAATTCACAGTCAATAAAGAACCCCATAGAACTTTAGCGCATTCTTAGTTAGAGGTGCTCATTGTTAAATCAACTGTAGTTTTTGGAGGCTGTTATGCTGCCTTAGGCCCTGTTCTTGCATACATATCCACTTTACTTTTCCCCCCCCAAACATTTGTATCCCCCAATTACAGTCTATTTTTATTGCTGCCATCTTTACAATTCCTTATTCCAGAGCATCCTTAGCAGGGGTGGGCTGCTGTCAGTTGTAACAACTGGTTCCACATGTGCATGGCATCAAAAAACTGGCAATTATTTAGGATGTGATAGTGCCAGGGTGGGTGGGTGGGTGGTGCCAGCCCTGGTCAAAATTACCGGTTCTCCCAAATTGGTCCAAACCAGCATCAGCCAACCATTGATCCTTAGTGAGAAAAGATAAACATTGGTCTTTTTTCTTGAGTGAATATTGAGACTTAAACCATAAATAATGATTTCTTTTTCTTTGCAATGAGAAGAAGCAGGAGGACGTATTATTATAATAATAGCCAATAACTGATTTATCTGAATCAGTATAGTAAACATATTTTTCTGCAGAGGATTAGTTTAAGTATTTAAAAAAGTTATTTGGGGGAGAAATCTGAAATTAATCCTCTTAATTTGCATTTTTATAAATAAACTGAAAAGCATCAAGAATTTTAACAAACATCTGCATTGCATTTCTAGACATATCTTTGGGTACATTTTCTCCCTACCATCAGATTTCAGTTGAGATAGCAAAACCAAATCCAAACAAAAATATTAAGCTTGGTATATTTAAGGTTTGAATGAAAGTGACACTGGGTTATATACACTGCTTCTTACTAGCACAGACGACCAACCAAGCAGGAGAGGACAGTGAATTATCCCTCAGTCATCCTACATGCAACTTCGGGGCAGTTTTTCAGCTTCACTTCCAAAATACATTTTTTCATATTATGTTATATTCATGTTTTCATGAAACTCCAGTTCATTGCAGGCTAACTCCAGCCATTCATTAGTGGCATTGCATGGAAAGAAATGCCCCTTCCACTGAATCACTGCTTACTGTGCTTTCTAATATAGAATATAATTCTTTATTGGCCAAGTGTGATTAAGAGTTGTAGTGGCACAAGGGTTAGAATGCAGCACTGCTAATTCTGCTGACTGCCAATTGCCAGCAGTTTGGCAGTACGATTGTCTCTGTTTCAAGGTTGACTCAGCCTTCCATTCATCTGAGATTGGTAAAATGAGGACCCTGGTTGTTGGGGGCAATATGCTGATTCTGTAAACTGCTTAGAGAGGGCTGTAAAGCCCTGTGAAGCAGTATATAAGTCTCAGTGCTATAGCTAAGTTCTATTGGAAACACAAGGAATTTGTCTCTGGTGCATAAACTCTTGGTGTATCTACAAGCAAAAGTGATAAATCATGATCACAATCATAAAATACAATAATCATAAATCATAAGATACAGCACTCAGTGATAGTCATAAGATACTAAGTGAATGATCAACATAAATCATAATAGGAAACTAAATCAACATAAATCATAAGATACAAAAGCAAAGTTATAGTCATAACAAGCTAAGAATATAGATAATAGGAAAGATGAGAAGGACAATACTAGGTGGTTTGACATCCCAGGGCTGTAAGATAGTGTTGTGGGAATTAATTGTTTAGCAGACTAATGGCATGGGGAAAAAAAAACTTTCCTTGTGTCTAGTTGTTTTGGCATGCAATGCTTATAGGGTCATCTTGAGGGAAGAAATTGAAGGAATTTATGTCCAGGATATGAGGGTAGATATTTTCACAGCCCTCTTTTTGATTTGTGCAGTATATAGGTGGAAGGCAAGCTGGTAATATTGTTTAATATAGCCTTTTAAATAAAGCTTTTTCATATATGCTACAATGGATGTAATTCTTGCAAATAGAAGGTAGCTGGGATTATAACTCAGCAAAAACATTTTTAATTAATCCTCCCCCAGCTTTATCTTCCTTCCTTCCTTCCTTCCTTCCTTCCTTCCTTCCTTCCTTCCTTCCTTCCTTCCTTCCTTCCTTCCTTCCTTCCTTCTTTCCTTCCTTTCTTCCTTCCTTCCTTTTTCCTGACCATTTCACCATTATCTTAGTCACTTAAGGCAGAAGAGTTTAATCTCCATCTCCAAATTGTCCACACCCAGGGGTGAAATCCAGCAGGTTGTGACAGGTTCTGGAGAACCGGTGGCAGAAATTTTGAGTAGGTTGGAGAACCGGCAAATACCACCTCTGGCTGGCCCCAGAGTGGGGTGGGAATGAAGATTTTGCAGTATCCTTCCCCTAGAGTGGAATGGGAATGGAGATTTTTCAGTATCCTTCCCCTGCCATGCCCACCAAGCCACACCATGCCCACCAAACCACAAGAACCGATAGTAAAAAAAATTGGATTTCACCACTGCCCACACCTAACCTATGAAACATCTTAGCATGCACCTTTTTGGAGCTGTCCAACCTGGATTACTACAAGGTTCATCATGCAGAAGAAGATTCTTCTCACTCATGTATCTTTCTTTCTGCAGGAAATGGCTGAACGGGCTTTAATCAGATTTAAGCAATATGATTGCTTTGCTTCAGTCCTAAATGTGAAAGAATTACTGTTTCTTTGCAGAACAGCTTGAAAGGGGATGCTTTGTTTGAATTTTGTTGAAATGAAACACTCCTTTGAAACCTTACCAAGTCCTCATTTATTTATTTGAGAGGTGATAGTCAGAAGAGAATTGAAATTTGTCAGGTTTGCAATACTCATGTATTGTAATCCAACAATATCAAGGCATCACTCTCATTTTATTCAGGAAATCAAAGATTTTACATATTGTTCCATATTAAAGCCCTGATCAGGTTAAGAATTATTTGTATTTGAAGTATGCTTCTTTGTGGATATTCTAAGGGGGAAATGGAAATTGTGCTTGTCACTCCTAAATATATTTGTCAGTCAGATCTAAAAACCTATAGAGCACTTTGATCTACAGAATACGATAAATGAAGAATTTCGTGACTAGACTAAGCTAGTATAAAAACTCAGTTTGTGAAGCAATTTGAAATACTGGCAATTGTTCCTTCTATCCTGACTGTCCTATGGAGCTAAGTCTGAATCGGATTGATTGGAGACTACCAATTCCAGTTGGTTGCAGCCCATTATCTTAGCATCTAATGCAGGAGTGTCAAACTTACGTCATCATGGCATTGTCATGGCTTTTTCCCCCTTCGCTAAACCAGGCATGGGCGTGGCCAGCATGTGATGCATCCAGCCCACGGGCCACGAGTATGACAGCCCTGATCTAATGCATGCAATTTGCATCAGCACCTAAGCTACGCAACTTGAAAACTCTTATGGTTTAGCAGGTTTGCAGTTTTTAAACACCTAAAATGTATGGCACTATGTATGTTAAAAGACAAAGGCAATTGTATCTGATCCTTACTTTAAAAGTTAGCAGAAACTTGAAGACTATGGTTTCCCTTAGAGCATGATAAGCAATTGTTAAAAAACCAGAATGAGACTTATTGTTTCGGGATTTGAGATGATATCAAGTGAGTGGGTGAATAAATTCATATAGATAAGCCCAGCATTGTGTGTTTTTCTGTGGGAATCATTTGTACTTTTTTGTAAGGCTTGTCCAAGTACTTTTGGAGACTTCCTACTTCAAAATGGTCAGAAACCACCCAACTAAATTGGGAAGGAAGGAAGGAAGGAAGGAAGGAAGGAAGGAAGGAAGGAAGGAAGGAAGGAAGGAAGGAAGGAAGGAAGGAAGAGAGGGAGGGAGAGAGGGAGGGAGGGAGGGAGGGGAAGGGGAAGGGGAAGAAGGAGGAGTAAGGGGGCAGGAGAAGGGAAAGGTACAATGGAGCTATTTTTTTCTGTTTTCTATAATATAGTTTGCCTTCTATGTCTGGATCTATGCTTGTGCCTTTTGTATCAGAGTATGTTTTCCAGCAAATAAACTGTGAAAAAAAATGTGCTTATTTTCTTTTTGTTTAGTTTTAGTGTTTATAAATAATTAAAAAGGATACTTACTATTACTTTGCTCGTACTGGTTGTCATGATCTGAGAACAAATCATGACAATATTTTCACTAACTACTTGCTTCATTTCTTTTTTTGAATAGCTGTAGCGATGTGCTAGTGTTGGTGGCACATTGGCCTTATTTTCTCCAATCCTTCATCTCTGGTCCATGCTGCTTTAGCCCATCTTGATTTTAGCAGACCCACAGCTTGACTTGCATTTCAAATAAAAGGAATCAAATATCTTTATTGTGGTCTTTGACCAGTTTCTATAGTAGGAAAAGAGAAATAGTTTGGTACAGCAATTCACTATTGGGGAAAAAAAGAGAAAACAATAAGGCAGTAAAGCAACACTTTTGCACCATTATATGACTTGAAAATATCAGATTACCTGGAATATGAGTGAAGAGTTAGCAAATCATAAAAAGGAATAAATATACCATTTATCCATATGATCTTCAAATTTAGAGATGATTCGGGAGATCAAAGCATGTGTTGGTGTATCAAAAAAAAAAAAAAAGGACATAGACAAGAATATCTGGTTCTCTGGATCCACAAGGACAAAGTTTCTATAAATAAGGAGTGCCATGAAATCTTTCTGCCAGCAGTCCTAATAGGAGGACATCAAAGCAAGTTCTTGAAAAGACTGATCTGTAGTTGGTTAGGGTTAGATTTTATGGATACCATACAACAGATGGCTTGGAACTATTGTAACATTTGGCTATACAATTCAGGAGCAATGGTGAAACCATTTTGGCGATCAATCTCCCTGTTCTTTTGGTAATGATGGCTAGCAGTTTGAGCATCTATTATAAGCAGTTCTTTTCTCTTTGCTTTCTGAAAGTCTATCTGGTTAACATGTTGCATGTTAATTTCAACCAGCCTTCTGAGCTAAAGCATTAATATGACATAAAGTAAATGTGTGGCTGGGATTCATTTTTTTTGTAATTCCCAATTATCTTTTAAAATACTGTGATTCTGGGTTTGTTTCATGAAGGGTGGGGGAACCAATGGCATAGATGGAAGACACTTAAGTGATGCTATTTTTCCCTTCCCTAGATATTGCAGTTAAATAAATTCAGCATTGTTTAAATCTAATGTCAGTTTGCGTAACATTGTACACTACATCCTAAGCAATGTTGGATCTTTGCTGATTGCATTACAACAACATTGTTGTGTGCTCTTTTCCTCCCTGAGCAATTCCAGGATACTGTCTTACAAGATCGATTCCTTTAAAATAGACAAACCAGGCAGCCTCTATACTTTCTAGATTACATCACTCATAAGCCCCATTCAGGAGGAACAAAATGCCAACTGCTTACCTCTTAATAGATTTTAATACCCATCCATCCTCTTAACTAGCAGATGACAAAGGAGAGCAGGCAGGAACTTAATGCGGCTAAAGGAGGTAAAAAGATTTCCTATCCCTCGCTGCTTGCTTCAAACTTATATTGCTGTTGATAGCAAGAGCCCTCTTGATACCCATGGAAAGCAATCTTATTTAACATGTATTTATTACAAGTGCTTTTATATTTCTTATGAGTGCTTTTATATGCAGTTTCTTTTTTAAAAAAATTAGGAACCTACAAAAGTGATATGTAATAAACTATGTAATATTTCTAATACACATGTACATTATAGGTATATACTTGCTTGGCATCTCTTATCTCCAAAAATTAATCCTAAACATATCTTCACTAATTTTCTAAATGACAAAGAAGGCACTGATCTTGTTTCTGACTACTAACTTTGAGTCCCTCCCACCATAACTCAATGGTAAATAGAGGGGACTTTTTTCTATGATTTCTGTATTGGAGATGGGAAATACATTTTTGAGTAAATGGCCCCAGACATAGACAGCTCCAAAGCCGTGCAGGTGTTTAGAAGTTCATAGTAACAGCTTAAGTTGCACCTATAAGCCAATTGCCAGCTCTCCCAGATAAACCAGACAGGAAATAAGACTGATTCTAGTTTATAGTAAGGCTATATCAAGTCTGAAAGTACAAACTTCTTGCTGCATCATTTGATCAATTAGAGCTGATCCTTCCTAAGTTTCTTCCTCTGAAAATTAAGCCCTTGGGGCTCTTTTCCCTCTTGTCTGATTGTTTCCTATGCAGCATCTCTTCCCTCATTCCTCAAGGTCATCCACACATTTCATTACAGTCAGACAGGCTATTGGGATGTTCCTGTGAGAACACAGTTAGCTGCATTTTTGTGATTTTTTCAGTCATGTTATTAGTACATTACAGGAATTCATTCAGAAGATGATTGCAATCATCTTCAATGGTCTGTAAGATATCAACCTTTCCCCCACTCCCACCCCCTAAAATGGTTCTCTATTTGACTTCTGTTTCACTCATACTTTCTTGCTCTTCAGTCACTTACGAAGTCATACAACTTTTCACTAGGTAGCATTAGGAATATATTACTTTGTTGCCCCTTCCTGTGCAAAAGTTCTTGATGATATTCTACCTAGTTGCCTTAAAGTCACTTTATATATTCTGGTAGATAATAATGTGGTTAGGGGACTGGAGACTAAAATATACAAAGAATGGTTGCAAGAATTGGGTATGTCTAGCTTAATGAAAAGAACATTTAGAGGTGACAAGATAGTAATGTTCCAATATGTAAGGGGTTGCCACAAAGAAGAGGGGGTCAACCTATTATCAAAAGCACCTGAAGGCATGACAAGAACCCATGGATGAAAACTAATCAAGGAGAGAAACAACCTAGAACTAAGGAGAAATTTCCTGACAGTTAGAACAATTAATCTATGGAACTATTTGCCTCTAGAAGTTATGGATGCTCCAACACTGGAAGTCTTTAAGAGACTGGACAACCATTTTCCTGGAATGGTATAGGGTTTCCTGTCTGAGTATGGGGTTGGACTAGAAGACTTCCAAGGTCTCTTTCAACCCTGTTATTCCATTATTCTCTTATTCAGGTTTGCTTGTGGCTGAAATCACCTCTTATGTAAACTGAAAGCTACATGATTTGATTAAGCAAACCATGGTGTAAAAACCCCCTCACTTTGCATGATCCCTGAATACAACCTGTGTCTCTTGAAACCTTATCATCACAAAATTCAAACATTTTGCTCTTCACAACTCAGAGAATATTTTATCTTTCCTGAGATTCTCTTTACCACCCTTATTTTTGCTTTGGAATGAACATAATCACCTCATTTTCATGGTCTGCCATTTGTTTAATAATTTGTTCAATTTGGATAGCCACTCATCTCACATTTGTAACTCTGGGCAGCTCACATAATGAAATAAACAAACAACAAAATCAATAAACAAGATGCAAAAATCAATAGAAAAATAAATCATTTAAAACCAGATTAAAACCCAATTAAAACCAGAAATTAAAATCATAATAAACAGTCAAGTGTCAACCAATGCAACCATCTAACAGATTCCAAACTGGATCCACAGGCATATTAACAGAACAGCTCTGCCAATATTTTATGCCTTCACCCTTATCAAAATCAATCTTAACTTCTAATTGTGATTGGGGATATAAATGAAATTATTACTGCCAGAGTCTTTATAGTGTTGAGCAGCCTTATAAATGTGATAAATAATATCAAAATGGAATCTTGAAAGGTGTACAATTTATGGAGTCTGATATTCTTCCTTTATACGTAGAGCCTTTAGTAGTGTCTCTCCGAGTCACACTAAACTAAATAAATCATGTGTTATTATTTCATGTCATCATTTACGTTTTCTTGCCTCCCCCAGGGATGTCAGCGCACTAAAACTATTCCCTACAGGTTAATTATAATTAGTGTTTAGGTCTCATTTTGGGAAGATCCCAATCATAGGTCAAACATTTATGCAACTATAAATATTTAAGCATTTAATTGGTTTAAGTATAAAGTATTTTTTTAAGTATAAAGTATAATTAAGCACAGATTTTTCTCCTTTATTTTTATTCTGTCTGTTTTCTGGGAACAACGGGAATATCTGCGATAAAAAAGGCAGGCCAATCCTCTTTTGACTTTGCCCGATCTATTTTTGAGTTCAGACATCATTGGCATATAAAGTTCTAAAAAGAGGAAAAGCTACTCTTGGCTTAAAATATAACTTATACCCAACTTTTCTTTTCTACTCACTCCTACATTTCCCCCTGCTCATATTCACTTTTTGAATATGTTGTTTGGCAGTCAATTAAGAGCAGTGGTGGGTTGCTACTGGTTCTCCCCGGTTCGGGAGAGCAGGTAGTGGAAATATTCATAGGAGAGCGAACCGGTGGTAAAACTGATTAGAACCCACCACTGGTTAAAAGTGATTGAGACCCTTTTTTCAAAAGAATTGTTAACATCTAATCAGAAAGACATGAAGGAAGAGGACTGTTTTTCATCCAAAACATTGGACTTGTACAATGCAATGGCATCTTTATTATGACCATAATTGTGATTACTCCCTATAATATTTAACTCAATAAGAGAGTGCCAACAGAAGTACTGATACTAAAAAATAATAATAATAATAGCACAACCTATTGGCATAGACTTAGTTTTTAGGAGATGAAACTAATATTTTAAATGCAGGTGGTCTTTGATTACCATATTTTTCGGATTATAAAATGCACCAGTGTATAAGACACACCAAGATTTTGAAGAGGTAAGCAAGAAAAAAAGTTTTTGCCCTCCCTGGCCCCCAGGAGCACTATGCAGGCCTCCCAAAGCATCTGCATGTGAAAAATAGGCCATTTTTCATAAAAATGGGAGTGTTTTTGCCCTCTGCCGGCCTCCCAAAGCCTCTGTGTGCCCAGTTTTTGCAAAAACGGGACATGCGGGGCAGGGTTTCAGAAGGCCAAAAATGGCTGTATTTGGTGTATAAGACGCACCAACATTTCCACCCTCTTTTGGGGGGGGGGGGTAAAGTGCATCTTATATTCTGAAACATACAGTAAATTTATGGTGGGACTGAATGAGTGGTAATACAACTGGACCCTGTACTTACTACCATCATAGCATCCCTGTGGTCACGTGATTTCAATTTTCAACTTTCCCTCCTGGCTTCTCAGAAGCAAAGTCAATGGAAAAGCCTGGCAGGAAATTGGAACTTGTAGTCACATGAGATCCTTGAATAATGCCCCTTCCAGGCCTCCTTTAAGGATAGGAAGAAGGACTTTCAGAACTGCAGTTGATAAACTGGCATGGTCACATGGTTTTTTGACCTATAACTGCATCAATTAAAGATGAAGTTTCCCATACAGCATCGTTAAGTGAACACTACCTGTACACTCTAAATCAGCCAATTAAAACTTAATAAGCATAGCAGAATGCTGTTGGAAAAGAATCATAGTATGGAGTGGCATAGGAAAAAAAAAGGAAGAAGTCACATATTCTGAAGAGAGCCATCCTTAAGATGGCAATTCCTATTAGAGTCCAACTTGTACTATTATTGTTGCTATTAATAATAATCAATTTATTTGACATAACCTAATAGTACTGACTATACCAATATAGTCAACTTTTTCCTGTAATAGGAAATGCTGCCATTGGTGACTATTGTGCATTTTTATATTGATTTGTAAGATGGTAGGGGTGGAGACATGAGAAATTCTATTTGAAGCTGTGTGTTTTGTCTGAATTCTAATAAGCCGATTTAGAGTCATAACAAATTCTGTTCTATGCTTCCGTCACACAGCTCTCTTTCCATTAGCCTGAGCTATTATGATTAATTCCTTCAATCTGCATTTGCTCAGCTTGAACAAGGATGAGCGCATCTTTTTTTAAAATTATTGTTAAATAACCTGAAGATAGCTACCAAATGTTTTCCTCAAGGAAACAAAAGAAAACAAAAATTCACTCTGCAATTTGTTCCTTTTTAGTTGATCCCTATAATGCATCCTTGGTTATTTATACAATGGCTTCTTAACAAGTAAACATATCCAGATGGGAAGCTGCCCAGCCAAGCATTCAAAAGTGTTTGTCACATTTCTGTCCTAGATAAGAAATCTGGAATGCAGTGGGAAAGTGAAATGCTCTTTGACACTCAGCAGGATATTATCAAAAACAGTTGTTGATTACCATTTTCTTTCTTGAGAATCGATGAAATTCTCATAGGCAGGAAGTGGAACCCAAGAGCAAGTCAGAGTCTAAAGTCTAGCATTTGAGCATCTGATATACAAACAACATTTTAAAGGTCCAGAACTTAACATTTGCATTGAAGTCTGGAAAATTACCCACCTGAAATCTTGAACAGTAGCTGTAAGCCTGTGAGAACAATATTGAGATAGAAAGCCAAGCCAAAAGTTTAACTCAATAACTTACTAAAGCCTTAAATGAAAAAGGTTTCATTTTAAATACAGGTCTTCCTTGATTAAATTTTTGATAGGGCTGAATGAGTGGTAATACAACTGGACCTCTGCTTATGGCCATCACAGCATCCCTGTGGTCATGTGATTGCACTTTGGGACCATGACTGCTAGCTTCCCAGAAGCAAAAATAAATAAATAAATGGAAAAGTCAGCAGGAAATTGGAACTCATAGTCACATGAGGTCCTTGAATAATGACCCACACAGTCCTCCTTTAATGACAGCAACAATGATTTCCAGAACTGCCATTGCTAAACTGGCATGGTCACATGGTTTTTTGACCTACACCTGCATCACTTAAAGATGAAGTTGCCCATCCCAATCAATGTCATTAAATGAGTACTACTGTAAAGAAAGGTGGATGTCTGTATTGTAAGAAAGGTGGATGTGTATATTGTAAACCATATTCTTGGTGGAAAAATGTGGTTCATTTTTATGGCTGCAGCAGTCAGGATATTTTATTAGCATGGGTTATGTTGTCAACATCTGTCTGGAAGGACTGTTCTTTGTTTTACAATTGCAGCTGCACTCTTAGGCTGAAGTCTGATTCATCTGCTACCAGAGCACTGCTTGAAAATGTGTGTTTAAAGAAGTGAATGCATTCACTATAATTGAGTTGTATCATTATGCCAGAATTGTTATGGCTATGAAGATTCTTTCTGAGATGAACAATTTACAGCTATTTTTGCTTGAAGGGAAAACAAAGATTTTGTTTTGCCACAGGCTATAATCAGACAATGTTAGCTGAAAGAGTAATATACATGATCATCGGAGAAATTTCCTGATATTATGGTGCCATAAAAAATTTTAAGCTGTCACTCAGTGATTCTGCTCATATTTAGCAATAGGATATTGCTAAATATCCTATTATTTATTATTTTTATTAATATTTGTTGTTGTTGTTGTTGTTGTTATTACTACTACTACTACTACTACTACTACTACTACTACTACTACTATTACTACTACTACTACTACTTGTGGGCATCTACTGGTAGGTCTGAAATCCTACCACGTGGTTTCCAATTAAACTAGAAATGGAGAGGCTAGAAGTGGGAATTTCTGAGGTTATTTTGAACTTTCCCAAAGGTGAACTTTGCTAAACCAAGTTGGAACTTTTCAGTTCTGTCAGTGAGCAAAGAAAATACAATATATCCAAAGTTTGTTTCTCCAAGAAGAGGAAAAACAGAGTTAGGGTTAGTCCAGAGTTATTTATGAATATCTTTAAGGGACTTCTTTATCTTCAGAAAATGTTATTTCACCCCAAAACCTGAAGACTTAACATATTTATTATTTTAATAGCAATAGCAATAGCATGTAGACTTATATATCGCTTCACAGTGCTTTACAGCTCTCTCTAAGCAGTTCATAGAGTCAGCATCTTGCCCCCTACAATCTGAGTCTTCATTTTACCCATCTCAGAAGGATGGAAGGCTGAGTCAACCTTGAGCCAGTGAGAATCAAACTGCTGGCAGTTGGCAGAATTAACTTGCAATTCTGCATTCTAACCACTGCGCCACCACGGCTCTTAATGTTTATTATATGTTTATTATAACATGCTACTGTATTTTATAAACATTATATACATTTGTTGTTCAGTCATTAAGGTGTGTCCGACTCTTTTTGACCCCATGGATCATAGCATGCCAGGTTCCCCTGTCCTCCACTGCTTCTCAGAGTTTGCCCGTATTCTTGTCCATTGCATCAATGACACAAACCATCTTATTCTTTGCCATCCCCTTGTCCTTTTGCCTTCACTCTTTCCCAACTCATTTCCAATGAGTCCTCTCTTCTCATTAAGTGACCAAAGTATTTGTACTTCAGCTTCAATAACTGTCTTTCCAAAGAACAGTCAGGGTTGATTTCCTTTATGTTTGACTGATTTAATTTCCTTGCAGTCCAAGAGACTGTCAAGCATCTTCTCCAGTACTACAGTATGAAACCTTTGGCACTCAGCCTTCCTTATGGTCCAACTCTCACAACCATACATTACTACTGGGAATGGTCCAACTCTCACAATCATGCATTACTGCTGGGAGAATCATAGCTTTGACCACATGGACCTTTGTTGGCAATGGTGATGTCTCTGCTTTTTAATATGCTGATTAGGCTTACCATATGTTTATTATAATGTGTCTTTAGAACAAACAAACACAACCCAAACAGTCTTATTAGCAAAAATTAGTGCTTTGTCCCCAAATTTCAGGGATTTAAACTTGAAGGATTCTGGAGAACGGATACAGTAACATATTGGGGATTCAATAGTTGTGACTGGAGGTCCTTTGTGTAAATCCATTGTGTGTGCCAATTGGACTGGAAGGCCTTGCTCATGGTCACGCTTCAGTCACTTCCCATTTGGATTACTGAAATGAACTTTACATGGGGTTACCTTGAAGACCACTTGGAAGTTATAGCTGATCCATTTTGCAGTACTAAGCACAACCCTGGGTGTTTATAGGCTTACACTATTGAGTGAGCTCCCAATTTTCTTCTAGGGACAACAAGGTTGTGAAACTCGCGTCGTCATGGCGGCATCAAGTGACATATTACAACTTTTTCCCCCTTCAATAAACCGGGTGTGGGTGTGGCTTGCGTGTGATGCATCCGGCCTGCAGCCCATGAGTTTGACAGCCCTATTCTAGGTGCAATTGAAATAGCTGATTATTATTTTTAAAGCCCTACTTGTCATGGGACAGATTATCTGTAAAACTGCCTCTCCCTGATAGTTTAAAAAGCAATCTGGATATCTCAGCTTTTCCTCATTATTACAAAGGATAGGGGAATTGATTGAACAGATTCACATTCTTCTGTACCGATTCTGTAGTAAAGTTATTGGAATCAACACGGATAATGCCATTAAAACAATTAAAACAACTAAGACATTAATTTCAAAGAAAAAAAATGCATCAGTATAAACACCGGTGCAGAGAATGATTAAATTATATTTGTAAAAGGTTAATGCCACCATTTACCTTGTCTTAAAATTTTAATTTAGATAATTGGGTGGAGTTTTGTGATAAAACAAGTCCATTTATCTATTCTGATTTTTCCATGCACTTTTATGTAAGTATATGTTAATATATTGTTCAAATCTGTTTTGAAATATTATAAATTAGCTCAGGTATAAGTTACTGGCAAATAGATTAATGAAAATCCTAAATTAGGGATGCAACCCAAAAAGCAGACATAACCCATTATTTAATTCCATTAAAGTTATAAGAATACAGATGAAGAAAATCAGGAAAAAAAGTGGAAAATGGGACAGGAAATACTGAAATGAGAAAGAAATGTAAGGAAGTATTATCAGAAATACATTGTGAGCAATCAGATGTTATTTCTATTCACATTTTGGAAGCCTTATCCTCAAAGAGACAAAACAACAGTCAAAAGATTGTTGATATGGAAATCTATCCTACATTAGGATGTCCAAATATGTTCCAAACATGGCCTTAAGGCTTGAAGCTGGGCTGATTAGAATTGACACTAAAATATACAAAGGTATTTACTACGTCTGAACAGCCATCTGTTTCTTATTTAGACCAGTGTTTCCCAACCTTCACAACTTTAGGGTATGTAGACTTCAGTTCCCAGAATTCCTCAGTCAACCTGGTTGGCTGTGGAATTCTGGTAGTAGAAGTCCACATCTATTAAAGTTGCTAAGGTTGGGAAACATTGCTTTCCTTTTTAATATTGGATAATATTTGTCACAATGCAAAAATATTATGAACAAATTGAGATTCTTTGGTTCCTTCCCAGAATATTGGTTAATTTCAGGATTAGAAAAGGCTAAAGAGGCAGTGATTTTGGGCAATGATTTGGGGCACAGTAACAAAATAATAATCCCAAACTACAGGGATCTGTTGCTCTCTCTCTCTCTCATGGAAATTCACAATATCTTCCCTAAGGCTTCTCTGAATTCACCTTCTCACTTAAAACACTAATAGACATTCTCCAGAGCCTGATTAATTGCATTTCTTTTACCTCATAGAAGCTGGATATAAGGAAGTTGCAACTTCCTAGAGATTAGAGTATGTCCTTGCAATGCAGGGAATACTGAAAAAAATAAACATATCCTTTACGCTGCACGTTTTATGCTGATTTTCAGCTAAGGCTAATTCAGCTTCTCTTATTCAATTTCTTCAGTCATGCAGACAGACTTTATATTGATTATTTGCTTTCTGACAGGAATCAGGGATTTATTCAGTCAGCTGCAAAATGTGTTTTTTTTTTCACAACAAGAACATATGGTAATGCTCCATAGAATTAGATAGACAATTAGATCATCTAGGTTGGACACAGAAGAAAACATTTATTAGTGTTTTGACTGTTTGTAACACTACCTTTGATCTGGCCTAAATGCTTTGATCATAAAGCAATTGCTTTTGGTGTAATACTTGGCTAGGGAGAGTGAGTAATCTGTCCTGGCAGTCTTTCTCTCAGAGATTCAACCAACAAACTCCATTGAAATAATTATTGAGCACATCATTCTCATCCACCAAATTGCTTTCCTTCACGTACAGAATGAAAGAGGCATCAACTGATGTCTTACTTTCTATCTCTGTTCCATAAATTGTTATGGTCATGTCAATGACTGTCACTTCTCCCCCTCGCTTTTAGGATTATCCATGCTAATTACCCACAGTACTATTTTCAGTGGCTTTGGAAAGTTCTGGGTTCTTTTGATAGATAGATAGATAGAGATAATGGAAATTGTTGCCTGTTGTTGATGTCTTTCTCTGTAATGGTATGTAGGAATGAGCTTGTGAGACAGAGAGGAAGAGCCACAGCCATGATATGGTCAGGTAAGAAACAGTTTAGCCCACAGCAGAAAGATTAGTATGGCAAACATCTCAGAATTTTTTAGCCTATAAAGATGATGTGGAGAAATATACTTTCAAACTTGATGTCATCCTTGTGAAACATCAAGGAGACAAGAAACTGACTGGCTTTTATCCAGTTAATTGTTTGGATGTTTACTAATTTTTAATAAATAAACTCCAAACTATATTTTTTGCTAGCTCTATCGAGTGGTAAGTGTGCATGCTCTAGCTGAAAATAAGGATGGATTAGGAGTATTGGGGGCCGCAAATTAAAATGGTAGTTTTCCAACAATAACAAGATTTCATTATTTTCACATTGAAGCCAATGGCATTCTAATATTCTTGGGACAGCTTCCTCTTCCAGTGTAAACACTGAGAGATTTTATTGTGTGAAGATTGACATCGCCTCCCCCATAATTCATTCCTATCCTTTGTTCTAAATTTTTCTGTTCACTATAGTTGATAAATCGCAAATGTTCAGAAATTCAATGTTTTCCTGAAAGCTTGCTTGTAGAAGACAGTCCCTGAATGAACACATTTCAAAGCTTATGGCTGCCTGAGTTGGTGAGGAACCTTCTTTCTAGTTTAGATCTTTATTTTTTCTTGTTTTCAAGATTGCATGAATATTTAAAAAGGAAGCAAGATTTTTTTTTCCCAAGAGGAAACACTTCCTAGTCATAAGGAATTAAATCAACTATTTACAATTTTTCAATTAGTCCTCACTTCACTTAATGAAACAGAGAAGAATACAGGAGAAATTTTTATGGGTAGAATAGGCTAGAGCTGTGATGGTGAACCTATGGCACATATGCCAGAGGTGACATGCAGCGTCCTCTCTGATGGCACAGGTCACCATCGCTCTGCCATGCATACGCGTGTCTCCCGCCAGCCAGGTTGTCTTCAGGTCTCTGCCATGCATGCAAGGGGATGGAGCATATGTGGGTGGGACACACATGCATGTGTGGGGGCAGGGCACTATGTGGGGGCTTCACACGCTTTGCATTTTGGGGGTTCAGATGCTCATGTGTGCATACACGCATTCATGTGCGTGCTTTGGACACTCGGTCCGGAAAAGCCATCACTGGGCTAGAGGGTGGTGCTATACGTATTTAATTATATGCATAAAGATATATGCATAAGCTAGTGCTCTTTAACTTCCTTGGTTCTGATAAATCCCAAGGAAAGACATATCCAGAAAAAAAGTTAGAATTCATTTCCAATTACAAGTGCAGCTCTAACTGAAAGAAATAGCTTGAAAATGAATTATAGAGAACATTCACAGTTACATCTTGGCATTCATTTCCCTTTCTCTCTCTCCATCCCTTAACAAAGCACTGGTCTCTGCGGCTAAGTTTTGGTCCCCCCCCCAAAAAAAACCCCATTTTATATTTTAAACTGAGAGCACCTTTAAAAAAAATGCTATACTTAACATGTAAAAAAAAAACAAAAACAAAGCTACGAACCATTGTGCTTTCCTCTTCTTTTTTGGACACTTGTAGGAAATTTGCATAACAACGATTTCTTTTATGTAATCTTATATATGATGTTAATTAGTTCCAAAGACATCTTTGTTAAGGCTTGCCTATTATTCACGATCCTTTGATATGTACAGTTATTTGCTTTACAGCAAAGCAAAGGAAGGAGAAATAGATAGAATTTCCAGCATTTCATTGTGGTTGGAAATTCATAATCCAAGGCCAAAGCTATGAGAAATATAGGATGACTATAACAGATGAAAAAGCAAAGGAAATGGGTTGCTGAAAAAAAAGGAGATTCAGAAAGTCAAATCTTAAGATCATTTTAGGATAGAGAAACTGTCCTTTAAGAAAGAGAAACTGTGAAAATACTTTTCCCTTTCTAAATAGATGTTTAGAAGACACAAATCTACTACAGCACTAACCCAATTTTGACATAAGAATGACACAGGGAAGTGTGTGTGTAAAATGTGTATCTACAGTGCATTTAAATGTTCTTGATGGGCATCATGAAATCGCTACAATGTGATGATGTTCATTTCTCATCTGCTTTTATAATTGTGCCCATTGTGTATGCTTCCAAGCATTGTGAAACTGCTCTTGGCAGAAGGACAGGATATATTAAAGCCTGGTATGGATATATGTAAAGTTCTGACATTTCATTTTTGGGTTTTATTCTTGAAACCTATATTTACTCAAGTATTCATCTGTACCAATAGTGGGTTTCAATTTAGTTTGCTACCGTTTTGTTTGTGCATGCACGCACTCACGCGCAGTGCTTCTACACATGTGCAGAAGCATCTGGGTGGGTGGGCGGAGCCTCCTGCCACCACTGTTACTGGTTCACCTGATCCGGGGCAAACCGGTAGCAACCCTCCACTGATCTGTACATTTTAGTGTATTAGAATAGGATTACTTTAGGAGAGAAAGTCAATTAAAAATAATTGTTATCTGCTGTTAATTTGATAAATTTTAAACATGAGGTTCTGTGGGCTACACAGGACATCACAATTCTTGCCGGGCATAAAGTTAGAATATTTCATTTTTTTAATCAATAGTTTATTCAATGAATGAATGTATGAACACTCATTCAGTGGCTGAGAAGTGATTTTCAGAGCAAGTCTTCAGTCACCGGAAAACTCTTCATTGAAACTCTGAAAGACAACAACCATTTTGTTTAGACCAGTGCATCCCATTTTTTTTCTTCATTAACCCCAAACTCAGAAAATCCTTTTTTTTTTTCCCAGTGTAGGTAAAATATTTCAAGAGAATTAAATTTTCTGTTGTGACTGGGTAATTGTCATTACCCAAAGTAAAAAACACTTTTACCCAGTTTGGGAACTTGGACAGACCACAATACTAAGGCAAGTCTAAAAGACCTCTGAAAGAAGCTCTCATAAAATTTTAAATTATTCTTAAATCATTCTTACCTAGAGAAACCATAGTATCTTTTTCAGGGAAAGAGAGCTTAAAGAAAACGGGATGTTGGAAAACAGGTTTAGCCTAATATTAGCTTTGGCTAAACCAAATTTAGCACATTTATATGTGTCACGAGTGTTTTCAGGATTGCTGTGGCTACTTGATCAGTCACAAACAGTATGGTTTCAATCAAGCCATCTCCTGTTTGCAATTACCTGCAAGTCTTCCCCACCCTAGTTAATTGCAGGTTAACTCCCCATATAAGCAAGGACCTTTTCGCTTGCTACTCGGGCCCAACGCTGTTTAGGCCTAGATGCAAGAGCTCTTGCTGGAAGCTGCAAGAAGAGCTCAGTGCAACATCGCAGATGGGAGGAGAAGCACAGATAAGGACTCCAGACGCTGTTGCAGAGAAACTCCTACGGATGCTTGCCTTTTGCTGTTTTGAAGCACGCAATCCATCATCGGGACTGCTGTTGCTGGACATTCTTCCTCCCACAAACTTCAAGCTACATTTGCTGTTTGAACTATTTTTACTTCAGATGACTTTTAGCTGTGAAGTTTGTGCTGCCGCCCTTCTACTACCTCGATGACGTATCGACACCGAAGCTGCTTATTTTCATGTTAGCTTTATTCTCTTGTGAACTGTTTCGGTATTGTGGAGAGGAATCTAGGGAGATAGCCTTGCTTCACATAACCAAGATAAGACTTTTTTACTAATGTGCTTTTTTAAAGACATAGTGCTTTTTAAATGTTTTAAAGTAAATTATATTTTTACACAAGATGCCTCTGTCAGATTTATTTCAGTCCCAGTGTGTTTGCTCATGAACTGGTTCACGGTCCGGGGTACCCCTCAACCCCACTTCCTAACAATATGCATGAAACCCTTGTCACAATATATGACTGAGGACTATTACTTTGTATATATAACTCACTTATTTTTCTGTGGTTGGATAATGTGTATTTCTACTCTGAAATTGCTTCTATAGGCAAATTTAACGTACAATAGATCCCAGGTGTTATTAGTGTTGGAATCAGTTTTGCACATTGCTTTCCAATGCCAAAGTTTGATGCCAAGCAATTAATAGATGTAACTACATCTGACAATTAAAATCAACAAAAGAGACAACTTGATGAATAGCTTTGAGCAATATGGAGACTCTAAAGAGTTGGCATGCAGGCAGTATTTATGGCTTATCTTTGTAGAGTAATTGGAGTAATTGATAGTTAGGAAAGAATACCAGCTTGCATATCATAAGCTATAAATTGATTGTTGATTTTCAGAGCAAGGGGGAAAAAGAGATTATCTACACTTATAAAAAAACAGAGTAAATGATGGTACAACTAATCTTCATATTATAAATTATGTCTTCTTTGTCCTCTGTTTAGTTTTTCCTCTCCAGCTTGAGAATGAAGAAATAATTAATTGCATCCATGTTTCAGGACATTGAAGAGGTGTTGATGGTGACATGTTATAGTTTATGGGATATGGTATGATGTTCATTATGACAACAACTTCCCCATTTCCATATTAATGTTACATCAGGGAAAATTAGGCAGCCTGGTTCTGTCTATTAAAAACAGAATAAAGTTAACAAAAAGCATCCTTGCCTGCTAAATTCAATCTCAGTGCAACTTGAAAAAATGCTAATAAATGAATAAATAAAGCACCATTCCCCCCCCCATATAATTGCAATTCAAAACTGCCTCTGAATCAATTAGTGTTGCATAGATTATTACTCATACTGAGTCAGAAATGAAGAACAGAAATGACATTAAGTTTTAATGCTGGGATTAAGGAAAACTGTATATTCCTTAAATCAAGTTCAACTCTTGAGCATAAGGACAGACCAAAGAAACAAACTGTCTTTGCCTTCTTTGATAATTCTCTGACTATCAAACTGGCCTACAGGGCTGGGTTTTTCTTGTGGCCTCCTGTCATATTAAGTAAAACCACGATTTTCTTTCTTAAGATTATACAGATTAACTTTATGCTATCATTTTCTAGTGGCAGTACTCATATGTATGTAGTATGAATGCTGACAGTGGGAAAGATCATTACTAAAATTTCTCGCATCCAATATAGACAGGATGAGAGTATTTAGTTTCTAAAATGTATCCATATTCATTGATTTGAAGCATTGCCTTTTTTTTTTAAAGCTGCTTGGGATGTCCATGTGACTATACAATAGTACCAAATATATATTTAATTCATGTTCTCAGAGAACTATAGCCAGTCTGGTGTAGAGGTTAAGGCTTCAGCCAAGAAATGAGGGGACCATAAATTCTAATCCTGCTTTGGACACAAAGCCAGATGGACAACCTTGTGCCAATCACCTCTTCTCAGCCTTAGGAAACAAGCAATGGATAACCAGTTCTGAAGAACCTTACCAGAAAAACTGCAGACACTTATCCAGATAGTCTCTGTGAATCAGACATGAATGAATAGAGGAAAAATAATGTATCAGAGGACCACATGCAAAATTCAGAGGAGCAAGAAGACTAAGGCATGCATAACTATGTTCCAGACACATCTTCATTTTAGAAGCACAAATTAGGCCACTCTGTATTACCTACAATGCAATTAATTTTCCCTCCATTCCTCCTCTTTCCAAGATTGACTTACCAATCATGAAGTTTAATGAGAGCAAATAAACATTTAATTGAGAAATAATATGAATGTAGAAACTAAAAAGCTAATTACCCCAGTGACTTCATCCATTAACATTAAAACTGTTGCTCTTTTTACCTGTAGTTCAGACTGTGCTATGAACGATTGTAGATTGAGTCCTATTATTTGGCTATCTCAGGCCTAGTTACTGTATCAGTAGAGCATAAAAAATTGAAACAAGGCAACTCTGAACTCTGCTACCCAATTTTGTACCTTGACGTCTCTTGGAATTAGCATAAAAGGTTATTGCCATTTAAATCCTCACCCCAAATTAACTTCTGTTGTAAATGGAGTGAGAGGGTGGAAAATTAAGAACTTGTCTCTTCCCACTAGGCTTCAGTCACCCCTTATTAAGTGGTATTTGTTTTTACAGCTGGTAGTGATGGTTTTGCTAGTATTGTTTCCATTGCAAATGAGTTCCTTACTTCCAGCAAGTAATTTTCTAGCTGGCTTTTCTAGATTGATGTTGTACAATCAATAGTACTTGGCTCTGACTAGTTAATACTTGGGGATAGGAGATCATTGGGAAATTCCAACCCAGTAGACTAGATTGGGAATTTAAAAAAGGAGGGGAAAAGAAAAAAGAAAACATAGAAGAAGGCAATGGCAAATATTTCTGTATTATGGCCAAGAAAAATCCATTGAGATGGATCTTAGGTCACCAGGAGTCAAGCTTGATTTGGGATAAGTTGAGCCTTTATTTATATAAGATCAAATAGAACGCTAAAGGTAAAGGTAAAGGTTCCCCTTGTACATATGTGCTAGTTGTTCCCAACTCTAGGGGGCGGTGCTCATCTCCATTTCAAAGTCGAAGAGCCAGCGCTATCAGAAGACATCTCCATGGTCATATGGCTGGCATGACTAAATGCCAAAGATGCATGGAACCCTGTTATCTTCCCACCAAAAGTGGTCCCTATTTTTCTACTTGCATTTTTTACATACTTTCGAACTGCTAAGTTGGCAGAAGCTGGGACAAGTAACGGGAGCTCACCTTGTTATGTGGCATTCGAACCTCTGAACTGCCGACATTTTGATCGACAAGCTCAGCATCTTAGCCACTGAGCCACCACATCCCTATAATGGAACACTATTGGCTGATTATTTCCCCTTAAAATCAAATTGATTGCCTGTCTGGGGTGCTATTTTTGTAAACTTTAGACACCCTTTCAGCACACATTTCAAACACAAATCACGGCTAATACATGAACACGTAATACCAGATGAGAATACACATCTTGTGTGAATATAACAATCACAAGGAATATAAATTTCTCTCCACTCCAAATACCGCAAGACAATTGCAATTTGGTCCAACCCATATATAATACTGTTATATATTAGCAAGAATGACTTAATTGTTATACCCAAATGGCTTAGAACTGACAGCACCTCCCTTTTAAAAAATTTTTTCACTTCCTGAATTTTCTGACACTTTTCAAAATATATTAGAAATTCCCAGCTTGCGAGAGAAAATCGGTTTAGAAGTAAGTACTTAAGTATATATTTAAATGTGAAATTTCATGCAGCTTTTTAAATGCAGATTAATGCATTAAAAATGTATTCATAGCATCTATTAATGAATGCTATGAATAATGGAAGAATTCATCCAGAAGTAATATATCTTGATTCATTAACCCATCCCAAATGTCTCAGTTAGTTTATAACAGAGGTAGACAGCCAACAACTTTTATATTAAATGCAGCCTTCAAAGTCTTATTTTGAACTCCCAGATCCCTTAAGAAATTGCTCTGCAAAAAATAAAAAGGAATATGGCTAAAGGCCGTGGAAAGGTTCATTTCCTATATAAGTTTTACAGAATCAGTCCTGACTTATCTATAAAATAATTTTATCCCTTCATGGCTTCCAAATACAATAATTCCAAATGTACATTTATTTATTTGTTGATTTCTCAAATTTCTAACATTTCTCCATGCATAACAGCTCTGGACAAACAGCCATTGAAACCACACCTCATATCCTGTTTTACTGCACCATCTATAAGGATTCATGGACTGATTTTATACCCCTTGCCTGATAAAATATCTGGGAAATTTTGATCTCTTTTATGTACGGCTATATTGAATCAGGACAATACAGTTTCTTTGAATGTACAATAGATAAATTCTGCTATATTGTCTGTAGAATTAGGCAGACTTTGGTTTCCCATAAATGATCTCAACAGTAATATATTATTACAGTAATATATTATTATGTTCTTGTTCTGTCCTGTTTTTCTTTTGCACTTAAGTTATTTAGCAAGCTTTGTGAATTGCATCATTGTATTATAAATCACCCTCATCTTTGAGGCCTTTATCATATTTGGAATACAGTTCTCTAGTCTGACACTTTGAGTACTGGGAATTGAGGTGGTAGATGGTGGTGAGCAGCTGCATAATGTTTCCCATTAGAATATTCTTCTCAAATTATTGACAAAATTGGTCATTAGACCATCCCTTGGTGGTGTCTGCTAGCGATGATGCCTTATTTAAAATATCTTTGGCAGAAGGTCAACTGTTGGAAGTTAAGAGTAAGTCACTACTAAGCAATCTTCCGATATTATTTTTGTATACTTGTCCATTAAGAAAAATATTAAAAGGTAGCAAAAGTCCCCAACACTTTGAACCTTGGCATGTACTCAAAGCTGCAAAAAAGTGCTGCACAACTCAGACAGTTCCAGGGAGACTCTCTATTGACATTTTGTGAATTCCTGGCAAGGATATGTATTGATAACTTTTTGTTCTCTCTCTAAGCCTCTTTCTAAGCCTCTCAGGGTGAAAAGCCAACCTTTTTTGGGTTTTCGCCCTGCTTTGAACCTAATCCCTCTAAATCCTAAAGAACCTAATTTTGTGAAGTTTTTTCTCCGGTAACACTGTACTGCTAACTAGGGCATACAAAATCTTCACCAGACCAATTCTCGAATACAGGAATCTGCCTGGAATCCACACTGTCTATCAGATATTAATACAGTCGAGCGGGTCCTGAAGTACTTCACGAGAAGAGTACTCCACTCCTCTGCTCACAATAGAATACCTTATGCCATCAGGCTTGAAATTTTGGGCTTGGACAATCTTGAACTACGCTGCCTATGGTCTGACCTAAGCATAGTACACAAAATTGTCTGCTACAACATCCTACCTGTCAACGACTACTTCAGCTTCAACCACAATAATACAAGGGCAACAATAGATACAAACTCAAGGTAAACCACTCCAAACTCGATCGCAGAAAATATGACTTCAGTGGTCAATGCCGTAATGCTCTACCTGACTCCATTGTTACATCCTCAAACCCCCATAGTTTTAACCTTAAACTATCTACAGTGGACCTCACACCATTCCTAAGAGATCTGTAAGGGGGCATGCATAAGTGCACCAGCAGGCCTACCGTCCCTGTCCTACTGTCCCCATTTATTTGTACTCATTTCATGTGCTCATGTCCATGTTTATACCTATACCTGTTATCTCATACATGTTTGACAAACTAAATAAAATAAATAAATAAATAAACCTATTGGCTTCCAGCTTGCTACTGATTGGCAACTGAAGCCAATCATATGTCATCTGCTCAGCTTCCTTCAAAAACTTTCCAAAGAATCTGAGTGATATTATGTACCAGTTGCCTAGTATATTTCTCTCAGTGGTCCTTCAAATGATTGTATGGCTGTGCTTCTTAGCAAAGAACGGCAAAGGGCACTGGGTTCTATGAGGACCCAATAACAGCAAAATAATAATAATAATAATAATAATAATAATAATAATAATAATAATAATAATAATAATAATAAATATTATTATTAAGGCAAAAAATCAACATGTTACCACCAACAGCAAATGCCGCTTCTGCAATGAGAAAGATGAGACAGTCGACCACCTGATGAGTGGATGCAGCAAAATTTCACAAACTGACTACCTACAACGCCATGACCGTGTTGCTAAGATCATTCACTGGAAATTGTGCCAGAAGTTTGGATTTGAGTACAGCAAAAACCACTGGGAACATCAGGTTGAGAAAGTTTTAGAGAATGAGAAACTCAAGATCTTGTGGGACTTTAGGATTCAGACTGACAGGCACTTGGTCCACAACACACCTGACATAACAATAGTTGAAAAGAAAAAAGTATGGTTCATTGACATTGCAATACCTGGTGATGCACGGATTGAAGATAAGCAGCAAGAAAAAAATCACAAAGTACCGGGACTTGCAAATTGAAATTGAGCGACTGTGGAAAAAGAAATTGTGTGTTGTCCCGATTGTAATTGGAGCCCTTGGAGCAGTACCCAAAGGGCTACCCCGCTATTTAGAAATTCTAAATTTGCTGGACTTGAACATTTTGACTCTACAAAAAACCACCTTACTCGGAACAGCTTACATCCTCCGACGATACCTTAACAGTTCCTAGGTCCTTGGTTAGGACTCGAGCTGCTGAGCTATTAACCAGCCTCAAAGGCTGTGAATCTCACTAAAGATTAAATAATAAAAATAATAATAATAATAATAATAATAATAATAATAATAATAATAATAATTACAGTTTGTTGCTCAGCACAATAATGTAATTCCCTAATATGAACTCTTAGTCATGTTTAATTAGATTCATTGTCTTTCTCCACTGTATGTTTATGCATCCCTTGTGGTGTTCCATCTCCTAGAGTGCTTCAGAAGACCAGAGAGCAATCAAGGATCAAAACACATTGAATGACCATATAAAAGCAATTATTCTCATCAAATAATCATTCCAGGCTAAGGGCCCTGTAGAACTGCCTAACAGATCCTTGGAGAAATTCCTAAACTCTCTTTGTAATTCATTAGGGTCCATTACTCACCTTAGGCAGATTAAAATAATACATTCTAGCCCCTCAGGAGGGGCAACACCAGAAATCCCCAAAAGCAATTAGACGAT
Source organism: Pantherophis guttatus (assembly GCF_059756535.1). Lineage (NCBI taxonomy): Eukaryota > Metazoa > Chordata > Lepidosauria > Squamata > Colubridae > Pantherophis > Pantherophis guttatus. Next base: position 99,661,108 of record NC_142065.1, on the reverse strand, counting down.
GATTTAATCAAAACAAAAGGATCATGCTAATGTGTTCCACTACCAGATTATGTTGAAAGTGCCCTGAAAAAAAAGACCTCAAGTCTAACATGCAATTCCTAGTATGCAATTAATAATGGCCCTTGATAAGTCAAGGTCACGGTGGCCATGAATTCTTGCCCTAGACTCTATGTTAGCTGGGCAAAAGCTGAATTCATCAAGGACTACTAGCCTTGGCAACAGAGTTCATTGGTTCAGGCAGAGACGTCATTGTGCAACAGGAGGCTAATATAGCATCAGTAAAGCCAACTGATTCTTAGAGCCTCGATATCAAATGGATAGAACCTATGGAACAGATCCTCTAGATCAGGGATGTCAAACTCACGGCCTGCAGGCCAGATGCGTCATGTGCTGGTCATGCTCACCCCTGGTTTAGTGAAGGGGGAAAAGTCATGATACGTTACGTGATGAAAACATGACACTGCAAGTTTGAAACCCAAGTTCTAAATTTTGTGAATGATAATTTCCACCACCTACCCCTATTTCCCAGATTATGACTCCTACCAGACTGGAACAGCTCTGAGAGAGGAACATCCCTCTTCAAGGCCCTCTAATAATGCCAGGTTGACTTTCTCATCCACAATCACATCATGGATGATGATTACTTGGGTATATATAAACAAACCTGGATTGTATTTAATCTAAGGTAGACTGGGAATGAGGTATAATTTATTTTTAGATCTGATGGTTTTTCCTTATCAGAACACTGAAACAGATTTCCTGATTATTATCATTCTGAGCCAATACACAAGACGATTCCATGATAAAAGGAACAGACAAACCAGCACTCTGGAAATGAGAAGTGGGTGGTCACCAGTGGTGGAATTCAAAATTTTTTACTACCGGTTCTGTGGGCATGGCTTGGTGGGCATGGAATGGCCATGGGAGTGGCAGGGGAAGGATACTGCAAAATCTCCATTCCCACCCCACTCTGGGGCCAGCCAGAGTTGATATTTGCCAATTCTCCGAACTACTCAAAATTTCCGCTACCGGTTCTCCAGAACCTGTCAGAACCTGCTGAATAGCATCCCTGGTGGTCACCAATACCAATTCCAGCTAAGCTCAGACAGATGTTAGCTTCTTGGTCTACAGATATCAATGTGATGTTGATTAGGAGAGGAGCAAATATAAAAATTAGGAGCTTTTCAGTAAGCTTTTCATGTAAGCTTTTCATGCAAGTAAACTACAGGGAGATTAGTTTGAGCAGGAACATACAGAAATTCAAAGCAAACATGTAGTTGGTAATTGATCTTTAACAAAACATAACACCCCTTCTATCCAGTTCAGTGATGGGCTTCTACCGGTTCAGCCCGGTTCGGGCAAGCCAGTAGTGGCGATGGTGAGCTGAGAGTGAACCGGTTCTCTCTGATGGTTAGCTTGGCCTTCCCGCCCACCCCTGTGTTTTACATACCTTATATTCGGCCATTTTTAGCTAAATGGCATGGCAGAGGGGATTGCTGCGCCTCAGCTGTTCTGTATTGCACTGCGCTCGCGTGGAGGGCAAGTTTGCCATGCGTGTGAGTGAAGCAAGTTTGGTGTTCATGAAGCGAACTGGTGGTAACACGGGTTGAAACCAACCACTGATCCAGATCTTTCCATTTTAGTTGTATATTTCATTCAGAGAAGCATACCTAATGAATTCAGAGGAATTAATGCTATAAACAACCATCAAAATGGCCAGTGGCCAGTGACTATTGGAACTATAATAAAAAAAAACATGGACAATAGCTCTTTTCTTTACCAATGACTTAAGCAAACAGTACATATTTGCTACTTCCAGATCTGCCAAAACAAGTCTCTTCTGGCTCGGTTGTTGCATGTACAGAACTCAATACCATTCCTTGACTTAAATAACTGGCTTCATTGCAGTTGCATTTTGAATTCATGATTCCAAGCACTGGAAAAACCTAGGTCAGGAGAGGTAACAGATGATGTGGTTCTGTTTCTAACTGCATTTGGCATGAAATAAGTGTACCATCTATCTCTGGCTTGATTTAAATGTTGAGTCTTTAACAATTTCATGTTGAGAGTCTTCTATCTGCAGAAAACAAGCTGCTTAGTTTGGGAATATTTAATTATTTCCATTATGTGACTGATGGTGTTTGTGAGCTTGCCAGAGTACTGCAATGCAAAACATGGATTACGTTTTACTACAGGTTAAATAACAGCCTTGGTCAAGGATGATCTAGACGTGGGAAAGGTTCCTTTTTAGTATTGATGAATACACTATTGTTTGTTCCCTGTAGCATTCTACTTCTTAAGTGAATCAAATGCTTAATGACACATTAACTGAAAGAAAGTTATGTTGTTTATTGCAGAAAAATATATATTAAAAAATAAATAAATCTAGTCTTGGAAAAAATTCAAGCCAAGATGTACCCTGAAAATCAAAATGGATGGAGCTGGTTGTTAACACATTTAACATTATACTTCCTAAATATTTTAAATATATTACAACATGTTCAAACTCTCAAAGACTGAAGTACAGCATTCAGCAAAAATGTCATGAGGAGATACAATTCCAAAAATTATGAATCTATTCATTTCTGCAAAAATCATGTTTCTGAAGAAACCTTTTTTTTTTTCATTGTTCTTCAGGCTGAAAACCACTATTCAGGAGTTGTTCTTCATTTTCATTTTGCTGTTCTAAGCAGATGAATGAACCATTTCTAGATTCAATAGGCCCAAAGCTCCTGGACTGTATTTCTTAACCAGAATAAAATTTATGCTTCGTACCCTTTATACTCAGAAATGGGAATAATTTGGGCCTGTTGAGCAATTTCAATCTTTGTACAGTAATACAGAATGTGGACCTGTGCAAAATATGCCTCTTGTCATGTGTGGAAATCATTGTGAGGTTAGCAGCTACTTACTCTTCAAGGTAAGGGCAAGTGAATTAACAGGACAGTGGAAGAAAGGTCAGCCAATTATGAGCATCTACAGATAAAAGAGAATTGCCTAGATTTGTTTCAGGATTTTCTGATAGTTCTCCAAAATATCCACTTTTAATATAAAAAGATGGTAAGGTTGAGGATGGACAAGGTTTTTTTTTTTTTTTTAAGTTCCTAAATATGAATTAACTTTCTGGAGTTCTTAATGCAGTGTCTTAACAGAACAGTCTTTTTTGTCCTAAATCCTTGATTTACCTCTTCCATTGTGAAGTATACAAGATCTGAATTGTCATTTCACACTCGCTTTAAATAGCACGTGGGGCTGATGATAGAAGATGATAAATGAAAAAAAAAAAGGGGGGTGGGTAGATTAACTTCAAGAGATCCCACCTCTTCTAGTATTCCCAGGCATCAGGACTAAAAGCAGCACAGCCAAAGGAGTTCTGACTAGCAATATGTTTTGTTCAATGTATTGTTGTTGCACATCTCTACCTTTTTAATAAAGAGCCACTCACCTTGATTATATCTCATTCTTTAGGTGCAGCAGCCCACGGAAGAGATGTGATTCCGGTGACAGTGATCACCTCCTGAGCTGTCTGGGGAAAAATTAGAAATAAATGTCTAGCCAGAGACATAACAGCCATAAGGCAAAATAGTGCAGGAGAATGCACCATGTAATTGACATCCTTTATCTGAATCCAATCTTTAAAACCCAATTGTCATTTTGGAGTTGCTCTCCTTATCTTTCCCCATGCCCTGTTATAGGTATTGTCTTTCCATAATGAACATCACCTTTAGATCAAAGTTCAGCCGAGGACTTCTTGTCTCATTTAGAAAGAAGCAAGAGCCATAAAATATGAAAAGACATTAAGTTCATGATGGAAAGAGACAGGATCTAGTGCTAGAAACTTGAAACAGTTGCATAATAATTCTTTTTCTATGCGAACCCAGAGTGTTCTGATGCTGTATGAATGGGATAGAATTGGGAGAAGGGAGAGGCCAGAAAGAATTGGTTCTCAGCCATTTACTTCAAATAGAGAGTAATTTATAAGGCTGCTTTTTTGAGGAAAGCTTCAACAATTGAGAAATCAAGTAAGTATGAAAAAAGCTATGACTAATTATACCTGTGCTATACTTGGTTAATTCCTTGGTCTATCTAGCACTGGGTTCTTTGAAGAATTGTATGGTCTATGAAAGTACATCAACACTAAATATGTAAATGTATTCTCAGGAACTTGTATTGAGAATAATTCTGAAATCTTCTCTACATCCCTTCCATGATAAACAAAATATTTAAAGGTACTGTTTTATGCTCTGTCTAACTGGTTCTGCTTATCCACTTTCTTGCTTTGTTTGTTTGTTTGTTTGTTTGTTTGTTTGTTTACTGTTTTGGTTGCTATACAAGTTATACTTACCAAGGAATCCATTCAGTGTTTTGAAAAGTCTGCCTTGCATCTGTAACTACATTGCTAGGGGGACTGAAATAGAAATACAGTGTGTCCATTTAAGATCCATTGATTTAGCTGTGAATGTTAACACACTCTTAATATATAAGCCACAGAATTTAGCTACAATTTACCTTATACCTTTTATTTTCAACATACATATTTACATGCCATCATTCAATTCTCTTTCAGGGTAAGCAATAATATAAAACAAAATATTAAAAAATAATCCGAAATTGCAGGTGGAAGATAATAGAAACTTGGTTTTGTCTACAAGCATTGGCCACCCTTAGCATAGCTTTGGTCAGTCAAGAATTTCATAGTACACTTTTTAATAAATCTGACAAAGAGTAGACAAAATTACAGTCCTTGCTAATTGTATGGGCACAATATCAGTTAATTTAGTCATATTTTGAGCATTATGATACAAGTGCAGCCAAAGAATTAGAAATGGAAGAATTCTGAGAATTAAAGATGTAAAAATAATGTTAGTTAAAAAAGCACATTTTTGTCACAGATTATTAAAATTAAAATGAACTTTATATTAAACACCTTTCTTATATTTCTAATTAAATCTCTAATTAAACTCCAAATGTTCTTTTGGTGTGAAAATTGAAATTACAGTAAAAAAAATAACAGAAGAATATCCATTTGCCTTTTCAGTTTTGGTAACATTATACATAATGACATGCACTTTGTAAATACATTTTCTATATGTTATTTTTGTTAATATAATGTATTCTTATAGGAAAGTTTTCCTATATCTGCATTTTAATATATGTCTGTGTGTGTGTGTGTGTGTGTGTGTGTGTGTGTGTGTGTGTGTGTTTTCCTCTAGCCAGGTTTTCCCTATGTAACCAAGGTTTTTCTGCAGCCCTAGCTCAGTAGAATCACATCCACTCGATTCTGGGCTTTTTTCTTTTCTGGTAGCCAGCAAGTTCTTCCTGCTAGGTGGGAGTCCACCTAGCAGGAAGAACTTGCTGGCTACCAGAAAAGAAAAAAGCCCAGAATCGAGTGGATGTGATTCTACTGAGCTAGGGCTGCAGAAAAACCTTGGTTACATAGGGAAAACCTGGCTAGAGGAAAAACACACATAAACATTATGAAGAAGTAAGAATGTGTGTGTGTGTGTGTGTGTGTACAGTTAATATTTCGGGTTTCTTCCCATGTAATTGTGAACATATCCCTAAAAGGGTAGAAGCGACGTTTCTGAGAAACCCTAAAGACAAAATAGAATTAGAAGATCAAGGCATATACGAAATCCCGTGTGCTTCCTGCCCATCAACATACATTGGACAGACCAACAGAAGAATGAGTGTGTGCATCGAGGAACACAAAAACTCAATACAAAAGCAAGAACACATATCATCATTAGTTCAACACATAAATACAACAGGACATAATATTAATTTTAATAACACAAAAACAATTGCAAAAATAGAACATCTCAATGGCAGAATAATCAGAGAGGCCATTGAAATAGAGAAAAGACCATATTGCATGAATAAATGTGATGACACTTCACGTCTGCCTACTATTTGGAAACCTGCTCTCATAGATAGACGAATCTTAACACAAAATATAAAACATAGATCAAGTGTTAATCAAAAGGTCTGTATGGAAACAAGTTCCAGCCAAATCACATTCCAGCCAGCCACAAAGATGAAGTGCTGCCACCTGGTGGAGAAAAACAGACCATACAGCCGAAGCCAAGCCAATAAACACAAACTGAGACTCCCAACCAATCAGAATGAAAAGGTGGAGCCATCCCAGACTACCAGCACCAGATTTGAAATAGTAACGGCAGTTACAGCAAAAGACCCTTCACATAAGCCTGATGATGGCAGATGAAATTCTGTCGAAACGTCGCTTCTACCCTTTTAGGGATATGTTCACAATTACACGGGAAGAAACCCGAAATATTAACTGTACACACATATATACCCGTGAAAACTTACATAGACAAATACACACACACACACACACACACACACACACACACACACACACACAGAGTATGTAGGTCTTTGGTTATTCGGGTTTTCTCCCACATAAAATTGGAAGTGTCTTGGCGACATTTCAATGAAGTCTCATTCGTCATCTTCAGGCTGGTGTTTTTGGCTTCGTGCTTCTGGGAGTATAACCAAAGACCTACATACAAACACCTGCGAAAACCTCAGAAAACATACATACACACACACACACACACACATATATATATATATATGCAAAAAACACCTGAGATTTTAATTTTTTGCATATACACACCCGCGAAAACTTAAGAAGACATATATATATGTCTCTGCTTCTCTTCTGATGTTAACACTCGAGTTTCTCTCAGTGCAGGTCCCCAAATACTTGATAACCTAGAGGTGTCATCCCGTCTGTTCATATTCTGCGGCCTCTTTTCAATTTCGATGGCCTCCCTGATTATTCTTTTGTTGAGATGTTCCTCTTTCGCCACTGTTCTGGTTTTATTAAAATCAATATTGTGTTCCGTGGCCTTCATGTGTTGTACCAAAGAAGAAGTTTGCTCTTCTTTCATCACTGCATTTTTATGTTCTTCTAAACGCACACTTATTCGTCTATTTGTCTGTCCAATATAAGATGACTGACAGGAGGCACATGGCACTTCATATATACCCTGGTTTTCCAACTCAATTTTATCCTTAGGGTTTCTCATCATCATCAATATTTTTCTATCTGTACGGAACACTGTTTTTATTTTTTGTTTCCGTAATATCTTACTAATTTTGTCAGTGGTCCCTTTTATATAGGGGAGGATGGCAGTTCCCATATTCTGTTCTTCTTCTTGGGTTTTGCTCAAGAAGAATCCTTTCCCCTCTACAGCAGACAGATAATAATAGAGAACCTGAGAAAGTTAGGCCTGTAACACGTAGCCAAACAGCCAGGATGAGGAAGCAGGAAGAAAAACTGCTGTACTCCAATCACAACACAGAGTTACAGGCTAACTAGCATACGTCAGCAGCAGCAAACATAGAAAAGCGACAGCAACACACCCACAGCTTCTAAACTAGATAAGAGCCTGAAGATGACAGGGTTGTGAGCCTGTTGAAACGTTGCTATAAGAAAAACTTAAGGTACTGGTAGGATTTTAGCTAAGGTTTTAAAGGGCCTTGCAGAGTGCTCTGTAAGGATTTTTAGAAGATTTTAAGCTAGGATTTTAACCAGAATTTTAAACATTTTAACTAACTTATTTAACATGACGCGGGAAAACACCCGATATATATATTCAGTTAAAGAATGAATAACTATAAGGAGGAATTTCTTTTTGTGGACTAGTTTTTCTTTTATAGAACTAGGGTGGAATAGTTCTATAAATTTTACATTTAACTGTAAAATTTGATGTGCAATACAGATGGTACCTCTGGGCAGAATGTACTATATGAAATATTTGCAGAAGATTAAAAACCTAATGCATTTTAATCCAGTGGATAAAATGTCCCATAGCATGAAACCTCACTAGTCACTGATCACATTTTGGTACCTTGACCTAGCTATGTTAACAGCCAATAAACAGCTGAATCCAATTTGGTTTTGACAGAAGGAATTTGATACAAAATACAAAATACCACAATGGTTAATTGGAGGTCATTACAGTCTGCATTTTAAATAGGAATTCGTACATTCATGACAAATCTAATTCCTTCACCAATGTATAGTTTTGGAACAATAAATAAAGTAGAAAAACAGAAGATCATGATCTAATCTTCTAGCTGATCTTTGCTATAAATAAAATCTTTATTCCTATGTGCATTAAAGTTGTGTGCAAAATTGGAACTTGTTGTCACTTTCCTAAGAGAAAACAAAATCGTGGAAGGAAATGCATTTTGAAATAAAACATTTTTTTTTCTGAAACAGATGAGGAAGAAAAGATTTCAGACTAGATAGAATCAACCTATATTTGATGGATTTTTGTACAATTTTTAAATTGCAAACTATGCCACAATATTTTGTACAAAGAGGATTTGGCAAACAAGTTTCCAACATGCATGTAAGTTTAGGATTGCAAGAAGACCATGTTTGTATTAACCTCCATAAACATATTATAAGCCTCTGCCATTTCTTTATGTAAGACAAAGAAAAAAATCCAGAGTTAAAATCTAGTTTCTTGGCAGGCTGTCTAATTTTAATCATTTTGATATGATATCCTTTTCTTTATATCCTTCTAAGTAAAAAAGAAAATAACAACCCAACAATCTCTAAATAAATTAAGCCATATGTTTGTTGATATACATATTTATTTAGTAACATATTATCCAGTGTTCCAATGTGAAACCCATTGCAGATGACAGAACAGAGTTAAAAAAAGAAAAGAGGAGGGGAAGGTTGTTTTATTCTGCCAGATAGCCTACTCCCTGGTTATTTAGGGTTTTATATGCCAAAAGCAAAAATTCATACTTGTCTTAGCAGATAACAGGTAGACAGAACTGTTGCTTTGATATTGGCTTAATATGTACATGGCAAAAGGCTTGATATAACAACTTCCAGACTGAATATAAAGGTAGTTTTGCATGCTACAATTACTCATCAGATTAAGATAATCAGATTATTTTATTAAGATTAATGTTAGAGTATCTTGGTCTAGGAAGGAATGTAGCTGACCACAGGAAACTGAGTTGAGGAATCATTTTGGGACTCTATACATTGATGCACGGGTGTAAAACTCGATTGTGTCACATGACATATCGTAACGTATCACAATGTTTTTTGCCGTTGCAGAGCTGGGATGGGCGTGGCCTGCGCATGACTCATCTGGCCCATGGGCCGCCAGTTTGCCACCCCTGCACGGATGCATCTAGGAGCAGTATATTTATTTTTCCTAATAGAATGCCATACCATTTGGAACAGGCAGTTTTCCTGATTTCCTTATCAGGCTACTATCTGATCTGTTAGAGTTTCAACTTAGATAGTTATCCCTCATCTACTCTATCTCTACCTCCTGACATTGATTCAAGATTTGTCTTGATTCAGAAGTTACAGAGAGGAAGAGCTATCATCATACTCATCACAACTCAAAATGGCCTCATCTACATGTAAAATACTTCACTGGGACAAATGGTGTTTGTGCAAACCATAATACAGCTGCCAAAGGTCAAACTGATCAATACAACTCCCCGAAGCCACTTGTATACTTTAGGTAGAAGTGAAAATCATTGAGAAGTTGCTAACTTCAAACTCATGTAGTTGATTCAGGAGGAAACTGGTTAATAGTATTAAAATCTATGGAAAGGTAAAGGAGTGTCAACAGAATTGTATTACTTGCTTCTGTTTTATAGAAAGTCATAAAGTCATTCATCAATATGGCCAAGGAGGATTCTGTCCCCATACTGTTTCTGAACACAGTCTGGAAGGGGTTGAGATAATCCAGATCCTCCATGAACATTAACAGTTACCCAGAAGCCAGCTTCCATATTTTACTCTCCACATACTGAAAAAGGTTGAGGCATAGTCCAGGGAAGGATTTTCCAGGTGTAGCCAAACCAGTGCCTTGTTTTAGGGCTGTCATACCCCTCTGAATTTACAATTTATGCAAAGATAACCAAATAAGAGAATAGCAGAGTTTGAAAGAAACTTGGAGGTCCTCTAGTCCAGTGATGGTTAATCTTTTCAGCACTGAGTGCTGAAACTGGAGTGTGTGTGTGTGTGTGTGTGTGTGTGTGTGTGCATGCACGTGTGCACACATGCGTGTGCCAGAACCCGGAAGAGAACAGCTGGCCGGTGCGCATACACACTGGACCAGCTATCCGGCATGCATGCGCACGACAGGACCCAGAAGAGCAGCTGGCGATGGCGTGCATACCCACAGAGAGGGCTCTGCGTGCCACCTGTGGCATGCATGCCATAGGTCTGTCATCACGGCTGAATTCTAACCCCCTGCTCAAGCAGGAGACCCTATACCATTTCAGATAAATGAAAACCTCAATTGTTGAAACACCCAGAACTTCTAAAGGCAAGTCATCCCACTGATTGATTGTTTTAACTGTCAGAAAATTTCTCCTTAGTTCTAAGTTACTTCTCTCCTTGGTTAGTTTCCATCCATTGCTTCTTGTCTTGCCTTCTGCTGCTTTGGAAAATAGTTTGACTCCCTCTTCTTTGTGGCAACCTCTCAAATATTGGAACATTGCTATCATGTCACCCCCTATTTCTCCTTTTCACTAGACTAAATGTACCCAATTCCTGCAACCGTTCTTCATATGTTTTAGTTTTCAGGACCCCAGTCATCTCTGCACTCTTTCCAGGGTCCCAGCATCTTTTTTTTTTATTATTGTGGTGACCAAAATTGGATGCAGTATTCTAAGTGTGGTCTTACCAAGGCATTATAAATTAGAAGATAAATGAAAAGATATAGAAAGTCAAAGGTAAATTAACCATTTGCCAAACCTGTCCAGACAAACCTTCCTCTGAAATAAAATACAGAGGGATTAAGATCACATATGAAATCTGGACAGTTACACAATTTTGTAGACTTTATTCAACTTTTAAAACTGAAAGCGAACCTGGAACGTGATGATCAGTGAATGTCTGAGCAGATGATGATGATGGTGATGATGATGATGATTTATTGACATCTCAATAAATACTGCACCAAAGGTAGCATAGCATACAATGAGAGATACAGTTATGTGTCTATATTCCCAAAATGTCTTCCTATAAAAATGTGTTTTCATTATTCCTAGTATTATTTTTCTTCTTCTTTTTATGGATATTATGAGCAGCAACTGATTATTATGCATTAATGAATTTTAATGGTAATAATATCTGATTCAAATTTTTTTTTACAGTTTTTAACCCAAGATTTGTCTGATAGTTGCTTTGCTGCTCAGAGGGAAGTTATTCTTGCATGGCCATTGTAATTGTTTCTGTCAGGATAATGGAAACCTTATGGATGTTTAGCAACATACCTCTGAGAGCATGTAACCTTGGAGATATGTGTAATGGACCTTTGGATAATGGAAATTCTGCACATCACACCTAAAACACTAGAGGACTGTTTTCCCCTCCCCTCTTTCTAATAGCTGTGTTCATTCCAGAACAAAAACTTGCCCTTGGCAAAACAATTTTCTTACATTAATGTTTATATGCAGCACATGAACAAGATATCCTTCAGAACTGTCACATCGTCATTGGCACAAAAGTTTTGTCATTCACGAATGACAGAAAATTATGTTAATAAAGTATCTTGGGTAATAAAAGGGTATTTGCAAAATATTTAAAATAAATATTAAACAGAGGCTCCTTGAGAACGAAGTGACATTATGAAGGGTAGATTGCATGTGGAGCGAAGGCATGGATGGATCTATGTCATTTCAGAAGCTGTCATTTGAAAGCATACACAATTTTTTTTACTCCTCTTGTTGTACAGAGTCAAAAAAGTAGACCTTTCCCAGAGTAGGTGGCAGGAATAACTAGACCTGGTTTTGCATTCAGGGATGTTAGGATTTTTATAAACTGGCCTAGAAGAACATTTAAAAACCCTTCTTCCAAGCAGACACAATTCAAAATGAAATACCTTTCTTTGTCTGACTTGAGAGTTCTTATACAGGATCAATTGGAAAATTGAATCTTGGATCTTCCTTACCAAAGCTCAGAAATATAAAAGTTAACAAAGTTTGTGTGTGTTTGTTTGGTTCTTCAAAATAGTATTCACTCCTGGGGATTGCTGGAATGAATCCCTGACGTTTTGGTAGAAAGATTTTCTGAAGTGGTTTCTCATTGCCTCCCTCCTCTTGCTGAAAGAGTGTGACTAGACCAAACTCATTAAGCAACTGAGATGTGTTGAAAGCACATCACAAGCTCCTGGTATCTAGCCTGGTGACTTAATCTCTGCACCAAACTGGTTCTTTAACAAACCCTATGCCAATCTTCAAACACAAAAGGATAGCTGATAACCTGCAGGCTTGCACATAGACTCTTAATGAGAAAGAGTCATATAAAAGCAATGCTGTTAAACTAGCAAATATAAAATCGGGATATATATGGTTCATAGAGAAACAAGGAAAACCAAGGAAAGACAGAAATCAGACAAATCAGATTCCAAAACAACTCACCACAGTCAGCTCCACTAATTAGTGACTGATCACCTGGATTAATAATGCTTTATTTGTTTAATAAAACTGAACATAAAGAAAAAAAATAAAAGAAAAACTATAAATAAAAATGGTAAAAACTGCAATAGCAATAAAATACATTTTATATATAAAGGATATTTGTCATATACTGAAATTTTTCATTTTGTGTCTTAAGGCAATTTGTACATAAAGCAGCATTACCATCAGGTCTTGAATCCACTGGGTAATTGGAAAAATTATCTCCTCTTTGAAATATCAAATAACTAATATATTGACAATAATTAGGGAATGGGGAATCCATTTCTATTATCCATGTTAATTTCCATATAGCAGGTATGTTGCTCAAAATAACGTATGCATCCATAAATATTAAAGCTTGTCTTAAAGGCAGATTAATCTATGTAATTACTTATTTTGCATTATTTTGATTGTATCTCCAATAACACCATGACTTATTCAATTCTTTTATGCATAATTGAATGAGGTTCAGTAAATCCAAAGTGCTATTGTTTGTTGAGCTGTAATTTGAAATCAAGTTAGATTTTTGTTGGTTAAGAATAAAAACAACATTTTCTCATTGGTTAGAAAAATGTGGTTATTCTATTCATTCATTCAGTCTTTCAAATGTGCCTATCAGATTGATTTATCAATAACAGTTATTTAAAAAGAGGGATTGGGTGCCTTAATAATCCCTTCTAATAATTTAGTTGATTCTAAGACTGAATGTGATGCAGGTAATTCAGATCAAGATGTTAATAAATGTTGTAATTGTAAATATTCTCTATGGAGGACACCTTTTAACATAAAGAACAATAAACATTCATCATTATCTCCCTCTAATTGCTCTAATGTAAGAATCCCAGCATTTATCTAAATATTCTCTATAAGTGTTTTCTTTAAAAAAGGCAATTTTGTTATAAAACTCATAGTATCAATTTAGTGTGAGAAAAAAGGTTCAAAACACAGACACTACAATTTATGTTACAATTGTAATCAATATAATAACAAGAATAGATACACTAGATTTATTATATTTTGACTAAAGTCTTATATATGTATATAAGGAAATGGCCCAGGAAATACAATTTCGACTAAATTAAAGGTCCAGTCTAAAGGTATACATAATTACAAATTATGACTCCATTATTGAAAATGCCAGCTACTCTTTTTTTTTTTTTTTTGAAAATATGTTCAGAGTCAAAGAACCCCTTACAAGTTTATGAGGAATTCCATGCAAAACATAAAGCATTCTAGGAATTATATTGATTTTTGGAGTATTTATCTCACCCCAGAGAGTAAGATTTTGTGACTTCCACCTAACAAGAGAAACCTCCTTCAATATATTGTTGGTGTTCAATGAAACATTTGAGAAACTGTGCTTGACATAAGACACATAAATAATTGAGAAATTCAGTACATACTGTGCAATGGTGGAATGCTGCCAGCTTAACAACTAGTTCGGTGAGCGCACACTTCACACATGCACATGTGCTTTCCACATGTGTGTGCCTAAAGTGCTTTCATGCAGTATTGAAAATGAAGCATTTAGAAGCTCAGCTGCTTACCTTCCAAGTCAGCAATGGTAAGTAGAAGAGCAAAGTGGGGGGGGGGGGGAATCAGCTGTGCTGCGCGATTGAGATGAGCTACAAAACAGGAAATAAAGGACAGGATAGAGCATGGGTGGGTGGGCGGAGCCAACTGCTCATCAGAGCTACCAGTTTGGTCGAACCAGTCTGAACTGGCTGAATTCCACCTCTTATACTGTATACAAAAAATGATATATTAATGTATGAATAAGTAAATTTTAAATAAGCCTTTCTTGGCTGACGGTGTTGGTCCATATCTTCCTTTTGCATATCGTCTTTCTTGTTATAGAATGTGGAGGTATAACATGGGAATAACTGAGATCATTTCTCTTTGCTAAGAAAAACTGTTGCTTTGGTCAAGAAAGGATAAAATACTCCATTTCTGATGTCCAGGGTCCAGCCAACAAATCTATGCTTGAATCCATCTTCTTAAAGAACTTACTAGTACACTCATAAAATCTCATACAATACTATAGACATTTACTTTTTGAAACTAATTTAAAATACATGTTCAATTTCATAGACTAATAGGGGATGGGGGAGCAGATTGTTAGTTTTTGAACCTCCAGTATGGGTGTATTTTGTTGCGTTCATTGGGGTTACTGTTGTTTTTATATGGTGTGTTTGCCACCCAGAATTTTTCAGGGAGATGGATGGACTTTACAAATTTGATGAATAAATAAATAATAGAATGCAGTATTGTCCATGAAGACAAAATATCTACTGGGCTTGATTGGGATCCTACAATCATAATTTTCTTTATGTATTTTGTAAATGCATAAAATGAGAATAGGTTTTTATACTTGTGAATTATTTTATTTTATTTTATTTTATTTTATTTTATTTTATTTTATTTTATTTTATTTTATTTTATTTTATTTTATTTTATTTTATTTTATTTTATTTTATTTTATTTTATTTTATTTTGGACTTGGATGGCTGACAAAGATGAAGGATCCTCAGAGCTGAGCCCCCATCCTAACCCACTGACTTTGGTGAAGAAATGGGTCTTCATAATCTTCAAGAAGGCTAAAAGGGTAGGGTTCCCTCAGATCTTGGGGCAGGGGGGAGGCTGTTACACATCCACAAAATAACAAACTGACCAACTGAAACTCACAATGTATTAATATATGTTTTGTCATTGCCTGTAGATTGAACTATAAACTGATGGCTTTCATATTTACATGACTTGGTACATCTAGCAAATGATCTGCCCCCTTCATTAACTTTGGCATGCATTTTTGTTTTGCAGAGAGCACGTTGAATCCAGATATGAAAGGGATTAATCAAAGTCCTGTTGGGAAAGTCTCTAAAGTCTCATAAATTTAGAGACTTTCCCAACAGGGCTTTGATTAATCCTTTTTTCAACTAGGTCTCCAATTCAGGTCCATTATACTCCAAAAGCATCCTTCTTACCTCTCTGCTCCTGGAGCATCAATAGTCAAACAGGATTAAATTTACATCTTTCTGTGGCAGCTGGAAGACACCTTTGAGACACCTTTGAAGACAGCTCTCTCTTCAGAAGAGACTACAGAAGAGATCTACATAACACTAATGTCTTAACTCTACAATTGATGGATATACTTTGTTTATTGAACCTTCCTTCCTTCCTTCCTTCCTTCCTTCCTTCCTTCCTTCCTTCCTTCCTCCCTCCCTCCCTCCCTCCCTCCCTCCCTCTTTCTTTCTTTCTTTCTTTCTTTCTTTCTTTCTTTCTTTCTTTCTTTCTTTCTTTCTTTCTTTTTTTCTCCCTTCCTCCCTTCCTCCCTCCCTCCCTCCCTCCCTCCCTTCCATTTAGTTTTGTTTAGAGCAAAGTTATATGCTTTTTGAAAGTATGACGTTGCAAAATGTTCACAGATATTTTTGTTGCTGTTGAAATAATGTTTGTAAGATACTGTACCAAAAAGTCAGTTATGGTTTAATTTCTCATTAAAGTCAAGGAACTATAGTCAGAAAGCAGAAGTAATTAGGAGTCAACTTTCCATGTTGCCTAGCAACTAGGCGATAAAGCTAATATAGTTGGTGTTGATCTTCTTATGTATGTTCTAATTAAGTTCATTCTAGTATTCTCTGATTATGTCAGGCTTTTTTTCCCCAAAAAAGAAAAACTAAATTAAACTAACCCAACTTTACTAAGTTCTTAACTTTTGGAAATTGGTTGGCCTTTTCAGATGTTTAGCCAATGCTATTTATTCTGACAAAATATCCCACATGTTAGGGCTGCACAGACTTTGAAGATGATTCCAAGAAAGTGCTTCAACCTTTACTTGCACCAGTAAAGCATATCAAAAGGGGGTGGGTTTGATTACACAATCACAGTCACAGTCTTGATTCATTAAAACAGCCCAACTTTTGTGTGCAAGCAAAAAAAATGGTTGTTGAAAGAGCTTTTATTTATGTATGATATATTTATTGCCCTTTAAAAAAAGAATCAGTGTAGTTCATTTAGTATAAAATGGAAAGAGGAGGAGTAGTCCTGAAAAATTGGCCATTAAGAATAACTTATCACTTGTCCAACTTCATATTTAATGGTTAAAATATTAAAAGAAGTCCAGCATGATCACAAGTGGTCACAATACCTCTTCCTTTCACTGTGTTGTCATATTGCTTCAGGCTGAAGAGTCTACAAATTAAAAGTTAGCAATCCGTAGATGGATAAATGAGATTTACAATCTCCTTTTCCTTTGATGGCACTGTGATAATTGATTCTTACATAATATTTACTCTGAAGTTCCAGAAATGAGCCCCATTAGTGATGCAATGGCTGATGATAATGAAGTTCTATCGACTCTATGAATGTGACTAAGTGGTGTCATTCCCTTATTTTCTATGATATATTATTGCTCTGAGTCATATGAGCACAATTACTGTTGACCATAATTGCTGTAGTACTTGGTTATTTAAGTCAACATTAGTATCATCAAGGGTCTCTCTACAGTGTCATAATTACTCCCATAAAACTGTCACAGATCTGAGGCCTTTCAGTTGTATTTCAGGTTAGCAAATGCAGTTGAAAGCAGCATAGTGCTTCAGCACACATGTTGAGGAAATCTAAAGTATCATTCAATGATTTACCTTGAAAGTTGGATAAAATGCCAATGATTTGCAGTTCTCCTGATTTGAGGAGATGTGAATGTTTCATTGGAGGTTCATCTAGTTTAGTGGTTAAGGCACCAGATTAGAAATTGGGAGGCCATGAGTTCTAGTCCTGATTTAGGCACAAAGCCAGTTAGGCAACCATGGACCAACCCTTCTCTCTCAGCACTAGGAAGAAGGCAATGGCAAACCAGTTTGAACAAAACTGCAAGCATGAGACAATTGCCAGAATTGATGCGAAGGCACCAAAAAACAAAACAACAACAAAATCTCTCCAATCACAGGCTAGCAGTGGCCTTTTTAATGTTCATGAAAACAATCCTAAATAGCATCAACCAGCTTATCCAAATATAAGGTATAACATATGTTATTTGAGAATGTCAGTTGGCCTACATGCTCCTGATCTCGACCCAATTCATTTGTTAGCTGGTTGGTTTTCAAAATAGCTATTGCTATTGAACAAAATAATGGATAAGTAAGAATAAGTAAGAGTAATACTCTTGCAAAAATGCATCCGTAAGTGGATTAATCATGTACAATATTAGGTTTGAATGGTCTGCCCCGACTAGGAATGGTATGTGCTTTGTCAGGGAAAAATCTTGAGAGATGGAGAGGCAATTGATTGGAGAGCTGCCCCATAAATTATTGGTCTGAAAGAATAATGATGTGACAAAAAGCTATATAAGTCTGATCCAGATGCAAGTCATTTGAATGGCAATGAAACAAAGTAGCTAGGGAATATTGTGGAAAGAAGTCTCAGAAGGGAGAATACAGGTATTCAAGGAGAGAAAGGGAAGGAGGAACAAGCTGAGACAGTGCCTTATGGGACTTCAGCAATTTTTTCTGGTTCAAGAAACATACAAAGAAATGATGAATGGGCATTTGAGAAGTGGCACATCTCTTATGAAAGACTCAGTATAAAGCTGTTTGAAAAAGGAACTGTATTGGGGGGGGAATCTTAGATTACTCTGGGGCTCTAGCTGCTCCAGATTAACTCAATAACTGCATATAATTTTGATTCTTTGGTCAATGGGAATCCCTAAATCAGTCACACTATGCCAATGGTTTGTGTAATAACTAAACTGTGCACAACATCTGCACGTTATTTTTTGAATAAATGAATCACAGTAATTTAGTTTGCAACTGAATCATTTGGGTGCTAGTAAACTTCACTGGTAAAGGAAAAGATGCATAAAACAAAAGATATATTAAAAGGAAAGATGTACATAAAAAATAATAAAAGTAATGAGTAGCTAAATGCCTCTTCAGTTAATTATGTCATTACTTTATACAATATATATATATATATATATATATATATCTGCTGTTTTTATAGCAGCATGAGACAAATTATTTAATCAAATTATATTTAATTAGGCAAAATAATTATAGTGCAAAACTGATCAGTTTGCAGTGAGGAAAAAGAATCTTTTAAAATATGATTCTGAGATCATTTTGTATACTTCAGCTTTATCTGATTGTATCAATTACACAATAGGAATTATGTTTGTGATGGCAATTTTTTTCCTGTGTATAGAACTTCTGTGAATCTTAATTTTTTAATGTGTTGAGTATCTTTCTAACTAACTTAGGGATAAACAACCTTGGTCTCCAAAAGCCATGAATGTTTCCTTTAGTGTAGCAAATTACCACTAAATCAAGAGTATCTGCATTGGCTTCAAAATGGTGGGTGTGAAAAAAGGAATTGAAGTCCCATCCCCTGAATTATAAGTTTAACATAATGGAATAAAAAGAAACATATTCATAGAAACTCACCAAAATTTAACAAACACATACTGGATGCAGAATAATGGTTGCCTGTTTTGGATACCCACAGTCAGTGAGTGATATGTCTCTTCTCTCTCTCTTTGTTATTCTCTGCTTTCTCTGTCTCTTTGTCTCTGTCTCTCTCTCTTTCTCTCTCTCTCTCTCTCTCTGTGTGTGTGTGTGTGTGTGTCTGTGTATGAGAGAGAGAGGGAGGAAGGGGAGGAAGGGAGGGAGAGGGGGAGAGAGAGGGAGAGGGGGAGAGAGTGGGGGAGAGAGAAGACTTGTATATATTTACATGGAGAGGTTGAACTTTGCAAAATATACCCATTACCACTGGAACAAAATAGACCTTTGGGAATCATAGGAAATCTACTTCTACCGTCCATGCCCCAAGTCCTATTGACTAAGAGATGAAGATGTAGAAAAACTGGTGAAGTTATTATATCTAACTTACAGAAATGATGAAGATATAATAATGTTTGTCTCACTTTCCACTCATTAATCATCCATTTATTCTTTGGTTCTGTGAGGGCCACGTATGGTGCAAAATGTAATTCATTATTACATTTAAATAATATACACTGTATGTTCACTTTTCAGGTTTTCTCCATATTATGAGGTCCAGTTGAGAGCAATGATGCCTCATAGATGAATATTTTTTGCATTTAACTTGAATAAAACTAATAAAAGCCTCATAGAAGGCACATGAAATACTGATTTGACAAATTTATCATATAACATTGTATACTTTGTATCGTCACACAATTCGTAGCTCCCAACTTAAGGTCATCACAAAATAATTCCATATCTGTTTTCAACATTTGATGGATATTTTTCCAGTTGTTTATGACGTGTTTGATATTTAAATACATACAAATTAATTTAAATTGAGAATGAGAAGTTTGATTAAGTGATTTGAACTTCAAAAAACTCTCATTAGCCACAATTAAGCATCCATAATACATTTTAAGACTGTGATTAACTTCAAAAGATTGTTTGTAATTAATGCTTTAAATTAAATTGAATTTTGTATGATGTATTACAAAAGAAAATATGGATTCATGAGTTAGTGAACTCAGCCTTTAAACACAATTGCTTCTTAAAATGCACACTCAAATGGCGTGCATTAATGGTGCATTAAAATTCGCAGGTCATTCTTATCATTTAAACATGCAGTACCACCCATGAAGTTCCAAAATTGTTTCTTAAAAAAATCTTTTTTTGTCTAATAGATTAATTTTCTTGTATCAAAGGAATAAACTGAATCATGTAGAAATAATTTTTATTGCGATATGCATTGAATTCACAATTATTTTCTTTAGGGATAAATATAAATGGAAGTCCATTAGATTTGGAGTTGGCTGTTGAGCAGAAATCTATTCTTTTCTGTAAGCAGAATGAAGTTACAGACCAGAGAAACTTGATGGTAATATATCCAGGGTCCATATGGGGATTCCCATTGCATAGCTAGCTAGCTATAGATAGATAGATAGATAGATAGATAGATAGATAGATAGATAGATAGATAGATAGATAGATCAATAGATAGATAAATAGATAGATTTTTATATGGTAAAAAAAAAACCCTCTAAATCAGCAATTACTGAAATTTAGTTGGAGAATGCTCCAGGAACTGGGGAAAAGAAGAATCTACACATTGATGAATACAGAGATGTCCAATAGAAATTGCAATGATGGGGGGGGGAAATGTAAGTTCCAATGTATGTTGGAACAATAGTACACTTACAGCCTTTTGTAATTGTGTTCCAACACCAGATATAAGTTTCCATTGCAACATTGTGATACATCTTTCATTATTAGCCTCCTATCGCCTACACTTGTGGATAAGCATTGTGTCCTCTA
This sequence comes from Pantherophis guttatus, assembly GCF_059756535.1. NCBI lineage: Eukaryota > Metazoa > Chordata > Lepidosauria > Squamata > Colubridae > Pantherophis > Pantherophis guttatus. Next base: position 99,640,331 of record NC_142065.1, on the reverse strand, counting down.
AATATCATGATATCTCAAAAATATAAATAAAATAAAATTGGAATTCAATTAAAATAATTATCTTCAGATTATAAAGACAAATATGTATTTTAAAAGAAGATATGTATTAAAGCCAATAATCATAAAGTCATGAAATATAGATGACAAAGGAAAAGAGGAAGAGACATTTGTTTTCTTTCCATCTGTGTGGAGTGGTGATAAGGGGATTTTTGTTTCTGCGAATCTATGGCAGCTGGCACCTATCCTTGGTCCCATAAGATGACACTGGCTGAAAAAGGGAACCTGGAAAACACCCATTTTGTGTAATGCAGTGCTATTACCAGAAATATCAATATAACTTACTAGAGTTATATACTGCCCCATATGATTGACAGTGCTCACTAGGCAGTTTACAGAATCAGCATATTGCACCGAACAATCTGGATCCTGATTTTATTGACCTTGGAAAGATGGAAGGCTGAGTCAACCTTGAGCCAGTCAGGATCAAACTCCAGGCAGTGAGCAGACTTAGTCATACTGTGCCCCCATGGCTCATGGAAATAACTGGAAATAGGCAGTCCTACAAATTGGTGGGGAATTGATAGGATTAAGAAAATGCAGAACTTTTCTGCCAACACTGTTTTCACCAGATGATAACATGAAACTTTACATATAATATCATAATCTTGATGACCAAATGAATATGGATTTTGTTTTCTTTTAGTTGACTTGCCTGTGTCTATGTTAAGAACAGGATTTCTAATTCCAAAATTCAGCACATTATGTCTGGTTCTAAATATCTTTAGTATTAAATTTCCCATCATATATAATGATGCATTATCAGCTCCTGTATCAATCAATATTGTTTTTTAAAGGAGCACAGTTGTGCTTGTTGGTTTGTTAGTAATTTGTCCTTCATGGACTATAGCAGGAAGACAGAAGTAAGAGAAATGATTGCGAATCAAGGCCAATGCTTGGGTACTTCAAACAAAAAAAGGAGTATTCCAAAGGTGCCAGAGTGATTGGAAGAACAAAATACTTATGTATGAACTTTAATTTAAATTGCTGTTCTAGTTTAATAATCAAGACCTGAATTCATCAGTAAGAATAACATGAGAGGGATGGACAGCACAACTGGGCCAAAATTAAGCATTTTTGTAACTCACCAAATTCATTTGTGGTAATGAAGAAGATAGTTGTCTGAATCTGATGGAAATTAGCTGTCTTAACATTGGATAACTGTAAAAGAAAGAAAGAAAGAAAGAAAGAAAGAAAGAAAGAAAGAAAGAAAGAAAGGAAGGAAGGAAGGAAGGAAGGAAGGAAGGAAGGAAGGAAGGAAGGAAGGAAGGAAGGAAGGAAGAAATAAAGAAAGAAAGAAAGAAAGAAAGAAAGAAAGAAAGAAAGAAAGAAAGAAAGAAAGAAAGAAAAAGGTCTAAATGTGAGGCTATAAAAGAGAGATAAAAAATTAAATACCTTACAGCAGTGGTGAAATGTAAAATTTGTTACTACCGGTTCTGTGGGCGTGGCTTGGTGGAGGGTAATGTGACTGTATGGGTGTGGCCCAATTTTTTTTTTTTACTTTTAAAAGCATTTTTCTACAACCTCTTCAGCTGAAGAGGTTGTAAACAAAATGGTTTTAAAAGGCTCTGACGATCCCAGCTGAGTTGCCTGATCGTCAGAGGCTTTTGTTTTTAAAAGAAAAAAAAAAGCCTCTGATGATCAGGCAACTCAGCTGGGATTGTTAGAGCCTTTTAAAAGCATTTTTTCCTACAACCTCTTTTAAAATGCTTTTAAAACGATCCCAGCTGAGCCACGCGATCATCAGAGTCTTTTATTTTACTTTTAAAAGCATTTTTTCTGCCAAAGAGGTTGTAGAAAAATGCTTTTAAAAGTAAACAAAGAAAGCCTCTGATGATTGCGCAGCTCAGCTGGGCTTGGGGTGGGGGCAGAAATTTTTGCTACCGAACCACCTGCCGCCATCGCTACCGGATAGGGCGATCTGGTCTGAATCGGGAGCATTTCACCCCTGTCTTACAGTTATTTCCCATTACTCCTCTTCCCAGCCATCTTCTCAGTACTGTTCTTAACTTCCTTCACCCTCTACACAATTGAAATTATTGTTGATTTGCCCCACCCCCCCTTTATATTTTATTCTATCTATGGATTAAGGTTGGTGGCTACATTACTACAGTATTCTATTTCGTAGCTCTTCTTGCAGAGGGATCCAGGCCTCCCTTTTTGATGTGTTCCAGACATATAAATAACTAGAGAAGTTTTTGGAAATGTCTTTTCCAAAGCAGCAGAAGGCAAGACAAGAAGCAATGGATGGAAACTAATCAAAGAGAGAAGCAACCTAGAACTAAGGAGAAATTTCCCAACAGTGAGAGCAAGTAACCAGTGGAATGGCTTGCCTTCAGATGTTGTGGGTGCTCCATCACTGGAGGCTTTTAAAAAGATTGGACAGCCATTTGTCTGAAATGGTATAGGGTCTTGAGCTTGAGCAGGGGGTTGGACTAGAAGACCTCCAAGGTCCCTTCCAACTCCAATTTTCTGTTAAGTGTTGTAATGGTGCCAAAAGGAAAGAGTATCCACATAGTAAATGTAGACTCCACCGCACCACTTCCTGCCCTATCTTCAAACTACCCTCAACATGCCACAAGCCTGAAGCCACAAACATTGTCTCATCATCAATGGTACATCACTAGTAGAGGCAGGACAGAAAAGATGGTTTGGGGAATTTCAAAAGCATGCATTAGTTTCACTTACAGCAAGCATCTTACAATTGCCACCAGAATCAGAATGGGGTTTACCTACAGGTGGTAAGACTTGTTTAATCTGAATTGGTCCTTGCTAAAATTATTCAACAAGAGGTGATACTTCAGAATTAATGCTTTGAGATGTGCTGTAGGCAATGTGCATAAAATTAACTTATTCCACACAGGCTAATTTTGTATCCGGGAAACACTCCAAGAGTTAAATGGATAACGGTTGTTCTGATATATAAAATACCCCTGTTTCTAATTATGCTTATATGATATAGCTTGAACCTCCCTCGCCTACCATTTAAAGCTTGAATTATAATTATACTATTACTGGCCAAGAAAGTACAGTAAAGGAAAAGTGATATTCCCAAGGTTAGATAAAATTGCCTCCATACATTCTTTGTCTCTGCTTACTTTTATATGATAATTGTTCATTTAAGTGTGGCTTCTCATATTTTGCATTATTTCCATAGAAGATCTATTGTATGGAGGGGTTTTGCCAACCGCTACCTAAAAAATGTTTTAATTAATTTTAAAAACCTGGAATTTTAGGCTCTAATACAGAGATGGAGAGCTTAATATCCACTTAAATCCCTTTTTCATGCTGAGCAAAGCATGATCCAGATGAAATCCCATATATTCTCAGATCGCGATATATTCTCAAATCCTCAGTGAATAGTGGAAAGAATATGGCAAGCCGTGATATATGGATTCAAGCCACCCAACCCTGAGCTGCTTATTATTTGGTTGAATTTTGATGATTTTTTTCTTTTTTATGAGGAAATTGTATTGAGGAAATTACATTATATATTGAGAAATACCAAGCAGAGATTTAAGCTATGACTAAGCCATGTCGTTGAGAGCCAGTTTGGTGTAGTGGTTAAGGCACCAGACAAGAAACTGGAAGACTGTGAGTTCTAGAAGGCATAAAGCCATCTAAGTGGACCTTGGGCCACTCATTCTCACTGAGCCCTAAGAAACAGCCAATGGCCACTTCTAAAATCTTGCCAAGAAAACTGCAGGAGCTTAAGTCGTCATGCGTCAACACTGATTCAAAGATAGATATACATATATACTTTTTGTGTGAACCAAAATTATTTTGTTGACTGTGAGTCATAACAGAGATTAAAGACTTTATTATTTAAATTGGACCCTAGAGGGGAGCAAATATTACAGGCAAAAGAAATAGAAGTTGATTTGGATCAGTGTCAGGATTTATAAAATAACACAAAATGCTATAACATTTGAAATACTAGATAATATGTCCAAGGAATTGGGCCAGAATTCAGTAGCCACAATATCAGCAATATCACTAACAATGTCCCCTCCTTTGAATAGAATATTCAAGGTATGTTAATAAAAGAATGATGTAAAACAAATCTCGCTTGATGCAGAAATAGTAGAATCAGTCTTCCAGAGGAGGAACTGAACAATCATGGTGGAACAAAGATCTGGTGAGTAATACAGTTCTTCATAATTCCTTCCTGATAAGGAGAGGACTTGAGATCATTCAAAAGTATTCCAGATATTTGTTCCTTGCAAGGACATCCCAAGACAGCAGTATCTGATGGGTTTAGAGATCTGGGAGATGAGGAAGTAATCACCTTCTTGGTAAAACTGCAGTTGATGCCTTCAAAAGGACACTGAGTTTGCACACTTACTTTTCTAATCATTTTCTTTGGGAATGAACAGCAAATGTATGATTAGAACTTTGATTTTTGATAGCTACTTCAGGAATTGCTCGTTAACTGCTTTTCAGCCAGTAGTGTTTTTTAAATCCCGTTGCTACCGGTTCGCTTGTGGATGTGCAAGCTTGCGTTTGCGCAACACTTCTGCGCATGCACAGAGATGTTCGGGCGGGTAGGCAGAGCCTTCCACCGCCCTGCTACCAGTTCGCCTGATCCAGGGTGAACCAGTAGAAACCCACCACTATTTTCAGCTACTAAGAATCTTTGGCTCAACAGGTTGTACATCTTTAAGTGAGTTTTCTTCAATCCTTAGTAAATGAATGAATGAATGAATGAATGAATGAATGAATGAATGAATGAATGAATGAATGCTTAAGGTTAAAAAAAAATCTTTGGGAATGAACAGCAAATATGTGATTAGAACTTTGATTTTGGATAGTTACAAAGGGACTAGAGGTCAGATGGATTTCAAATAATATTTTGGAATTATATTCTTCATTCTCATGGAAAATGCTGTTCTGAATTCTCCAAAGAAAAAAGAAAAAAAGTGATTCACTTAACAACAAGGTTACTAATTTAACAACTGTAACAATGCACTTAACAACTGTGACAAGAAAGATTGTAATTTGGGGCAAAATTTACTTAACAAATGTTTCACTTAGCAACATAAATTTTGGGCTCAATTGTGGTCATAAATCGAGGACTACCTGTATGTTGTTATCTGTGGTAACCTTCAATTGAATTTTGCTGATCAGGACTAAATGACAAAGCTTTAAGTATGTGTTTATATGTGAAATGGAATAGGGGAAGATCATTTGATGTACTGTATGTATGCATGTATGCATTCATATATTTATTATTTGCTTTTACTGCTGGACAGTACTGCTCAGCTTGGGAAAAATGAGTTTCAAACAGCAAGGAAAACGTGTCTGCAACTGCAATGAGTAGTTTGCAAAAAGAAAAAAATAAAAATGAGATAAAGGAAATGATAAATAACATTCTTAACTAATATAATATTATGATAAAGTTGATCTCTCTCCCATATCTGAAAAATTAATTTACTTACTTTTATTACAAAAAATTATGTATGACCTTCTCATCGTTTAAATTTAATTTTTTTTCCTTCCTGAAATGATAACATCTATTTGTACTTCAGGTCACTACTTTTACATCCTCAAGGCTGATTGCATTCATGTTTCTTACAAATGAGCAGAATGTGAATAAACAGATCAATATCTGGCTGTTGCAGCAAATGCAGATTTCAAGTAATGGAAGCTAAATGGAAGGTGTTATCATTAAGTACAACAAAGAGAAAAGTGGTTTTACTCCCATCTGTCCACCTTTGTCTGACTTAAGCTAATTATTTTTATTGGTTTGGACAGCCTGCTATAGTCTAATAAACAATCTAGGAAGTGTGGACTAAGAGGAAGTAGGCCCTTTCTCTCATCAGTTCAGGACCTGTCAAAGAAGTACTGATGGTAAAGATAACTTCTTTTTGATTAATAAATGGGAATGATTTCAATATCATATAAAAATAATATAATATAATAATATAATAGCCCACTGTAACAACATTGCCAAAAAGGAATTAAGAGTTGTTAACCTAATCTTGCGTAGCTTCGTCTCTGATAATATTGTACTACTAACTAAAGCATACAAAACATTTGCTAGACTAATTCTTGAATACAGCTCATCTGTCTGGAACCCGCACTGCATATCGGACATAAATACAATCGAGAGAGTCCAGAGATATTTTACGAGAAGAGTCCTCCATTCCTCTAACCGCAATAAATACCTTATTGCCACCAGACTTCAAATTTTGGGCGTAGACAACTTAGAACTATGCCGACTTCAGTCTGATATAAGCATAGAACATAAAATTATCTGCTACAATGTACTTCCTGTCAATGACTACTTCAGCTTCAACCACAACAATACATGAGCAAATAATAGATACAAACTCAAGGTAAACCATTCCAAACTCGATTGCAGAAAATATGACTTCAGTCATATAGTGCCTGGAATGCACTATCTGACTCTGTAGTTTCTTCCCCAAACCCCCAAAACTTTAACCTTAAACTGTCTACCGTTGACCTCACCCCATTCCTAAGAGGTCTGTAAGGGGCGTGCATAAGTGCACCAGAGTGCCTACAGTCCCTGTCCTAATATTCCTTTTTACTTACTCTTTTCATGTATTCAAATTATGTTTATATTTTTACCTGTTATCTTATACATGCTTGGCAAAATAAAGTTATGACTTATAAAATACTCACACACAAACAAGTATGTAAATTATAAAGATCCTGAGACTGCTTATTGACTTCTAATACAAGATTAATAACAACATCTACAAGTTCTGGTGCTGATTCCACATGGGCTGTTTAATTTCCAAAGGAATTCTGGAATAGCCAGATCTTCACCAATGTCTGGAAATCTATAAGAATGGGGTCTGCTCTCACCTCAGTGGGCAAGATGTTCTAAGGTAGAGGAGCCACCACCAAAAAGCCCATCTCTGTGGCTCTTCCTTTCATGGAATGGACTTTTCCTATTCAACCAGTTTGGTTAACACAATTTTCTTCTTGAAGATTCACAGTCATGAGCAATAATTGTGGGCAATGATCAGTCTATTAAATTGGAGTCAAAAACAAACTAATAGTTAATGTAATTGCCATACCAGCAGTGTTATGTGACAATATTGTGGTTAACAAATAATCATATGGATAGCGACAGTTTTCTAGATGGAGTTTCTAGTTATCTTCAAGGAAAGTCCTATGACAAGCAATTCACAGATACTCCTCACTTAACAATAGTAATTGGCATCATAATTTTCATAACTTAGCAATTTAGTCATAAAGTGCAATGTCATGCGACTGCATTGCCTAGCGATGACAATTCACTCAGTCCCTGTTGCTGTTATTATATAAAATTTTTGAAAACAAACATAATAGATGCGGAAGCTGGATGGTAATTGCAAGTCCAGGGCGGTTTCAAACAAACCGGAGTGCTGCTGAATATTGCAGAGTGAGGTGGGGGTGCATCTGGGCTGGGGAAAGGTTTCTGTGGTATGAGTGCACTACAGCAGTGGTCACCAACCGGAGGTCCACAAGAAAATTTTGGTGGTCCAGAGAAAAATTATTTGCATTTTTAATATTGCACTAAATCAGGGGTCCTCAAACTACGGCCCCTGGGACAGATACGTTGTGTTGCTGCAGAGAGTCTCCCCTTTTGGGGTCTTTTTGTGCAGGTCAGAGGGGGACAGAAATTCTGACTCAGGGTCTGCTTTGGCCTCCTGGTACAGGGCTTTGTCGAAGGCTGGAGGGAAGTGCCACTGGTGGTGAAGAGCCGGAGGACCTTGTTCCAGTGGGACTGCATCATGGCATGGAACTGGCTGACCATCTCAGCCCGCTGAGCCTCCAGGCGCCAGTACCTGGCCTTGCACTCCTGCAGGTCTTCCCTCTGCTTGGGAAGCCTATGCTCGTAGTCCTTAGTGAGGTGCTTCTGCTGAGCCTCCTTCTTGGTCAGATCCAATTTGAACTGAGCTGTTTTGCCAACTCATTCTCTTGGTGGCTGCTTAGCTCCAACAACTGCTTCCTGTTGGGGCCCTAAGGAGCCCGGGCAGGGAGGTGAGGAGTTGGCCATGCCCATCCAGTCACATGACCACCTAGCCATGCCCACCCAGCTAGTCATTAGGCAGATCATATTAGTGGTCCACGGGATTTAAAATTATGAATTTAGTGGTCCCTGAGGTCCAAAAGTTTGGTGACCCCTGCACTACATAGTACAAAATCAGGGTTCCTTGGAGCAAAAGTGGCAGGAATGATTTTTGATTTTTCCTGATGGCTTCCCCATTGACTTTGCTTGTGGAAAGCTGACCAAGAAGACAGTAAATTGTGTTCATGTGACTGCAGCATGCCAAAACTGTAATAATTGCCAAGTGCCCAGATCATGTGACAATGAAGGTGGTGTGATGACCAGAATTTCAGGGACCAGTTGTAAATATCACTCTTTCATTTGTAAGTACAACCGGTTCACAACCTCAAATAGTCTCTGAATGAGTGGTCACTAACTGAGAACTACCTATATAGCATTTCCAGGGCATAAGCAACTATTTTAGTGCATCTTATTCAAGGAAAGTTCACAACATAGTTGGGTAAAGGCCCTTCTCCAGCAGGAGCATGAATTCAGGAGGAGCTGAAAATTGCAAGTCTTTTCTTTTAGGGCAAGCACAGTTCCATCAAGAACTTTAGAAGCAGCCCTAATTCATAAAGCTTCTGAATTAAAAGCCATCCCATTTTGCTAGGGTTGAGTAAGAGCTTGTTTTCTCCCATCTAGGCCCTGCAGCCAGGTCAAGATCTCTACTGAATCTCCCATTCATACTAGGATGGTAATGTATTGTCAGCATATCTGACAATACAATATCTCTTTTCCTCACGCAGGGTAACAGCAACAAAAATACAGTGCTAAACTACCTGTCAGGCTCCCCAGATCAGGAGTCAGCTGCCAACCACCAATTTTACAGTCTTGACTGTGGGCTAGACTCAGCAGAACTCTTTCATATCTTCAACACGTTGCAAATCGATAAAAATCTTTATTGCATATGTATGAGAATGTGGCTCCTCTTTGTACCCATGGCATTTAGACTGATAAATTCTTTTCCTGTCCCTCCCGTGCTTCAAAGGACTCTTTGCATTCCATTTTATGACCCTGAAGATGAGAGTTGCTTGACTGTTGACATAACAGACATCTCCATCTTGAGTCCTTATCTTATTTGTTACACTGATATTTCATACTCTGGGAAAGTGAGTTCTCAGCCTGTTTGAACCTTAATTTTGTTTTTTCCCAGTTATGATTGGAATTTTGTTTATTGAGATAGCATAGGACTGTCCTAATAGAGCTGTTGTTGTTTTTTGTTATACTTTTTTTTTTTATCACTAATAGTCTTTTTTCTATCACTAGTAGTCTTAGTAGTAGTAGGTTGCCCACAATTTCTATTCTGCAAAAGCTGGGATATACAGTAATTCCAATATGGGAAAACAAGTATCACAAACCCATGGAGAAATTATTCTATAAATCAAACATTGGGCATTAAGACTCCTCCCCACAGTCACTATATACAACTGCAATACTGAGAATTAAAAATGGAATGGAAAGTATCTTGTTGGGATGGATTTTGAAAGCAAAATTTATTTCATTGAATAAAATGAAAACTAGTAGAAACTATGCAGAGTACATTAGAGTTAATGTAGACATTCAAGTGAAAAATTGATGTACTTCTAAAATGTAAGATATAGCTGCACACTGGGAATTAAAGTTCGATTCTACAGAAACACAACAGCTAGTAATTGACATGGGGGTCTTTTGATTTGAGCTGGAATTATCATAATGCCTAAGTGTCATTTTAACTGAATACTGCTTTATTTTTTAAAAGTTGAAATGTAACAAAAATGTTTAAGTTGTCTCTCAAACCTAGAGACAAATTCAATGGATAACTTGTCTCCCAAGCTGATGGGTTATTTTTTTTCTGAGTATGTTTTACTTCATGTTAGGAGTGAAGTGGCAAGAGTAAATCAGTTTGTCAATGTAATTGCATTAAGCACCTCTCATCTGTGTTTGAGATCAGAGAAAAACACACAAAAGTGACAGAGCCAGAGATTAACTGAAGCTAACCAGAAAACATAATGTCTTGATCACACCACCTGATAAATCACCTGCCCAGTAATTTGTTATACTGTAGTATTCTCTTTGTATGATACACTCTGTGAATTTTCAGGTTCTGGGAGAATTTGGAAAAACTGATACTGCCATTAAAATTAATCTGACAATTTTGGTACTGGCTAGAGAGAAGTTCCCTGAAAATGGAGTCTGAAAGCTTGGAAGACAAAATCTCTAAGCTGTGTGACAGACCCAGTTTGGATCCTGCAATTTTGTTATTGATTAAAATAATGAGAATAATGTAGAGATAGTCACCTTAAACATTTATAAATGTTTATTTATAAACTAATGGTGAAAAATGGTGTCTTGCTGTGATCACACACAGAGTTTATAAGATGGACAAGTATCTTGGTTCTTTACTCTGTTAATCTGTTCAGGTCTTCAATTTCTATAAAATGAACTTACAGAATGCTACTAAGTTGAATTGTGCCCCAAATAATGCAGGTATGTCAGAGCTCATTCACAAAGGTGGACTTTGTGACTACAAATTTAGACCCCACGTCTCCAACGAAAGTGGTAGGAAGGAGGAAACAGTGGTATATTAATTTGAGTCATAAATGTTCACATCATTCATCACAGAATGTATAGTTCTAAAAATGTTCATAATTAGGGAATAGTCGGCTTGGCAGGTATAAAATTACAGATGTCCTTTTATTATTGTTAATTTAAATATTTGAAAGTAATATTTCTGTAGTTATATACTTGGGTAGTATATAACACATATCATTGTGCATTCTGAAAGAAAATACCCTACACATGGTATTTTATAAAATATTAAGAAAGAAATGGTACTAATTTGCTTAAATGGCACAAACTAGAAACAGAATTGCCCATTCTTAATTGGTGGCTTTCTGTTCCCTTGAAGTATTACTGGTGATTCCAGGTGAGCTCTGGTTTGTACTTGGATAAAGTTGGAATTTAGTTTGTAAATTCCTTTATAATTACCAAAAAAACTTCATATTATGTCCATGTAATCACCAGGAGTCAAGCTCAGCTCAAATATATCTTTAATTTCCTTTTGCTTAAATGTTCTAGAAAGCATGGAATGCTGCGTTGGACCTCAGGACAAAACATATCAAAATGTGTATTTATGTATGTGTGTGTGTGTGTGTGTGTGGTGTTGTACAAAATATTAACTTGAAAGCAAACGTTTCCACATTTAAAATAATTTAAATATGCTAAAATATACTAGAAAGCACAAGACAAAATCTATCAAAATGTATTTATGTATGTGTATTTGCATATATCTATATTTATATCTATCTGTTTGTATGCCTGCCTGCCTGCCTGCCTACTTACATACATTTGTTGGAAGAAATATCCAGGTCCAGTTCCAAGCCAGGAGAAAGGCACTGGAGGCTGATTGGAAAGATGGTTTAATGATGAAGCAGAACACATGGATTTGGGTCTATGGGCAGCTGACTACATGGAGTTGAGTGTTGGCTGGTTTTATACCCTCTCTGGGCTCTGTATTTGAGCTTCCTGTTCCTGTGCAAGAACATGTATTCTATTGGCTGTTGTCAGACTCCCATGGGGCCATGTAGTGGTTATGTAGTGGTCACAGCTGGCTCTATAGGCAAAGTATAAATCCTAGGTGTTTGTCTGAGCTAAGTTTGGTTGAAGTTTGGAGAGTGGTGCAATGTTCTTAGGATTGTAGTGAATTCTGCTCACTACATTGTAGTGAGTTCTGCTGCTAAATGATAGTGGGTTAATCCTATTATGTCCTGAAGGGTCATGTCTTAATCCCATCATCCTGGAGATGAAGGCCTTTTATTTTGCAGTTAGGATGGCCCAGTCAAAATATCTGCTGGAGGCAGGGAGTTGGGGCTCTGAGTTTCTGTCTTCCTTAAGATTTTTATTTCTCTTTTAGGGGAAATATTTTATCCTGCATTTTTTTAAATATTTCTCAAAATATTTCATTCTTCTAGGGTGGGAGTGGCTTCCCTCACATTTATTCATCTCATGGCTAGATAATCTTTGGTTTCTCTAGCAGTTATTCCTAGCATATTCATAAGAGAAAATTAACATTCAGTATAAAATGTATAGATCAAGATTGGAATATTTCCATCAGCAGAAACTTTAGTTCTACTGACAGGTTCTCCAATTGTCCAGAGCAGATTCTGCAATAGCACTACAGGACAAAAGGGAGACAGAATCCTATTGCATGAATGAAAATGTATTCATGTGAATGACTGGTTAGAAAGTAGTGGATAGTTTCAACTTCAATCGATGGTTCACTCATGTGAATGTCTCCTGCCATAATCATCCATAATGATCACCACATACAGATGGTACGCCAGCCTTTCTGTTGATGTCAAATGCAGGGTTGTTATCAGTTTCTCACTGATATATGTCTGAATTTGCCTGCTTTGCCTGTGGCTATTTACTATCTTACTAATCCAATCAGTTATGACAAGTCATTGAAACATATGGTTCAATTCATTGCTTTCTTCCCAATACTTAATGTCCCCCAACACTTAAGCATTTCCCCCATTTTTGAACTTAGATTACCTTAAACATAATGGGAATGGATCAAAGCAACACTGTACAGTATTGGATTTGTCTGGCTGGAGATCTTTAGCATAGTCTTTTGTGCTTTTCACCGAAGATCGTAATTTGGTAATTCAGCTTGAATGATAGATGAGAGAGCAGACATTCTTTATCTTTTGTGATGTCCTTGTAGCTTTTGTGTTTTGAAGATTACAGGGAAGGAAATTGATTTTCAGAAAATGGGAAGACCAACCAACATATTTTTTTGTAGTAACTGAGACCCAAAAATAAGTGGAAGTGGGCATAATGATAGTAAAACTTAAGAGTATGAGTCAATTAAAAAATAATAATAACTAGAACTCTGATGTAATCAAATCAAATTCTTTTATTTATTTTTTTAGATTCTTCTTTTTTAGATATAAGGTACTTTCTCTCTTAATACATATACAGCATTACAACTTTCAAATCTTCTAGCTTTTTGTTAAATAAAATTTATTCTGTATGTTTTTGTTGTGTGATGGTAATGGTTACATGATGTTGACTACCTTGAACAATTCTGAAGAAATGGAACTAAATATTCTGACTTCAACTATGAATTAATGTAGAATTGAGTATGCATCCTTGCCCTCTGGTCCCAAATCGTCTTTACATATTTCTTTTCTCTTTTTCTTTATTATAATCTTTTCTTTTTTTTCTTTTTTTTTTCCTTGCATTTTTTATCTCTCCTCTCCTTTCCTCTCCTCTCCTTTGTATTCAATTTTACTGTACTGTACTGTACTGTACTGTACTATACCATACCATACCATACCATACCATACCATACCATACCATACCATACCATACCATACCATACCATACCATACCATACCATACCATACCATACCATACCATACCACTTTACTAGAGCCTACAGCCCTGGATGACTCCTATTCCAATGGGATAGTAGCCTTAATACCATCTGCCATCAAAATAATGTTGAAAATTCTGCAGAAAGGAGAGAAAATAGCAATTAAAACATGTCAGCAAAGGAACAGGGGAACAGGAGATCCGATAGCTAATACAAAGTGAATTATGAAACAGCAAGAGACTTTCTATTTTATAGATTCTTAAAGCCTCTGTGGAATTTTAGACCTTTTTATCTCCATACTATATTTAATCTTTCATTTTATATAATCCCCTGAGGCCTTTTTGTGTTATAGAAAATGTCATTAATGAAGGAATACTAAAGACAGTGAAAAGCAATTGATTAAAAATTACAGGTGGGTCTATGTTTAGTCAGATTTAGAGTAGACCCATTAAAGTAGATGGCATTTAATTTTACCATTAATGATATCAACTTCATCAATTTTGTTTCTCCTTAAGAATGACCAAGTAATTTGACCAGCAACTGAAGTTTATCAGATTTAGTTCAGTGAAGTGCTTAACTCCTTAAAGCAGGGGTGTCAAACTCATGTCATCACAGCGTTGTTGTTGTGACCTAGGCTTCCCGAGTCATTAAAACATACAAGTAGTCCCAAAAACCTCTTTTATTGCAACAGCTGTGAATTACGTTAAATCACAGCTGAGTCTCAATTAGTTGCAAAAAGTCCTTCGGGAGAAGTCCTTCGGGATAATCACCAACCTTTATCTCCCTTGACACTCTGCCAAAGACAGAGGAGCCTGGATAGCTCTGCAGATTAAAAGCACTGTAATTTAACACCAGCTGTCTGCAATTAAAGTAAGTTCGAATCTTGCCAGGCTCAAGGTTGACTCAGCCTTCCATCCTTTCTAAGGTAGGTAAATTGAGGACCCAGTTTGTGGGGGCAATAAGCTGACTTTGTATAAAATATAAAAAAGTATGAAGGGTATTGCTTAACGCACTGTAAGCTGCCCTGAGTCTCCGGAGAAGGGTGGCATATAAATCAAATTAAAAAAAATTTTTTTTTAAAAAAAAGACCTACTTGGCAAAGCCACACGGATTCCAGAATCAAACAGAGATGCTGACTGGGAACAGAATTAACCACGTTGCTTTCCTGCAAAGTGCCTTTGCTCCTCTTTTAAGCCTTATGGGAGGGGCCAATCATCTCCAGGCCTTACTCCCGAATTGTCCCTTTTGTTTTAACTGTTTGTGCCTTCTGGCAGCTCTGTGCATGCATGCTTTAGAAACAGGCTCCTCCTTGTTTTGTTAGAAAGGGATTCAGAAACTGAATTGGTTAAAGACTGTATGATTAAATGGGCACAAAATTTTGCAGAACCAGTGATGTTGGAAACATGGGAAAAAATATGGGTTCAGAATGTTAAATTTACACAGTCGCAGAATTTGAGGGAAAATTTTTATAAAATGTTTTATAGATGGCATTTAGATCCCAAGAAATTGTCGTGTATGTACCCTAATGTCCAACCAAAATGCTGGAGATGTGATTGCCCAGATGCCACATATTATCATGTGTGGTGGACTTGTAAGAAAGTGAAGGCTTTTTGGATAAAAATTTGGTGGGTTATGCAGAATGTTTTAAAGAAAAAAATTCAGTTTTCTCCACAATTGTTTTTATTGGGTATAGCTAAGGGTTTTACACTGGGTGAAATAAAGTTGATGTTGTATATGATAACAGCAGCGAGATTACTGATAGGTCAATACTGGAAAAATGAAGCTATGCCCACCATTGAGGAATGGACTTTGAAGATGGCCGGCTTTGCAGAGATGGCGAAGATTTCAGCATATCTAAAAGATCGCTCACAAGAGACTTATGAATGGGAGTGGAAAAAGTGGATAGACTATGTGCAGAACAAATATCAAACTAGGAAGTATCAGATAGCTTTTAACTGAAAGTATTATAAAGATAAAAATGTTTGAATTTTGTGAAGATGAAAAAATATATTGGGAGCGGAGGGGTTCAAGTTTTTTAAAAAAGGGGATTTTGATTTGGATTATATTCTGTGGAAGTCCGGGGGGAGGGGTGGGTTAGGGGGGGTTAGGGAGGGTTAGGGAGGTTAGGGAGGTTAGGGAGGGTTGGGGGGGGAATGGGGAGAAAATGTAATTGTAAAACTTTTTCAATAAAAAAAAAAAGAAAGAAAAGAAACAGGCTCCTCCTGTTCCTCTGCCTCTCTGCTGTCCAACTCTGGAGGCTCTGGAGTCTGCGTGTCACTCCCAGATGGCCCTGGCTCCCTCTCTGCCTCTGACGCAGAGCCCTCGTCCAGGCCTTCCCCAAACTCCAGGACTGCCTCATGTTCCTCCCCAGCCTCCTCACCGTCTGACTCTGCTGCCAGCTCCACAGGCTGCTGGTGGACCACAACAGGCATCATATGACATATTGGGACTTCCTCCCCTTTTCTAAACCAAACATGGGCTGCCGAGAGTTTGACAGCCCTGCCTTAAAGTGACTAAAAATGCTTCATCTTTTAACAGGTGGAAAAAATTGCTTTTTTTGTTTGTTTTAAGAATGTGGGTGGTAAAGATCTGGCATAATATTAAGTAAAAGTCATAGAAACCAGAATCATTTTTCTAAACTAAACTACTTAGGAATCTATGAATAATTTACTGCTACAGGACAATTTTACAAAAATATTAATTTTGGAACTCTTGAGTAAGTTGGTGAACTCAAATGCAAATGTCAAAATCTCCATTTCTAAGACATTTTGACATGATTCAGAGGTCAAAGAAAACATAGAACAATAAATGCATTAGGGGAAAATATGCACATTAATATGCATGGTAAAAAGCAACGTGCATAAAATTGCATTTTCCCAACGGGAAAAAGTACAGGCTTGAGAAAATATATGCACACAATGCATAAATCATATAAAGTAAGCAAATATAAACCTTTATGCATTTTTGTATTGTGCATAAATAATCTCAAGTTTGTTTAAGAAAGAAATACTTGTAAGTGAAAAAAGATAGAACCACCTTTTTGTAGCCTTATTAAAGATTAGGCTGATCCTGTTCCCTGTTCCCAAAAAATAAAAATAAAAATCCAGCTGTTATATTTCCATCCAGTGTAATATGCTAATCAAAGACTTCCTATTTAAATGCTCAGCAAGTGGCTATTGAACATGTTTCTGTATTCTACAAAATTTAATTAATTGCCCAATATCCTATTTTTTTCCCCCTGTGCATGATCCCTTAGTAACTGCTTGTAAACCTGTTGCTATTTGTGAATTGCCGCTGTACAGCTAAAAGTATATAAACTATTCATTCTTTGAATTGGATTCTAAACATTTGCTACATTGTTCATTAAAACACCTCCCCTAGACGTCTAGGTTTTTAGTGTTGTTGTATTGTACTGAAATTAAATACTATGGGAAATCCAGGTCGCAAATTCACTCTAGTCTTCAGAATGCAAGTCTGCATCCTAAACTGAAATTCCACAATTTTATCTCAGTTTATTGCTGAGATATTGCCTTTTCAAGCTCTGACCTATAAAACTAGATGTCAAGCACTCAATTATTTCCTCACATCACAAAGTTCTCCCAGGAACTGATTGAATTCTTCTGGAGTAGTTTCCCCCCCCACCTTTTTTTTTTTCTTTTTGCTAGGATGCACTGAAGTGTCTTATAAGGTTATTTCAACGGGGACAGCATTAGTATTATTGCGTTATTATAATATAAAGGCACCTGATGGCAATAAAAAAAAAAAATAAACAACTTGGTTCCTGAGAGTAGATTTATAAGAGTGTGAAGTATTCTTTGTATTATTTTATTTCAGCAAGCTGCCAAGGAACATGCACTTAAGATGAAGGCTTATAATGTTTAATAGAGATTATCAACCTTGCTACTTATCAGTCAAAAGTAATCCTCTGGTTTAGCCTATATATAACAGTTTAATTTTATATGTGTTGTTGAAAAGACTGTGCAGACATGTGCAAGGAACCATTTTTATCCAGGGTCAGGCCTGCTATAACCTTAGTTACCCTGAAGAATGACCCTATCAAGAGAGGAACAAGACGACTATAGGAACAGTGATGTCTTAGTAGCTTTTTTTACCATCAATCATAGTATTTATTGGATTACTTTTTATGGGTTTACAATATGTTGGTTCTGTCCTAAAATGGTCAGGTTTTTTGCTCCCTAGTCCACTTGATCAATTGGCAAATGAAGATCATAGTTCATATATAAGATTGACTATGAATTTAGGAAAACTTACGCCACATTAAAACACATTAATCTTTAAAAGGCAACAAGCTACAACAGATTAACACAGTATATTCATCTATACATTATTTACATTAAATAACTGAATTGGTCTATGACACCTGTAGGTAAATACAATCCACATCCACAATGAGAGTCTTTTTATGGTGGCTTAGCAAATGGGTATTTTAGGTTTTTTTTTTCCTTTCTTTAACTGCT
This sequence comes from Pantherophis guttatus, assembly GCF_059756535.1. Lineage (NCBI taxonomy): Eukaryota > Metazoa > Chordata > Lepidosauria > Squamata > Colubridae > Pantherophis > Pantherophis guttatus. The sequence goes on along the minus strand of NC_142065.1, from coordinate 99,622,375 downwards.
GGGGGATGGAAAAATGGTAGCCATTGGGCTACAATACATAGTTTGGCCATGACTTGGTGTCTCAGAAACTGAACATGTCCTTTAAACATGGTTATTGAGGAGGCTAAAAACTTTGTTATACAAATGGGTCAGGGGTGGGTTCTAAATTTTTTTACTACCGGTTCTGTGGGCATGGCTTATTTTGTGGGTGTGGCTTGGAGGTCATGTGACTAGGTGGGCGTGGCTAGCTGGTCAGAGTCATTTCTGGAAGGTCCTCGCACTTACGACCAGTCCTCGCACTTACGACCCAACTCATTTGTTTGCTTTTAACACTGATCAGCTGTAGGACGGCCCTTTGAAGCCCTGTGGCAAGAGTTTAAACAGTTTTTTTCCCTCTAGTCATCAGCTGGGACTCAGGAGGCAGCAATAGATTGGGGGTGGGACCAAATAAAAGGTAAGAATAACGTGGGGGGGTGGAGGGGTGGGAGAGCGGGGGGGGAGAACCGGTTTGGTGATGTCATATCATCACTGCTACCGGCTCGGCCGAACCGGACCAAACTGGGAGGAACCCACCACTGAAATGGATGTGGCTGAAATTCACATAACTTAAAAGATAACTTTTATTAAATGATGTACTGTTGGCATATGACACCAGAGAATCTTTCTAGAATGTATAAAGATACTTCAAATCTGGGAACAATATTCATTTGAGAGCATTCACCTTTCCTCAAAGAGTGAAGTTTAGTGACTCTTATCTCTTAATATCTGAAGAAAACTCTCTCTATATTTTACTTATATTATATGCTATTAACTGGGTTATATCTTTTGTATATACAAACCAGGGGTGGGTTTCAAAACCTGTCACTACGGGTTTGCTCGTGGGCGTATGTGCACTCACGCATGCACTGTGCATATGCATCTGGGTGGGTGGGCGGAGCCTCCCGTTGCTGCTGCTACCGGTTCGCCTGATCCGGGCGAACTGGTAGCAATCCACCACTGATACAAACCTAAATATTTAATAACATAACATAGAATAACAGAGTTGGAAGAAACCTTGGATATCATCTGGTCCACCCCCTTCTCGAGCAGGAGAGTCTTTAAGACAAAAAGTACAAATATGAAACTGATATTCCTTAAATGGATGAGTAACTAATTTTTCATCAAATGGCATCAATTCCAATTAGGGCCGGTTAATAGAATAACTTGACATTTTGCTAAAGGCATGTATCATTTGCATCAACAAAAGAATATGTAGTGTAAAACTTAGAAATAAACAAAAGAATGACATCTGCAAATATAACAGATTTGGGTTCACGTGAATTATATATTAAGTTTCTTAGTTTGTTAATATTTTTAAAAGGGGAAATGAAAGTAGACAAAAACAGGAGTTTTTAAAAAGTTGCACAGAAAGTTTCTTTTAGGGAAGTGAACCTATTCTGCTAATTGTCTTAGCTCTGAGATATTCTGAAATATTTAGTAATTGTAGTGAATATACAAATCCTGATTCACTTAGACAATGGAGAGGAAGCTGTCTAAAAACAGTGGTATAAGACAAGGGTGGATTTTAAAAAATCTATTTGGCCCAAGACTAATGAATGTAATTAAGTCTTGGAAATTAAACCTTAAAGTAAAGACTAGTTAACTGTGGAAGGAAACAGGAGCATTGTTGTAATGGAGTCTATTAACTCACTCAATAAAACATTGGAATCAATTGACACAAAATGTTCTCAGCTAATGCTCAGAGTATAGAAAATAAACATGATGAATTTGAATTTTTAATACCAAAAGCAAATACAATGTATTAAATACAACAAGGATGTGTACAATGATTCTGAAGACTGGAGTATATTTACTAAAGCATATAATGCAACTAAAGCATTAAAATGGATAGAATTACACAATATATTAGAAAGTATGAGCATATGCTCAGAAATCCAAATGGATAAACTTGTTAATATTACAGACATCATGGAATTCTCTACTTTAAAGGCAACTAAAGCTAAAAGTAAATGTTTATTAAATTCTATTAAGTTAATGCAAACAAATAGGATGCGGAAGGTATGTTGGGTATGTTCACTGTCTTGAATTATTTGTAAAAGCTGGTCACAAATCGAACTGTCTAATAGAATTTAAAATTGATATGCCTTCCAATGATGAAAGAAAGAGAGAGAGAGAGAAAGAGAGAAAGAGAGAGAAAGAGAAAGAAGAGAGCGAGAGAAAGAAAAAGAAAAAAGAGAGAAAGAAAGGAAGAAAGAGAAAGAAAGACAACTGCAAACAATTTTACAGACTGATGTCATCCTCACTTTGTAAACCAGACCAAGAAATCAACTCTGCGGGAAAGCTAAAATTACTTTCATTGAGATTGATTATAACAAATCTTGAAAGTCTGATTGTGCTGTATCTCCCTTCCTCTAGAACTCCAGTGAATCAGAGAGGTGTATATCTCAGCTGCTTCTTAATATTATCTGTCTATTGTGGTCTTGTGAAACATGTGGTCATGTTTCAACCCCTGTAATGGATATTGCATAGTATCTCCTTCGGAGTCATCAGAACAAACTGTAAGCCTGTACTTCACATCTTACCACAGACATTTCTTAAGAATATTCGGATACATATGAAGTTAAGTCATATTGATTGAAGATTTGAAAAAAATCCTTGACATTTTACAGGCTGTTGGATTTTAGTTAAGGAGGTCAATTTGGCCTCAAGCAGTATTTCAGTCATGTTGCTTTGGGACTAACTGCAAATTTCTTGGGAAAGAAAATAATGCAGACATCCTGGGAAGAACTACTACCTGTTATTTTTGGAATAACTCCTGTCTAAAAGACCAAAAAATGTGTGTGCGTGTGTGTGTGTGTGTGTGTGTGTGAGAGAGAGAGAGAGAGAGAGAGAGAGAGAGAGAGAGAGAGAGAGAGAGAGAGAGAGAGAGAGAGAGAGAGAGAGAGAGAGAGAGAGAGATGTTTTAAAAAAAGAGAATAGGTAGCTTCAAATCTTTGGAATTTTCTCCCATACACTGTATATTCCATTTTTCAGAATGTAAGTTCAAGCAGTTTGTCACATAAGAGAATGTGGCCATCTAAGGGAAAAAAAGATGCTTGGAGTACTCTGGATTACATTATCCTGAAGTTCCAAACATTGCTTATAATGATCTGGTTGATGGGGGTTGTAGTTCAACATGTGAAGGGTCACAGGATCCTAGGTGTTCTCTGAGCTTGGTTGCTTTCTTACAGACATTTCGTTACCAAACTAGGTAACATCATCTGTGCTAGCAGAGAGTGGGGTTGCTCTCATTTTATATACTAGTGGCTTCCATGGTGAGTGTTGGTAGGAGTAGTCTTGGCAGTTCCTTAATTGGGCTGTGGTTTAACTTGTTTGGGTAGTTCATCTGGGTATTGATTGCTGCATACTGTATGTAGAATGATCTACATACCATTCAAAAGAGAATCAAAAAGGAAACATTCCTCACCAATAATCAATGCTCAGATAAGCAAAAATTAACACCAAGATTAATGTTAGACCAACAATCAAGAAGCAAACAATACCCCAATCAAGGAACCATCAAGACCATGCCCACAAACACTGACAGAGTAAGCCATTAGTATATAAAATAAGAGCAAATCCCATTCCTTACTAACACTGATGTTAACTAGTAGGGTAATGAAACATCTGCAAAAAAAAAAAACCCAACAACAACCAAGCTCAGAGAGCACCAAGGACCCCACAGTTTAATCCTGACCTATAAATATTCTCTTCTGTGTGATGAATCACTGGATGCTCCGTTTATCTTAATAGAAATACCTGTTTTGTGAGCACAAATAAGATAGTTTGCGGAAAATCTGGTGAACCATTGTGAATAGGTATTCAGTACAATACACCAAGGCTAATATGTCCCTATTAGTCTGTGCTTGTGTGGCTTTTCTCTTTATGCACCATTAAGGCTACAAGATTTGGAGAGTGGAGTGGGGAAAAAAACCACATTTGAATACCACAACAATCAGTTTTGCTTGAAGGATTTTGTTTTTTGAGCAGGAGATTTGTCAGAGCAGTGGACAGCTGGCTGCCTTTTCCTTAAAACTATTTTCCAGGTAACTAATATAGGCACCAGAAAAATGTGTGCATGGCATATGGAGATCCAGAAAAAGTAAAACAAAACAAAACAAAATCTTGTATTGGTATGCCCATATCTTTTTTTACTATTGAAGTTGGACAAATAGGACCTTGCTGGAAAAGAATATATATATATGTATATAGCTGTGGGGGGTACCCACAGCTTCTAAACTGAAAGTAGGGGCCCGATGATGACAAGTTAGAGAGCTTGTCGAAACGTTGCCAAAAAGAAAACTTTTAAAGTGTTGGTTAGGATTTTAGCTAGAGTTTCAAAAGACTTTACAAAGTGTTTTGTTGGGATTTTGGAGGATCTTAAACTGGGATTTTAGCCAGGATTTTAAGCATTTCAACTAACAGACTTTTAATGTCGCGGGAAAACTCCCAAGATTTTAACACACACACACACACACACACACATCTCTCTCTCTCTCTCTCTCTCTCTCTCTCTCTCTCTCTCTCTCTCTCTCTCTCTCTCTCTCTCTCTCTCTCTCTGTGTGTGTGTGTGTTTTTCTGTCAAAGCACCTGGTCTATCCCAATATGGGAGGGAGCATACTGCTTCCATTTTGCCTTTCAGCTCCAATCCAGGAGCCCTCAAGCAGTCGCTTTTACGACAAACTATTTTGCATCAAATTTATATTTGCTGATAAATAAATAAAGGGAGAATAGTATAGATCTATTTCAAGCTATTTCCAAGTTCAAATCCGAGTAAGGGTATGGCTAGCTGATGAGAGCTAAAGAGCTTGAAATAGATCTATACTAGTCTCCCTTTATTTCTTTATCAGCAAATATATATATATATATATATATATATATATATATATATATATATATATATATATATATATATATATATATATATATATATATATAATATAAATATTATATATAAATATTATAATATATATATAATATATATATATATTCATTCATTCATTCTTTTTTAAAAATTCCAGATGAGCCAAATAACAACCAAAATTTAATTAGAGACAACACATTTGTTTATTATTCCTTGTGTGCAACTGAAGGGCATGCTGATACAATTTAAAATTAAATTATAAAAGTGTGTACATGCTTAATTAGATCCAAACTCATAATGGAATCTATATGTTTCCAAGATGTTTTCTCCCATTTGTACTTAAATAAAGGTTTAATGAGCATTAATGAAAAATTAGCAACCAGGAAAGCAAACTGCATGTGAAACTATTTTTCTGTACATCCTACTGTGGCATATGTTTCAGCATTTCCAAGATAAAGTAAAGAGAAGGAACAATATCAGAGTATGTTTTACAATCTATATGATCCTCAACACCTCAGAGAGTAGGGATTTTGGTTCCTTTAGATATACTGTTCATGCATTTCTGCCATTAATGCACTGAAGGAAAGCTAAGCTAAGATTCTGATAAAGTGGCTATTTGGTATTTGGAAGCAGGTTTCAGGTTATTTGATTTCATTCTTGATGGATACATTTTCACATCACCTCCTGCTCAAAACACTATAAGTCCTTTTGCTCTACTGGTTAAGTGTTTATATGGGAATGGTGCTGACGGAAAGATTTTATCTGGACATTTATTTGAGAATTCTTTCAACTGTTCACAGTTGTCTCTCCATTCCCCCACTGTATGTGACACTTGTCCTATCAGATGGTATAAAAAGACAGGATTATTAAAAGAAGATCACAATTTTTTTTTTTGACACCTGTAACTGACAAAGTCTGGAGCAATGAATCCATTCTGATTTTGCAACAAGACAGAGAGGGGCCGCTAAAGATGTCACAAGAGTGATACAGTGGTTTTCTTTCCTTCTTTCCTTCTTTCTTTCTTTCTTTCTTTCTTTCTTTCTTTCTTTCTTTCTTTCTTTCTTTCTTTCTTTCTTTCTTCATCTTCCTTCCTTCCTTCCTTCCTTCCTTCCTTCCTTCCTTCCTTCCTTCCTTCCTTCCTTCCTTCCTTCCTTCCGCAAAATTGCCCAAAAAAAAAAAATCATTTTGTCATTGATATGGTATGTGTTTGTGTGTGAGTTCTTCAAAACATTATTTGACTCCTGGTAATTGCCTGGGCCAATTCCTACAATTTTCTTGCCCAGATTTCAGACACGCTGAGCTTGTCGATCAGAAAGGTTGGCAGTTCAAATCCCTAGTATAGGTCTCCTGCATGAGCAGGGGGTTGGACTAGATGACCTCCAAGGTCCCTTCCAACTCTGTTACTGTTACTATTCCCTGCTTTTTAGGGCTGAGATGGAGTTTGTGGCCCAAGGTTAATCCAACTGGCTTTGTGCCTAAGATGGAACAGGAACCCACGGTTTCTTGGTTTCTAGTGTGAAGCCTTAACAATTACCCCAAAACAGGTTCTCCTTTGGATTATGGACTCCCTCTTTTCCCCTCCCCATAAAAAAAAAAGGCCAAGGTGAAGAAAAACATCTTTCCCACAATGCTGAAGGATAGCTGATGGAAAGTATGCCATAATGAAATCAGGGCTTTCAAACATAAAGACTCATTTATTTTCTTTATACTGACCACCTACCCTGTAAGGCCACTTTGGGTGGTTTACAGATTATAAAAAGACAAATAGACAAATAGAAAAATAATTTAATATTTAAAATTAAGGAGATTAAAAATTTAAAACTGTACAAAAAAGCAGGAGACAGACAGTTCAAACATGAGATCTCCTTACCTCCAGTGATGAGCATCCTGCCCCTCAGGACCCTGCCCTCATGAGCCAATCAGCAAAATAAAGTTTTCATAACTCTCCCAAAATGTGGGAACATTTCTCACCTATGGTAGTAGAGTGTTCTACTGGGTTCCAAGCAGTGGTGGGATTCAGTCGGTTCTCTCCGGATTGCACAAACTGGTAGCGGCAAATGTGGGAGGCTCTGCTCACCCGCCCAGATGTAATGTGCGACTATTGCACATGCTCAGAAGGCCATGCACATGCACAGAGGTGGCACATACACGCTCATATTTGCAAACCAGTAGGGAAGTAAGTGAATCCCACCTTTGGTTCCAAGGGTTGGGGGCTACAGCAGAAAACACTTTTCTTCTTGACCCTAGCCACTGGAATGTCTTAGCAGACAGGATCCCTAGCAGACCTATTCCACTGGCATGAATAGGGTGGGCTTGTCCCATTTGGGTAAAATGCCTCTTCAGATGGCATGGAGCCATGCCATATATGGCATTATAGTTATTTAGTTTATTCCAGGAATGCTGAAATCTACAACAGGCAACTTTCTCAGATTTGGAGACCACTTCTCATTTCCTAGTTGTTTTACCTTTGCTAGAGGAGGAAAGGTAATGTTGTGATGACATAATGGATAGTGGTCAGAGGTAGCCCTTTTTCATTCAAGTGAATTGATATTCTTATAACAAAATAAGGATAGGACAAGAAGCAACGGGTGGAAACAAATCAAGGAGAGAAGCAACTTAGAACTAAGGAGAAATTTCCTGACAGTTAGAACAATCAATCAGTGGAACAACTTGCCTCCAGAAGTTGTGAATGCTCCAACACTGGAAGTTTTTAAGAAGATGTTGGATAACTATTTGTCTGAAGTGGTGTAGGGTTTCCTGCCTAAACAGGGGGTTGGACTAGAAGACGTCCAAGGTCCCTTCCGACTCTGTTATTCGATTGTCTAAATAATCAATAACAGCAATTTTATCCACAAGCACACAATTCACAGTCTATCATATGAATATCAGAGACTGTATTGATCCTATGGTTGGATCCCATTTAAGGGTATCTTTTCCAACTGACAACTCAAACTTATTTTCATTCTTTTTTTTTCTTTCTTTCTCTTTCTCTCCAAAATCATCATCATCACCACCACAACCAATCTAGAAGCTATTTTTTTCCCCTTCAAAAAAAGCTTTCAAAACAACTTGCATATCAAATTTACAAATGTCACGCCTGCAAGCAAATGCTAATTAATGTATAACAGCAAAAGAAAAAAAATAAAGAAATCTTAAATTCACTATCTGAGAAAGAGACAATCCGAAGTAAAGTGTTTGTCACAATCCTATTATGCATCCTACTTCTGATGAAAATAGTGCCAAAAATCTGTCTAATGAAGGCAAGTGATTTATAAGCAATATAATAAACCAATTAGACGATTAGGAAATGATCAAACTGCTTTCATAGAGAAGTAGGCAGACATCATGCCAGTGAATTTTTTTTCCAAAGCGCAAACCAATTTATGTTATTCAAACTCAAAGTTAAGCACTGTAATCTACTTAGACCTGAAAACAGATTGAAGTTGTCACATGCTGCATATTTAATTTGTCTCTCCCAACAATTAACACAGTGAATGAGGGTGGCTGACTGAACTTTTCTGCTTTCTTCTGAACAGTATCCTTATATTTTTAAAGCTTAAAATAAAAGTATGACATGGAAAAGACAAAGCTTGGCTCATTTATTTGAAGGAATAGCAGAAGTCTTACAGCTCCAACAGATTAAAATTGATGGGGAAAAAATGCTAATATATAATGTTTGCAACTTTGCATTTATCAGCGAAGACACTATGGATTTTTCTTTTTTTACATTCTAATATTTTTGTGAAGCAATTAGAGCAATCACATTGCCTTACTTGCATGTCTCTTTCCCTTCTCAAAAAATGCCATTTTCAGACATCAGTTTTCACTTATGTATCAACTTTCTCAGTGGTCAAATCGAAGTAAAAAAAAAAACACATTAGTTAGACATTTAACATATTATTTTTGTCTCTTCCCTTGTTTTAGTTCTTGTAATTAGCAGATGACATGTGAAAATCTTCTCATAAATCTAATATGAGTAGCCAATGGCAAATTGCCATGAATTATACTTAGATGACAGGAGCCCTATGATCTGAGGGACTGTGCACAGAGCCAAATGATGAACAGGATTCCTGAAAGATGGAAGAAATGAACACTTGAAGTGACTTATGTCTTCTTATCTGGATTTGGGATTGTCCTATATATCATTGTGTTTAAGCACTTTGTGAGTTTAGGTATACAATGATTAATATGCAATAAAGGTCTTATTTTAATTGTTCTGAATTATGGAAAATTATTTTTTCTACTCTTTTGTCCCTTGAGATTTGAATTTCATTTAGTAAGTGAAAAGTTAATGAGGGAAAAAGAGAGAAAGATGCAAGTCGGGAGAGGGAGAGGAGGAAGAGAAGGAAAGTATAAGGACCAGATTCAGTATTACTGGGGCAGAAAGAGCCAAAATTATAATATATGTTTGTGGTTTACCTGGAATGGAAAATATTGAACTATCAGAGGCTAAGTATAGCAATGAAATGCTGGGAAGGGCTGAATTCTTTCCTTAACAGGCAAAGGAATGTTAATATTAAAACTTAGGTTACTTAAAGCAGAAATGAGCGGATAGACAGTAGGTTAGGGCTTACCTGGTTTGATTGGATGCATACACAAATTCTTTCTCCACTTATAAGGACAGACACATCCATATATCTCTTCTCTTCTCTCTCTCTCCCTCCCTCCCTCTCTCTCCCCCTCTCTCTTTCTCTCTCTCTCTCCTCTATCTATCTATTATCTATCCACCCACCCACCCATCATCCATCCATCCATCCATCCATCCACACACCCATCCATCCATCCATGCATCTGGTCAGCAGAAAAAGAACCAAAATGAGAAAGTTTGTATGTGGAAATAACTCTATGCACTGATTACCTTACTGATGTTATCTACACTGCATCTGTCAATTTCTATGGATTACTGGCATGGTATTAAAGTCCAATTTCAGAACCACTGGGAAGGAGATTACAACTGAACTTCATATATATTACTTTTTCTTGCCTTCTGAATATGCTACACTCACCAAAACTTCTATCTAGCATGCTGAAATGGTAAGAAAAATAGTCCTGCACATTTATTATCTCACCTTCTCTGAACTTGTTTTGTGTGAGAAGAGAGTTTACATTAATTTAAAATAGATTTATAAAATATGTTCAAAAAGGTAGTATTTCCAATTACCTGACCTTTCTTGATAATATCATGAAACCTTTGTTAAAATATTTTTTGACTGAACAGATTTTAATCAGTCAGGTTATTTAATAAAGGGCAAGAAAAGATCCAATTTAACTTTTGATATTAGAATGGAACAGATAATGTCAAAATGACAAATATTCACCCCACCTTTAGATATTTTTTCTCCTCCTGTTAAAGGTTACAATTTTAGGTAATACCACATGTCAACCGAAGTATCACCAGTAGTGACAATCTAACAACAGAAACCAAGTAAGGAAGACTAAAATAAATTTGACATAAGATCAGCACAAAACTTAAGGGACGAGAAAGAAAATCCAGGTTTTGGGCCTACAATTGAGTAAGCACATCAGGCAACATGATAGAAGACATGGATGAGATTTGTTGATTTTTCATGTTGGAAAATCCACTGATCCTCGCACTTCTGTTTTCTGCTATCAGTGTTTATGTGGAAAGCCAAACAAACAAGGTGTGTAGGAAATACGATGGGGTATAGTGGAATTTATCACACTGTATCCCTACTGATATTTTGTGTGAATAGTTTCTCATTATGTTTTGCCATGCTGACACTACAGACATACAGATCATTGTAAACTCTGTTGGTTTGCAGGATTGATTTCCATCCTGGCAGATCTTCATCCGGATTTCACAAATTCACTGGTCTGTTTAGAAGCAGAGGGGACTTTTCCTTACAAAACTTTCAGCATCTCTCCCCCCCTCTCCCCTCTCTCTGAGCATTTCAAATCTTATCACCTTTGTATTACAGAGAGAGTGGATCTTACTAAAGTACTGTTTGGGAAAAAAATGCAGGTTAGTTGGTACTAACATTATGGAAGCCAGTATGTGAATCTTTCCTCATTATCACTAATTAAGATCAATGACTTGGTCTGTTATGTCTACTAGTGCCTCTGGATATTGTATATTGTATTTGAAAAATGATTCTTTAATTCTTCCATTCCCTTAAGTACAACCCTAGGTGAAATATCCAGAATAAAGGCTGTGAGAATTCTGCTTATTTTTTTTCCAAAATAAACTATTTAAGATAGGACTGAAACCCAACATTTCCAATTCATGAATATCTTCCCTCTTGCTCCTGCTCCTGCTCCTTTTTTCCAGGATCCAACATTTCATCTTGGCTATCACTGATTGGCTCTCTATACCTTTTAGTTGCTTCTGCCCTTCAGCCTAGTTATTTTTATTTATATTGTAATCCTGTATGCAGGGATTTTTTTTTCTTTGAGTAATTCATAGGCAAAAGATTGCAGATGGCCTCGTGTGGTAAACCAGATAGGAATCACAACCAGATGATTGAGCTAAATTCTATTTCATTATAAAGCTACATTGATAGAATCCTCCCCCCCCCATCTCCTTTACAGCCTGAGAAACTAGGGAGGGTCTCTTCTGAGCATCTTTCCCCACTGTTAAATTGCAGGTTATACTGTCTCTTATCTCACTGCTCCCTTGGCAGTGTCTCTTTGTTCAGTCTCCCAATATCATTCCCACATATCTTTATTGATTGCCCTCTTTTCCAGTTTTTCAATTCTCACATAAACATTTTTACAATTGAAGCCTTTAGAATTCTTTGTTATGATAATAAATTCCAAAGAAAAAGCCCTTAATTTAGAATGAAAAAATATAATTCTCTTGGTTAAAAAGAATCAGAAATTAAAGAACGCACTTCTTTATTCACTTTATCTTATTCAAGATATATTTTTATTCTTTAAAACTGAACTGTTTTTGGAGGACTTTTCTTGCTGTTTCTTGTTTTATTATTTTTAATTTTTTTTCTGTTCTGATGTTTCTATGTGAGGTCTGATTATAGTTACCATTGTTTGATTGATTTGACTGCTTTGAACCTTATCATCAATCAATCAGAATAAAGCAAGAAGTGACCTCAGAGATCTTCTAGACCAGGGGTTCCCAACCTTTCGGACCTCAGGGACCACTAAATTCATAATTTTAAATCCCGTGGACCACTAATGACTGCTTAATGACTGGCTGGCTGGATATGGCTAGGTGGTCATGTGACTGAGTGGGCATGGCCAATTCGATGGCACTCATGTTGAGGGACGTCTTGCCGGCCTCTACTCGCCCCTTGCCTCCCAGCCACTCCTTGCCTTCCTGCCTGGGCTCCTTAGGGCCCCAAAGGGAAGCAATTGTTGGAGCTAAGCAGCCACCATGAGAAAGAATTGGCAAAACAGCTGGCTCAGTTCAAGGAGGCTCAGCAGAAGCACCTCATTGAGGACTATGAGCATAGGCTTTCCAAGCAGAGGGAAGACCTGTGGGAGTGCAAGGCCAGGTACCGGCACCTGGAGGCTAAGCGGGCTGAAATGGTCAGCCAGTTCCAGGCCATGAGGGAGTCCGACTAGAATGAGGCTCTTCGCTACCAGCTGCATTTCCCTCCAGCCTTTGCCCAAAGCCCCGTACCAGGAGGCTGAAGCAGACCCCAAGTTGGAATTTCTGCCCCCCTCCAACCCACACAAAAAGACCCAAAGGGGGAGGACTCTCTGCAGCAACACAACCATTCATTGCACATATCCGCCCCAGGGGCCGTAGTTTGAGGACCCTTGATTTAGTGCAATATTAAAAATGCAAATAATTTTTTTGTGGACCACCAAAATTTTCTCACCAGTTGGTGACCGCTGTTCTAGACCAACCCACTGCTCAAGCAGTAAACCTAGGCTTATATCATTTCACACAAGTGACTGTCCAGTTTCTTCTTAAAAACCTCCAGTGATGAAGCATCTACAACTTCTGATGGTAAGCTGGTTCCATAAACTGCTAAAGGTCATTCATTTGATGTGGTTTAGAAGTACACACACACACACACACACACACACACACACACACACACCATTTTTATTCCTGGCAACTACTGGACAACTTCTTGTATTTTTCTTAGCAAGGTTTTCAGAAGTGGTTTGTCATTGTCTGTTTTCTAGGACTGAGAGAGAATGACTGGCTCATGGTCAGCCAATTTAGTATGTGCCTCAGACTAGATTATAATTCATAGTCTTCCACCTTCTAGCCTGAAGCCTTAACCACTACACCAATCTGGTTCTAGGTGCTAAATAAATGAATACATGTTAAAATATATTTTATTTTATTTTTTATTTTATTTTATTTCGAATTTATATACCGCACCTTCTCCCGAGGGACTCAGGGCGGTATACAGCCAGATAAAAACATACAATACAAACATTAAAAAACAATTAAAAGGATATATATTAATTTGGCCCCAATTTAAGATAACATATAATATAAAGACAGAATAAATTATATGTATATCAAACCAATATAAATTATTATCATAGTTTAGAGAGGCTTTGATCCTCTATTGTGCAGATCAAATCAAAAAGTTACTTTACATTCTAACATCAGCCTTTGAATATAATTAAAAATGATTTTTTTTTCCTTATCAGGATAGCATACCATTTTCATTAATCACTCATTTAGTTTTCTAACAATGTTAAATTATTAATCCTGTTTTTACTCACAATGTTTAATCAGGCATCTATGTGCCAAACAAGAAAAGCTCTCCTCTAATTCATGTTCCCCTTTTTGGTGATTACATTAACCTGAACATTCTCTCTACCCCTCCCCCTCCCTTCTGCCTCCCCATCCCTGCAGAAACACTTCTTTCTTGAAACTAAGTTGGTTTTCCTAGGTCCATGATGGTGAACCTATGGCATGCATGCCAGAAGTGGCACACAGAGCCCTCTCTCCTGGCATGCGCACCATCATCCCAGATCAGATCTCCATGGCGTTTCTTTCGTGAGCTTCTGTTTCCCTGCAAATGACGAAACAGAAGCTCACAAAAGAAAAAGATCTTACTTCTTGCCTCCTGCTGGCTAGCTGATCTTCGGGTCTCCGCTGCGCATGCATGCATATCCACACATGTGCACATTCGTGCATGTCCACACATGCACACATTCACGTGCATGCACACAGCTTTCAGTTTGGGCATGCGCACATGCACAGATTGGGCACTCAGTGCCTAAAAGATTCGCCATCACTGTCCTAGGTGGAAACCAACCAGCCATGAAGGTTCCATTTGAAACATCATCAAAAGTTAGTCTTGTAACTTTTCAGTGAATAAAAATAAAAGTCAATGTTTCCCCTGTCCAGTTATGTCTGACTCTAGGGGGCAGTGCTCAACTCTGTTTCTTAGTCAAGGGAGCCAGCATCACTATACACCAAGGTGCACAGAATGCTGTTACCTTCCCACCAAAGTGGTACCTATTTATCAACTTGCATTTGCATGCTTTTGAACTGCTAGGTTGGCAGGAGCTGGGTCACATAATGGGAGCTCACCCCATTGCACAGCATTCGGGTCTTGAACCCAGGCTGTCAGAGTTCCAGGTGACAAGTTTGGTGTTTTTAACCACTTCAACGTCTCAATTCTTTTTTGGGGAGAGGAAGACACATAAAGAGTTCTTGCTTGAATACTTCTGTTTTCTTATTTGCTGACTGTAAGAGATGGTAGTAGAGATACAAGCAGGGAAGTGACAGGTTGGAGTGGTGAAAAGAGATGGGGAACCCCTTATTGAACGCTTATTACATAGGGTCCCTTCAATTAGGGAGAAGTGTTGTCTCTGCTTTCTGATTAGTCAATGTTACATAAATAGCAATAACACTTAGACTTATATACTGCTTCACAGTGCTTTATAGCCCTCTCTAAGCAGTTTTACAGAGTCAGCATATTTCCCCTTACAATCTGGATCCTCATTTTACCGACCTTGGAAGGATGGAAGGCTGAGTCAACCTTGAGCCAGTGATACTCCAACTGCCAAACTGCTGGCAGCCGGCAATCAGCAGAAGTAGCCTGCAGTACTGCATTCTAACCACTGCGCCACCACGGCTCCTAAAGTCAAGGGTTGCCTCTGTTTACTGATTGATCAGTGTTACATAAGGTTATGTATTGCTTCTGTCTATTGATTGGTCATATGAATGTAAGGTTATGTATAAAAAAGGTACTTGAAGCTTCTGTTTTCAAGCTGCTTCTAGTTGGAATTAAAATAACGCAGTGTCAAAAAAAAAATATCTGTCCTTAGCAGCAATGAGTTGTCTGTTGAAGAAAAATTTAGTTTGTTGTGCTTTAAATGTATGTGTCCATTTTTGTTTGTTGTTTCTCTTTTTTTAGTTGAATTTTGTATTTTAACTTTGGAAATAAAATGGAAAAAAAAGTGTCACTGATTGATTTGATTTGATTTGATTTGATTTGATTTGAATGCTGCTAAGCTCATCCATCCATTTACCAAAAGGAATTCTGGGAGTAGACAATATTAAAATACAACACAGCTATTAAAAAAATCAGTGTTGAGACCCTGATAAAGTTCATAGCCATCTCATGCCAGTTTCATGAAAACCCTGGTTCCAATGTCTATTGATAAATCCAAGTTTTTACTGTTTTCTTGAAGACCAGTTAGAAATGATCTTCACCCTCATCAATACCATCTCCTTTTTTATTTTTCATGTCCAATTTTACCATTTGTGCTTAATTTTCTAGGTCTTATTCAGTGTAGCTGTCAATGCCTTTTCTATTTTCAACCAATCAATTAACTGCTGTAGGATTTGAAGATAATGTACAAAATGCCAACTTTCCTGCAAAGAAACAAACAAACAAACCCAATGCCAAAACATAATTATAGTGGGTTTCACTGTGCTTTCTTTTGCTTTTAAACATGCTAAGCAATATGAATGGGAAATTACATGAAAAGGATATGAAATTATATGATTATTTGAATCATATGCTGTATGAATGTATGGACCTATTTATGAAGTCATCACTCACAGTAGTATAATTGCAAACAAACATGGTCATCTCCAGGGGTGGGATGCTACCGGTTGAACAACTGGTTCACTGATAACATGCTTTGCGCGCACGCTCTCGTGCACACAGTTTCCATAAAATTGAACTTCTGCGTTGCACACAAGGAAAGGAGCAAGGAAAACAGCTGAGGAGGGCCAATTCAAACTGCTGCCCTTGATCAGCTGGGCTTCAGAAGCAGAAATAAAGGTCAGTATAACCCCGGGGGGGAGGGAAAGGGCCCCCCACTTTCACAGCAACAGAGAACTGGTTCGCTCTTGGCAGGAAGTGGAAACTACTGATAGAATCCCACCACTGGTCATCCCTGTGTATCCATACTAGAGTCAAAATCATTTTAGTGAGATTATGTTACATTTTCAGTACTTGCCAGATGGAATGGTATTTCTTCTTTTTTTAAAAAACAAATTTTATTGTTTTTTTTTCTTTTCTACTCTCCCACCTTCACCCACATTTTTTTTTTTTTTTGAACAGAGTGTTGGTCGTTTCTTATCTTATACAATTAGTCAAATTCAAATACATTTTATTCAATTACAATTTTTGTCAATATCATCTTCTCCCCTTTCCTTTTTTAAAAATATACCTCAGTATTTCTATACTTGCATACATAAACACCTTCTTCATTTATCCCTGAATTCTAACTTTACTATTTGTACATAATTATCCTCTTTTATTCTTAAACAATTCATTCTTTTTCTTAATATATTTATATTTGTTCAGAGCTGCCTTTCTTACACTTCATTTTTTTTATTGTACAGCAATCTTTCTCCTCAAACCTAGCCTCTCCCTCTTCTCTTTCCAACTTTCTTTCCCCACCTTCTTCTTCTCTTCTCTACTTCCCCTTCCCTTCTCCTTCTCCTCCTCTCTTCCCCCCGTCTTACCTTCTCCTCTACTCTACTTTCCCTTCCCTTCCTTCCTCCCTTCCCTTCTGTCCCTCTCTCTCCTTCCTCCTCCCTTCCAATTCCTTCATCTCTCTCTCTATTGCTGTATTCATTTTCAATTTAATGTTTTCCATTGTGGAGTTCAGGCAACCCCAATCCCTTATCTTTTTAATTATTAACAATATATTTCATCTTGTTCTCTTTTTTCCTTCAAATCTTTACTAATTTCTTAGTAAATTTTCTAATTTCTTATCTTTTTTACTTTTACCAATATATTTTTTCTGCTTTACTTCTTGCAAGTATAACATTTAAATCATTTTTCTCATTTCAATTTCATTCAGTTTTCCATTCAATTTCAATCATTAAATATATTTCTCAAAACATCTTAACAATAAATTTCCACTTATTCAAATATATATTTATAAAGCGCATCTTAATCCTTTCTCATTTTAGCCAATCCGATTTGTTCTTAAAATATTCTTAATTTGTCTTCTTTTCTTTTTTTAATTATGTTTCAAATATATAGTTTGAAATATTCCAAATATTACATTTCCCCCAACTGGTTTATTCATATTGTTAAAACTTATTATTCTATAAACTTCTATTATTGAGCATGTGACATTTATTACAGTTTTCCATTTGTTTCTACTTTTTTTCCCTTTTTTGTATCTTTTCATTATTAATATTTTGTATCTTAAAATCATGAAATCTTTGCCCTTTATTTCCCATTATTTTCCATCCCTTTTCCCTCTTTCTTATATTTCCACTGTAAATCCCAGTGTAATCATTTATGTTTTTGATATTTTTTTCTTCTCCTCCACCCTCTTTTCCTTCTTTTCCTTTTGTTTTCCCTTCTTCTTCCTTTCTTTGTATTTTAAAATTCTGCACTCTCCTATTCTGCCCTATATTTTCCATTGTTTCTCCTTTCTCTTTCCTTTTTTGTATCTTTTCATTGTTAATCCCAGTATGCTTATTTTGTATTTTAAAATCATAAACTCTTTTATTTTGTCCTTTATTTCTTATTATTTTCCATCTCTTTTCCATCTTTCTTATCTTTCCACTATAAATCTCGATTACACTGAGATTTATAGTGGAAAGATAAGAAAGATGGAAAAGAGATGGAAAATAAGAAATAAAGTTTAAGTTTTTTATATTTTTCCTGTTCCACCCTCTTTTCCTTCTTTGTTTCTTTTCTTTTTGTCCATACTTAATATTACAATTGTTTAATTTTCCATAGTCAGTCTCTTTGTCTTTGTCTTCTTCATTATTCCTCTCTCTTTCTTGTTTCTCATTAGTCATTCCTTTTCATCTTCAGTGCATTCTAGCTCTGTCTTTGCCTCCTCAGATTTCGACTTTCCATGCAAATTTATAATCATTTCCTTTATTTCCAAACACATTGTCTTTATCAGTTCATTAAGTTCCTGTTCCATTTTATTCTTTACGGATTGAATTATTTGAGTTTTAAGTCGCATTAACGTCTCTCTTTTATAATCATCAAAGTCTATCCTCTTGTAGACAAAACGTATCCTCCTTAGTTCTCGCCAGTTATTTCTTTAAAAGTTCAAGGTTTCATTTCTTCAAATGTTTTCTCAAAGTAAACAATTTCATGTCATGCTCTTTCTTCTCCTGCAGATGTCTATAATCCACAGTTCCACTCGACTAATTAACAATCATCATTTTATTTGTAATCATCCATGTTTATCGAGTAAAAAGCCAGTTTTCACCTCTTCTTTCACCTTTATATACCACCAATCAGTTTATAATCCAATCCAAAATCCAAGTTCCAGATTTACATTTCCATTTGTCAATCACTTTTATTTATTTATTCAGGTTCTTCTATGGCGTGCTTGTCATTCTCACTTTCTCTTTCCATCCACCATCTCCCCCTGCCACTATTTAGCCTCAATTTCCACGCCCGGGTAATTTTAGTAATAGTTTAGTAGTTTAAAATATTTAGAATTTTCTTTTTATTGTCTGTAGATTAGCCAATCACTCACCCAACACCAGCACTCTGTCCAAATCTTCCCTCCTGCACATCGCTTGCTCCAGAGGCTCCAGCTTCATGGCGATTCACTCTGATTGCCACCCCCCTTCACCGGCTTGGAGAGAGTTTCTCAGGCTATCCAAGGGACTTGCCTGTCCCTCTTTAGACACCGAGCTGCCTCTCTTTCTTCACTGTCCCTATAGGACAGCTTTGGTCCGAAGACCTCCCCCCCCCGATGTTGGTTCATCTGGCTGGTTTTTGCCAAGCTCATGAGCCCGGCATTTTCCCAGCCAGTCACACCGTGCCACTTCCAGATTCTCTCAGAATGGTATTTCTTCTAGGGCTTATATTTTCTAAAATGAATAGACCGACTATGTATTATTATTATTTTTTACCACAGCCCTTCTTTTCTCAACAACACCATAATTTTTCCATGTATCCAGCAGAAGAATTCTACACTTAAGAAAAAGTGATGATGACAGTATATATTTAGACAATCAGAAGATACAGAGTGACAGTCAGTTTCATACCACAAATTGAGAAGTACAGTGGAAAATCAGGAATTCATTCCTCAACCCCAAGAAGATCAGGAATCCATTCCCCATCCATGGTAATGTTGGTGAGGCTCTGGTGCTGGAATTATGGATAGACTGAAATTGAAAGTTGCTATTGTGGTGGCTTCCCTAAGTTTTTGTTTTCCTTGCATCTGTACCTACTGATAATGGAAGCAGACAGGACCTCCAGAGAAAACATTATGTTGGATGCAAGAATGTGTAGCAGTTTGGGAGGAAAAGGGTTCAATGCCTTTCATTTATTCTCCTTCTTCCCAGTGGTGGGATCCTACCAGTTTAACAACTGGTTCCCTAAGCACACGCTTCACATTTTGAAGAAAGCTCACCTTCTGCATTGCTGCCAGCAAGGAAAACAGCTGAGGCACGGCAATCCACTCTGCCACACCGATCAGCTGGGCTTCAGAAACAGAAATATAGGAGAGTATAACGCAGGGGCAGGTGGGCGGAGCCACTTCAAAATTCAGAGCTAACGGTTCACCCGAACTGGTCCAAACTAGTAGAATCCCACCACTGCTTCTTCCCCTTCTAGAATATGGCTGCCTGGGCAATAAGGTAATATATGGTAGTGTACAGGTTGACATCATTGCTTACAGATCTGAACTTGTTGCTGCTTGACTTCTGGATGTGAACCAACATGCTAATAATTACATTTAAACCTATTCAAGGAATTTAGCATAATTTATGGGAGAGAGAAATGTTGCTTTGTTTGGGAGAAGCACTTAGTAGAAAGTTACATTTAATGGATCTTCTTTATTGTGCTCTGTACTGGTACTTTCTATCTTCACTCATTCAGAACAAAGAAGGATATTACCTGGGAGAAATATGCCAAAAATTGAATTAAAAAACAAAACAGATCTGTGCTGACAGACATTTGAATACTTCTTCCTATATGGTGAGATTACATATGAGCAATCAACCGATTTTAGTTCTTTTTCCAATTACAAAAAATTACAAGGAAAGTCTTTGAAAAGTTCCAGTAGGTTGGCTGAGGGAGATAATACAAAAAAACAGATGTGCAAATATCTTGGATTTATCAGTAAAGTAACTAGATTGAAAGGGAATTTCTGCACATGACTGAATCTTTTAGTACTCATAGTATAGACATACTGATGACATAAAATATCAGAAAGTTTCAGTTACTTGCATTTCAGTTATATGCATTTAGAAAAGTACTTTAGCTGCTTTTTTAACAAGGAGATATTGTGCCAGACAATATTATATTTTGTTCTAATCAAAGTATAAATTAGAACAATCTATATTGTTCAAATAGAGAATAGAACAGAAAAAAAGAGAAATAAATGAATGCAATTCACAGAACATAACGCTTTGGTTTGAATGGACACTTGAAATCAGAAGAGATTCTTAATTAAACCAATCAGTATAGAGCTGGAAGGCACCTTGTAGGTCTTCTAGTCCAACCCCTTGTTCAAGCAGGAGACCCTATGCCATCCCAGTGTTTTCTTAAAAACCTCCAATGATGAAGCATCTACAATTTCTGAATGCTTTTCCTGCCTTCACATTAAATTTCATATTGTTGGATATGTCACATTGTTCAAGTCTATAAGATCTTTTTGGACCCTGAGCTTGTCTTCTGGGGTGTTGGCTATTCCTGCCAGCTTAGTGTCATCTGCAAATTTGAAGAGTTCCCATTCTATTCCCTCACCTAAGTCATTTATAAAGATATTGAAGAGTACTGGGCCTAAGATGAAACCTTGTGGTAAGCCACTTCTTCCTTCCTTCCATGTAGATGTAGTACCATTAAGGACTACTCGTTAAGTACTGTTTGTCAACCAGTTAAAATCCATCTGGTAAGAGCCTGTAGTACAGTGGACTAAAGCACTGTTATTAACAACTGCTGCTTGCAATTACTGCAAGTTCAAATCTCACCAGGCTCAAGGTTGACTCAGCCTTCCATTCTTTCAAGGTAGGTGAAATGAGGACCCAGATTGTGGGGGCAATAAGCTGACTTTGTATAAATATACAAAAGTATGAAGGCTATTGCTTAACGCATTGTAAGCTGCCCTGAGTCTCCGGAGAAGGGCGGCATATAAATTAAAGCAAAAAAAAAAAAAATCTGGTTGTGATACTGTCTATCCCACATTTTTCTAGTTTACCAAGAAGTAGATTATGGTCTACTTTGTCAAATACCTTGCTGACTATATATACTATGTCCACAGCATTTCTCTTGTCTACTAATTTAGTCTAAGAATGAAATAAGATTGATTTGGTATAATCTGTTTTTAACAAACTCATACTGGCTATTAGTTATAGCTTTATTTGTTTCTAGATGTTCACAGATCTGTTTTTTTTAATTATTATTTTTTCCCCAGTATCTTCCCAGGTGTTGATTTTAGACTGATTGGTCTGGTTTCCCCCCCCCCCCCGACTCCTTTTTTGAAAATGGGAACCAATTCAAATATTTTCCAGTCCTCTGGTAGTTCCCCGGTGTTAAAGGATCTAAAATTACTTTTGTGGACCTGCTAAAATACTACTAGGTCTAAATGTAACAATAGAATACATGGTTCACTAAATTCAGATTCAGTTGTGGAATGGGCAGAAAATAGACCTCCATTGCTTTTAGACACAGAACTTATTTAAATAAAGCTGGGGTGAGTCCTGTAAGTTGCCTGGGCACTATATCATGTGTAGTTCACATAGTTGATAATAGAAGATAAGGGCTTAAGAATAGCAGTTCCCCAATGTAGAAAGTGTAGTCAAAAAATTTGTTTACTTACTTAGTAATTTACTTAGTGAATGTATGAAATCCTTTCTGTAAAAACTTCCTGTAAAAGGCTTTAGTTTCAGTGGTAAGTGGTAGGATCAGGGGTGAAATCCAACAGGTTCTGACAGGTTCTGAGAACCGATAGTGGAAATTTTGAGTAGTTTAGAGAACCGGCAAATACCACCTCTGGCTGGCCCCAGAGTGGGGTGGGAATGGAGATTTTGCAATATCCTTCCCCCAGGAGTGGGGAGGGAATGGGGATTTTGCAGTATCCTTCCCCTGCCATGCCCAACAAGCCACACCATGCCCACCAAGCCACACCCACAGAACCGGTAGTAACAAAATTTGGATTTCACCACTGGGTAGGATGATAATGAACCCATGGGAAAAACATCGAGTTTAATTTATTTATATAGCCATAATAAAACTACTCCATGTAGTGTACAATTAAAAAAAAAAAACCACATCATAAAAACTATCAATTAAAAAAAATACAAGAAAGCACTAGTCAGGATTACTAGTAACAGAATAGCCAAGGGAGTTATTATTACAGGCATTCCACCATCTATTTAATTCACAAGCTCCTGATGAAACAACATTGTTTTGAAGATGTTCTGGAATGATGTCAGGTGTGGGACCAGTCTCACTTTGGAGGGAATGATGTTCCACATAGCGGTGCCACTGCAGGATAGGACATCTCCTGGATCCTACCAGATGTAACTCCTTTGTGCATAGCATATCCTTCTGGCAGACCTTATTGGGATGGGATGTAACTAGGTGGAGGTAGTTCCTCAAATATTGCTTGTTTCATTCACATTCTTACAGGAAAGGAAGTGACATAGCAACAATGCATCAGAGAGGATCACAAACAACTGTTCCATACTCTGTGGAGACTTCAATTTCCACCATAAGCAATGCTTACCTACTGAAGGGATGGCTTATCAAAGGTTACCTGCCCCATCCTAACTTTCCAGATATTGAAGAGATGATTTTCAAAGTGTTCTGGGAAAAACTGTCCCATATGGTAGATAGGGTGGTGTGTATTCCATTTGACACATGCATTCCAAAAGATTGCCATATTGCAGAACTCAATGCTATCTTTTACACTAGGAAACCTGAGGTGGAACAGGATGGTTTATTTACAAGGGTGCCACTTACTAATGTATCGTTTACAATGGTGAATGGGGATGTATAAAATTCTCCATTCGAGATTGATCCCACTTAAATGCTGGACTTCATCCATAACAATGCTAACTGCTTTTTCTGGAAGGCTAATTGCCAGAAAACAATAAAAGTCCTTGCCCTGCCCTTGAATGTCTGAACTGGCATATTAGGAAGAAAAATGAAGTGTTCCCATCTTCCTAGAATATTTTGCTTCTGAATGATTGAGGCTTGCACACAGCTAATTACATTATACAAAGATTACATTTCATAACATTGCTTTAGCATTCACACCTTCTTCAAGCTGGCCTATACCATTGCAACTTCATGAGTTACATTAGGCAACATGTCGCTAGCTCAACAAAATTGTAGAACTTGTACTTATTCTTCCCTTTGACTTGTGGATCAGTCTCTCTCTCTAAATCATCCTAGTCCTAACTGTATAGAAAATGGAAGTTTGCTGTAGTTGGAAGACTTTGTCGAAACCCAACTGTGTGATTCATAAAACACTCTGATTTGATTCAGACCAATTTGGAAGTAATCAGATTCCACTCAGTGGTAACTCCTAAAAGGAATTCAGAAAACTAAAGCTTTGTCCCTTCAAGGTAGAAATTCACTGAACTGGAAATCCACAAATAGCTATTGATGGGGTTTTTTTTTCATATGGACAAAAAAAAATAAAAAATATCAGGTACAATATATCACGCTGAGAGCATGAAGCCTGCCATATTATCAACATGTAATTGCAGGAACACATTTATAGTGGTATAGTGTTGTGTTTTCATCCTGTTGGAAGACATTTGCGGTGCAGCCAAATCATATCACTATGATTATTCCTCATTTCAGAATGGTTCTATACTATGCCTTCTTTTTTCTGGAATATTCTAGAATCAATAGAACCCAATATTTGAAACCTTTGGGAAAGGTTTCAACTGGCCAACAATCCTGCTGCCTGTGAGATTGGATCCTAAAGAACTGCACCCCATCCTTGTCCCAGCAGACAACTCTTCTTCTCCTTTTTTAATTAATTATTTGATTTAGCTTTCTTAACATATGTATTTAACATAACAATTATTAACTTCAGAAATACCAGGAAAAGAGACAACCTAAAAGAACTAAAAGTACAAATGAAAAATGAAAAAAAGAAGGGGAAATCTATCTTATATTTTATACTTATGAATAGTCACCGGTTTACTACTACACCAGTAGTGGTTGCAAAACCTGTTGCTACCGGTTCACTTGTGCATGCACACGCACTTGCACACGTGATGCTTCGGTGAATGTGCAGAAGCGTCTGATGCAGGTAGGCAGAGCCTCCCGCTGCCGAGACTACCGATTCGCCGATCTGGGTAGAATCGGTATCAACCCATTACTGTACTACACTAATATAATATAATCAGAACAAAATATTACTGTGAAATATCACAGAATCTCCATCCCAGGCCACCCCAACGATGCCCTTGAAGTGATGTCCCAGTGCCTGGAGGCTGTGCGGATCTGGATGGGGAGGAACAGGCTCAAGCTCAACCCTTCCAAGACTGAGTGGCTGTGGTTCCCGGCATCCCGATATAGTCAGTTGACTCCATCACTGACTATCGGGGACGAGTCTTTAGCCCCCGCGGAAAGGGCACGCAATCTGGGAGTCCTCCTGAATACGCAGCTGTCCTTGGAGGAACATCTGATGGCTGTAGCCAGGGGGACCTTTTGTCAGGTTCGCCTGATTCACCAGTTGTGGCCCTTTCTTGATCGGGATTCCCTGTGAATAGTCACTCACGCCCTTGTCACCTCGCGCCTGGACTACTGCAACGCTCTCTACATGGGACTCCCCTTGAGGAGTACCCGGAGGCTCCAACTGGTCCAGAATGCGGCCGCGTGGACAATCACGGGAGCCACCTGGTGCTCCCATATAACACCACTCCTGCGTGAGCTGCACTGGCTCCCAGTGGTCTTCCGGGTGCACTTCAAGGTATTGGTTACCACCTTTAAAGCGCTCCATGGCATAGGACCTAGTTATCTTCGAGACCGCCTGCTGCTACCGATGACCTCTCACCGACCTGTGCACTCCCACAGAGAGGGCCTCCTCGGGGTGCCATCAGCCAAACAATGTAGGCTGGTGACCCCCAGGGGGAGGGCCTTCTCTGTGGGGGCACCTACCCTCTGGAATCAGCTGCCCCCAGAGATAAGGAGAATCCAAGACCTTGGGGCCTTCCGCCGTGCCCTTAAAACCTTCTTTTTCCAGCAAGCCGGGCTGGCTTAACATATTTTTAAACATATTTTTAATTTTTAATTGGTTTGTTATCTTAAACTGGGGCCAAATTAATATATATCCTTTTAATTGTTTTTTAATGTTTGTATTGTATGTTTTTATCTGGCTATACACCGCCCTGAGTCTTTCGAGAGAAGGTGCGGTATATAAATTTGAAATAAAAAATAAATAAATCTGCACATAATAATCCATATTGCTGCATATTTTGATTAATAGAAAATATTTCCTTTTCCAAAACAAATATATCAAACATTTTCAGCAACCATTCTTTAAAATCTGGAATAATATTACATTGCCAATTTCTCAATATGATTTTTTTGTGCACACACACAGAGACCCACCAGTTCAATGCAACTATAAACAGTCAGGTAAACAATCAGATTCCAAATCTTTGGTATATAGTTCAATATCACATTAAAAACTTTAGCATTTAAAGATTTCCCCATAAATCTTCTTACACGTGTGCATGCGCGCACACACACACACACTCTCTTTTACTTTCTCATATTGACAGAGGGACCCTACCAAGTTTCTTTAGAGGAGAAAAATACTTCCAGACTTGCAAGATTCTGTTAATGTAACCTTACAATAAAGTTACTTTGTTCATCTGGGCATTTTTCCTGTCTGGACTACGTCACAAGTTTGGCAGAAAGGGATAGCAAATTTAAAGCAAGTATACAGCCATATACAAGTCATTATTATCACTACAGCTTGTTATTGCACTGATTCCTCTATCAACAATACCGAATAAGTCAGGCCATGGCTACCAAACATCAAAAACATCTACCAGGCTATTACACCTCCTTTACATGGATGATCTGAAGTTGTATGGAAAAACACAATCTGAATTGCTGCTCAGTACTGTCCATATATACAACAAGATATTGCAATGGAGTTTGGACTGGACAAATGTGCCACTCTCACTAACCACAGGGGAAAAACAGTAAAACTGAAGGATGCCCTATGGAATAACATCAAGAATCTGAATTTACACAACCAGCGCAAACAATAGGGTATCCTTCAAGCTGATAACATCAAGCACATTGTAGTGAAGAAAAGGTTAGAAGTAATACATTGTGAGAGTGAAGAAGATTTTAAAGTCTGCATTCAGTGGAAGAAATACCATTAAGGCAAGTAATGCCTAAGCAGTTCCAGTCATTAGATATGCAGCTGTAATAATGGTCTTGACTCAAGAAGAACTAAAAGCCATGGATAGGAAGATCAGAAAAATAATAACAACAAATCATGCCTTTCGTTCACACAGCAATATTGTCGGACTACTTACCAAGCAAATAGGTGGGGATGAAATGTTGCAAGTACACCAAGCTTTTGAAGAAGAAGAAAAGAGCATTAGAACAATATCTAGAACAATATAAATAAAATAAAATAAAATTTATTTATAAAATAAACAAATAAATAAATAAATATCTAGATTACAGTAAAAAATATATACTGAAGCTAATATATCATGAAGGCTTACTTTGAATCGGAGAGACCACACTAGACTTCACGAAAGACCAAATGAAAAATAGAAAAGAGACCTGGCAAAAGAAAATATCATGTGACCGGTATTTAAATAAACAAATAAATAAATAGGCAAAGCAGATAATAACAAGACCTGAAAAGGCTAAAAGCAGAAAAATTGAAGAAAGAGACGGAAGGGCTAATTCTGGCTGAACAAACCTAAACCTTAGGATCAAATGCATACAAAGCTAGAATTGAGAAGACAGCAACAGACAGCAAATGGTTCCTTCGCAAAGAAATGGAAAAAACAGTGGACTACTTAGTTAGTTGCAGCAAGAAGATTGAACAGACTGCCTAAAAACAATGGCATGATGAAGTAGAAACAATGGTGCCCTGGAAGATCTACGACAAATACCATCCTCCGGCAAGCAAAAACTGATGGTTCCACAAAATAACAATCATAGATAACAATTAAGAAGCGGAAGTGCTCTGGGACATTAGAATTCAAGCAGACAAGTATTTACCACATAGCAACCCCAGATTTTATTGTCAGTAAGAAAGACAAAAAAATACAGACAGTGGATGAGGCAGTACTGGGAGACAGGAGGATAGAAGAAAAAGAACTGGAGAAAATCACAAAATTCTAAGGTCTGCAAATAGAAGTAGAGCTACTGTTACAAAATAAAGCAAGGATACTACCAGTAGTAATAGGTGCCTTGGGTGAAATTCCAAAATATCTGGAGTTCCACTTGAACACCATTGGCACTGACAAAATCACCACCAGTCAATTGCAAAAGGCACTTTTATTTGGAGCAGCTTACATCCTACAACAATACCTTTAACATCTGCCTATCCCAGGTCCTTGGGAAGGACTTGATATTTGGATAAAAATGCCAAATCTAGTCTAAACATCTTGCTGACTGTGAGCTGAATCATAATAATTATAATAGTATATGTGGCCTGACTCCCAGTCACTGCCTGCCTGAGAGAAAAGGATTGGCATTTTGTAATTCAAATGTGGAACCAGACTCACGATAGCACTTTCCATTCCATCTATTCATTCTAAAGTGCTTTTCTTCATCCCCACTGTTGACTATTGTATTTCTGAATATCTGGCACAAAACAGCAGAAGAAATGGCAGGAGATAATAAAATGGGAAGAGCCATAGATGTCTCCCATTGGTTGTCTATATGCAGCACCCAAATTTCAGTCTATGAATCTTCATAATATGTTGTGGAAATAGTTTTTTTTTTTAAAAGGGAGGCATTAAAAACCATCCATGATTGAAAGAGAGGCAAAATTGTCCCAAAGAATAAATATTCCCCAAAGCTCATTTATTCTTTCTACCTATACCAGCCACTGAGCAAACATTTATGAATTGTAAGTTCTTTCTATTTATTTTGTTCTTCGGTTCTCCTCCACTGCCATTCTTTGCTTCAAATCTGTTTTCTGAGATGATAGCAATAAAAACTTTTCTTTCTTTTCTTTTCTTTTTGCCTAGGATGCTAAGAATCCCATTATGAATCAATCACTGAAGTCATTTGGTTCATTAGCCTTATTTTCTTCATTATGGCTAATGTTTTTGCATCAGGTGATCAAAGAGCACAAAGAAGAAAGTAGAGAAGGAACCGAAGCAGCAATTCATTCTGCACAATGTCATATTAAGTGTAAATGAAAAATCTCACATTATGATACTGATCTCTCCTATTTGTCAAATCAATCAGAGGTTAGAAAAAATAATCTAAGAAGATGGGGAGCATGAATTAATTTCTACTGGCGATCTGACCTGAATGCATTTGACATTAAATTAGAAAAAAATAATAATTCACAGGCTATAATGAGGAAGCATCAAGCACCTACAGAAGGATATAGAATGGTAGCAGTGTTCCATTAGCAAAAGAATGGAACATAGATGGAATGTTATACTAAACTCTAAAGAGACCCACACTATAGAAACTGAAAGTTAGAATGTGAATGAAACTCAATGCAATGTTAGTTTCAAAAGAGGAATGATAGGCAGAGGTTTTAATGAGATGATAAATGTCATTGTCCACCTACCTATGCCAGTGTTAAAGAGCTCATCATACTACCCATGTGTCGTTCAGTGTTTTTCATGTCCAGAACTGAAATGGCAGCACCGCATATGCATGTAACAATCCCGGAAGCAGCAGGAAAGCCATTGAATCCACACAGCACTTTGAAAGGCTGCAAAGCACCGATTTGATAGGGGGCTTTGAAAGTTGGTTCTTTGGGGCTACAAAGTCCCTGCTTCAATTTGTGAATCTGCTTGAATAGATTATAGGATCATTAAAAAAAAAATCTAACTGAAACATTTTTTTCACACTTTGGACAAACCCTACTTTCTGGGGTGGGGAGTAAAATCCCTCCGCTTGTTTGAAATGTTTCAAAAGTTTTCCTTTCTATTTCTACATTTTTATCCCAGTTTCGGGCAGTTTAAAGAGGTTCACACTTCCATTTGTGGATATATATATTTTTTTATCTTATCTGGTCACTGAAATATTGCCATTTGGACTGTGTTTTTCTCTCTCCCTATTATCCATTCCTCCAACACCCTGCAGTCTGTCCAGCTGGCCACATGTTCTGAAAAATCCCTCTAGAAATTGTCTTAATCTTTAGTTGTTTCATTAAGTATGGGAAACCAGGAAGATTGCTAATCATGGCCTAAGTGATTTTTTTTTCCTGTCTGTCATCTCAGGAGTAAAGTAAAAGAAAAAAGTCCATATCAAACCTGCAAAGATGTCATTAAAACGTGTATCTCAAGTTTTAGAGTAGCAGAGTGGCTGTATGACTTCCTCTTGAGTTGATGGATTATTTTGTTTTGTTTTAATATGGAGGTTGCACATTTATATCATTTTCATTCAGTCCAATGCAACTGGCATAGGATGAGTTTCTAGAGTAGTGTATGTCATTCTGCTTTGAACTCCTGTGGAGAATTCTATTTTTATTGTCTACTAGCATTGGTAGTAGACCAATGGGTCTACTATTTCAGAGATGTTTCCTTACTCAAACAGAGCAACAGAAGGATCATGGGTTGACAAAAAGACACTGGGACAAGTAACAGCTTTTAACTTCCTGCCAGCTTCCCCACTGAGTTTCCTTATGAGAGCAAGCTGTGAGTATCCTTCCTTCCTTCTTTCTTTCTTTCCTTCGTTTCTTTCTCCCTCCCTCCCTCCCTTCCTCCCTCCTTTCCTTCCATACAAATTGAAAGCCAGCAGGCAAATAAGTGCCTGCTGCCATGTGAAAGAAGGATCAAGTGTGTCTATAGAGGTGTGGGTTAGGATTGGTAAGTGGGGGTCCACAAAAGGTCCATGTGGATTGAGAAGGATACGTGAGTGGTTCCAGAAATGCCATGCACATTATACAGGGCATATGAATGGAACCATAGGGCAATAAGGGTGTGGGGTCACTGAAGTGCATAAAAGATGTTATGCATGTCATGTAGGATGCATAGGGGGTTGCATGGATCAAGAGGGTTTCATCCAGGTCACAAGGGTGTATGAGAAGTATTGTGGCAGTCAGGGATGATATGCAGGTAGGTGTGAGAAAGCTGCCCGGGTTTTTTTGGGAGAGTGTAAGAGATGCAGTGTAGATTCAGGATGGGGGAGGGGGGCGCAGAGCAAATTGAGAAAGGTGTGAGAGGGAAAGAGATGCCATATGGGTCAGGGAAGGCATGTGGGAGGGTCATTGGTCAGGGAGTGTCAGGCTCCAAAAAAGAAAGATATGCCGACTTCTAAGTAGTTTTCTTTATCGTTACCCTAAAGACAGAAATCTTGCCAAACTAAAGCAACTAGTATAGTCTGAGAACATCTAAGGAGGAGTTATCTTGACCCTCTTTCTCCCAACCACACTATTAAAGTTTGTTGTCTCTTGGTCCTTTGGAATGTAGCCCCTCCTTCCTGGGAATCCAAAATACATTCTACCATCCATTCTAGAAAAAAAAATATTACCTTAAAGCTAGTTCACATTTTTGTTCAGAATATTTTCCACTTGGTAGGAAATAAGCGGTATTGAAGAAGAATGTTATTAAATGTGCAACTATCATTTGATGGTTCTTTGGATATGTGTATCTGATAGACCAAGGATATTGCATTTTCCCATGGTACACGGGCAGTGTCAAAATTACCCAATATGAAATTGTTGTCAATTTTCAGTGTTTCACAGGTATCAGTTTGATTTAAAAACAAAACAAATAATAATATTTGCCCTCCCCACCCATCCAAAACTTTGGAGATGTTTCACAAGATACCATGCCAGTCTATGCTTCTGACATCCAGACATAATTGGATGTTAGATTTTTAAATGTCGGGAAGCTCATACGATGACAATGATCTTTGATGATGAGGCAGAAGAAACTACTGTTCAATTTATGTGAATATGTGAATGTTTGATAATATCACAGTTGACTATGGGCATTATGTTATATTTAACTCTAGCAATATATAAGGACACAGCATCTGTTGCCAAATTCAATTTCAAATTTGTTCCTAGGAAACAAGCAGCATTTCTGGTAAATGATGAGCACACATTCATTGTGTCTCACAGCATCCATAGTCATTTCTCCAATAAATAGCACCTATGAAAGCCTAGGCTCTATGCATATACATCAACTTTGGAAAGAGGTAAGCTTTGCCTGATTGTCTATCAAGACAGCTACGGGAAGAACAAATTGAAAAGCATTTCTGCTGTAAGCAGATTTAAAACCTCCTACATTTTGACAAGTTGGTAGAAATTAAACATTATGACCAACTGATATGTTACTATAATTCCCCCTCCACAGTTTCTCTGCATTACTCCTCAATGGAGGCATTATTGGTGATATATAGTACTGAAGCAGGCAAACACTTTTGAAGCTATATTACACCACCATTTATATCTTCTAGTCTACATAGATACAAATTCTAATATTGTTATAAAAACTTTTGCCAACATCAATGGTGTAAGCATGGGTGAGAAGCAGGGGTGGGCTTCAAAATTTTAGCAAGAGGTTCTCTGTCCAGTTGCTGGGTAGCCATGGCCTAGTCGGCCTCCTGCACCATGGTGGAGGGGTGTGATTTTGCCCTTCCCAGGCCGGAGGCTTTCCTTGAGCCTCTGAGAGGATGAAAATGGCCTCCCCAAGCTCCGGAGACCCTCTGGAGGCCCTTCCCAAACTTCCAGTAGACCTGTTTTTCACCCTCCCTGAGCCATCATGCTCACCCTGCACTTACCTGCATCCAAAATGGGCCACATGGGGACTCCTGGGAGGGGTGGGGCCAGCCAGGAGTGGGATCTGGGGGTTCTCTGAACTGCACAGAATCTTAGCTAGAGGTTCTCCAGAACCCCCGCAAACCCCCAGCAGCCGACCCCTGATGAGAAGTACATTCAACTGAGATAATATCAATAATGAGGAAACAAAACCACTGCTTTTGTCAGAAGTGGGGAAGGGAAAGATATAAAGGAAAATTTGAAGGGCTGCTTTAATTTAAAGACAATCTTTAAATCGTCTTTAAATTTCTGATATATTTCTGATGTGGGGAAAAAGAATAGTTGTTAGCTAGAACCCCATTTTAAGGTATCCATATTTTGATCCATATGCTACTTTGAAAACATTAAATGTACTTATATTTCTAGTCTACTAATTTATTCTGCACATTGAATAATTATTGTTGTAAACAATTGTAGATGAATAACAAAAGTGTGAATCCTCATAATTGTTTTGTAGGGTTGAGAATCAGAGGGGGTGACATACTGTTTGATTACACCAAGTTAATAACATTATCATAACTCTTTATTATTATAAAAAGGAGTCACAGCTGATGTTTGGAAACCTACTGCTTAGTTTGCAATTTAAATGTCTACATAAATATAGATCCCCTAAATCTCTTTTGTTCGAAGGTTCAGGAGTTTCCTTTTGCAATGCCTAAAACAATGTTTACACCCAGCACAGTTCTCCATAGTTATGGAGCTTTCAAAATATCAGCCTTGGAAGGCCTTTGTGCAATTATATCAACATTTATTCATGCATGCATAAATTCATGCTTTCATTCAATTTGAATGCCACCCATATCCAACTGGTTCCAAGTAGCTGACAACAATAAAAATAATATAAATAACAAATACAATAAAATAACCACAAGATGGCAATCCAACATGAAAGCAAACATAAAACATCAGAAACAGGGGAATCTTATTCATTCTGCCCCAAGGACTGGATAAATAGTCAGGTCTTTGACGCTTTTGGGAACATTACTAGGGTGGGAGCCATATGGATCTTATGGGGACCTCACTCCAGAAGGCAGAAATCCTTCTGGATCCCAGAAGATGAGAGATGACCTGTTTAATGGCAGGAACCCAGGGTCTACTACTGTATTGGCTTTTTCAGATGGGCACAAACCATGAGAGAAAGCCAGGTCCTATGCTATGTAGACGTTATATGTAATAACCAGCACTTTGAAGCACAGAGCTTCGGTGGCACAGTGGCTAGAATGCAATACTGCAGACTATTTCTGCTGACTGCCAGCTGCCTGCAATTTGGCAGTTCAAATCCCACCAGGCTCAAAGTTGACTCAGCCTTCCATCCTTCCGAGGTTGATAAAAGGAGGACCCAGAATTGTTGGGGGTAATATGCTGACTCTGTAAACCGCTTAGAGAGGGCTGTAAAACACTGCACAGTGGTATATAAGTCTAAGTGCTATTGCTATTGCTATTAGAAGTACACTGGCTACCAATGTAGTTCACAAAGTAGAAATGCCACATGAGTATACTGAGGCAAGGCCATTACTGCTTGGGCCACTGTATTCTGTTTTTTTTTTTTTTTAAGGACAGCATCATGTGGAACATGTTGCAACAATTGAATGCTAAGGTGACAAGGGCATGAGTGATTGAAGAGCTGATTGATCCAAGAAAGGGTGCAACTGGTGTAATAGATAAAGCTATGCAAAGGCCCTCTTGGTCATAACTGCCTACTGTTATTTAAGCAGAAGCTGTGGTTCCAAGTTGTGCATCATTCCTGACTAGGGAAAAGCAAATTTATCCAGAAATAAAGATGAAAAAAATATTGGATCTGGATAGTCCCAACAGCACAACCACTATGGGTGGGATTGGGCTGGAATCTATTTTTCGTCATTCAGACCTGCCCAGCCCCAAGACAACAGCACAGAGTTCAACACCCTCAAATATGCCCCATGGATACATTTGGGATCTGTTTAGACTATAGACATGACCTTGATCAAACAAGGTTGAGAGTCAGGCCAATTTAGGATTCATCTCAAGTGAACTATCTTATATATTGCCCTCATTTAAACTTGAAGTTTTGGGAGATTTGGAATTTGGGAAAAAGAAAGTGGTATTGGGAGTCTACCAAAAAAAAAAAATCAATATATTTCAGTTGAAAAGCTTACCCCTTTCTTCCTCCAATTCTGTGTTTAGGGAAGAATCTCAAAAGAACTGTTTCTTTTAGCTACTACTATGTTTTGCTTATATTTTGTACCTGTCAGCATTCCAGAAGAACCCAACTCCAATTAAAAACTTTGAGACAGGCATTTTCTCAAAGTTCCCATTTATTAGAGTAGGTATACTGGTACATCTGGGAAAACCCGAATCTGAGAGTTCCAGGTTTTCCCGCAGTAAATCAAAAAACCAAATCCAGCTCCTGCACCCATCAGTCCATCACATGGTCCAATCACCATCTGTCTCAACTTCAGACACCACTTCAATCACTCCTCCTCCAGATGTAGGAATACCATGACCTTGACCGAAAAGAAGAATGCTATTATGTCTAACTACATTCCCTGTACTAAATCCCCCCTCCTAATTTCCCAAGCACAAGAAGGTGGCAGAATGGAAGCTTCTGGTGTTAATATGGCTTCCAAAGCTGACAGTAGCTGCAGTACTAATATTCTCTCCCCTCCCTTATTATTACATTATTATAAATTCATTGTTATTTCATTACAATAGTAGTAAATTCTTGATTCTTTATTATTTGGACATCTTAGAGTATTGGAAATGATGTAGAAAAGAAAAAAGTAAGATGTGTCAATATTAATTGCAATTTAGGATTGTGAACATTATATTTCTTTAGCTTTTTGTTCAAGTTAAAATATAACATTGGAAAAGAAAGATGAAAGAAGAACATAGTGTGAGTTTCATCAAGGTATTTGTTCTGTAATAAAGGTTTTGATCTTAAGCTAAAACAATATTGAAATCTCCATTGTATTGTTACTTGGCATGTGTGTATGCATATGTATGGATGTTGGTGTGCATATAGTTTAACATAATTAAAACATTAAAGCAAAAAAAAAAAGGCAAAGTATAAAAAGTTAAAATAAAAAAACCCTATTAATTTTTGACTTTCTCCTTCTTTTATTTATATGCTATTTTTTTTAAAAAAAATTAATTTATATGCCACCCTTCTCCGGAGACTCAGGGCAGCTTACAATGCGTTAAGCAATAGCCTTCATCCTTTTGTATATTTATACAAAGTCAGCTTATTGCCCCCACAAACTGGGTCCTCAATTTACCTACCTTAGAAAGGATGGAAGGCTGAGTCAACCTTGAGCCTGGGGAGATTCGAACTTACAGTAATTGCAGACAGCTGGTGTTAATCACAATGCTATCAGTCTGCTGAGCCACCAGGCCCTTGACAATGTTTGTAAACATTTAAGCCCCTTTAGAAGCCAAACTGTAGATGATTATATTTGCTGGCTGTGGGAT
This sequence comes from Pantherophis guttatus, assembly GCF_059756535.1. Lineage (NCBI taxonomy): Eukaryota > Metazoa > Chordata > Lepidosauria > Squamata > Colubridae > Pantherophis > Pantherophis guttatus. The sequence goes on along the minus strand of NC_142065.1, from coordinate 99,586,734 downwards.
GTGTCCATATTTAAAGTTCTCATAAATGACATGAGAGCCAACACTATGGCAGGGGACACCTAGACGTAGGCAAAAAAGCAAAGAATTGAGCAAATTCTTTGCAAAAAGAAAAGAAACTTCAAATACAGTATAAGGCTTTCTGTATTCCACCACTAGGGTCCACAGTAAGGTACTCATGGGTGGCAAGTTGATCATACACATCAGGTTGAATATGTTGTAGGTGTCAGACAACAAAGGGCTCGCTGTTAATACACAAGGAACTTCTAAATAACTGTAGCTTCTGAATAGTCTACATTTATGCCTTATTATTTGAAGGTTTCTTCCACAAAAGCACTGTAAAGGATAACCCTGAGCACAACCATTTTTGTTGCAATGATTGTTGAATATCTGTTTTGCAAGAACGAGGGACCCCAAAGAATGGAAACACAAAGATTATTATTGAAGTTGAAGGCTATATGATGGGAAATCCTAGGGATCTGATTCAGGGAAGCAGGACAGGTCCTAGTCAATGTATCTAAGAAAAATGGGCCTTTCAGGAGTACAGCCATTGTGAAGAAGTCCATTGTGAAAAAGGTGGAATGTTAAGGCCCCCAGTTGATAGAGAATGAAAAATTGGGGTTTGTATTTTTTTTTTAAAAAAAAAACACAACATTGTCCCTGGGCTGTACTGTGAGCTGATGAAGAAATTCTTTGGTTTAGATAGGATAGGGCAGAGTTTTTCACAGGGTAGGGAGTGTCAATTTGGATAAGGGGTTTAGGCAACTAGATCAACCAATTTTTGACTCTGATCATATCTAAAAGACCGTGAGGAGAAGTGTATCAATGTTGTTTGCTTTATTTTCTCCACTAGTGCACTTTATCTGAAGTTTTGAAAGTACTCAGTTGATTTTGTTAAACCCCTTCACACACACACACACACACACACACACACACACACACACACACACACACCACAACACAAATAATTATAATTTATGTTGGTTTTTAGCAATAATAAAGGGGAAAGACTAAAGCTTTGGATTTGATACCAGGTCAGTATGAATCATTGAAGATTTGAACTGGATCAAATCTCATGGATGACACGTGCACTAGTTGAAGAATGTGTGAATAATTTGATATTTGCTAATTTCAATGGGAACTGACCTATCTACTACCTTTTGCTGAGTATTGTAATTGAGTTTTCAGCTGAAAAATGAAGATAATGTGCTGCATATGAAAATGTACTTTTAAGTAGTGCATAAGTGCAAATTTTTATGCCAGTTTCAAGTGGGAGGGCATGTAACAAATTTATGAAGGAATTGATGTGTTAAGATCAGAAATAGTTTACTGTACTGTAATTGGAGGGGAAAACAAAGATAAAAAACACAAACAAAAATCCCTTATGAACAGAGAATCTTTTGTACACACCACAGTAATTGTTCAGTAAAATGTTTCACAGAATTTTGTGACAAATCCAACATTTTTGCAGTTTGGAACCAACTAATTATGAACTCTTAAATATTATTATGCCATATATGGATTTTGAAAATGGAAAAAGTAGCATCACAATGGAACGATTACGATCCCAAGTTAGGGTAAAAGAGAAGAACCAATAAAGGAGAATATTTGTAGCTCAGGGTTGAAATGAGGGGTTCTCGGTGCTCTCTTAGCTTTCTTGTTTTCTTGCAGATGTTTCATTACTGAAACCAGGTAACATCATCAATACTAGAAAACAAGCAAGCTCAGAGAGCACCAAGAATCTCTCATAAAAGAGAAGAAAATAGCAATGAATGGAGCAACATAATTTCTATCATCTTTTAAGACAAACACCATCTCTGAAAGAGGGATGGATTGCCACCTTATTGAGACATCATGTCAGATCACTAAAGTGATACTGTCATCCAAATGGAGGGAGGGGAGAGCATGGGGACAAACTGTATTTTATAATCTTTACTCTGGCACCTAAGCGCACTGAAGTATTCTCACCTTTTGTGGAATGTAATAAGGAGGGAGGGCCACATAGATTATTTCAGTTTGCTGGAAGCAGAAGAAGGGAATGGGACGGCCGTTACAATAACATCTTCCTCTGTGGATTAGCTGAATCCACATCAGACTAGAGGGAGTGGTTCTAAAGTCCTATTTCTAACTATAGTTTGGGAGGGAATTTAGAGTCTGCTTTGCCTTTGTCCTTTGTCCTGCTATCAATAAAAGATTCCTTTTGAATCACCATGTTTCAAGAGTCTATACTTTCTTGAGAAAGGAGGAGACAGGGCCTTACACATCTGAAAAGAAATCCCTAGCTATTATGGAATAAATATGCTATATCCACTAGTGTTTGACTGGTATCTGATTGGTGGAGGTCATTGTCAAGGGTTTTCATACTGCAGAAGATAGCTTCCCTTTTACAAAGAATTTCAATCTAAATGGTGATTAAATGAATGGAAAGGCTTCTTTTCATTACTAAAGTTGTAAGGATTTAAAAAGGGAATAATTCCCCCCCAATTCCCTCTTGGTCCCCAAATAGCTCTTCAGGAGACAGTAGAAATTGAAGGAGGAATGAAAAATAATGGCAATCCTGTTCCCATCCTTTTTCTTTCTTTAACATAATTAGAATTCCTTGAAGTGCTACTCTGGATTCAGCCTACTATAACACTTGCTACATTTAGCAAAACCTGACAGCTGAGCAATTACTGTAAGAGTACATTGTAGATACAACATATGGACCATCTCTTCCACTCATTAATAACTACTTCCTTAGAAAAGAACTTCTAAATTATATGTGCTTGTCAGCACTCATATAACTTAGATTTTTGTCTTAACACTAATACTCTTACAAGTTAATTTAATATTCTGCCTTCACACATACAGCTGCCTTCATGTTCACAACATGTTAGACAGTTAAAAAAAACCCTGTATGGTATAGGGGAAAGGGAGGTGTGACTCATTTTATTTTATTTTTTAATGTGAGAGAACTTTCTCTCATTGAGATCTTTAGGTCAGACAGTCTAGAACCTCTCAAGATCTTACCATGAAAGGTCATCAAACTGTCCATTCATCTTCCTGACCCAGAACTGTCAGAGAAGCAATAGATACTGGTCTTTGTGGGGTGGGAGGATATAAAAGGAGATCCAAAATGGAACGTCCTTATTTGAAATAAGAACTCTTTATCATTTGGTTCCTGATGTATTATTTGGGCAATGCAAAATCTTTTTTTTATTATTTCAGTGAAAGCTTGATTATGTGAAATGTTACCTTGATGATGCAAGAATTAGGCTACACAATGAATTAAGATCTCAGATTCTTATTAATCATGATGTTGAAATAATAAAATAATATCACCAACAATAACATTAATGTCTCTTAAAATTAATGTCTCTTAGAAACCACCATTAAGAAGTGTACTTTAAATGTGTGAGCTATTTAATAAAAGAGGAAACAAATTGTAATAATTGGATATCATCAGACTTTTTCCCCAAATTGCCTGTATATCTAATGATCCATTTGTTATTCAGCTAGCACTAATAGTTTCATTTCAAAAATAGAGCAAAACAATCTCCACACCACCACCTCCAAGCCCTACTAATTTGCAAGCTATGGTTGCTGAAATAATTTGCATTTAAACACTTTATTTCTCTAACATTCTATTTTTACCCAATGTTTTGGCATATATTGATGATCACTGCATGCAAAGAGAAGTCTGAATGTAATAAAGGTGATAAACATTAAATTATGTTATTGGATTCTAATAATCTAATTCAAATTAGGTTTGCAGGGTCTTTTTAGCATTGTATCCAGAATGGGAAATGCTCCAGGTCTATTTATGTATGCTTAATAAGAAATACATTATCTGATTTTAACCTTCTCATCTTGGCCCCTGAAATGATAAATGAATCTCTATGAAGCCTCCATTCTTCCTCATTTTGGGATGCCTTTCATAGACTCAAATAGCTAATTTATAGTTTATGCAAACATACTTAAATGATATTCTGAATTTTTCCACCTATGCATCACATATGCATCCATACATACCTAGCATGCTATTTCTTTTCAGCTTAAGAATCATTGTGGAAAGCACAAGAAATCATGAAGGAACATGTATGAAATACAGTTGGAGAACATAGGTAAAATGTGTTTACAAAACCATTCGAGATATTCTTTGGACTCGATATTTGGGCCAATTGAACTATTCACACTTTTGCAATTCTTATCTAGCATAACATGCTGTAATTCATACTGTATCTTTTGTGGGTATTTTTATATAAGTGTGATCTCATGATATAGACTATGGTGGGGGAAATATTGTGGTAATTTTTCAATTGCTATCTTGTTATTATGACTTAATTCATTCCTCATGCAGATATAACAAAAGAAATGGCTCATTATGTCCTTGAACATCTAATGTATGAGTAGCTTTCAGTTTTGTATTACAAGAGAACTCATATTTTAAAGTACTCATGCCTTTGGGATCTGAACATTCAGTGTGTTTTGCCCCTCCTCTGTGATATTCTCTGCTTTTCAGTGAGAACACTTTAAAACTAGAGAATGACTAAAACAGTATAAAACAGAAATACATAAAATGATTACTCACTGTTACTAAATGAAGATAAAAATTAGAATGTTCTTTCCCGTGTCTTGGTTAGATGTTGTATTGTCAAAAGATGTGATCTTACTTCACATAACAAATATCATGTGGAAACTGCGCTTTAGTAATAATATGTAAAAATGGTAAGGGAATTGAACTCAAGAGGGTAGAAATAAAGTGTAGGCTGAATTCATTTGGGAACATTTTTTAAAAAGAAGTTTGCATCCTCCCTAATGTAAGTATAACCAGCAAATTAATTGGGGAAATTTAATATTCAATTATTTTCCATTCGTACTTTTAAGATATCTCAATGACAGATAAAAACAAAATGGTTCATAGGAAAGTCATCTAAAATAAATTATTTAGAATGTGAAGACTAGAAAAAAAAGGAAAGAGATTACTAACATAATGTTTTGCTATGGTTTTATATCCGTATTTTAAAAAATGATATAGTATATAATTAAAATAAACATTATAAATAAAGTAGTCAATTTAGTACCTAATCTCCACTGAGTTTGTTTCATTTTTGTTTTGGAATTACTATACTGATTTTAACTGTATTTTTTTTAAATTTTATTTTAGTTGTCAATAATATATTAGACAATATATATAAGTATAAGCATGAATTGAATACATAAAATAGATACAAATAGAGGAAATATTAGAACAGGGATGGTAGGCACTCTGGTGCTCTTATGCACACCCCTTACAGACCTCTTAGGAATGGGGTGAGGTCAACAGTAGACAGTCTTAGGTTAAAATTTTGTGGGTTTTGGGATGAAACCACAGAGTCAGGTAGTGCATTCCAGGCATTGACCACTCTGTTGCTGAAGTCATATTTTCTGCAATCGAGTTTGGAGCGATTCACTTAAATTTGTATTTATTGTGTGCTCATGTATTGTTATGGTTGAAGCTGAAGTAGTCATTGACATGTAGGACATTGTAGCAGATGATTTTATGAGCTATGCTTAGGTCATACTGAATGCGGCATAGTTCTAAGTTTTCTAAGCCCAGAATTTCAAGTCTGGTGGCATAAGGTATTTTGTTGCGAGCAGAGGAGTGGAGGACTCTTTTTGTGAAATATTTCTGGACACGTTCAATTGCATTAATGTCCAATATGCAGTGCAGGTTCCAGACAGATGAGCTGTATTTGAGAATTGGTCTAGCAAATGTTTTGTATGCTCTGGTTGTGTGATATTACCGGAGAAGAAGCTTCGCAAGATTAAGTTTACAAATCTTAATGCCTTTTTGGTGATGTGGTTACAGTGGGCTTTGGCACTTAGATCATTAGATATGAGTACTCCAAGGTCCTTGACAGAGTGAGGGTCATCTACAAGTTCGTGTCCACTCAGCTTGTATTTTGTGTTCTGGTTCTTTTTGCCAATGTGTAAGACAGAGCATTTGTTGGTTGAGATTTGGAATTACCAATTGTTTAACCATTCTGACACAAAGTTTGAAGGGTAGCAGCATTGTCGGTGATGTTAAATATCATTGGCGAAGAGAACGCAGTTGCTTATAATCTGATTGCAAAGGTCATTTATGTACAGTATGAAGAGTGTTGGTCCTAGAACGCTGCCTTCAGCATCACAATGCACTCAGAAAAGGGACTGTAATGTTGTTCTATTTTTATGTTGTTACTCTTGCCATTTTCCTCCTTTTATTCCTTCCCTGTGGATGTTGCTAATTAAAAAACAAACAAACATGATACTATTCATATGAGCCCACACATATTCCATATTTTCTTAATCTTGGCTTCATTTTCACCCGAATCCTCAACTAGCTGAGTCTATTTGATGAACGGTACCATATGCTTAAACTATGGATCTATGTTGACCAGAAAGGAAAAAACAGAAATGGCATTAAAGAAAAAGAAAAATACTATCCTCCCCTAAACCCTTCACAAATCTATATATTGGTTATAGCTCAGTGATGGGTTTCAAAAATTTTTACTACTAGTTCTGTGGGTGTGGCTTGGTGGGCGTGGCATGGTTTGGTGGGCGTGGCTTGGTGGGTATAGCAGGGGAAGGATACTGTAAAATCTTCATTCCCTCACCAATCCAGGGGAAGGATATTGTAAAATCTCCATTCCCTCCCCAATCCAGGGGAAGGATACTGCAAAATCCCCATTTCCTCCTGATCAGCTGGGACTTGGGAGGCAGAGAATAGGTGGGGGCGGGGCCAGTCAGCATTTTTACTACCGGTTCTTCAAACTAGTCAAAATTTCCACTACCGGTTCTCCAGAACTGGTCAGAACCTGCTGAAACCCACCTCTATTATAGCTTCTAAACAGGATTTGAGTGTTGAGCTTCAAGGTATACACAAGTGAGGGTAAAGGTATCAGAGGTTGTTGTTTTTTTATTTGGAATTGCAACAAGTCTAAAAGTCAGCAACCTGGCTGACGAATAGAGCTGCTTAATTGACGGTTTTAATACCTTTGGTTTGATGTTTTATTATAAACTAGAAATAAACATTGCTAATGAGAATTCATTGGAGTTGAACAGTTTATTCAGATAAATAAATAAGGTACACTAAAACAAACAAACAAGATATTTTGGCAGTCCCAGCATCAACAATCTCGGTTTCTCTGGTAGACACTATATTTCAAAATAATTTATGTTTTGAAAAGGCTACAGTTTAGGAGATGGTGGACACATATCTTTTTAACATAGGTGTTTAGAATTTTAGGCTTTTAGGTTGCAGACCTCTGGTTCAAAGATAATTTTTATTGATATTTATTTATTTGACTGATTTATATTGGTACTCTTCTACCTAGAGAACTCTGGGTGGTGAATAAGTGAGTATTTGCAAGTTGACTATTCAAAATAAATACATGTCCCCCTATCTAAACACAGTCAAAGTTGTGATGTTTTGGTTTAAACTCACAAAATCCATTGCTATTGACCCTGCAATATATAATAATAGTAATTGAAATCCAAAAGATTTTCTCCTCCTCCTCCTCCTCCTCCTCCTCCTCCTCCTCCTCCTCCTCCTCCTCCTCTTCCTCCTCGCTATTACCGGCCACATTCCTGAGTACTGTGCAACTGTATACTAGTGTTGGAAGAAATATCCTTCTGGGTTCAGCTCCAAGTGGGGAAAAAGACACTGGAAACATGGACACTGCTTGGAAAGATGGTTTAATGGTGAACAGGATCACATGGCTTGAGTTCCTGAACAGAAAAAGAGCCGAGATACAGCAAGTCCCCGGGTTTTATGCTCTCTCAGGCTTTGAACTTCCTGGGGCCCCGAAAGAGTATCCTGATTGGTTGTCAGGCTCCCAGGGGGTGGGGGTCTTAGCTAGCCTTGCTGGCTGATGTAATCTTCCCAGGTGCCATGTAATGAGTTTCCGTCCTAGATGGGCCTTATTGTTTTGCAAATGATGGTCCATTGACAAAGATTGAGTTTCTGCCTCTGGCCCCTTGACAAAGTGTGGGGGCAGGAAGATGGGAGCTGCTTTGTCCTTAAAACATGCTTCTCCATTTCTCATCCAGGCAAACATAATATTCTGCCTTTTTAATATTTCCTAAAATATTTCATTCTTCTAGGAAAGGGGTGGGTGCTAACTTCTTACACTAGCTTGTAGATATAAATGTTAAATATGAAGTATCAGATTAAACCATTTTTAGTTCAATGGTAGTTTTATTACATTACAAATTTTGTGCAGTTTATAGGTATATTTTGAAAAGGAATGTAATACTTGATTGTCTAGGCTTGAACTATGCCTTTAAGGCTCCAAACATTCTTCCTTCAGTATTATTTTTAATAACTGAGACCTACTTCCTGTGTTTTTGAAGTCTCCATATTATCTTGACTCACTGCAAAGAAAATGGGTTTATCATGGTAGTGTTCCAGATTTTAATTAGTTAGTAAAATGAAAAGAATGAAAAGTGAAATAGGTTGGTCTTACAAGGACAGTAACATACAAATATTTTACTATTAAATAATAACATTTAATAATGCATTAGACATGAATGAAGAAAGTAAAGTCAGCCAGCATATTACCTGCAAAACCTAGAGAGGTCAAAGCTGAATTAGCAAGAAGAATATTTAATCAAGTTTCCCCAGACATCTGGTCCTGTTGCCTGTGATCCCCCCCCACCTTTTTTCTGGGCAATTATCCATCGGTTAGCACAGATTTGTATTTTTAATTGGCCTGGCCCACACCTGGCACATCTAGATTCCCTGTCTCAGAAGCACAGAGATTGAAAATTAGTATCTAGAGGGAGGAGGAACTTAATTTTAAAGCACTCTGGGATGGACCTGTTTAAAAATCATTAATATGGAAAGGCAAGAATAACATGCATGCTGAGGAAGAGAACTAAAACAAAGAGATTAATACAGCAAATCTGTTTGCCAAAACAGAAATATACCTGTCTGATGATTGCCAATGTCAGTGAAGATTTAGCCTCACTGGCTTTGGCATGGGGTGGGTTCTGCCTCTGTGTCTCTGTGTGTGATTGATTAAAGAGATAGAGAGAAAGAAAGAGGAAGTGTGAGAGAAGCTATTTCCCCCAATGAAGCTGTAGTGAGGTTTGTGAGAGAAAAATAGTGAACAGGTGTATAAACCACCTAGAGAGTAGCAGCTCTCAGCTGGTTGACAAGCCAACAGGATGGAATTGTCAGCTCCTCAGCAGGTGTGTAGACAAACTGCAGGTCATCATCACTTGCTTTTGACCTTGTCTACTTCTCAGACTTGAGTTTAACATTGAGATTCAGAACTCTGCAAAATGCTAAATATAATGGAAGTGAATGTATAAGCTGGACTTAAAGAAGAAAATCTCAAAGATGATTACATTTTATATTGTAATCTTATCTTCAATAATGCAATCCTTTTTAAAAAATCATGCCTTTGGTGTTTTTGGTGCCACAACCATGCCCCATCTTCAAAAAAGATCCAGACTTAGTGTTCCTTTGACTGTTTAGAAGAAAAATTGAAAGAGAAACAATGAACTGGAAGAACAGGGGACTAAGACAGATTGGTATATGTATATGCAGATAGGAACAAGATATGAAAAAGATGCTAAACTATATGGTTTTTATTTGGAAAAGACTGAGTTGGACAGGAAACTCACAGGAACAGAGGAAAATTTAATATTTTTTTTAAATAATTTCTTGCTGTGAATTGAATTAGAGGAGGAGCAAGTAAAAGAAACAATGATAGCTTGGGGAAGAAATTTTGGATATTCAATTGATCTTGAAAAACGGCAACAACTATGGGAAAGGAACTATAAATTAATGATGTCCACCGCATATAAGGAAAATCAATATAAAATGTTTTATAGATGGCATATGCCACCGGAGAAGTTAGCAAAAATGTTTAAAGAGAAATCAGCTAAATGTTGGAAATGTCACCAATTACCAGGATCCTATTACCATATGTGGTGGACATGCCCTGAAGCTAAAAATTATTGGAATAAAATTAAAACTTGGTTGGAAGAAATGATACAGCAACGTATTGAACTTAAACCAGAGTTGTTCCTATTGGGTATCCTCTCTGAAAAAATTAACAAGGAAAATATTTATCTGATTATACAGCTGCAAGAATTGTTTATGCTCAAAATTGGAAAGCAGAGAAAATACCTTCAGAAGAAGAAGTAATAATTTTTTTTTAAATTGTGCAGAAATGAGTAGATTAACTTTGATGATTAAGGATAGGGAAGAGGTCAGAATATTTTAAGATATGGAATTATTTTTATTGTTGGTTGGAAAAGAGATATAAATGATTAACTTTATAATTATGTAGAAAAACTCGATGACTAGAATATTGTTTTAGCAATGAATTGTTATAATAGTTTGTATAAAGATCAAGATAGAAGAAACTCATGGAAGAAGAAGAACTTTGGAAGATAACACCGAGATGTCACAGGGAAGGGGCGACTGATGTATTAAATGTTTGTTTGTCTTAAAAAATAAAAAAATTTAAAAAAAAAGAAAAATTATACCAACAAAACTAGAGAAAATATTGGATTTTTAAGTATATACATCACATTGTAAGAAATATATTTCTTGGAACTACAGTAATCTCAGAACTTTGTAACTCTTTTAGCTTATATCCACCAGTCTCTTCATCATGTTTTGCAATAATGGATTGGTCTTTTTGGATCTTTTTTTACTTCTAAATCCATTCCCGCTTCCATATTGGTTCTCCAGCAGGAGTTTGATATGAATTACTACATGTGGTTTGGAAAAATAAACTCTTAAAAGTTTTTTGGTTCAACCAGCCTAAGATTAAGACAGCAAGAATGCCTTCAGAGGATTGGAATCCCTCAAAAGATGTCCTACATACATATTGTAAAAAATGTGACATATATGAGAAATCAGAGTGTTTTTTCTTAAAATAATACATGTGAAAAACTGCCAAAGCTAAAAGCAAAGAATCTCACAACAGTCAACGTGTATATCAAGTGGCAGAAGCAGCAGGAGTTATTATCTGAAGTATGTTTGTGCATATTTTGTGCAGGATCCAATCTGGGTTGGTCACTGGGACCAGAGGTTTAGTCTTTTGAGCTTTTAGATTCATGCTGGAGCCGATCCTCAGGGAACTTCTCTCTACCAGAATATGTGCTTTGGGGATTTTTTGCATAGTATTTCTGTGGTGCCTGGTTGTGTGTGACTTTTTATTTGTTGATTGGGCTGTTGATGGCCACTTATTAAGTTGTTTACCAATTCTTTTTTTCATATAACTCTTCAAAAGAATACTTCCAAATATTTCAAAGAAGGCAGATATCTGGAAAAAATTTGGAGCTTTTGAAAATGGAAGGAGGGAGTAATAAATACTTATATAAAATAAGCTATATTCAAATGGGAATTCACAAAGACTGAATTACTGATATTCTTTGTTTTACTAGAAGTATGTTTCATTTTATGGCACAGCTCGATTTGAAAGTTTGGTCTCTGGAGAACATACCTCAACATAGATATTTTTCTTTGGCTGAGAATTTTATTGTGAAATGAGGTAATGGCACAACACATGAAAAATACCTTGACTTTTTTGTTCTATTTTCATCTTATCAACTTTGAATTTCTGCCAAAGCTAGATTTATTTTTCTACCAGTATACTTTTAGTGCCTCAGAATTGCCCTCATTGTGTCAAATGTATATTTTTCACTGCATTAACTTCATATTCTCCTGTGACTATAAAGAAAGTTCAACTTTTTTTAATCTTTTCATTTTTCTTTTCTTTTCTGGTTTTTCACCTACCTTAGCTTCTGGGGGATGGAAATATAACTTTTAAACAGAAAGGATAAAAAAAAAACCATATTTAAATATATGCTTAATGAAGCATATAGTGTATATTCAGAGAGTTAATAGAGATAATTCTTCTGAAAGTTAATTGTAATTATTTTATTCTATGCAGAACACCAGCTAACTTGCAATATCCTCTACACTGGCCAACTAGCTGTCGCCCTCTTCCTCCTCCTCCTCCTCCTCCTCCAAAGGATGGGTGCTGCTACAGAAAATATGTGGTTCTACCTTGGCAATTATTTGATTGATTGATTGACTGACTGATTGATTTAAAATATATATGCCTCCCATCTCACCAAGAGAGTTACCATTGTTTAATCAAAAGGACCTGAAATACAACTACCCTATCAGATCTAATTGGCTAGGCAGATACTATCCATATTCCTATAGCTGAAATTCAATTTAAATAAATTCTTAGTAACTTATTTATGTATTCTGTGCATAATCAACCAGGTGATGTTGTCCCAAAGGTACTTTTTCCAAAAGGCAACTAGATTTTCTTGGGTTTTTTTCTTTCTTTGAAGACGTTTCACTTCTAATCCAAGAAGTTTATTGGATGAAAAGCAAAATGTTTTCAAAGAATAAATCAATAAAATCCAGTTGCCGTTTGGAAAAGCACCCTTGGGACTATGTATGCATTGAATGAATGGAGAAGCCATTGTACTTTCTATCACCTAACATGGTAGCATATCAACCTACTTCACATAGATTGGAGGGAGGAGAAGGCATGATAAGAAACAAACTGGTGGGGCATGGTCCAATTCAAGACAAGTCTGGAACTTTAGATCAGGAGTCCCCAACCCTCAGTCCATGGACCAGAACCAGTCCGCGGCATGCCAGCAACTGGGCCATGCAAACAAGTGAAGCCCCATTCACAGATGCAGGCAGCATGCAAAACCAAACCCACTCTGGTCTGCAGAAAAACCTTTGTTCATGGAACGAGTCCCTGGTGTCCAAAAGGTTGGGGGCCACTCAGGGTTCCAAATCCCCATCACTACCAGTTCATTCATGCATGCATGGGGCACTTCTGTGCATGCGCAGAAGCATCCGGGTGGGTGGGTGGAGCCTCCCACTACCGCCGCTACCAGTTCGCCCAATCCAATGTGAACCAATAGCAACTCACCACTGGGGCCACTGCTTTAGATGATAGGAATATGTCCAAAAGATGTTGCAAGCCCAACACATCGTTATCTAACCACCAGAGAAGCAAGCTGCTTAAACCACCATTCTTTATTCACTTTGCTCTGAAGGTCCAACCACATTTAAGCCTACTCTTTCACATCTCTTGACTCATAGACCAAGGAAAAGAGTGATATATGCCCTGCACAAAAACTGTACACAAGTGCCCAGCTGCAGGTATAGCAATGTAAAGAAGCATATTTCCTAATAACAAAATAGCATACATTGCATATATTTTTGCTAAGGGTGATCCTTTGCTTCCACCTAAGTTTACCTATTTTATCCACTGAACCACTGTTTACCAGACACCACTGCTTCAGCCTTATTGTAAAGAATGGTGTATATATCAAGGAGAAGAACTAGAAAATATGAGCTTAACAAAATTATAGGAAGTATACAGGAAAACAATCAGATATCAGAAAGCCAGATTTATTAATTTCTGCAAATTAGGGGCTGCCAGTTTTCATTGTCAGGATCTGAGCAATCAAGATGCAATTTCTATATTTCTGTCTTGCAGCTAGATTGTTTGAGATGGCTTTTATTCTTAATTAATCATAGTGAAAGCACAATTTTCCATAAGCTACAGCAACTTAAATACCAGCTGAATTTACAGTAGGAGAACTGTGTACACAATTTAACTAATTCGTTGTAATTTATTCACTTTTCTTTTCAATTACTTTTTTCTGTATACTTACTTGATGCTAAAATCATGACCTGAATCCAGAAGATAGTATTTTGTCTTGTCTGATAAAAACGAAAAGGGTCATATAAGCATGGGAGTGGGAGAAATCAATGCCCCCTCCCCATGAATGAATTTTCTTGTTCAACATCTTTCTTTAGAGTTGGCCTATAAAATCATCTAAGGGAAAATGATTTCTGGTCAGGAGGTTTTTCAATCATTAAAAAAATGATAAGATGGGTAGCAAATAAATACATACATACATACATACATGCATGCATGCATGCATGCATAAATACATACATACATACATACATACATACATACATACATACATACATAAGATTTCTGAAAAATACACCCAGAGAAATGTGAAATAAGAAAGAAGGAATGAAAAACATAGGGTTAGATAATTATGATTCATCATCGCAATTAAAAGTAAATTAGATATCTAGAACTTTAGATTATTTTACAAGCTAAGACAACACTCCATGAATGTTGGTTAGTATAGTCACATAATCAGTTCAGGAAGTGCTGCACAAAAAAGTTCCATGTAGAGTGATTGTATAATGTATTTTTTGCTATGAAAAGCAAGAGAAATCTAAAAGTAAAAACTATGTTTTATCCTTTCAGAAATAAACAATCTTTTATAATAAACAGAAAGATCAATATATTAAACCACATCTTAGACAAATGGCCTATTTGGGATCTATGCATTATTACAAGCTATTTTAGGTATGGCCAGAACCCAACTATTACTATATCTGAATTATTCTATCTAAATTTAACCATATAATTGAACTAAAAATATAGATCTGGTTACAGTAAATTGTAGGAGTGATACTGAAACAATGGCATAAGGCAGGGACGAGGACTGTAAATATGCATACATACATATATTCATGTACGTGAATCTATATATTTGCATAAAAATTCAGGACCTTTTTCCTCCAGTAGCTACTTATTTAGTTTAAAAGAGAAATTGTAGAGAACCATATAAAACATATTTTAAAAGATGAAAATTACCAGCCATTGTCTGTAATTTTGAATAGCTACTTAACAGGTTCAAAATTGTATATATGTGTTGATGAGTAGATAGAGTAAATATATCTACAATATGATTTTATACAATCATCTTCTTTAATTTGTCCTGCATTAAAACTGTATGGACAACAGCATTCATCAGACTGTTACTGAAACAGAAAAGGGATCAGCAAAGTGGACTGCACAGTTTAGGCCAGTACCTTCTTGCCAGCTCACAATCGGGAAGATTTTATTTTAACAAATCCATCTGCCTATATATTCAGATTCAATCCTTAAGGTTGCATTGGGTTAGTCCACTAGGAGACACATTTCTCATGTAGTAAGTTATCTATTGATAAATTGAAATCAGTTTTCACAACTTGTAATTGGGCATAGTTCTACAAACCATTTGACTGTTGTAATTGTTGCCTACAAAGCAGTGGTGGGTTTCAAAAAAAATTACTACCTGTTCTGTGGGTACGGCTTGGTGGGCATGGCAGGGGAAGGATACTATAAAATCCCCATTTCCTCCCAATCAGCTGGGACTTGGGAGGCAGAGAAAATAGATGGGGGTGGGGCCAGTCAGAGGTGGTATTTACCGGTTCTCTGAACTACTCAAAATTTCCGCTACCAGTTCTCCAGAACTGGTCAGAACCTGCTGAATACCTCCTCTGGCCCATATGACTTTTACTGTATCTTCCTAGAAAGTTTGGTTGGCACCTGTGGTCACTTATGCTGGCTTTGACTGGATCCAGTAAAACTCTTGCATTCCTATGTTGTTGATTTTTTTTTAAAAAAAAAATAGCACTGAATTTCAAACACACCAATTAAAATATGCACTATATCTTCAAAGACATCTCTCACCTTTTAATCAATGGATGTTATTTTATATTAATGTAATGAAGCTGTTTCAAGTTTATATTTTAATGTTTTATGATGCATTTTTTTTTGTTATAACTTGTGAGCCACTGAGAGTCTTTTTATGTTTGCAGCAGGATTTAAACTCAATAATTAACTAAATATGTTAACTAAAACATGTTGTCCTAATTAAAGGAATAAATGTTTCAGGGAGGACTACTTGCTTTTTATGTATGGCAACATTAGTAAGTCCTCCTGGACTCAAAGCTCACCCTTGAGGAGCAGGTGATAGCTGTGACTGGGAACCTTTGCACATCTTTGTCCTGTGTGTGCAATTACACCTCTTCCTGGATCTGGAAGCCCTGCTCACAATCACTCATATCTTAGTCACCCTCAATTGGATTATTACACACTCTACATGGGGCTGTCCTTGAAGACAAATGGCCCAAATGCAGTGGCAAAGGTAGCTATGGGCACTTCTCACTATGCCATGTGATACCATTAATCTGTGAGTTGCATTGGATACCAATTGGCTTCCAGAAGTAATTCAAGATCTTATTTAAGGCCTTGTATGTCATAGGACTATTTGAGAAACTGCCTTCTCCCTAGACCAGGGGTCAGCAACCCGTAGCTCTGGAGCCGCATGTGGCTCTTTCATCCCTCTGCTGTGGCTCCCTGTCACCAATGGGTTCCACAATTGATAGGGCTTTCAGTTAGGACAGGTAGAGGAAAAAGGATGCCGTGCTAGGAGGGGGCTCTATGGTGGGGGAACCAGACTTCTGGTCGGCTCCAGAATTGAATGGGGAGCTTCCGGTTAGGACCTTTGTGGCTCTTTGAGTGTTTAGGGTTGCTGACCCCTGCCCTAAGCCATCTATCTGTCCCACACACTCAATTAGGGAGAGTGCACTTAGGTCCCATCATTGATACAACAGCATCTTGTGGAACCAAAGAAGGTGGTTTTCTCAGTGGCATCCTTTATTTTATGCAATGACCTAGGGTTGGCTCAACTCTGTTGAGCTTTAGAAAGGCTATCAAGATCTGGTTCTTTCCCAAACCTGGAACATGTTTACTTGGTGATATAACTGCTGTTATAACTTTATTGATTCATGATTGTTGGTGTATATAATGTAACTTTACATTCTGCTTGTTGGCTTCTGTTGCTTTTGTTTTTAAGCCCTCCATAATCACCTTGGTTGAGTTGGGTGACCCTATACTGTAAGTATTATAAAGAAACAAATAAATACGCTCTCAGACTTGTCTTAATTGAGCTGTGCATGGAATAAGACATACTATGTAATTGTCATAAACATATTATTTGATTTTAATTGAAATGAACATAGGTTAACATACTATGAGTAATCTTACTCATGCTAGTCATGTTTAATATGAAAAATATGGCATGTGTCATAGGACTAGGCAGGCAAAATGGGGCCGAGGGAATGGGGGTGGAGTTAAGTGCATCATAAGCTTAGAATCATTACATTGTCACAAGTAGTCCAAGTCTAGCCCCCCCTTGAATTCCAGAGATACTTATCTGCTGCCGATTCAGATTTGAACTTTAGTTGACTAGATTCTTATATGTAGGCTTGATCAATAAATCTTTCTGAACTGCAACTTAATGCATAGTCCTTATCCTTTGTGCCTGACAGTTGAGCGTTATTTTTTTTCCAAATTGCAGTGGTTGGCCCATTTTAAAGGGCTTTATTAATTATTTTGTAAGGTGTCATTTATGAAAAGGGGATTCCCCCCCGCCAAGATATTGAAATGCTGACAGTATATGGTTTAGATAAGGTATTGTTTGTATTGAAAGAGATCTATTTATCCATCCATCTAACTATCCATCATGTGCATATCCTGCCTTTCCTCCAACAGACTAAGGATGGCATGCAGGGGATTTCTGATTTTATACCTACAAAACTCTGATGAGAGAAGCTGAAAGATAATAACTTGCCTATAGTTACGATATCTGTTTCACGGTTGAGTGGGGATATTGAAAGAAATCTCCCCTGCTGAAGTCCTGTACACAATGCCTGCTGGCACACTGGATTTCCGTGAGCATCAATCAAAGCACCAGCAGCATGTGGGGAGTTTATCTAGCAACTGAGATTGCTCTGTAGGAGCAGGTATGTTCACTCACAGCATTGGTTATGAAAGTATCCAATCCCACATGTCATGTCAATCAGAGGCTGTGAACTGATGAATTGACAACAGAACAAAAAGACCGGGCTATCATTTCAAATAACAGGGATTTTGAATACCAGGTTAAAGATTGCTGAGGACTTCAACATCAGGAATAAAGTCTATCCTTGAAAACTATTTTACCAGAGCAGACTAAATTATTTTAAATCCATCTTCTGATAATTTAGGAAAATGAGGCAGCAGAATTTGAGTTTTTCCTAAAGGACCTTGAAGGTTCTAAATATTCATTTAGAATAAGACACTGTGAACGGACCACAACGAGATGGGGACTTCTGAAGTGAGATTTTAGGAACCTCTAGGATTTTTTTAAAAAAATGTTTTTGTTTTTACCCACAAAAAAGAATGAGAATGTTATCTCTGCTATCTCTGCAAGATCCCTTTCCAGAAAAAAATGGAGCAAGCGGGAACACCACAAGCTGTGGCGATAGCAGTGACAATGAAGATCTTCATAAATCAAATACAGAAAGGTTATAATCAGGAAAAAACTGGAAATGCATGCTGAATTTTGTCTGTGTGTGTGTGTGAGAGAGAGAGAGAGAGAGAGAGTGAGTGAGTGAGTGAGAGAGAGACAGACAGACAGACAGACATAGACAGAGAGCTTGGTTTTGTTTCTCCTCTGGGTAATTTGAATTTACCTTCCTTCCAATAAAATTGTGATGCTAAAAATTGAATATCCTGTTTTGCCTTTACAGTGACATTGAGAGATAAATTAATCCAAGAAATAGTGAGATATTGGACTAGAAGCCTGTGTTGGTAAGGTATCAATCAAATCCACACTTCAAGCCTGCTTGCTCTGCTGCTGCAAAAGGGATATGACTAGACAAAAAGAGGGAAGGAAAAGGATGGGGGAATTAGCATTCTGGAGAAACAGAATGGAATGCCCAGTCATGGGAGCCACTGCCCTATTGAATCTCTACCCTTTTGAGAAAAATGTTTTCCCCAAAGTGGTTGGTTAAATGATATTGAATGGTTTCATCCTGGAAGAGTTTTGCCACAAGAGATTTCTGAATTAATTTCTAATTGTACACTCTGCATTAGTTTAATATGCGTCTTTTCTTCTTTCTAGGTTCAAGATTTCATTAATACGTATAGAGAAGTTCAGGACTCAGGTTGCATAAACTAATTCAATCTCTGTGAATATATTTGTGTGCGCTGAGGACACTTTCAAATTCTACATATTGCACCATAAGAGGAGAAGATTAACTAAAATTTCTGGTATCATTGGTACCATAAAACTCTTTTGTGGAACAAATGAAATATCAGAAGATCATATGAAAGAGAGAGATGCTTTAAATGGAAAACATAAAGACAAATTGCTAAACAATGACATGCAAAATAAATACAATGGAAAAGCATAACAGCAGGTAATTATGTAAGTTAGGTAATCATTATTAGGCTGGGAGGAATGAATTTTATCGCATTCTGTAGTGTTGCAGTCAATATAGATAACAGACTTGCGCTGATATTAGCTGCCCAAACACATTCAACTAATTTAGCAAGTGCAGCCTGGTAATGAGAATCATCAGGAATGATGTCTTTGTTGTTGTAACTGCAGTAGAACAGAGATATGCCGAAGACTGAAAATGGCTGAAATGAATTAGGAATGTGCATAGAGCCTGCAGATTCCATTCACTGAGAAAGAGAAGGGATTATACTTAATCAGGTTCCAATTTTACAACTTGTTCTCTGAATACCCAGTACAGTGTGTCAAGAGAGTTTAATCCTTGAATATAGTTAGAATACCAATGGTTAAAGTGTGAAGAGCCATAAAAAGACAGAAACCTAGAGACTCGGTGGTCTAGACATTGGTGTTGTCAAACTTGCACCGTCACATTGCCGTCACATGATGTATCGCGATGTTTTTTCCCTTCATGGAGCTGGGGTGGGCGTGGCCTGTGTGTGACGCATCTGGCCCATGGGTCGCCAGTTTGACACCCCTGGTAGCATCTAAGACACCAGATTAGAAAACAGGAGATTGTGGGTTCTAGACGTGCCTTATCCATGAAAGCCAGCTGGGTGATCTTGGATATGTCACTCTTTCTTAGCTCACCTCACCTCATAGGGTTGTTGTTGTGGAAAAAATAGGAGAAGGAAGGAATGTTAAGAGCCTTGGGGGCGCAGCAGACTAAAGCACTGTTAAGTAATCCCAGCTGCCTGCAATTACTGCAAGTTCAAATCTCACCAGGCTCAAGGTTGACTCAGCCTTTCACCCTTTCAAGGTAGGTAAAATGGGGACCCGGTTTGTGGGGGCAATAAGCTGACTTTGTATAAAAAAGAACACCGCTGGGGTGGGGTGGGGGTGGCGAAAGCCCTACTAAGCAGGTATATACAAAAGTATGAAGGCTATTGCTTAGCACATTGTAAGCCGCCCTGAGTCTCCGGAAAAGGGCGGCATATAAATCGAACCAATAAATAAATAAATAAATAAATAAATAAATAAATAAATAAATAAATAAATAAATAAATAAATGTTGAATATGTTCATCACTTAGAGTTATTTGAAATAATAATAAAAGTGAGATACAAATAAGTAAGAGAGTCAGGATTACAGTTCATTCCTTTCAAAGTTTGAATGTAACAGGCTACTACAGTGGGATGTATTTAGACAAGAATAATATGATAACAAATCAAACTATTTTTTAAACAAAGGGGAAGATGGAAATAAATCCCCCCTTCCCAAAAGAGAGGTTAGTAGTTTTTTTGCATAGGACAGGCAAATAAAAAGTTCCAATATTAAATAAAAAAATAGAGTTTATGCTTGAGATACTGTAGTTGCTGGAGTTCTTTCATTATAGTACAAACATTTTTTTATACCAGGAAAAAAAAGCTTAACTACGGTTCTTGGATTATTTTGAGCTTGTCTAATTACTTCCAATCCTGCCTGAATTGTGAAGAGCTACAATTATTGCAAAATAAATAATCACATTTTATCTCTACTGTATTTGGATCTACATTCTTGAAAAGCAATACATGTAGTATGTTGAATTATTAAGAAAAATAGTAAATGGTTAGCAAATTATTAAAATAAATATATAAGAATTAATAATTATTAAATTATTAAAATAATAACTATCATCATCTTTTATTTCAGGAAGGCTATGAAGTCTTTACAAGATGGTAGGTAGCTCTTCATCTCAGTGGAAATAACTACTTGATTTGCGGTTAATACTGTTTCAACAACTCCAAAATGATGATGGGAATTATTTTGCTGCATCTGCCCAGGTCACATGGCCAGAAGTGCTAGCAGAAGACCCTAGAAAGTGGGGCTTAACTTGGCTGGTTGTACCAAGGCCTTGGTTAAATACTGGGTTTGAGCAACCTGAGAAAGATGCTTATTTCAAAGCTAAGATGACATCTATTCTTCTTGCACCCAAGATACACTGTTCTGCTCTAACAATAAGCAAAGTAAACAATTGAAAGGTTACTGTTAGAAGGACAGCTTTATTAGAAATAGCCAACAGTGAAAATGCTAGTATTTGATATCTCAGCCACTTATAGATTCTGTCATACTTCCACTAGCTGTGTTCACCCAGAAAATGTAAACTGGTAACTAGATTAATCTATGCTCTAGAACAGGGGTGTCAAACTCGATTTGATTTAGGGCTACATCAGGTTTATGTTTGACCTTGGGGGGTGGGGGGAGCTTGGCCAGGGTGGGCGTGGCCAGCTCAACATCACTCATGTCGGGGCACCTGTAATGGCCCGAGAATTCTGCCAGCAAATACAAGCTCCTGAGCTCCATTTTCAGCTGCGATGGCCTCCTGCAACCCTCTGCCTGTGGCCCTCGTGAGCTCCATTTTCAGTAGCAGAGGCACCACAGACCAGTCTTTCACTGTTTCCAGGGTGGCCCTGTGGGCCGGATCTAAGTACCCCATGGGCCAGATCTAGTCCTCGGGCCTTGAGTTTGACACCCCTGCTCTAGAAAGTACATTTAGTCTTTCACGAATCAAACAAACTGGATTCTTTTATGTTAAATTACTGAATAAATAACTGAGATTAAAGCCAGCGAAAATTAACACATATTGTCAGTTTAACTATTAGAATTTTAGAGCCCCATTTAAACACACCTACTAGAAGAAGAAAAAAATCTCTTGTCAGAATTATCAGCAAATTTTCCTATTGCAAAAATATTTCAGTCTAGAATTTTCATCAACTCCCTGAAAAGAAATCACATTGTCACCTTTGACAGTTGAGTAAAAAGCAAAGCAATTACATAACTTATAGTAGTGCTTTTAAATATCAAGATTCATGTACTAATTAACCTTCCTAGTCCCATAATTAGGAAAAGAATCCTGGGCATTCAGCAAGCCGATTTGCTTTTTGTTTGCCTTAGAGGGACATATTGACAAAGTTTAATGGCCTTTGGTTTTTATAGTTCTGTTTCTTTGAGAATTGAGACTTTTAGCAGAATCTTTAAGCGCACATCTTCCACACAACTAAAACTATATTTAAAGGGATTCAGAATATCCTAATCTGGGAAAAACTGAAGGCTGGTAAGGGAAAACTAATCACAAGGAAGGAAGATGTTGAACCAATAAAAATTATCAGTACACCTCCCTTACTTCAATTACTTTGATCACTGTATCCATTCAGGTAGGATCGCCATCCAAATTTCAATAGATACTATAAGTCTTCTAGAACACTCCTGCCATTTGTCTTCTTTGACTTGCCCTTTGTGGTCTCTGTCAGTTGTTTCAAACAATACATAGAGGGTTTTCTTCTGCAATATTCCAGGTCTGGAAGAGATGAAGCTCTGAAGCTTTAGGCCTTCAGATCTTCCCCTACCAATCATTTGCCACTAATCATTTGCAGTAAAGAGTCTATGTTCAATCTTTTGGGTTGCTGGTGTTTGTTTGATTTTCCTCATATCTTGATTTTGTTGCCAGCACCACTTAAAAATGTCTACATTGGAAGTTGTTACTCACTCTACACCCACCAAAAATAACTGCATTGAACAATGAACTCACTCTCCTTAGGGGAAAATTATTTTGATCTATTTCAGGAAATATAGAAGAACAAGATTATATAAATACCTGTAAAGGACAGAGAGAATAATCTTTGGAAATGGGAAAAAGATCCACAGCCTAGACAAGTGATGGCTAACCTTTTTGCCATCGTGTGCGGGGGGAGTGGGGGAGGTCATGCGCATGCATGCCCACACTCATAATTCTATGCACCCTGCCCCCATGCATGCGTGCACGACCCCCCCCCCCGCCACGCTCCCACCGTTCCTGGCACGTGTGGGAAGAGCAAAAAAAGGAGCCTTCCAGTCCCATCAGAAGTTGGCAAATGGGCCGTTTCTGGCTTCCAAGGGCCTCCGGGGGGGAGGTCATTTTCGCCCTCCCCAGACTCCTAGAAAGGCTCTGGAGCATGGGGAAAGAGAAAAATGGGCCTTCCCCACCACCACCCCCAAGACCCTCCAGAGGCAGGAAACAGCCTGTTTCCCTACTTCTGATGGGCCCAGAAGACCCAAAAATCAGCTGGGCTTGCGTGCTCACCGATATGGCTATGTCTGCCACCTGTGGCATGCGTGCCATAGGTTCACATTACAGGCCTAGACAATGGTCTAGTAAGAGAAGTATGACTTGAAAGGAAGGGTGGATAGAAAAAGTATGTTATTTCCCATGGTTTTGGTTTCCTGCCTTGACTACCTTGAAGGGTAGCATTAAAGCAAGCTACCTAAAGCATAACAGTCATAATATAAGAAGTTCCAGCTTCTTATGGAAATCAACCAGGAATTCAAGCCTCCACATTTTAAAATATATGCAAAAATGATATGGAAGTGTTTGAGTAACATCACACTCTCTTCATTGTGTGAATCCTTTCCCCTTAAAAAAATAATAACAAGGGAACAAGGATATACCCTCCTTGGCCCAGATAGGAAAAGGGATTTGTTAAGTCCTATGAGGCAGGAAACCTAGGAAACAAGAACCATTGGGATATACGGAAAATTCTTTATTTCTAGTAGGCTAATGCAAAGGAATTTTGAAAGGTTTCTGAGATAACTCTTCCATTCAATTTATACCCACTGTAATAATTAAGGCAGAGTTACTCTGATTCTTTTTCTTATGTTTCACATCTCTCCCGAATTCAAGAATCTCTTCGGTACCAGCTTTATTTCTCCCTTTACTGTTACTTCTGCCTCCTCTGTGTTTCCAAGGTTTGTTAGGAATTTTATCACAGGAACGGAGAACAGAGTTTATTTTTATGCTCCCCTTTTGAAACAGCACATGTTCTCCTTGTTATTTTAGTGGAATTGCCAATTCCCTCAAAACTGTTCCCACTTCTAGCACCCCAAATTAGTTTCTGTGTCATACTGGGCCTCAGTTTCTTTTGAAGTCAAGACGCATCTGTATGATGTGAGTAGAAGTGTAGGTACAATGCCATGGGTGTTCACATTGTGACAATCTTAGTAATCTAGTAGCCG
Source organism: Pantherophis guttatus (assembly GCF_059756535.1). Taxonomy (NCBI): domain Eukaryota; kingdom Metazoa; phylum Chordata; class Lepidosauria; order Squamata; family Colubridae; genus Pantherophis; species Pantherophis guttatus. Next base: position 99,562,566 of record NC_142065.1, on the reverse strand, counting down.
AGAAACAGGTAACAGTGCTACTAGATCAACAGTCCCCAACCTTTCTGACTGCACAGACTGAGAACAGTGGTGATGAGGGGATGGTTTCACACCTGCAACCTAGCTCCCACACACATGCAAAAGAAGCTTTGCACACCTGCTCACCACTTGCATAACCCAGTTCCCAACAGACCATGGATTGGTAGTAGTCCATGGACTGGAGGTTGGGGACTCCTGTACTAGACTACGCTCAATCCAGTCTCCTCTATTTGTCTTTTTACAGACTCTGGAATAAACTCAATGTGTTCTGCTGCATGTGATAGAACGTAACATGGTGTCTTCTTCAAACATTGAAGTTATATCAATAGTTCATTAAGTCTTACATCAAAATTGGAAACAAAATGAAGCTATCCATGCATCTTGAAGAAACAAACTACTTAATGGGCATAGCATATGGCTGGGATCGCACTGAGTTATGTCTTCTTGACATTCTTTCCAGCATTTGTTACCTGAGATAATTACCCCATGCTGCCTTAGGGTAAGCCTGACACTGTAAAATACCCTGAGTCCCTCTCATTCTTATTGTGATTTATTTATTTTTTGGCTTTTATTACTTGGCATACATTGAAACAAGTCTTCTAATTGTTGTTAGTCGCAAAGTCATGTTCGACCCATCGCAATCCCATGGACAACGTTCCTCCAGGCCTTCCTGTCCTCTACCATCCCTATTTAAGTTCATGCTGACTGCTTCAGTGACTCCATCCAGCCACTAATTCTCTGTTGTCCCCTTCTTCTTTTGCCCTGAATCGTTCCCAGCATTAGGCTCTTCTCCAGTGAGTCCTTCCTTCTCATTAGGTGGTCAAAGTATTTCAGTTTCATCTTCAGAATCTGGCCTTCTAAAGAGCAGTCAGGGTTGATCTCCTCCAGGACTGATTGGTTTGATCACCTTGCAGTCCAAGGGACTCGCAGGAGTCTTGTCCAGCACCATAGTTCAAAGGCCTCAATTTTTTGGAGCTCAGCCTTTCTTATGGTCCATCTTTCACAGCCATACATTGCAACTGGGAAAACCATAGCCTTGACTATATTCACTTTTGTTGGCAGGGTGAGGTCTCTGCTTTTTAGTATGCTGTCTAGATTTTCCATAGCTTTCCTCCCCAGGAGCAAACATCTTTTAATTTCTTGGGTGTAGTCCCTATCTGCAATGATCTTGGAGCCCAGGAAAATAAAATCTGTCACTACTTCCATTGCTTCCCCATCTATTTGCCAGGAATTGAGAGGGCCAGATGCCATGATCTTAGTTTTTTTAATGTTGCATTTCAAGCCAACTTTTGCACTCTCCTCCTTCACCCACATCAAAAGGCTTTTTAGTTCCTCTTCACTTTCTGCCATTAGTGTGGTATCATCTGCATATCTGAGGTTGTTATTTCTCCCAGCAACCTTAATTCTAACTTTTGAGTCATCTAGCCCCGCTTTTCTCATTATGAGCTGTGCATATAAGTTAAATAGGCAGAGTGACAGTATACAGCCTTGCCAGACTCCTTTCTCAATTTTGAACCAATCAGTGTTTCTGTGTCCAGTTCTCACTGTTGCTTCTTAACCTGCATATAGATTTCTCAAGAGACAAATAAGATGGTCTGGTACTCCCATCTCTTTAATAACTTGTCACAATTTGTTGTGATCCACACAATCAAAGGCTTTAGCATAATCAATGAAGCAGAAGTAGATGTTTTTCTGGAACTCCTAGCTTTCTCCATGATCCAGAGTATGTTGGCAATTTGATCTCTAGTTCCTCTGCCTCTTCGAAATCCTGCCTGTACTTCTGGTAGTTCTCAGTCCACATACTGTTAGAGCCTAGCTTGTAGGATTTTGAGCATAAATTTGCTAGCATGTTAAATGAGTGCATTGGTGCAGTAGTTTGATCATTCTTTGGCATTGCCCTTCTTTGGAATTGGAATGTAAACTGACCTTTTCCAATCCTGTGGCCACTGTTGAGTTTTCCAAATTTGTTGGCTAATTGAGTATAGCACTTTTTACTGCATTGTCTTTTAAGATTTTGAATTGCTCAGCTGGAATACTGTCACCTCCACTAGCTTTGTTGTTGCTCAGACTTCCTAAGGCCCATTTGTCTTCACTGGCTCAATGTCAGTGACCACTCCATCGTGGTTATCAGGGACATTAAGCTCATTCTTGTATAGTTCTTCTGTGTTATTTTGCCACCTCTTCTTAATCTCTTCTGCCTCTGTTAGGTCCCTGCCATTTTGGGCCTCTTTATCATGCCCATCTTTGCATGAAACGTTCCCTTCATGTCTCCATGAAGTCCTCCCTATTCTATTATTTTCTTCTATTTCTTTGCAATGTTCATTTAAGAAGGCGTTCTTATCTCTTCTAGCTATTCTCTGGAATTTTGCATTCAATTGGGTGAATCTTTCTCCCTTGCCTTTTGCTTCCCTTCTTTCCTTAGCTATTTTTTTTAAAATTTGATTTATATGCCGCCCTTCTCTGGAGACTCAGGGCGGCTTACAATGCGTTAAGCAATAGCCTTCATACTTTTGTATATTTATACAAAGTCAGCTTATTGCCCCAACAAACTGGGTCCTCAATTTACCTACCTTAGAAAGGATGGAAGGCTGAGTCAACCTTGAGCCTGGGGACATTCGAACTAGCAGTAATTGCAGGCAGCTGAATGATAATAACAGGCTATTAGTCTGCTGCGCCACCAGGCTCTTAAGCTTATTTGTAAAGCTTCATCAAAGCCATTTTGCTTTCTTGCATTTTATTTATTTATTGGTTTTATTTATTGGTTCGATTTATATGCCGCCCTTCTCCGGAGACTCAGGGCAGCTTACAATGCATTAAGCAATAGCCTTCATACTTTTGTATATACCTGCTTAGTAGGGCTTTCGCCCCCCCCCAGCAAAGCGGTGTTCTTTTTTATACAAAGTCAGCTTATTGCCCCCACAAACTGGGTCCTCATTTTACCTACCTCGAAAGGATGGAAGGCTGAGTCAACCTTGAGCCTGGTGAGATTTGAACTTGCAATAATTGCAGGCAGCTGGTGCTATTTAACAGCACTTTAGTCTGCTGCGCCACCAAGGCTCTTTTTCTTTGGGATGATTTTAGTTGCTACCTCTTGTACAATGTTGCAAACCTCTGTCCATAGTTCTTCAGGCATTCTGTCTATCAGATCTAATTCCTTAAATCTATTTGTCACCTCTACTGTATATTCATCAGGGATATGATTTAGTCTTCTACTATATAGCAATAACAAAACAAAACTGGAATCTAAAAAAATCAAAGTATTGAATTTTGCCTGCTCAGTTTATTGGCTTGGATAATTATTATGTGGAAAGAGTAAGTAGTAATATCCAGGGACGTTTGTGGTGAGTGGGATCAAAGCAGTCAAGATAATCACAACTGCACAAGTGAAGCCCCCTCTCCTTTTTGCATCTGCTTGTGATGCATGTAAAAAAACTCTGATAATCTTGAAGTCATTGCTACTATCCTACTTTTGCAACACCCTGTCCCACAAATACTCCACAGGTATCGGAAATATTTATTAGTATTTGAAAGACTCTTATTGATAGCTTATGCAATTGATAAATATTTCATTATAATTTAACCAAACAGGCTGAATCCTCAAAGTACCGTAACATTTAATGATGTCAGATATTCAGCAATCAATATTATATTTGTTTTGGGAGCTTACCCTGGTATAGAGAAGCAATCAGTATTTAATAATGTAACAATTTACTTGCAGAAAGTGCAGTGCCTTTTATATTATTCTCCTTCATTCACCTGCACAAAAGAGAAATATCAAATGCTATTTTTTTTCTAAATAGCAAATAGCAAAATTCAATAGTGAATTTTGAAGTGAATCAGATCATTCATATCCAAAGGTACATTTGAAGCATGGTGGATATTGTCATAAATATCTGCACATTCCATGATTTCTTTTCATTTCTGGAGTTCAGCAAGAGCAAGATTAATGGCAAAAGATTGGCAGGTCTTAGGTCATAGAGCAAGTCAGAAGGTAAAAGCAGACAACAAGCAGAAGAACATAATAGAAGTGGTCCTTTTTGCTTCATGTGCTTGTTGTTCCACAAAAATTTCCTCCTCCTCCTCCTCCTCCTCCCCCTCCTCCTCCTGCCACCATAGTTCAACTCAATATAGATTGGCTTTTCCTGATGAATTAGCTTTCTTACAGGAAGTGTGGATGTAATTTCCTAACATTTTAGTAATGGGCTATATAGATATAAGCTCCTCATATGAAATGGTGGTCATTTCACCTTTTTTTTTTAATGAATAGATACAGTTTCTGTAATAAAGGTTATTGCTTTTTTTTTTTTTGCATTCCCAAAGCAAAGGAAGCTTCTTACTCTCCTGTGGTAGTCTTCAATGCAGCTTTTTAAATTCTGAGCTCTAGCATTTCTATTGGCAAATTATCTTCAGAGTAGTTTCTACGCCTGAGATAGAAATCAATCAGAGATGGCAGTGAGAGACTACAGGTCCACAACACTGATGTGGGAGTAATGCAAATATCAACTGGCAGTAGATTAAATCTTCTTCCTTTCTTAGGCATCAACTCACTCCAAAACATTTATAAAGGTGCTTTGACTCATCCTTTTCCTCTTGGCCATCTTTGAGATTACCAGCTAGGGTTTGTTTTTTTTTTCAAATAGCAGTTCAGATGTCTAAAAGGAATCATCAGCTTACTGCTGATGGTTTGTGTTAGTTAGCTGGGGTGCAGCTAATGAAAGAATCTTTAGCCAGTAGCTAAAGGAGTAAATAGGAGTAAGTCAATAAACAGAAGAAGCACTATCAAGCCTTCAGCAATTGCCTAAATGAAAGATAAGATAAAGATAAGATAAGATAATTTTATTTCTATACCGCCCCTCTCCCGAAGGACTCGGGGTGGTGCACAGCCAAGTAAAAACACAATACAAACATCATAATTAAATTTAAAAATATTAAAATTCTTACATTTGCAGCCGAAATTCGTTAAAAACCCAAACATTTAAAAACTCCAAATTTAAAACTCCATTACAAAGATAGTCCTGCCTGTCGGAAGAGCAGGGTCTTGAGGCACAGTGAAAAACTCGGAGGTCAGAGATTGTGCATATTTCCAGGGGCAGTTCATTCCAAAGGGCAGGGGCTCCCACAGAGAAGGCTCTCCCCCTGGGTGTCGCCAGCCGACATAATTTGGCCGACGGCAAAGTCCCTCTCTGTGGGAGCAAACTGGTCGGTGGGAGGCTATCTGTGGCAGAAGGCGGTCTCGTAGGTACCCAGGTCCTGAGCCATGGAGCGCTTTAAAGATGGTAACCAACACCTTGAATCGCACCCGGAAAACCACTGGGAGCCAGTGCAGCTTGCGCAGGAGAGGTGTTACATGAGCGTAACGAGTTGCACCCATAATCACCCGTGCAGCCGCATTCTGGACCAGTTGGAGCCTCCGAGTGCTCTTCAGGGGGAGCCCCATGTAGAGAGCATTACAATAGTACAGCCAAGAGGTAACAAGGGCGTGAGTGACTGTGCGCAAGGCGTCCCGGTCCAGAAAGGGACGCAACTGGTGAATCAGGCAAACCTGATAGAAGGCCCCCCTGGCCACGGCTGTCATATGCTCTTCTAAAGACAGCCGTGCGTCCAGGAGGATGCCCAGATTCCAAGCCCTCTCTGTGTGGGCTAAAGATTCACCCCCTATAGACAGCGATGGCGTCAGCTGACTATACCGGGACACCCTATACCGCCACTCAGTCTTGGAAGGGTTGAGTCTGAGCCTATTTTTCCCCATCCAGACCCGTACGGCCTCCAGGCAGTGGGACATCACGTCAAGGGCATCATTGGGGAGGACCAGAAAGTGACCATTCTTACAAAAATACTTCCTGGCCAGGTTTGATGAAAATATCAGATTATTGAAACTAACTATTTAAACTTGTCCATCTTCCCCTATCTTTTTCTTGTAATTGCAACAACTATAGAATTAGTCAAATGTTGTCTTTATGAAATTTCCCATTCTCTTCCCCCCAACCCCCCCTCTTTCTCACACACACAAAGCACCTTTTCCATTCCGTATACTTAAAACAATTTTTTTTTTACCCTGCTCTCATATAGAGATATTTATTGTTTTTATTCACAATTGTTTGGAAAAGAAATTGGGAAGGATTGTTAGATATGGGGAGTGGATTGCACCTCCCATACCCTTCCAATAATACTTTATACTGAACACTAGCTTTCAATAACTGGAAATTTGCCATCAGCAAGAATGCTACTGGTGATAGGGGATAATGCTTTCATGTTTCTCTCTCCACTGTAGCATTCCTTGGAGTGAAAAAGTGAGTTTTGTTTCAGTTTTTCTAAGTGCATATACGACTATGCTTCCTCCCTGTCTTAAAATGCTATTTTTTAAAAATGAAAAATGTGTAAGCTAAATATGGGAGGGCAGTTATTCACACCAAGTTCAATACTTTTATAATAAATTTATTGGCGTGCCTCAAAAACAAATTAATTGTCACATAAATGTGCATGGATCAAAGTCAGTTTTGAGATTTCCCCATAAGACAAGTGCGCATCAAAACCAGTTAGCTTTTAAGATACCACAAGACTCCTTGTTGGAGCTGCTGCAAAATTTTAACGTGGTTAATCCTTTGTGGGAGATCTTTTGCTTATTGTTGTGTCTGCTTGTATACATATAGAAAACCACCCACATATTTATTCCAGGCAATGGAAACAGAAAAGCCTGAAGCAGATTAAAATGCAATTTAATAGCAAAGTGCAGAGAAAATGGATGTTTTCTATTGTTAATTCTGCAGCAATTTCAGCAAGGCCAAATCTCTCATAAAGATCATTCTCTTTGTAAGTTAAGTGATATGATAGACATGTGTAGGGGTAGGCTTAAGGTGAAAAATATAAACAACAACACATTCAGATTCTAAAAATGCATAAAACACAATAGTGCTTTCTTTCTATTTTCTCTCTTTCCTCCCACTACCTTTTCCAACAAATTATTTTTTCTAGGTAAAAAAATGAAACTCATCTGCTTATAGCTGTAAAGATTGCAATGGAGAAGAATCAAGGGAATAATATTCCATGATTTTCTTGATCTGAGCGACAAAGAGAATAGTTTAAGAGTACTCTATATTTAAGTTGTATGGTGAAGATCCAGGGAAAATCTGGACAGGATCCAATCTGAGTCACTCACCAGGACTCATAAGTACCGTGTTTCCCCTAGAATAAGACCCTGCCTTATATTTCTTTGAACCCTGAAATAAGCGCTTGGCCTTATTGCCTTGTGCTCAAAAGCCCGATTGGGCTTATTATCAGGGGATGTCATATTTTGGGGGAAACAGGATAGATGCTTCACATCGCAGTGACTGACTCAGACTGAATCCTACAACATTATCCTGAGGCAAATATATTTGCTTGCATTCACCAAATCTGGAGCTGCCAGCCAATATAGTAAATACTGAGGCCAACAAACTAGTTTCTGACTCAATATAACGGAGCTGTGACTATTTCTATTTACAATAATTTGGAACAAATTTCACTAACCTGAATATCTCTGCTGATTTTGGTTCTCAGAATTGCTCAGCTAGCATAGACAATGTGAAAATTCTGAGAGCCTCATCTTTTTTTCTTCTTCTTCTTTTTTTTTTTTTTTTGGTAGGTATATACCTACCAAAGAAGTGAAACGTCCTTCCTTGCCTTTTTTCACTCCTCTGTCCCCAGATGTTGCTGCAGCCAGGTTGGAAAAGGCTAATATAAAAATGGTCGTGCAAAAAACAAAATGGACTATATCATCAAAGAAAACTTGAAGCAGAAATGAGTTCTCTGTTCTTCTTAAGGTGCAAGCAATTTAGGAAGAACACTTGAAATGAAAGTAAAAAAAGGACTCTGATTTGATGGAAATGAGGAATTTACTTTTCTTTCCTTTCTCTTTCTTAATCAGCAATCTTTAACATTGGAGATTTCAGCAGGACAACTGTGTATACACGTACAATGACAATAAAGTTATTGTTATTGTTATTTGGTTACAAACCTATAATAATACTTTTGTACAAAAAAGTGGTTATCTTTTTTCTAGCTTTATTTTCCTTCAAGAAGGCTCAGATAGTTTTTTTGTCAATATATTCATTTTTTATTGCTTTCTAGGAGGTTGTAAGGGTGTGTTCATGTGTTTTTAAGTTATACATAAATTTACACCTCTACTTATCTTTCAGAAACAAGGTCTTTCTTTCTTTGAACCTGCTCTTCATCTTTCTCTCACTGAGTTCAATACTGTATACCAAATTCTCCATAGACTCTTAAGTGCTTAAGATCTTCATGTTGGCCTTTAGATAATTAACTTCTTTCGATCTATGTTAGACTTTAGATTGTTGATTCAAGTAGCTGAACAGTAAAATGATTATTTGATTGCTTGGCGTGCCATTAGTCTCAAATATTCTTTAAGAACACGTATTATTTATTAATTATACTCTGTTTTGAAACTCCAGAACTTCTTCTTTAATAACTTTCAGTGTTCCAGTCCTAATAAAACTAGCAATGCAGGAGGTCATAGTTCACATTACAATAGCAAACCTGGAACTGGGAAGTGTGGTGAAAGAACAACCGCTTCCAATAAAATCAAACACTATTCTTTGAAGCAAGGAAAGTAGTAAACTGTTATTTTGACATAGCACTGGCTTTTGAAATACCGTTTCTCTATTCAAGAATAAATCAGAGCTGGCATGAAGGATGATTGTCAGTGTATATCCCAAGTGTCAGTGTCATATGAATTCATGCACTGTCAGCTGAAAGACTTCTTAGCTTAGTTCAAGTTAAAAATAATAGGTTATGCTGAATTCAACTGAACAAATGCTGGCATCTGAGAGATAATGATCTTAATGATGAAAGTAATGAGTAAATAATTAGTATACTATAAAGTACATGTCATACATTAAACCTTAAATGGCAAGGTCTAATGAACAACTGCACAAGAAAATGTAACTCATTGACGACTCTAGTCCTATCATTTTCAGTGACAAAAAACAGCCCCTACAGCATCAAAGCTTAGGCAGTAATGAAAACCTTTTCATTAAAGTGGCACAAGATTTTTGTTTTCACTGGCATAAATTAATGAGACTACTGCAAATAACTTTGATTGGATCACAAGAGTTATATTTAAGTCATGACTGTTTCAGCATGCTTTAACCTACATTGGAATTAAGGTTTGTTCCATTTTTAATGCATGGACTGTCATTTTTATTGTATAGGAACCCCAATTAAAATAGAAAAGTAATACCACAAAGCTTTCCAATAAGATTAGCTGCATTTTCCAGGAGGCTTTTATAGATTCACATATGACTTTCTAAAGCCAAGTTAAAATTAATCTCAAAGAAATGCTCCACAATTGTTCTTGAAAGTAAATTCCACTGGAGTGAAAAGTTTTATTTCTTTGTCAGAATTTGTGCCCTACTTAAGTTTATTTCTGCATCCAGAGATTGCCTCAGAGTTCACATCAAAGGCCTTGTGAGTGCAAATATTGTGCAATATGAACCTCTGTTCATCAAGAAGTGTCCTTGGAGAAGACACTCTTAAGGTGAAAAATCCATGTCTTGCTACATCAAAGAACTCATATGAGGTCTGTGCTGTTTCCCAGATACTCAAGGGATTGTTCAATACTTCAGTGGTTCTACTGCAGGACAGAGATAGTAATCCAGAAATATGTTTCCTTAGAGAGCTTGGAAGAATGGTGAACTGAGCAATGAAAATAATAATGAGAAGTTGGCAGCCTATAGCATTTCTTTCCTCCCAAGGTTCTCCTAAATTGTATTTTTTTTTGCCCAGCATGTCTTTAATCCAGGTGTAACATAACATACCTATCATCTCTTCCCATAAATTATGCTAAGCCAAGAGTCCATTCACTTAAAATATTCAGTTCAGAGCTCTGTTACTTAAATCACACTGCTGAATTCTCTAGCCAGTCTCCATTCATTAAGCACGTGTTCGTCCATTACCAAACTTTATAATAGGGCTCTGAAATGATGCAGCTGTTAATTAATACTTAGACGTATTAACTTGTTTTTTTAAAAAAGTACAGGTAAGAGGAGTCAGCAATATATCTAATAAAACACAGCAGGAAATGTGGAAGTGCCCTTGAATTTCTGAAGTAAAACAGCAATGATGTTGAAGGAGATACACGAAAGAACAATTTCATGACCCAGCACAATCCTTTAGGGAAAGGTTAAAGCAGTGAAGGATTTTTTTTTTTAATTTGGTTCAGGAAAAAAGTGATGGCTAATATAAAGAAGAAATCAGGTAATTTTGTAGAGGAAAGCCCACAGGGGACAATTGCCCTTGAAACCTAGGATCAACCAGTAAAGTTGAATGCTGGTAGAGAAAAGCAAAGCATATAATTTGAGGGGGAAATGATGGTTCTCATTGTGTATGTGTGTCTTTGAGTCTTGTGACTGCAGTTTTCTTGGCAAAGTTTTTTGGAAGTGATTTGCCATTACTTTTTTCCTAGGACTGAGAGAGGGCGATTGGCCCAAGGTCACCCAGTCAGCTTTTTAACCATGGTGAGTTTAGAATTCATTAATCATGTCTCCTGATTTTTAGCTTGATGTCTTAAACACTACACCAAACTGGCTCTCATCACCTCAGTAATAATGACTAAAATTAGTGTAAGGGTAGGTAAAGAGTTAAAATAGTTCATGGAAAAGTGTGGTATTTTTTTTAAAAAGCTATACGCACATATATACACCCAAAGAGAAAGTGGAGACTAGCATAACAAAAGAACCTAAGTCAAGATCAACATTAGCAATGCAGTGTAAGGCTGGCAGACTGGTAATTTCTTCTTCCCAAACTCTGGAAAGCAAATAAAGTACACATTATAGATAGGGGCTGTGCCAGAGACAGAAAAATCTCCATTAAAATATTGATTCATATCTGCTCCATGCCAATGCAACTTTTTTTTCAGGCAATACCTGTCTCTCATATAGGTGAGAGCAGAAGCAAATTATCTAAAACATATAGATAGCGTGACTGCTCATTGTGTGCGTGGTCTCAGGGAATCAAAAAACATTCAGAAAGGCTTTGTAATAAACAACTACTTATTTGGGTTTCATATGCTTGATCAGCAAGTTGACATTTTCTGACACGTTCAAACTTTAAAAAGGTAAACCAGAGCGTTAGCTGAATTTAAATGTAGCCCAAAACCTTTAGTGTATTACTTGTCTGATTCCATGATAAATTATTATATAAGAGAGATCAGTGCAGCAATAGGAACTACTGGGTCAAAATGTCCCTTAGGACACTTCATAGAGGTTGTACAATGTTAGTGGGGAGGGCTAGACAATGCTCAAAAGTTCTGCTTCTTCTTTGAATTCTTCTCTCTCAAGATGAATGAATGTTTTCATAGTTAAGCCTTTTTTCTACATTGCCAGAAGAAAGCAACTATTAAAACTATTAAAATCATCAAGCAACAGACAAAAGAATAGGAAGACAATTTGTTAGAGAAGCCAGAGAAAAGTACATCGTGTGTTTTTACAGAAGGAAACTTTCTTAATAGAACATAGTGTTTACATCGTGAGGAGATTCACTGTTGATTATCAAAACAGTCCTGTGGTTTTGACTGTTTTTTCAAAACAGTGGGAAGACAGGCCAAAAAAAGATAAATGGTAAAACAGTTGAGTGACTGGGTGGCTGGCTGGTTAAGTGCCATCAAGTCAGTATTGATTTTTAGGACTTCAAAAATTGGTTTTCTCCAGGATGATCTAGTCCTTCAGATCTCCCATTCACCACTGTAACTGATCCACCTTGTTGTTGGTTGCCTCATCTCTTTCCTTCTACAATTCTCAGCATTTACAGACTTCTTGAGAGAACTGGGACTTCACATAATGTGTCAGAGTGTGCTAACTTGAGCCTAGCTACTTAGGCTTTAGGATTAACTTGTTTATGGTCCATTTGTTTGTTTCCTTGACTATCCATGATATTCTCATAACCATCAATACTCTTTCTATCTGACGTTTTGCTTCCATAGAACATAACAGGGAAAACCATTGGGTGCATGATTCTGATCTTTATATGTATACACACATTTATGGCATCTGAATATTTATTTCAAGGTTACTCTTTCAAATGCATATTTCTTGACCAGTATTTCCTTTATTGTTGATATTCAATTCTAAAAGGCAAGAATCACTTTACCACTACAATATCTTCATTGTCAGTTCTAAGGTTAGTTGCTGTAATTATTATTCTTAGTTTCTTTTTTAAAAATCTTAGTCCTATTTCCTTTTCATTTCTCCCTGACTTTAAAGCTTCCAGATTTGCTGCATTTTCACCTGTGAGAGTAATTTCATCAACTCATTGCTATAATCAATGAGGCACATATTAACTTCTTATTGGAAATTCTGATTTCATACTTAGCTTGGAATTTTCCATAATGAATGCTGATTGTTGACAACTGCTGTAGTGTTGTAATAAAAAAAAAAATCAGCAAGCAGTTTATTAATTGAAGGCCATTGATACAGATAATATTTAAGTCTAATTCATTTTGTTTATTTAGTCAATTTAGGTGCTGCCCAACTCTGGGTAGCTCATAATAAAACAAATAAAGTAAAATAAAATATAAAATACAATATGAATGACAAGAAGATAAACAGAAGGGGATATAAGAATAAACTAAGTAAAGAGTAAGATATGGCCATGAATATGGCCAATAGCTCAAAAACATATACAATCGCATACAGTGAAGGGTTCCAGACAACCCCCCCCCCCCATACCATCATAGTGGGATCCACTCAAATCTCAGAGGAAATCTCATTTTAGAGAAAAGGCTCAATTGTGGTCATAAGTCGAGGACTACCTGTATATTTTATAAATCCTGCATCTTATTGTGTTTCCCAGTTATAAAATTTCTAATTATCACACAACTGTTCACTTGCTTTTTCTGTGAATAATCAAGTTCATGTGAGACTACGAAATGTGATTCCTTAATAACATTCTTTGGTTTCATACTAATAGACTTTGAATGGCATTTCCACCCAATACAATTGCCGTCCCTCCCTTACAAACCGACCTTCCATGGGGTTGCACTTGCACACAAACAGTTCTGCAGCTTGAACAAGGGCTGATATGTCTGGACATCATTGCAGCTACTGCAGAGAGTGCATTTCCCATATTCAGCTGAAGACATCCTGAATTTTCAATCTGTTTGGTGTGATTGGAAATACATCAGTCACATTTTTGTGACTCAGATTAGTACAGTTTCACTGGTTAATGGCTTTTTTAAAACTATCAATTTGAGTACATATTCCTTCTATCATGCACAAGTGTGAGCAAATCCATTTATATATATTAACAGCTACAGAATCATGAATAGGGTTGATTTTGCCTAGATAAATAATTCCACAAATAATTGTGGAAGCTTGTTGTTCTCCTCTAGAAATAATGTGCCTCTGATGCTATGCATATAAACTTAAATTCATTGCTTACTACAGATCATTCTTAACAATAACAGTAACAGTTTTGATCTTTATATCCTATTATCTTATGGCTTCATGTGAATGAATATTTTCAGCTTTGTTCTTTTTCTTTTTGTCTAATTGCAATAGCGGACAAAATTTATATTAGTAATTCTGCATCTTTTACATTAAGTTCCTTTGACCTCACTATTGTTTGCTTTTGAAGGCTGATTTTTACTGACAATGTACAGTATCTCTAACTGGAAGTGCTGTCATTTAAAGGACTAAATATTCCCATTACATTTCTATTCACTTTTTAATATACAGGAATGGGACTTTTACCTCTAGGAAGACATGTTAATAAGATAAATCATAACATATTTTCCAGCTTCAGTCCATTTTTTTTGTTTCTTTTTCTTTGGCATTGCTGATGTTTTTAGGAAGTGCTAACACTCATAGATTGGTTAAATGAGTATTATCAGTTTTATTAAGCAACTTCATAGGCTGCCTATATATTATCAATATATTTTGAAACAAGCCTGAAAGGATTGGAAAGCAGTTTCAGTCTGGCTGCTAGTGTGAATGGGAGTAATAAATTACTTAACAGAACAGAATGTACAGTTACAGTACATTTTCAAATAAAGTTTATCTAATTACATTTCTAAATTTTTTTTAAAGGTTTTGGTAAGCTTCAATTGTACTCAAGAAAAAAAATAGAGGAAAAAAATGAATGGATGTAAAGAAAAAATATGCAATTATATCATTTAGGTAACATTGAGGGGGAAAAAATTAAAAGTACATAGCTTGCAAACTGGGCAATTATCTGACAGTATAGGTTCAGATATCATCAGTATGTAAATAAAATTCAGCTTGACATCTTTAGCCCTAGCTGTCCAAATGATGCTGGCAAAATTCATTCCCGCTTCCTTAAATTTGTGGAAATCAAGAAGGGGGAGCAACAGGCTTTGGTTTAACTCAAGCAAGACTGATGTCTGTGGGTTTTGCAGTGCCCTGAGCTTTGGAACCTTCCATTGTTAAGATTGCATGGAGTTACACTTTCCCAGACCAGAATCAGTGCACTATTTGGCAGTCCAGATATATAACTGGTTAAGATTATATAACCTTATATAATCAGCAGAGTAAATTAGTTGATAATTTATAGTAGCAAATAGAGGGTGAGGTAAGGATGGTGAGATAATGAGAGAGGCACTACAAAGTAATAGCTTATTGAACTGAACAAGTACATCTTTCCTGTGACAACTTAATGTTGATGTTTTACCATTTCTAAGGGTTATTTTCTAGCAGCCTTGCTTCCCAGGACTACTGGGAATTACCATCTCCTTATTAGTGTCTCCTAGAATCCTAATCAACTTTCTTTGTGTCTAAAAGTTTTATGGATGATCTAACAGTTCATCGTCCCCAAGAAAGTGTATTTTGGGAGGGGGTGGCTTACTCGTTTCATATAACATCATTTTCTCACAACAGCAAGTTCCAGCTCACCTCTACATTGTCACCTTGTGGGAGCCAGAAACAATTCTTTTTAAAAGTGAGTTGCTGGCTGAGGCAGTCATAGCTTGGATTCTAAAGAAGGAATGGATATGAGGATCAATACAGCTAACAATACTTTATTGATTAATTCTCTATTAAAGTTCTTTTCCAGTCAACTGCAGTGAATATGGAGAGCAATGGGACAGGTCAGCCATGACTTCTCCCCAACCCAGGAATTACTCATATTATGTTTTGAAAAACAAGTCAGGAAGAAGCAGTGTGATTTAGGCATCAGTGAGGAAATTAGTAAGGATTAGCTATGTTGAGGGGTCCTTGATGTTCTCTGAACTTGGTTATTAGCATTGATGATGTTATCTAGCTTGGATAATGGAATGTCTGCAAGAAAACAACCAAGCTCAGAGAACACCAAAGATCCCTCATTTCAACCCTAAATATTCAAATCTGTTTTATTAGCTATATTAAGTGTCTAATTGGGACCTTGCATCTGGTTAAGACAACCATGGAAATGATTGACTAAAGTCTGATTTTACTCTTCTTATATTAATGCTTTTTAACTATGGTATTTTTTTAAAAAAAATTATAAGCCATTTAGGTGAAATGAATGGTGTATAGAAGAACTACAGAAAAGAAAAAAAAAACCTACAGATGACAATCAGAACATATAGCCAGGGAGATAAAATACTCTGGCCAGGTGTAGAAATTTCAGTAATACTTTTTTTTTTTTTTTTACAGTTTTACTCTATATATACAATTTTAGGAGAACTTTTTTTAAAAGTTATTTTTTTTCTGAGATTTTACCTTACTAATTATCAAATGCTTTCATACAGAAACAGAAGATGTTTATACCCCATTTTGATAACCAACCTTTAACCTCAGCATTATTATAGATGTTTTTACACAAGAAATACCCTCTTAATTTGCCTTGCATTTTTTGGTTTAGGAAAAATTGGACAGTTTTGCTTTACAACTATATTTCACTATAACTTGCTTTGTTGCCATTTTTATCTGCTTAAATGTTAACTCTAAACATTTAACTTTCTCCTTGAGATGGTGATGATGATAGCAATAGTACTTAAACTTATATACTGCTTCACAGTGATTTATAGGCCTCTCTAAGCAGTTTACAGAGTCATTCTATTGCCCCCCAACAATCTGGGTCCTCATTTTAACAACCTCAGAGGATGGAAAACTGAGTCAACCTTGAGCTGGTCAGGATCAAAATTCTGGCAGTCAGCAGAGTTAGCCTGCAATACTGCACTCTAACCAGTGGTGGGTTGCCCCTGGTTTGGACCGGTTCACAAGATCCAGTAGTAAAACCGGCGGGAGGCTCCGCCCACCACCCCGGATGTCATTATAGGCGATCTGTACATGTGCAGAAGCTTGGTACACATGTGATCCCATTGCGAACCAGTAATAAGGTAAGTAGAACCCACCCCTGACTCTAACCACTGTGACACCATGGCTCATGTTATCTATTTGGCCGTATATGACTCTTGGAGAATCTGTGGACCAATTTTCCAAACTTATAGTACTTCTTTGAGTTTTTTCTTTTTTTTTATAGAAACTTTATTGAGATTTTTTACAAAACAAAAAGGAAATATAAAGAAAAAAAACCAACCAACCAACCAACAAACAAACAGTTAAACAATAACGTAGAACACTTAAATATAATAAATATTTTCAATTTGTATCGGATGTGCAGTGTTTTAACTATTTGCATAAATAATATGTACTTCTCTAGGAAGCTTGTTCCTTCTTGCATAGTTAGTCTGGACTCTACAGTCAGGTCCATAAATATTGGGACATCGACACAATTCTAACATCTTTGGCTCTATACACCACCACAATGGAGTTGGAATGAAACAAACACAATGTGCGTTAATTGCAGACTGTCAGCTTTAATTTGAGGGTTTGTACATCCAACTCAGGTGAACGGTGTAGGACTTACAGCAGTTTGTATATGTGCCTCCCACTTGTTAAGGGACCAAAAGTAATGGGACAATTGGCTTCTCAGCTGTTCCATGGCCAGGTGTGTGATATTCCCTCATTACCCCAATTACAATGTGCAGATAAAAGGCCCAGAGTTCATTTCAAGTGTGCTATTTGCATTTGGAATCTGTTGCTATCAACTCTCAAGATGAGATCCGGGACTTCCGGTTTCCTTGTTTTCGGCGACGGCGGTGCCTTTTGAAGCTCCGCCAGCCCCGCCGCCTGTAGAGCCGCTTCGCGACCCAGAAGCGGCTCGAAAACTTCAAAATCCTCAGGATTGCTGAAGCAGAGATCGCAGGGCACAGGTCGAGCCCCTGTAACCCCCCAGGGAATTGTTTCTGGGGAGAGAACAGGTGCGGCTCCCTTCCAACCTGCTGAAACTCCGGGCGACGTGGGACGATTCTGCCTTGCAGAACAAGCCGGCTGCAGGAAACTCAAAGCGAAAAGAACCAGCCTTAATAAACAGCGAAACTACCTGAACCCTGAAACTTGGAAACGCAAGTATTAGCGCTTTGTTGACTTTTTAACCTGAGAAAAATGCGAATGAGTGAAAGTGCTTTGAAAAAACATGGCACTCAGCCTTAGAGTTAACGAGCCAGCGAGTGTGGATTGGTGAAGTTATCTTGCTTTGTTACAAAGTTTCCAAGTTGCTACAAAGTTGCTTTGTTTGTAATAAGAGAAATAAGTGAAAAATTTCTCCCTTTTCAATACTTGACTTTGCTTTACTTCAGTTTTTATTTGATCAAATCTGGGGGACTTTTTTAGAAGTCTCTGTGGAGGAGGGAAAGGGAAAGGAACTTCCCTCTTTAGAAAAACTAGACTACGTGGCAGGATGGCTTCAAAGAAGCAGGAAGGGAAGGCAACAGGGGGGGGGATCCCCCACACACAAACATGAAACGCAGCTTCCCCCTGCTCAACAGCTACAGACTCAGAAAAAAGAATTTGATGTGGGAGATTTAAAAGAATTTATTTCTAAAATTCTGGATGATAAATTTCAAAAATCCCAACAGGAAATAGATGACAAAATTCAAAAGTCTCATCAGGAAATTATGCAGGAAATTAATGAAGTTAAAGACATGGTGAAACAGAATCAAAATAAGGTGACCAAAAAAATATCAGAAGTTGCGTCTGGCCTGGCAGAATTTATTATCAAAGTTGATTCTAAAGTGGAAGAATTCAAATCAGAAGTTAATGTCAAGATGAAAGATAATGACTATAAAATTTCTGATGTTGATGATAAGATGCAGAAAGTTGAGAACGAAATTGTTATGATGCAATTCAGGGCAATGGAATTTGCTATACGGCTTCGAGGAATTCGAGAAGATGACAGACAGGATTTGAGACAGGTCTGCTCTGAGGCTTTGGCTGTGATTTTAAAAATTAATCCTGATGTGGTTTTTTACAAAATAGATAAAATTTACAGAGTGAATTCTTGGGTGGCCTGACAAAGACAACTGCCTAGAGATGTGGTCATATATTTTACAGATAGAGCAATAAGGAATGACATCCTGCAAAAATCCTTTCATACTTCTGTACAAGTGGGGGGCTCACAAATTGGAGTCTATAAAGAGCTACCACCTAAAATGTTGAAAACCAGGAAGGACTTTGGCTTTCTTGTTAAAGAACTACAAAACCAACAGATACCATTTCGGTGGGATGCCCCAACTGGTATAATTTTGAGATACAAGGGAGAAAGACATTGCTTGAACACTGTGGAGAAAGCGGAGCATTTTTACACTACTATTTTTAAAGAAAGAACACCATCTCCGCGTACATCCACAGTTCTGGAGATTAAGGAGAGTGATAAGAAGCAACTTCAACAAGAACTTCAAGAACAGTCTAAGCAGGAACCAGAGGAATCGCAGGGCGCTGAAGGAGGTTTTCTGGATGAGCCTTTGCTAGAATCTTCTCCAATTTTGGACCCGGTGCAGACGGTTGAATTTAAGGATCAGCGTATAACCCGAGCTAAGTCTAAGCAACTTAAAGAAAAGCAACAACAGCGACAATATAAAAAGGAAGCTAAGAGTACTACACAAGAGACTGGAGCCATGGGGGGAGCGAGACCGAAGATTTTGGAAGACATTCGGTTATTCTGCTCTTTGCTCCAGGAAGATAAAGATGATGATTAAGTGTTTATCTTGGAATGTGAATGGGTTGAATTCAGTACAGAAAAGGAAGAAATTATTTGCATATTTGAAACAATTTAATAATGATATAATTTGTTTACAAGAAACGCATATTACAGTTCAAGATCAAAAATATTTGATAAACTCCAAACTAGGAACGCATTTTATATCTTCAACTTTGCAAAAAAAGAATGGTGTGGTTATTTATGTAAATAAAAATTTTTCGGCTAAAGTTATAGAAGCAGATGAAGATGGTAGGTTTGTAGCAATTGAATTATTTACAACAAACGGCCAAATTCTTTTGATTGGAATTTATGCAAGACTGAGAGACACTCTTGGAGATTAAATGAGAACTTGTTCAGATATGAAAAAAATATAATAGAACTTAAAAAGCACCTGAAAGAATTTTTTCAACTAAATTTGAATAAAGGCACCCCAATAGAAATTGTGTGGGATGCAAGCAAAGCTTATATGAGAGGGGTGCTTATCTATATGAATTCTAAACATAGACTGATTCGACAAAAGAAAAGATCTGAATTGGAAGCAGAAATAAAGAATAAAGAACAGTTACTTATTAAAAATCCAACAGATGAAAGAGTGCGTGGTGCTATAAAACTTTTGAAAGACCAATTTCAAATGCTTATGGCGGAACAAGTTGCAACAAACTTACAATATGCGAAGCATGATACATTTTCTAACGCTAATAAACCGGGCAGATGGTTGGCCTATACATTGAGGAAAAAACAGAGTATACGGACTATTGATAGTATTGATATTGGAGGGAAAGAAATTTTTCAACAAAAATTAATTAAAGAAGCTTTTGTGGATTATTATACTAAATTATATGCTAAAGAGGATGTGCAAAATGGACTTATAGAAGAATACTTAGATGATAAAAAAGTTATAAAAATTACTGATCAACAAAAGGAAAGAATGAATTATCCTATAACAGAGGAGGAGATAATAGTAGCAATTAAACAATTAAAAACAGCTAAAGCTCCTGGTACGGATGGCTTGACTGCAGTTTATTATAAAACTTTGCAAGTTTTGATTCCGGTGCTTAAAAGTGATAAACAAGTGAAAGTGTGGCAAGCTGGAGTGAATAAGTTTGTCTGGAATGAGAAAAAGCCGAGAGTGAAATTGAAAATTATGCAAGATGTTCCAGAAAGGGGAGGTCTTAAATTACCAAACCTACAGTTATATTATGATGCAGCAGCTTTGACTTTAACAAGTGATTGGTTTGGAAGGAAAAAGACTGGAATATTGAACGCAAAAAGTTTTGATCTTGAATTTGGATGGCATGCCTACTTATTTTATGATGATAAAGTCGATAAAGTATTTAAAAGCCATATACTTAGAGACTCTTTGATGAGAGTTTGGAAGAAGCACCGACTCAAATGGGATTATAAAATACCGCTATGGCTGGATCTTGGTCATACTTTGTGGAATACAAATATAATGTCACTTGGGGGGTTTTTATACAAAGAGGTTCTTTTTACAGATGCGGGCAGATGGCAGCTGAAGACACTACAGACACTGTTGGCTGAAGGGATTAATTTAACCTGGCTACAATATAATCAATTGCAATTGAGATGGAAAGAGGATCAAAAAACTGGTATTATGTTGCATGAGGAAGAATTGGTTAGACACATAAAAGAGAAAGGTCCAATGCATATTAAAAGGCTTTATAATGTTTTGTTAGAAAGGGATTCAGAAACCGAATTAGTTAAAGATTGTATGATTAAGTGGGCTCAAAATTTTGAAGAACCAGTGATGTTGGAAACATGGGAAAAAATTTGGGTTCAGAATGTTAAATTTACACAGTCGCAGAATTTGAGGGAAAATTTCTACAAAATGTTTTATAGATGGCACTTAGACCCCAAAAAGTTATCATGTATGTACCCTAATGTTCAGCCAAAATGTTGGAGATGTGAATGCTTGGATGCTACATATTATCATGTTTGGTGGACCTGTAGGAAAGTTAAGGCTTTTTGGATAAAAATTTGGTGGGTCATGCAGAATGTTTTGAAGAAAAAAATTCAATTTTCTCCACAACTGTTCTTATTGGGTATAGTTAAGGGTTTTACATTGGGTGAAACAAAATTGATATTGTATATGATAACAGCAGCAAGATTGTTGATAGGTAAATATTGGAAAAACGAAGCTCTGCCCACTATTGAGGAATGGACTTTGAAGATGGCCAGTTTTGCAGAGATGGCGAAGATTTCAGCATACTTAAAAGATTGTTCACAAGAGACTTATGAATGGGAATGGAAAAAGTGGATAGAATATGTTCAGAACAAATATCAAACTAGGAAGTATCAAATAGCTTTTATTTGAAAATAATGTATTACAAATATTTTAATGTTATTAAATTTTAATGTTATTATAAGGGGGAGGGACGGGTTCAAGTTTTATACAAGTTTTATATTAAGGGTTTTTTTTTACCTGATATGAGTATACTGTGTGGAAGTCTGGGGGGAGGGGAGGGTTAGGGAGGGTTAGGGAGGTTGGGATGTTTGGGGTGGGTGGTGGTGGGGGGAAAATGGGGTGAAAATGTAGCTGTAAAACTTTTGAAATAAAAAGATGAGATCCAAAGAGCTGTCACTATCAGTGAAGCAAGCCATCATTAGGCTGAAGAAACAAAACAAACCCATCAGAGAGATAGCAAGAACATTAGGTGTGGCCAAAACAACTCTTTGAAACATTCTCAAAAAGAAGGAATGCACCGGTGAGCTCAGCAACACCAAAAGACCTGGGAGACCATGGAAAACAAGTGTGGTGGATGACCGAAGAATTCTTTCCCTGGTGAAGAAAACACCCTTCACAACAGTTGGCCAGATCAAGAACACTCTCCAGGAGGTAGGTGTACGTGTGTCAAAGTCAACAGTCAAGAGAAGACTTCACCAGAGTGAATACAGAGGGTTCACCACAAGATGTAAACCATTGGTGAGCCTCAAAAACAGGAAGGCCAGATTAGAGTTTGCCAAACAACATCTAACAAAGCCTTCACAGTTCTGGAACAAGATCCTATGGACAGATGAGACCAAGATCAACTTGTACCAGAGTGATGGGAAGAGAAGAGTATGGAGAAGGAAAGGAACTGCTCATGATTCTAAGCATACCATCTCATCAGTGAAGCATGGTGGTGGTAGTGTCACGGTGTGGGCATGTATGGCTGTCAATGGAACTGGTTCTCTTGTATTTATTGATGATGTGACTGCTGACAAAAGCAGCAGGATGAATTCTGAAGTGTTTCGGGCAATATTATCTGCTCACATTCAGCCAAATGCTGCAGAACTCATTGGACAGCGCTTCACAGTGCAGATGGACAATGACCCAAAGCATACTGCAAAAGCAACCAAAGAGTTTTTGAAGGGACAGAAGTGGAATGTTATGCAATGGCCAAGTCAATCACCTGACCTGAATCCCATTGAGCATGCATTTCACTTGCTGAAGACAAAACTGAAGGGAAAATGCCCCAAGAACAAGCAGGAACTGAAGACAGTTGCAGTAGAGGCTTGGCAGAGCATCACCAGGGATGAAACCCAGCGTCTGGTGATGTCTATGTGTTCCAGACTTCAGGCTGTGATTGACTGCAAAGGATTTGCAACCAAGTATTAAGAAGGGAAAGTTTGATTTATGATTATTATTCTGTCCCATTACTTTTGGTCCCTTAACAAGTGGGAGGCACATATGCAAACTGCTGTAAGTCGTACACCGTTCACCTGAGTTGGATGTACATACCCTCAAATTAAAGCTGACAGTCTGTAGTTAACGCACATTGTGTTTGTTTCATTCCAACTCCATTGTGGTGGTGTATAGAGCCAAAGATGTTAGAATTGTGTCGATGTCCCAATATTTATGGACCTGACTGTATATACGTCGTCCAGCTCCCTAATTATCGCCTGTTTGTCTTGGTGAAGTGCCTCAGCTATCAGCTCCGCCATCTTTTCACCTAGGTCTTCCTCTTTGTCCTCGACAACATTCTGAAATCGCAAATAGAAGGAAGCCCGGTCCATCTCCAGTTGGATTATTGTACCTTCAATCTCTTTATTTTGGCTCGTTAATGTTTGGTCCACAATATCTAATTTCTTTTCAGTTTGGTCAATTCTTGTTTCGGCTTTTTGAATTCGTACTTATTATTAACTATTGATGTTTGGATATCATTCATTTTCTGGTCCAACGCATGTATGTCTGATTTTAATTCAACATGGTTATTTAACAATTTTTCCTGCATTGCCATCATCGTTTCTTGAATCAGGGTTAATGATGCTTGCAGAGTTTGCATTGCCAGGCTTTCTGTTGATTTTTGTGTCGCCGGAGAGGTTGTCGCTATAGTGGGATTAGAGGGAGTCTTTTTTCCTGTTTTCCCCACTGTGGATGCCATGCTTGTCATTTCTTTCAAGATTTTCTTTTGCTCTTTAATTATCCTATCGATGTTACTCCAAATTCTCATTCGCCAGTTAGCACCTCTATTATCTTTTTTTTATTTATTTATTTATAAATGTATATTTGTATATATATGTTACTGTATCTAATTTTTCCTTCTAAATTTATAGACAGGTATGGCTAATTTTCCGGTGGGCAATCAATGTCAATATCTATACTGTAATTCTAATCTCTTCCTCACAGTGTATTATTTAAATATATTAAATATTAAATTGGCTTAGTAAATATAAGTTTAATAGTTCAATACTATATAAATCAAAATATCAGTTAATCAACAGTTCACAATCAATATATCAATCTAGCAATATAGCAATTAATTTGGCTAAATATTGTACTTTTAAATACTTAAAATACTATAAATACTATAAATAGAAATTTTTGAATATTTAATTTTAAATACAATTATAATTTTAGATACTATAAAAATACTGATAGATACTATAAATGCTAAGCAGCTATGTAAATTTATAGAAAGATTTAAAATATCAAAGCTTGTAAGTGTATTATATTATCTAGTCCAAGAAAAATCAAAAATCAATTTGTCAAGATATATACAATTTTAACAGTCAGGATACTGAAGACAGAATATCTAGAAGTTCAAGTGCTATTATTAGTTTTTTTTTATATATATATATATATAATTTTTCCTCCTTCTTGGGATATACTCAGTTCTTTTTTGCTCAGTCTCTGGTCTTCTGTAAGCTCAGGATGTTCCTCCAAGTTCAGCACTCTATGGTATTTCTTGCTGCCAAACTGTCCACCGCTAGGCAGATTATTCCTCCGTCAAGTCACTCTAATGGCTGAGCTTCCTGTTCATTACAAAAAAGAAAGCCAGACTCGATCCACCCAATTTCAACCTCCGCTGGGTCTACTTATATTCACAATAAAAAAAGGAAAGAGGAAATAAATGCTGGTCTTAGATTTTCTCACCGATCCTCTCTTGGCACGCACACTGTCAATACAGAGTTCCGGTTGGTGACCCGCGGCGATATGGCGTTGAGTGAGTGACTGCTGCTCCTCAATACCATCAGTCACCGTGTTTTGGGGACCCCCTGAGGGGCGTGGAGCCCGGAGAGCCCCACGGATGAGAGAGCGAGCCGGGCGAGTGTGAAAGTGGGCGTAAAATGCTGATCGCAAGACCGGGCGGCTCTGTCAAATCCAGCACGCGTGAGTCGGCCAATTTAATGGCCGACACAAAGCCGCGGTAACCAGCAACCAGATGGAAGCAAGAGAGATCGGATGCTGCAGTGCTGATTGACACACACCCTCCCTGCATTGAGGAGAGAGGACATCAAGAAAGGGGCTGGTGAAGTCGGGCGGAAGAGTCTCACAAACGAGAGAAGCGGCGATTGAAAGTTTCCTGAGTACCCTGGCAGAGAGAGAGCCCGACAAGCCGGCATCAAAATAAGAAAGAAATTCTTTGAGTTTTTTCTATGCTCTGACTAGTGTTGGCTTTGATAGTGTCCAGCCTCCATATTCTTTGATGGCCCACTTTCTTTTTACCACAAACTCTTCCAAACATAATTACTTTTTCCAGTGAATTCCCTCAGGAAATGGTCAAGGAGATGAGATACATTTTCATGATTTTGCCTTCTAGTGACATGTCTGACAATATGCACTCCAGTACTTGCTTGTTCCCCTTGATATGGTTCTCCACAAATGCTCATCATTTCCTGCCCAATTTAACAATATTGTACGTGCTGATTTCTTTCTGGAAATCCTGTTTCTTTAGATAGACAGAAGCAGAATATTTTCTTAGTGTACAAATGGTCTTGTTTTGACACTGATGGCTTTGAGTTGATTCTAACATCAATGGGCCTTGTAGAAAATTAGAAGCTTCCATAATTCTTTTGGAAAGAGTCTACAAATGTGGATTAAATATGCCTAAGTGAAAAGATGTGCCCATTATTATCTTTATGTACAAGTGTAGACCTATCTAGCATCAAATACCATGCACTTGGGCCAAGAAGATCAACCATTCTAATACATAGACATATTCAGGTACTGACAAAGGGTCCATCAATGAAACGTATCATGATGTAAAAAACAAACGAACCATAATTTACATATTTGCACCAGCTGTTGGGATGCAAATGTATATATGTACTGAGTTTGCATCAAAACTTTGCTTCATGCATGCCACCATTGTGAAACAATGTGGTTTGACTTCACTACTGTTGAATTTAAGGGAAAGGATTCTCCCAGTCCATGAATTTGTCCACAAATTTATCCTTCGTCCACAAATTTCACCATTAACTATTATCTGTGGTTTGAAACAATGTATTTCTAAACATTTTCCAAGTTGCCATGAGGGACTGTTGATTTCTCTCACCCTATATTGTATTTCTTTCTCCTCATCTCTCTCTTCCTTCTTTTAAAAGCTGTATTAGAAAAAAAAATTGTTTTTTTTTTCCACATGAGAAGTGAGAGATAATGGGGTCAGCAAAAAAGGCCATTCATTGAACTGATGGAAAGAGCTACTTCTTCTCTTCAACAAAGGCATTGCCTCCTGGGATGCGGCCTGCTGAAAGAGGAATGTACAAATGTTTTTGTACAGCCTTTAAAAACTACTATTATGGGTAAAAAAAAAAGCAGTGAATTGATTCCCATGAAGAAAGCCCTGAAGGACCTTTTCAGAGGAAGACAAAGCGTTTTCAATGTAACAATAAAATCAAACTTTTGATTGATTTTATGCAGTGTGCACATTTTAGTGAGAGAGCAGCAGGTGTCAATCTGAAGCTTTAAGGAAATTATTGCGCGCTTTCAAAAAGAGTTTAACCATGGATTTTGTGACTTTTGACATGAGTATTTTGCATGTTTCCTGAAGAGTTGGAGACAGAGAGAAGGGGAGGTTTCAGGGCACGATATGAATTTATATATAATTTCTCTGGATTTTAGGACTCTAGTATAAAAAGCTTGGGAGAGAGAGGAAACAAATTTATCCATGTATATGGATAAATGGTTTAATGATTTGATAAAATTGTCAGGGCTAACTTGCTGAAAAAAGATATTAAGTTCCAAGTTGACATCAGATAGTCACTGAGTAACTTTATCTCAAATGAGCTCAGCTGCTGTTCTATGGGAAAGAAAAGTCAAAGAAAAGTCCTTTGAGTGATCCTTGGTGCTCTCTGAAATTGGTTGTTTTCTTGCAGTTTCATTATTCAAACTAGATAACATCATCAGTGCTAGGTAGAATCCTTAGTATACCACTCTGAGCTACTGGAAGAAAGATAGAATCTGTACCTCAAGTATGCTAAAATATGTTCCAGATGATAGTGGCTCATCCAAACAATAGCATACATTTTTGTTTAAATTAGACATAGCACTGGAACACTTGTGAAGTCACACAATCAAATATAACAAGGCACATCCAGAAAATAGGGTCAATAAAAACTAAGAGGCAGTATTCCAAAATGCAATTAGTTTTTTGAAACTTAAGAACCGCAAAGCAATTTGGATTTCAAAGATCATTCTGATACAATAAAGGCAGTTCTCAGAAGTAGAAGATGGACTTCTTTACTGACTACTGTAAAATCTGGAGCTGCTAATCTTTAATTTTAGAAAGTTCTTTACTACAGATTTGTTCTGTGAGCACAGATTTTATACACATACATACTGTATATACATTCATAAAAACGATTCATTATTATATGTTCCCTACACAGCATTGAATTATAGAAAAAGGAATGATTAGATGAACAATGTTAATGTAAATTAGTGAATTAGGAGGGCAGGTGCATAAAAAAATTGAATAACTTTTGGATTGATTCAATATTGGTCAGAATTCCATTCTACTTGATACCATTTGACATGTCTTGTCAAAGGTATTGGCAATGGTAAGTCATTGGCACCAAAAATATCTGAACTGGCCTAAGAAAAGTATCTTTATTAATAAGTCAACAATTATCTATTACAGACCTTTAATATTTATTTATTTATTTATTTATTTATTTATTTATTTATTTATTTATTCAATTTGTATGCTGCCCCTCTCCAAAGACTCAGGGCGGCTCACAATGCATTTAAAATCATTATAAAAATCATTATAAAAAATTAATTTTAATTAATTGTAAAAATTGTACAAATTTTTTTTTACAAAAATTGTAAAATTATTAAAATGTCATGTGTTGTCTTTGAATTCTTGTACACAGAATGCTTTTTAACCTTTCTGTTTCAGTTCTATTTCAGAGCACGTCAAATATAAACTCTATCTCTAAGTTGTCTTTAGTAAATAGATTTGATATTTGCAATCAAATGTTATCTTATTCCATAAGGTGTTTTTTTATGAAGCTAAATAGTTTAGATTTAGTAGGAAAAGCAAACCCCCAATTCTTTCTTGTCTTGGTATTTGGGTATATATTCCAAATATTATAAATAGAACAAATGGATAAATCATTAAGCAGTTTTAGTTCAAAAAATTCTGCTAATACACTAAACAAAATGCAAAGAGATTATTTTATTTTACTTCTTTCAATTTGTTCATAATTAGCCTGCAGCTGTTGAGATTTACTTATTTTTCTAAAAAAGAAGTGTAAATCTGGGTTTGAAAAAAAATGTGGAAGATAAATAAGATTGTTGTGGTAATTGCAACAGAAGAAAATGATATCTTTTTCTATAAATTTGCAATTGGGTAAAATCCCAAGAAGACAAATGATTGTTTCATATCTTTGCATGTTTATGTCTTCATGGCTGCAAAAGCAGATGATCAACTGATTGAATACATCTTCAGGTGAGATTAGATATTATGCCACCTGAAGAGGCTTAATTTGGTACTCTAAGCAGCTGGTTCTATGCAAAATATCTTGATTGAGAAGCTGATCTGATGGTATCACAAAATATATTCATTCTAGTACAATATTGCTTGATTCTGTTTGAATCAATTGATCTCCCATTGCTTGATGATGCAGGTCAGAATAAAATCATGGAATATATCTATTGTTACAAATGAAACTGTTTCACTTGTTCCTATGAACAGCCTTAAGCACTCCTAAGGTTAAGAGTCTGTAACTCTTGTTTATGAAATCTTTTGATATCTAATCATTGGAACTATTTAAAATGCATTTGTTTGAAATTACACATATTTAGGACAAATAAGTGATTTCTTTTCTGTCTCTGTGTTATTCTGTAATATTAAAGAAAATTGCTTTACTTTTTTGAGCCATAAGGTGCTGGAATAGAAGATAATAAGATATGAAAGAGAAGAAGGTTTCTGTGCCTCTAATAGGTTTGTACAAGAGCAAATTTGCTGATATGGGGCATTGGTCCTACCTGAGACGCACCTTCTCGTTGGGTGGAGACAGCAGCCAGGATGGGGTGTGCTCGTCTGTTAGGCAGATAGACTGAGCCTGTCAAAGTTGCTAAGTCCGCCCTTGTTACTGGGCAAACCCAGCTTTTGGCGAAGATAAGAAGATAGGCTCGGCGTGTGGGACACCAAACAAAGGCGAGAAAAAGTAGACAAGAAATAGAGACCAGACTGGCCAAGGGAGGGTCTGGCTGCTGTCTCCACCCAACGAGAAGGTGCGTCTCAGGTAGGACCAATGCCCCTTCTCCATTGTGGGTGGAGACAGCAGCCAGGATGGGACATACCAAAGATTCACGTCCCTACAATTGGGTGGGACCAGGCTGGTCCGAAATACCCTCCCCCGAAACAACCCGCTGCAGCACCCTACGACCAAAGGCGGCATCTGCCGAGGCAAATTTGTCCAGTTTATAGTATTGGATAAATGGAGAGGGTGAAGTCCACATAGCTGCCCTGCAGATTTCAAGCAATGAAGCCTGCGTGGCCCAGGCCACCGATGTAGCAGCGCTGCGGGTAGAATGCGCAGTCAGTCGAGGAGGTCTTGGAAGGGAGCGTAGTTCATAGACCTTGGCTATCGTTTGCCGGATCCAACATCCAATGGTCGTCGACGACCAAGGAAACTGGCAAGAAGGAAACAAAAAGAGATTTTGTCCTGCGGAAGACCGCTGCTCGCTTAATGTAGATTCGCAGAGCCTGTCGGACATCCAGAGAGTGCCACCGCCGTTTGAACCTGTGGGTTGGACAAGGGAAAAAGTTGGGCAGGACAAGCTCCTGCATGCGGTGGAAAGTGGTATTAACCTTAGGTACAAATGTCGGGTCCAGACAGAGCACCACACGGTCTGCGTGGAACACACAGAGGTCCTCCCGGATGGAGAGGGTGGCCATCTCTGAGATGCGGCAAGCCGAGGTAATAGCTACCAAAAGGCAACTTTGCATGTTAAAAGCCAAAGGCTAGTTGTCCGTAAAGGCTCGTATGGAATAGCCGTGAGAGAATTAAGAACAACGGAGAGGTCCCAGGTTGGGTACCTATGGAGAACTGGAGGGCGGAGATTAGTAGCACCTCGCAGGAAATGATGAATCAAAGGACGCTGGGCCAGAGAGGATAACCATCCGAAGGTAAGTATCGACGAGATCGCTGCCACTTGCCTTCGCAATGTGTTGGGAGAAAGCCCTTTGGAAAGGCCCTCCTGCAGGAAAACCAGTATATTAACGATCGCGGCTTGAAGGGGTGGAACCCCGTTCCGATCGCACCATGCACAAAAGGCCTGCCAGGTGGCCGAGTAAATTCAGTCCGTAGAAGGCCGCCTTGAAGCCTGAATAGTGAGGATCACATCTGCAGGGATGTTGGCCTCTCCTAGTGCATGCCACTCAACCGCCAAGTGGTCAGATGGAGCCACTGCAAGTCCGGATGCCTCACGGCTCCCTGAGTTAGTGCGTTCTCCAGTTGAGGTAACTGCCAAGGCTGGGCTATCGACAGTGACACTAGGTCTGCAAGCCAAGGTCTCCATGGCCAATGCGGGGCCACAAGTATGATCTCCGCCTGCTCCAGCAACAACTTGCGAATCACTTGGGAGAATCAGAGAGACCGGAGGAAACGCATATAGGAGCCCTGGGGGCCACGGAGAGCGGAGGGCATCGATGGCCTCTGCATGAGGCAATGGGTACCATGAGATGAAGCGCGGCAACTGAGCATTGTTCAATGTGGTAAAGAGGTCGATTACTGGAGTCCCAAAACGTGCCGCAACTTGGTGGAAGATGTGCGGGTGGAGATGCCATTCATGTGATCCAGTCGCTGATGGCTTAGCCAGTCTGCTTGTATATTGGCGATGCCAGAGATGTGTTCTGCACACAATGAGGCGAGGTGAATTTCTGACCAGACCCCCAACTGCAACGCCTCTGACATCAGGGAGAGAGACCGCGTGCCCCCTTGGCGATTGACATGGGCCTTCGCTGTGATATTGTCCGTGAGGACCAGAATGTGGGAGTTGGATATGAAGCAACGGAAGGCTCCAAGCGCCAGGTAGATTGCCCGCAGTTCCAGCCAGTTGATAGGGTGATGGGAGTCAACAGTGGTCCAGATGTCCTGAGCAACTTGACCCAGACAATGGGCCCCCCAGCCCTGAAGACTGGCGTCTGTTGTCACCACCACTCTCTGTGGGTCAAAGAAAAAACAACCTTGGGATATTGCCGGAGACCGCCACCACCTTAAGGACCTGATCACGTTTCTAGGGACAGGAACATTCGAGGGAGAAGTGTCTCTACCCGCCTTCTGCAATGGCAAAAGGAACCACTGAAGTTCCCTCAAGTGCAGCTGGGCCCAGGGAACTAACGAGATGGCGGAAATCATTTTGCCCAGAAGTTGGGACAGGACAAGGGGAGACACAGATCTAGCCCGTTCAACTTTAGAGACCAGGGACCTCAGACTATCCTTTCGCTCACGCGAGAGGCAGACCCTCCCCGCCACCAAATCTATCAGAGCCCCCAGATGGACCAAACGGGTAGAAGGGGCTAAATGACTCTTCCCCAAATTAATGGAGAAGCCATGGGCAGCCAGAGTCTGGAGGGTAAGCTGTAGGTCAGAGACAACTTGCTGCTGAGAGGAGGACAAAATTAGAATATTGTTCAAATAGCATTGTAGACGAATAGATTTGGCCCTAAGGGACGCTGCTAAAGCAGCCAGTACCTTAGTAAAGGTGCGAGGGGCAGAAGAGAGGCCAAAGGGCAAGGCCCGGTACTGGTAATGGTGCCCCCCATAGTAAAAACATAGAAACTTCCGATGGGAGGGGAGGATGGGAATATGGAGACAGGCCTCGGTGAGGTCTATAGAAGAGAGGAGATCGCCCCTCCTAACACCATCAAGGATAGATTTCAAAGACTGCATCTTAAACTTTTGGTATGCGACATACCGGTTGAGTCGTTTAAGGTCCAGAATAGGTCTCCACCCCCCCCCAAAGACTTTGGTGCAAGAAAAACACAGGAATAAAATCCCATGCCATCCTCAGTAGCCAGAGTCTCCTTCAGATGATGGAGCCATAAGAGAGTAGTATGATTGAAGAAAGACGCCGTAGACGCTGCTCGAATGGCCCATGCAGCACCCTGGTGTGCCCATTGCAACACATGCTCTGCTCGACGCTCCTCTGGACGGAGCCCTTCATCTGGATCTCTGGGAACTGCCGTGTGTGGTAAGAGAGCTGTCACAGGAGCATCCATGATCAGGACCTGAAGGAAAGCATCGAGATCTGGAGCCACACTGAAACTTCAACGATCTGACGCCGTAAGGATCGGGGCAGAACCCGGTGAGGACCACTGTTTCAGGATAACGTTGAAGAACAAGGGAGGGGTAGGGATGGTGTCCACAGGTCGTGAAGGTTCGGCGAAGAGGGGGTTCAGAGCTGTACTCGAGGCAGCCAGTAGTGGAGATGGAGAGCTAAGCTGGGCAGTAGCAATGGCCTTGTGTAGCAGGGATTTGAATAAGGCCTGGGGAAACAAACCCGTAAACGCGGGCTGTTCTGGAGGAAGGTCCTCATCTTCTGACAGCTCTAGATCATGAGATTCATCAGCAGCTTGAGAAGAAGCCTGGCTCACAATGGAGGAGACTGGGGAGTCAGGGGCCTCAATAGACAGAGTGTCATCCTGTTCCATATCCACTTGAGAAGTGGAGGCGACAGAATGAACTGAGGCAGCCCTGCAAGCAGGCTGAAACTGCAAGGTCAATGACTGTTGAACCGCTGTCGCGATGATCTGCTGTATCTGTTCTGGAGACAGAAAGAGTGTTGCTGCACCCCTGCAGGGCCTGTGTCACTAGGTGGAGTATCAGAGAAGACTCCGTCAGAGGCTCAGAAGCCGGAGTCACAGAAGAATCCCACAGACCGGTCATCTCAATAACCTCTGGACAGTCATGAAGGGAAAGTTGGTCCACCTGTGCTCCAGAGTCAGATACGGTAGCTGTACGAGGAGAAACCGTAGAAGTCTCCTTGACTGCCGACTGGAGGCCGCTGGCTTTGGTATTTTTTAAGTACCTTATCCCAGCGAGCTTCCGCACGGGAAGGTAGGGAGTGAGTGGAAGACTTGTGGCGAGGCCAAGAAGGGTCCGAGGATGCTGGCCTAGAGGAGAGGCCAGAGTTGGTATCTTTAGTAGTAGGAGAGGCTCCTTGAAGGTGAGGACTCTCAGAATCCCCCGCCTTGAGGCCATGCTGAGTGGCGTAGGAGGCTAATGCCTCCTACTAAGGCAGTATTTAACATCCAGCTGCCTGCAATTACTGCGAGTTCAATTCTCACCAGGCTCAAGGTCGACTCAGCCTTCCATTCTTTCTAAGGTGGGTAAAATGAGGACCCGGTTTGTGGGGGCAATAAGCTGACCTTTGTATAACATATACAAAAGTATGAAGGCTATTGCTTAACGCATTGTAAGCTGCCCTGAATCTCCGGAGAAGGGTGGCATATAAAAATAAATAAATAAATAAATAAATGCTTAGTCTTTTGTGAAGCCTTAGGCATGATGACAGTCAGTAATTGTTCTAGGAAGCACAGGCCAAAGCCTGGAGGCTTCAATCAGGCCAATGCAGCTCAGCCACTGAAGGCAAATTCGGGATCGCAAAGTTCCGCTCTTGAATGGCGAGGCGCGCCCAAAGTGACATGGGCAGAGCCAGTAGCACTCCAATAACGGCAAGCACAAAGCATAAGCAAAAAACAGGGGGGGCGCAAAAGCTCCACCAGCAACGGCTTGCAACCTTGAGGGTCGGCAATGCAATGAAGGGGGCGCGAAGCCCCACCAAAGTCCATCAGTTGACCCAGGAAAGAACTCTCAGCAAAGAGGGGGGAAGGGGAGCGTGAAGCTCCACCAGTAATGCCCTTCGCAATGGAGGGTGGGCCAGGTATTTAAAGGAGGCGCAAGGCCGTAGCAGACTGTAAAAAGACGCGCCACTCCGACGCTTCACTGAAAAGAATTTCACGCCAAAACTGTCCTCCACGCCTGTCTAGGCTGACAGACTGAGCTAAAAGCTGGGTTTGCCCAGTAACAAGGGCGGGACTTAGCAACTTTGACAGGCTCAGTCTATCTGCCTAACAGATGAGCACACCCCATCCTGGCTGCTGTCTCCACCACAATGGAGAATCTCTTCTTTACCCATTATGAAAGATATCCATCCTTTCTAGCATCTAGGAATTAGTATTATTTCTTTTCATTTATAACTGTTTATTTTAATTTAGTACCATACTAAGTCAAATTATGTAACTGATTTTTTTTTAAAAAAAAGAAATATACTAGACAAATGAGAATCATTCTAAAATTTCTAATTCTAAGGCTAGGTTCACAAATATTTCTGTTTACATAATGCTCTGACACTAATTAACACACATATGTGCTACTCAATATGCTTGCTCCTTCTAAACTGAATAAGTAAAAACCCTACTGTGCATGGCTAGAAAGGTGTGCAAATGACATGTTTCTGCTCTGTTTAGCAGCTATTCAGTCATTCCCTTCCCCCCCCAAAAAAAGCCATTACATTTTATTAACCAGCCATTTATTTCTATGTTTCTATAAAATCAGCATTCCAGTCCAATTGAACTGAAAATTCACCAAAGGGTTTATAACGAACAAATTTTGCTGACTCAAACACGTGAAAGTAAATTATATGTTCTCACTGACTTTGTCAATGAGTTGGAGATCTATTATGGATTATTTTATTGTTTATATAGTTTTATAGCTTATATAGTTATTTAACTAGAATGCAATGTATGTTTAGGCATGAGATGTAAGAGATAAAATGAATTCTGAAGGTATAGTTTAATGAATGGAGAGCCCAATATGTTATTTGAGCTTATTGAGGACAAATCATCTGTTTGTTACAGACTATCTAATCAAAGCTCTAGTAGCTGTAAAGAACTGTAATTAAACTTGGTCTGGCCAGAGGGAGAATTTGGAATTCTATAAAAAGCAATAGCAATAGCAATAGCACTTAGGCTTATACGTATACCATTTCATAGTGCTTTCTAAGTGGTTTACAGAAGTCAGCATATTGCCCTCAACAATCTGGGTCCACATTTTACCGACCTCAGAAAGATGAAAGGCTGAGTCAATCTTAAACTGATCAGGATCGAACTGTGGGCAGTTGACAGTTTGCCTGCAATACTGCATTCTGCGTCACCACAGCTCCTTAAATCAGGCAATTCAGAAAAAAAAAAATACCATACTGTAGATAACATTACAAATCAATTTCTTGATTTGTTCATTAGAATACAGAACTGGATAGAGTTTCTGCCAGACTAAGTGCTAACTATGGGTGTACTTTCTATTTCTATTGCACTTTCTATTTCTTCTATTCTACACAGTATTATAATACTACACAGTAGTATTGTAGTCAGAGCACAGTTTATCTCTAGCTCAGTGTCACTGATACGAATTGGACCAGCTGTCTGCATTTCAGGCAAATGTATTAACTTATCCAGTTTTAGAAGACAGTTGAATCTGATGCCTTTTATGTGTAAATTTATGCAACCTGCTACCAAGCAATGTCCTTCTATGTTAGGGCTAATATATCTGGACTACAAACTTCCATCTGCATTTGTTGTTCAGTTTTTTAGTCACATTAACTGTTTATCCCTTGATGGATATAATTTCATTAGGATTATCTGAGAGCAACTTTTTCTTTGACTTGTTATAAATTTGTGTTTATGTCATCAGTGATAATATCCAGTCACATTAACTTCTGTCAGCCTTTTGAAAATTCTATGTTGCTTTGTCCAAGTACTGTAGCAGGATTTCTTCCATGACTCTGGTCTTTATCTTCAACATATTTAAACTTTAGTTTACTACAGTATTTGTGTTTCCAGTGAGCAGAATGTTTTCACTTAAGCAATGAATTATTTATTCTTCTGGAAATCTAAGTTATTCTGAACAATTTCCTCTAACACTACATTTGATGTTTTTCACACCCATCTCCAAATCACAAGTGCCATTGTAATCCTATCCTCATCCTCATCCTCATCTGAATTCATGAAACTTTGTTGCTAGCAATATTGTCAATTTGAATTCATGGTAGTAATAATGATAAATATCTGGATTGGTTATTAAAAGGTGTCTGATTCAACACTATATAGTTAGATCATCAAATGTTTGGGAATAGCTGGTCTCAATAAAATCATTACAATGTTTATAGAAAAAAATTAAAAATGTAGTGGAAGTTGGAATTGGTTAGAAATGAAAAATATGAGCTTTTTAACATTAGGAGCCAAGGATGACTTTCAGAATGACTCATTATCAGTGTCATTATTTGTCATTCTATGATCTCACTTTCACTGATTTTGAGGTAAACAAATCTTGGCAAAGAGCAAAAAGGCTAGTAAAATCTTACATTTGCTTTTATGAATGATGAAGCTTTATGGAAAACCAGAAACTGAAATCCAGTAATTGAAAAACACTTTAAGAATTTTTAGCACAGATAGAAGCAATGGAATTTGGCTTAGAGAAATATGCTACAGTAGTAAAGTCAATACCTGGCCATACCTGTGATACAATACACTGCTGAAATTATTAACTAGACACAAGCTGAACTGTCCATCTTGATTTCTTTGATGTTTGCATTTGGGCATATTATATTTTCCTTCATCATTTTGTTATGAATTTAGATCTAGAATTCCTCAGACAGTTTAGTTATCAAATTGAATCTATTAAATTTATTATTTACCTTCATTGGTTATTTTATTTTATTTTATTTGCTTTCTTTAGTTTAGCAGATTTTTTTTTCAAGAAATGTTTTGTGATCTAAGCCACAGGCTGCACCTATTCTTGCTAACTGAATAGAGCGTCTTTGTTTCTGCTTGCAGAATATTTTTTGGGAGGTAGGTGTGTGGGTGTGTGGGAAGCAGTGGTGGGTTGCCCCCAGTTCAGACCAGTTCTATAGAACCAGTAGTAAAACCGGAGGGAGGTTCCGCCCACCGACCCTGATGTCATCAGAACACTTCTGCGCATGTGCAGAAGCATGCAGCCCCGTTGCGAACCGGTAGTAAAGGTAAGTAGAACCCACCCCTGGTGTGTAAGGGATGGCTTCAAGTCATTGTTGACTCCAGGTGACTGCTTGGATACATCTCTGTAGTTTTTTAGGAAGATTTTGAAAGTGTTTGCTATGACTGCTTTGTAGGGCTGGCAGAGATTGAGTGCTCCAAGTTCACCCAGTTGGATTTGTGCCTAATATGGGACTGGAACTCATGGTCTCCCAGTTTCTAGCCTGGTCTTAATCACCACACCAAATTGGCTCTGTTTGCAGGATATTTCAAGATGTTTTTAACGGTATCTATCCAGATGTTTTTATAATTTATGACTTTGGTTTTATTTTTATGCATAAAGTGCTTTTTATTCT
Source organism: Pantherophis guttatus (assembly GCF_059756535.1). NCBI lineage: Eukaryota > Metazoa > Chordata > Lepidosauria > Squamata > Colubridae > Pantherophis > Pantherophis guttatus. Next base: position 99,525,416 of record NC_142065.1, on the reverse strand, counting down.
TATTATATTTTTTTTTTATTATATATGTATTTACTGTATTACAAGCATTATATATTAATGTATTTATTTAGGGATAAATGTATTACAGATTTAGGAATTTGTATGTCATTCAGAATCAGATGATTTTACTAGTTTATAAGGCCTGTAAATAAAATTTCAAATAACAAAATATAACATAACAGAATATAACATTTGAATATTGTGCCCAGTGAAAATCTTACATATTTTCTTTAAAAAAAGTTCTACATTACTACTTCTTTTTTTTTTTTACAATTCCTTTGCTCTTTTCTTTATAAAATTGTACTGCTGCAGCATCACGTGCCTCTTATTACTCCTTTCTTTTATGTTTTTTAAATACTTCTTTTACACTTTGGCTGACACAGAAATAAAAGATGTCCAACATCCTTTAAATCTTATTTTTTTTCTGTACTTCCCTGGCAGAATCTTTCTTTTTCTGAATTTATAGAAAAGTCTGCTCCTTTTGTGCCTTTATGAACACAATTGAACAATAAACTTTAAATTATAAAAAATATTAAAACACCTATATCATAAATATTCAAGCAGTACTCTGCATACTTATAACGTTAGCAGACATTTATAAATTGGTCTTAATTACCATGTTCTATAAATCTATAAGAACAAAAATAATAGAATTGAAGAAGTTTCTTGGATGAGAAGTGAACCATTTTCAAAGAAAATCACCAAGGAAATCCAATTATCTTTTGGAAAAAGCATATTTGGGTCAACCATGACATGGATAATTGAGAATCTCCAAAGAAAACAAAAATAATAACAAGGTATTTTTGTGTGTGTGTGTGTGTGTGTGTGTGCAATGTGCCCTTTTTTCCTTGTGTGATGTGGTGATCCTTGTTTCATGGATGCCCCAATGGATAAAACCAGAGGTTTCTTGCATTCCAGCTCTGGAAGGAAGTGGACATTGGAACAAATTATTCCAATTTGTTGGAAGCAAATTTAGCTTGTTTGGAAGTTCTAGCAGGAGAGCATAGCTATCCTTTACTCTTGATCAAAGATTAGCACACTTTTTCTATCTAGGACTTTTTTTTTCACTGACCGTATAGTTTTGGGAGAAAGGCACATGGAATGGTGAGGGAGTAAGTCTCCCACTCATCATTCAAATCTGCCTAAACAATGTCATCAATCTGGTGCTTAGGATGACAGATATCATCAAGAAATTTCTTACACTGAAGTTCTGAAAGGAAAGGACAGTAGAATAACATTACATCTCGGTAGATATCAGAATGCCACAGAGGAGGACCATAGATGAAATTAAGAGTGCAGTCCCATGGACAGTTGCTTGCCAGCAAGCCTTACTGAATTTATGACGTTCTACAGATTTTAAACAATCCTAAACAAATTTATAGATGAATGTTCTGTAAGATGTGAACCATAAATGGTACTCCTTTATTAAGTTTGAGCTATTCATTTTCATGAAGTAAAGGTTAAATGGGAGAAGCAGAAGAAGTTCAACTTCTTTGTGCAGGTGTAACCCTAGAAGTTCCTCTAATTGAAACAAAAATGTACAGACAAAAGGAACATAAAGTCCATGTCCTACATTTGCTAGCAAAATAATGACTCTTAGGCTTTACACATATATTTTACTTAACCTTTTTTTAATTTCTAGGCCATCAGCCCCAGTGGCTTTTGTTCCAGCCAACTTCCTAAGTTCCAAGTTTTAAGTCACAATCCTAGCTTGTTTAAGCAAAAATCATAGTTCCAGCCTTTTCTATTTTACCCTCTTTAACATTTCATTGTTAAAACACTGCTAATGTTTTAGTGCTGCTGACAAAGTTCAATTCAATCTTTTGAAAAGAAACAGAGATCCTGGGAGGGGGGGGGACTGTCTGTGTAAAAAAAAATTTTTTTTTTCAGGGAATGGGGGTAAGGGGTGAATCAAGAGCTGAATAACATTGAGAAATACCCTGCTATCCACTGTGCAATTTTTTGTCTTAGTGAAAAGTGAAAGCTGTCAGAAGCCTTAGATGGAATCCCAATGCAGTATTCAGAATCGGAATAGAACTGGACCTTGGAGGTCTTCTAGTCCAGCCACCTGCTCAAGCAGGAGACCTTATACCATTTCAGACAGGTGGCTGTCCAGTCTTCTCTTAAAAACTTCCAGTGATGAAACATCTACAACTTCTGAAGGCAAGCTGTTGCACTGGTTAATTGTTCTCAGGGTTAGGAAAGTTATCCTTAATTCCAGGTTGCTTCTCTCCTTGATTAGTTTCCATCCATTGATTCTTGTCTTATTTTCTGGTGCTTTGGAAAATAAGTTGACTCCCTCTTCTTTGTGGCAGCCCCTCAAATACTGGAATATTGCTATCATGTCACCACTAGTGACTACTGCTATCATGTCACCACTTTTCTCTATACTAGCTATACCCAATTCCTGCAACCATACTTCATGTTTTTGTCTCTCTTCTTTGCACTTTTTCCAAAGTCTCAACATCATTTTTAATGTGGTGACCAAAACTGGATGCAGTATTCCAGGTATGGTCTTATTAGGATTTATAAAGTGGTACTTATACTTCACGTGATCTTGATTCTATGCCTCTGTTTATGCAACCACACACTGCTGGCTCACATTTAAGTGATCATCTGCTAGGATCTCAAGGTCCTTCTCACAGTTACTGTTTTTGAGCTAAGTATTGCCTAATCTATACTAATCTTACCCAGATATAAAACCTTGCTTTTCTCCACATTAAATTTCATGTTGTTGGAAAGGACCCATTATCCCACTTTTTTCTAGCTTACCAAGAATTTTTTGGTAGTTGCAAATCCCCAAAATATCCATGACTGAACCTGTGTTAATCCTACCAAGTAGACAAGACCAGGAATCAACTTCACAGAAAGGCTAAAATTATTTTTATTGAGAGTGGGTATGATAACAGAATCTTGAAAGTCTGATTGTACTGTATCTCCTCCCCTTCTTATACACATGCAAATTAGGAAGGTTTTTATTTGAGCCTCTTCCACATATTTTCTGCTTGCTATTGACTTAAGATATGTTTTCCCATTATTGCTTTGGTAACATTCCTTCCTAAAGCAGGAACATCCACTCACCATAGGTCTGTTTCATGTTGCTTTTCACTCTTTATGTTAGCATGAAACATTCTTGTTATTCATCAAATGAATTTTAAAGGGACTTGTGTACTAACCTTTGTTTATCATATCTTGCATGTGCATATCCATCATACTATTCCTTTTTGGTAAGCAAAGTTATCTAGAATGCAGAAAAGAAAAATGAAATAGTAAAACAAAGAATTAAAAGCATGAGATTAAAAAAAAATAAGGCACATATTAATATTTTTCACTCTCTTTCTTCCTACTTTTCTTGCAAACTAGCCTTGCCTTTACCATGTCTATACATTAGTTCATCTATTGCATTTTATTCTTTATAATTTATTATAAATCTTTATAATTTATTCTGCACACCAGAAGAACTAAACACAAGAACAGTTTTTTCCCAAGCGCCATCACACTGCTAAACAAATAATTCCCTCAACACTGTCAAACTAGTTATTAAGTCTGCATTACTATTAATCTTCTCATCATTCCTATCACCCATCTCCTCCCATTTATGACTGTATGACTGTAACCTTGTTGCTGGTAGCCTTACAATTTATATTGACTGTTTCCTAATATGATTTGATTGCTTATTTGTTCCCTATGACTATCATTAAGTGTTGTACCTTATGAGTCTTGACAAATGTATCTTTTCTTTTATGTACACTGAGAGCGTACACACCAAGACAAATCCCTTGTGTGTCCAGTCACACTTGGCCAATAAAGAATTCTATTCTATTCTGTTCTGTTCTGTTCTGTTCTGTTCTGTTCTGTTCTATTCTATTCTATTCTATTCTATTCTATTCTATTCTATTCTATTAATAATCTTCACCCCACTTGACACTTAAAATTATTAATAAACAAGAGCAGCATATAACTTCTCAATTCTCTTTCTTTTAAGGATCTCAGCTCTATCCAATTCCAGTGTTCTTGATTTTCCTCTGTCACATCACTCAAGCAGTCTTCCTGCAAACATTTGTTTTGCAATTTGAATATAATTTATTACTCACTGTGACCAAACCAGCCCAAAGTACTTCTTTTGTATTGATCATTCCCTTTTTTATTCACACCTTATTCTTTCAACCTCCATTCTTTATTGATTCTATTTATATTTGTTTTATGACTGGCATTTACTACCCCATTTGACTGACTTTTGTTTTACCTAGCTAACTTTCACTTTCATGTAACAAACTGAACAGAAGGATTTTTTTTTATATTCAATCATTTTCTCTTCTATCAAAATTCATTCCTCACATAGGCAACATACTATCTAACATACTCTTACCAGAATTTGCCATGTTTGGCAAATATTCTGCCAAGGCACATAAATTTGTCTACCAGGGGTTTCTTTTGGGGGAAGAGGTTTCATTTATACATAACTTGTGATTGTTCACTCCATTTTTTCCTGTCAATCACAACAACTGTGGTCTTTGATTCATCAATTTGCATGTCCATGCTACTCATTAAATCATACTAGGCCAGATTCACTGCAATCATTCAGACAACATAGCTGTGTCTGAGGGGTCCTTGGTTCTCTATAAGCTTGGTTATTTTTGTGTCACTGAGAGAAAACCCCACTCCTTACTAACATGGATATGTTACCTAGTTTGGGTAATGAAACATCTGCAAGAAAACAAAACAAGCTCAGTGAGCATCAAGGACTCATTATTTCAATGCTGAGGTACAGTATTTATTCTCCTTTATTGATAGCAGTGTCTGCATAAAAATCTGGGAATATTCACAGTCCCAACTAACCCCTTTAACTTCACCACTTGTATTATTTATCTTCAAATATATTAAACACCAGGGAGGACTTTTTTAAAAAACAAAACAAAACATTGTACTTCCTTTTTTAAAGTTTCTGCTCATTATTGAACCATTCACTACCACAGGATGTTACATACTTGCTTTCATTCCATTCAATCACCAACCTTAGACTTTATATTTATACTGGACATTTTTTAAAACACTCATTCATTTTTATAATATACTTTCTCTAAGACAATATTGAGATGAGCTTTCTGCCTCACATTTGTTTCACTTCTCATTGATCTCCTGAAGAGTAAAAATATGGTCCTCACGCTTTCTGGTTAGAATAAAATATGACCGCACTTTCCAAACTCTGTCCATTTCTTCCCATTGCAAGCTTTTGCTGAAAATTGCTCCAAACACCACTTTAAGCAAATTAATAAATCAATAATTAAACTGTAGCTTTTGCATTTACTTCACTTCAGAATTCAAAATTTTGGAAAAAGAATGAAGCAACTGCAATGACTTGTATAGCAAAAAGGAGTGGGAAATTATTATTTGTGTGTATTTTTCCTAAATATGTTTCTGAGTTCCATGATTGGCAATGCTAATACCACAGAGCTGAAGAGGGCTAATAACCAGCAGGAAATGCAGTAATAAATAATGTAGTTCTGTATGCACTAAAGGCTGGAAAATAAGATTTCTGCTGCAAATGATGAGTGACAGAGGGAAAGAAAACAGCCATGTAATTTGATTTGCAGACCTCATGTAATCTAATTGTAATTGAGCAAATAAATAAATAAATGTGTAAACTGAACAACCTTGCACATGTTTGAACAAGATATATTAACTTTAGATAAGAGACACTGCTATTAAACAGTTATATTTTCATTTATTGAAATGCTTCATTTTTCCTTCAAATCAACATTTTCCCCAGCTTGTTTGCTTTGTAGGAATAACTGTTGGAGTGGGACTCATCAGAATGAAATAAATCAAATCAAATATTTGTTATGATCATAGAGCAGCACAAGCAGGGTGGGGCACAGTCATTTGAAAGCATAGAGGATACATCATAATAAAAATAAAAATCTAAAAATATGAACGTCTAGAATATGTAAAAGATATATGAATGAAAAACAGAAAGTGTAAACCAATATACAAGGGCCTAAAAGAGGTTTTCAGAAACTGAAAACCAATATACGAGAATCTAAAAGAAGGGGTAGGAACATTAGATAAGTGTAGGAGATTATTAAAAATTAGTATGTGGGAGACTATATCAAATTACAGAACATTCTGATGTAGCAGACTAGGTATTCATTAAATCTACGTTATAGCACAGCATTATCTGATGAATTTTCAGTATTGCTGCGCAGAACCTGGCAACAGTGTAAAGCAGCAGGGTGGCGTAATATTCTCCTGTGCACCCTGAGTACAAGTCTCTGCATGTCTACTCAGAAATGTACCTTGTTACCAAGCACTGTAATGGCATATAAATTAATGGTCCATGGAAGTTGTGATTTTCTAATTTTTAAAAAGAGAACTTCTAACTGGGTGTGTTGGTTTTGAATAATGGATAAGGTAATTAAAACGTTCTTGCTATATCTGGCCTTGATCCATCTGGATAAAAAAGGCAACAAACAGTTAAAAGTTTTCATCTTTTTGTAGTTGTGTGAATGTCTGGATCTTTTTCAAGCCAGATATGATTGGATTAGATTACTCATCTTGAAATGTAGAATAGTATCTTGAATCTGAGCACAATGTGAGATTATTCCACACAATCCTGCTGTGACATATTTTGCTAATCTCCGATATCTCTTATGATATACTCCATAGTCTATGACATTACAATGAAGACTCATCTCTACTGTTTCTCCATGTGTAGCTTGAAGTACCCATTGTAGATCATTAACCCCAGGTTGTTTCACAGCCATATGACACAACATTACCAACTAGGGCTAAAAGTCCCTGTGTTGCATTTCTACACATCATCAGCTGTTGTCGTTTACTTTTTCTTGTTTCATTCCCATGCAATGGCATTGTCATGCATTTTGCATTGTTTTTACTGGATTCATTCTGATTGATTACGTAGGGAAGTATTTTTCTCCATAACCCCCTTCGTGATTTGATCCTCCCCCATATATCACTCCCATTGTTCTATTTAATTTTTCTTGTGTGTAGTTTCAATCATCTTTGTAACTCCTTGCCTAAATTTCCATTTTTGTTGATTTAATTACCAAATATCACTCTGTTCTTACTTCTTCTCCCAAGACCTTGACTAAGAGAGTGATTAAATTAAAATGTCATTTTTCCCTCCCTTTACTGCCACCAGCTATTCTATTCAGTAAACTGAAAGCTCATGGGAGTTGGGGACAGAAATCCATTAACATTTATTTTCTTTCTCTGACAGAGAGATCTGTCTATCTGTCAGTCCATCTATGTACATAGATATAGACATAGACATCATGTTAAGAAGAAGGCCATGGATCTCTGGATTGGTTAATTTGGTAGAAATCAAAATCTAAGTTTCACTGGGACTTCGTATGTAAACTTGAGAGAGAGTGGCTAAGATGTTAATGATTACACCAAATAATAATCATAAACTGTTTTTTGAACTGTTGGAAACAGATGCACTGGGAAAAGATTGGGATAAACTGCTGTTAATCAATATATCATATAGTGCAATCAAATGCTAAATAGTATGGAAGGAACTCCTCTTTTTCATCACTTTATTTTTCTTGTCCATCAGGAAGAAAGAACTCATGTTGGAATTTCCAAATCGTTTGAAATGATACAATATTATAATTGCTACATCATTTCATCTCATTGGGTGGACTTTTCAATCTTTTCAGCTTGTTAAACTGTCCAGAATGAAGCCCATTTGTTCTGTAACTGCTGTTTAGACCTGTTTTGCCACTGCTTATTACATATAATAAGTGTTTAAGGCTAAAGGGTATGGCTAGTCAGATAAAAGTTAGAATATTAAAAAGGTCACAATAATAATCCATATGATTACCTTTCATGTTCTAAATACCTGGTACTAAATTATAAGGGCAACGGACAATTGATATTCTACTTTCACGTTGCAATTTAATAGCTCTTTCCTTTTCAATATTGTAAGTTGTTCCTTAAATATCTCTCAAGAATGGTCTTAGAGCTTCAGATGTTGAATTCCTGAAGCTCATTTGAAACTTTCGAAGTAACAGTGTGTAGAAAAACAGACTTTTTTTCTTTCTTTCTCTAGACTTCAGTGTTAAAGAAAAGACTCTCAAAACAGCAATGGAATCATGGATGGATTAATGGAACTCTCTAGTTCCATTAATAAAAGGGGAGGAAGTCACAAGCAGCATCTGCAGGATTTGTCCATCATATTTGGAAAAGATGTGCAATGCAACAACACTATTTAATTGACCCTATTTGCCTCTCTCTACAAGGTGATAAGCAGGAGTTCAGATCCTAATTATAAAATGTAAATACTAATTCATAAATAATTACCAGGTAAATAAAATTCAGGAAAAAAAAACCTATCGACTGTTGTGTTTCAGCAGGGTAGATGAATTATCCCCATTTAATGTCCTCTGCCTCAGTATTGTGAAATGGTGGCTGTGATCTTGAGTGGCAGATATGGTAGAAGCATGAATGATGGATGGGGCCTAGCACAGTATTTTCCTGGATGCTGAAGTTTGAACAAATCTTTACAACATGCTAATACAAAGCTCACCTTCATACCAATAAGAACATCTCAAGCTCCAGTTAGATAAAGTTAATTCATAATGGCTGTTTGCAAAGCTTAGCACTTTTTTTTTTTTTTTAGATTTTAAATCTCTTTTTTTTTTTTCATATACAATTCAAGGCAGCGAACATACCTAATACCCCTTCCTCCTCCTATTTTCCCCACCACAACAACCCTGGGAGGTGAGTGAGAAAGAATGATTGGTCCAAATTCCCCCTGCTGGTTCTTTATGCTTAAGGCAGGGCTAAAACTCCTGATTTCTAAGTCAACATTTAGGTGTGTTTCTGTCCATTGTATAGCAATAGCACTTAGACTTATATACTGCTTCACAGTGCTTTACAGCCCTCTCTAAGTGGTTTATAGAGTCAGCATATTGCCCCCAACAATCTGGATCCTAATTTTTTTACCAACCTTGGAAGGATGGAAGGCTGAGTCAACCTTGAGCTGTTCAGAATCAAACTCCTGGAGTGAGCAGTGAATTAGCCTGCAGTACTGCATTCTAACCACTGTGCCACCATGGGCACATTCTCCATCAGTTTTGAAGGACAAGGTTGGCCTCCTCTTTACAATGTGGAAGAGAAAATCAGCAGGTCCATCTTCTCTTCTTACTGCCAGCAGAGGGAGGAAGTTCACTAGGCACATGTTGCTCTCCCTCCCTCTCTTAAAACAGCAATTGGTTTTACTCTTTTGCTGCTCTTCTTTCAGTCATATAAAATTGCATCACACTGAATACCAATAGTATTTTTAGCATTATATACATTGATGGGGGTAAAATTGTTGAAAGCATATTTTGAAATACTTAGCACTATGAACAATTACATGTAATAACATAAAATTATGGCTGTTTGTTTAACCTTACACAATCAAGCTCCAGTATTTTTGTTATTTTTCTTTCCTCTGCAATTTGGTATATTCATTTCATTTGAAATGAATCTAGTGCTCTTGTTCAGAATATGTAGCCATCTATCAAAAGCACATACAAAATTATCTTCTAAAGAGTTTGAGGTTGCTGATATCAATATGCACCTGAAATGTAATCTGAGTGTACATTATATCTATCTAGCCATCATCTGTCTGTCGGTCTATTATCTATCATCATTTTGTAACTCATCTATATATCATAAATTCTTTCAGCATAAAAAAGTTGATTTCTTTCACACAAAAAAAATGGATAAAGTTGCAAAATAAACATAACATATCAAATATCCCAAAATTACATTTTGGGAAAAAATAGTTGAATGTATAAAACTATTGCCAGTGAATACAACTTCATTAGAAACATCTGTATATAACTAATGTACAGAGTAGATATTTTCTTAACATATTATAAATGTATAAATGTACTACTGTAATGCTCTCTACATGGGGCTCCCCTTGAAGAGCACCCGGAGGCTCCAACTGGTCCAGAATGTGGCCACACGGGTGATTATGGGAATGTCATGGTGCTCCCATGTAACACCTCTCCTGCGCGAGCTGCACTGGCTCCCAGTGGTCCTCCGGGTGCGATTCAAGGTGCTCCATGGCTTAGGACCTGGATATCTACGAGACTGCCTTCTGCCACTGAGAGCCTCCCACTGGCCAGTACATCCCACAGAGAGGGGCTCCTTGGGGTGCCGTCAGTCAAACAATGCTCTCCCAGGGGGAGAGCTTTCTCTGTGGGAGCACCTGCCCTCTGGAATGAGCTCCCCCCGGAGATACGGACGATTCCAGATTTACATTCATTCCTTCATTCATTCCTTCATTCATTCCTTCATTCATTCATTCATTCATTCATTCATTCATTCATTCATTTATTTATTTATTTATTTATTTATTTATTTATTTATTTATTTATTGCGATTTATATGCCGCCTTTCTCCCTAGGGACTCAAGGCGGCTTACAAAATGACAACTTCAATACAAATCACAATACAATACCAAATTAAAATCAGTAACCCAATTAAAAAATGATTTAAAATTATACCAGTGTACCCCCAAACGGATCAGTTTAATTGGTGGAAGAGCCAGTCTTCAGCTCACGACGGAAGGAAAGAAGGTCGGGGGCTGTCCTGAGCTCAGTGGGCAATCCATTCCAGAGGGTCGGGGCTCCCACAGAGAACGCCCTCCCCCTGGGGGTCGTCAGCCGACATTGTTTGGCCGACGGCACCCTGAGGAGGCCGACTCTGTGAGAGCACACAGGACGATGGGAGAACGGCTGGAGATGGTCCTGCAAGTACCCTGGGCCTAAGCCATGAAGGGCTTTATAGGTGAGCACCAGCACCTTGAAACGTATCCGGAGTGTCACCGGTAGCCAGTGCAGCTCACGCAGGAGAGGTGTTACACGGGAGTATCTAGACGCCCCCGTAACTACCCGCGCGGCTGCATTTTGGACTAGCTGAAGCCTCCGGACACATCCCAAGGGCAGCCCCATGTAGAGGGTGTTACAGTAGTCCAACCTAGAGGTAACAAGGGTGTGAGTGACCGTGGTGAGGGCATCCCGGTCTAGGAACGGGCGCAACTGGCGCACAAGATGGACCTGTGCGAAGGCCCCCCTGGTTACGGCCGTCAGATGGTCATCTAAAGGCAGCCGAGAATCCAGGAGGACACCCAAGTTGCGGACCCTATCGGAGGGAGCAAGGGTTTCACCTCCGATCATTAAGGATGGAACCTCCAGATCCCGGGATGCCGGCATCCACAGCCACTCAGTCTTGGAAGGATTGAGTCTAAGCCTGTTCCTCCCCATCCAAACCTGCACCGCTTCCAGGCAGTGGGACATCACGGAAAGGGCATCCCTAGCGTGGTCAGGGGTGGAGATGTAAAGCTGGGTATCATCAGCATATTGATGATACCTCACCCCAAAACCACGGATGATCTCACCCAGCGGTTTCATATAGATATTTGACTGAGTTTGTTTGAACATTGGATGCATCATTGATATATATTTTTTTAATTTGATTTATATGCCGCCCTTCTCCAGAGACTCAGGGCGGCTTACAATGCGTTAAGCAATAGCCTTCATACTTTTGTATATTTTATACAAAGTCAGCTTATTGCCCCCACAATCTGGGTCCTCATTTTACCTACCTTAGAAAGGATGGAAGGCTGAGTCAACCTTGAGCCTGGTGAGATTTGAACTTGCAGTAATTGCAGGCAGCTGATGTTAATAACAGTGCTTTAGTCTGCTGCGCCACCAGGGCTTCTGGGTAAGGTAATGTTTAAGATGCAACACCAGCAACTGAGAGACTAAGGTTCTGGTTCACCATTAGTCATGAAATCTCACTGGATAATTTTGGTTTTTGTTGTAGGGAAAACAATAGGAGTACCTCAATATCTATCGATCTATTGATCTATCGATCTATCTAATAAATGCATCATATTAATGTATTTCAAGAAGTCTATTTAATCGTAACAGAGTGTCATTCAAACATTTTTGTCTTCATCCTTAAGCATAAAAACAAATTTATTCAAAACAAATAATGGGAAGATAAAGGATTTAGAGATTTATTGAAAGAAAGCATTACTGCTGAGTGGATTTTGCAGAAGGATTTAAGTTTCAATTTACCAAGAGAAGATAATATTTGTAGCTCAGGGCTGAACTGTGAGTACTTGGTGCTCTCTGAGCTTGGTTGTTTTTCTTGCAAATGTTTCACATCCCAACTAGCATCATCATCACTGAATCATTATACATTACACATGTTGAGGAAAACAACCAAGCTCAAAGAGCCAAAGAGCTCTCAAATGAGTAAAATTCAAGAATTCCTTTGTTACTTATTTAGATCTTATTCATTAAGATTATGAAAAAATATTTGAAGAATGAAGTGCATCTATTCCATTTAAAAGCTAGGTATATAACCAATATTTTATAAAACTCTTATAAATATTTCAAGTTTCCGTTGAAAGCTTAAAGGGGAGAAAATATGGGATCCAACCTAATGAATCTTATTGACTGTGTACTGCATTCAATTCCTTTTAAAACTACCACACCACTCTATTATAATTATATTATGAAAACTGTAACTTTTTTAGTTTATGTTAGTGGGGTAACAAGGTGATTGGCACATATTACTGTTGTTGCTGGCAATGGTAATGATAAAAAATTCTTTTGACTGAAAGTTTCTACAGAAATTGGGAGAGTCACTGAATAATTTTTCACTAAGAGTCAGGTATATTGTTATATTTCCAAAGGACTATAAACTGCTGCAGCTTAAGAAATTTATGGAATTCATTTTAGCCATTATATTTGTAAGTGAAAATAGAGAATATATCCACACTGCATTCATAAGCCACATCTGTCCTTTACTCATTCACTCTAACTCTAAGTTAGACTTAAGAATAACCTGCTCTGAATGAGATGCTTTGTCGCAAGTTGAAAAGATTGTACAATATTTCCATTACTACCCCCTCCAATTTTCCATTCTTTAAATGCAGTTGCCAATTCCTTTATTTCTGTGGGTTTTTCGTTATCCCATTATAACAAAAGGGCCATCAACAGGCACATAGACATAAAAAACATCTACATATCATTCAAAAGAGACAATCAAAAGGCCAAAAAAGAAACAAAAAGACCAAAATACCTCCTCACCAGCAATCAACACTCGGATGACATTAGATGAACAATCAGAAAGCAAAAAATGCCTCAATCAAAGAACTGGCAAACAAGGTAACTGTAAACAATAGCCCAATCAATAAACCTACCAAGATCACTCCCACCCACACTGACAGGGCAAGCCATAGTATATAAAATGAAGGCACACTCCATGCCTTCTAGCATTGATGATGTTACTACTTTGGTAAGGAAACATCTAGAAGAAAACAATCTAACTCAGACACCATCAAGGATCCTACAGTGCAACCTTGACCTACACATATTCTGTTCTATCAGACATATTACTGGATAATTCTTGGGTTATTTTGCATGTCAAGCAAGAGTTACAATCACTATACTAATTAAAAAATATTTTGTTAAAGATTTTATTAATTTATCTTTATTAATTTTTGAAAGTTAAATGAAAGTTCAAAACTTCATTAACTAAAAAACAAACAAACATTAAAATACATATTAACATACAGGCTGAGTAAAAACACAGGATATGTTAAAAAGTGACAAAAATACATAAAACAAATATAGAGCAATAGTGATCTTTAACATTTTCCAGTAGAGAGATAATAATACAATACAACGTCTTTCTAAGTTTAGACGAACAATTAATATTTAAAATGTCTTCAAATACTAATGACATCCTAAGAATATTCAAAGTATTCTCTCTTAATTTTAATCTAATACATAATACATTTTCAAATATGAATAAACATAGAGTTTAAAAAACCACAATATTTTTAGTCAAATCCAATCTAATTCTCAAATCCCAAAGCCATAAACTGATTTTTCTCCTTATCTTGTAAGACATCTAACAGCAGTTTCCAAGTCACAACAGATTTAGTCAAATTGTTGTCTCTAAGCAATACAATCAATTTCACCAGTTCAGCTAGCTCCATTAATTTCAAGAGCCATCTTGAAGAGAAATTGAGACGATACAGTAAATAGGCATTTCTTCCTTTCGATTGCCAATCAAAAGGAATGTGCTTATCTAGAACAAAATAAACCACAGCAGGCAAACTAGACATCACATTTAAGATGATACTAGCTAGAAAACACAACTTTTAAATTGGAAAACATGGGCAGAGGTCACATTCAGAGGTTGGAGGTAAATGGAACATGAAAACATTCTGAAAAAATGTCAATTTTTTTCCAGAACCTTTTGGTTCACTGTACTCATGGCATGACAACAACTTCTGTATATATCCAGAAGTGTGCCTTTCATTAGTTCTTTTCTTTATTTTTTATTGATCTCAGCAACAGTTCCCCTCCCCCCCCAAATAATTATCTTACTTCTGTAGAAGAATTTGATTGTATGGGAAATTTGAATATAGGTGTTTAAATGTTTGCATTTGAATGCACGTGTGTGTGTGTATACATGTAAGTCATCTTATTTCAAGATTTCTTATTCTCTGAAATTTCGTAAAGCTCTAAAAAAAATTCTATTTGGGAATCTTTGGATTTATTTTGGGAATCTTTGGATTTATTTTGTAGTTGTTTTCACTTTGATTAAAGTTTTACATGATTTTATAATATTCATGTATCCTTAACTTTTATTGGGGGAATGTCTAGAAATCATTAGCTGGAAAGTGGAACTGAATCATGACTAGGTGGCTCAGTGGCTAAGACACTGAGTTTGTCGATCAGAAAGGTCAGCAGTTCAGCAGTTCGAATCCCTAGTACAGGTCTCCTGCGTCAGCAGGCGGTTGGACTAAATGACCTCCAAGGTCCCTTCCAACTCTGTTATTGTTACATATATATACAATAAATCTCAGTTTTAATTATACTGTCTCCATCTATAGACCTTTTACCTTCCTACTACCTACCTCTCTCTCTCTCTCTGCCTCATCTATCATTATCATCTATCTATATCTACCTATCATCTATCATCTCTCTTTCCCTCCCTCCCTCCCTCCCTCCCTCCCTCTCTCTCTCTCTCTCTCTCTCAAGCTATCCAGCTCTTTTTCTGTGACTATGTTTACAGGGCACTGTGGCATTTCTCTCCATGCTAGTTCATGACCATATTCTGTTCTCTTCTTTTGCTGAAATTTTCTTTCTTAGTTCCTTCATTTACCTTCACTTACCTGATCTCTTGGTTTGATGGTAGCTTGCAGCTGGACCCCTTGTGTCTACTTATTCTAAGTGTATGCTGTTGCTGTCTTGTTTCCCTAGCAGCTTTCTTCTGTCCACCTCTATATCCCAAATTAATCAGCTAATCTTTGCTAGAGGCATCCCTCTCATCAGAGTGGGTCTACATAGTGATTGTTGATTTCTTGATTTGCCAGACTCCTTTGGGCTCTTCACTAAGAAGAAAAGGGAAGGAAAACCTTTCTTTGCTGAGGTCCTTAGGTAAATATTAAAGGAGCTTCTTTAAAGATATGCTAAAAAGAGCTTTAACTTGAGTACTCCAAATCCATGAGAAACACCTGCTCAGATTTCCTTTGAGTCCAAAACATGTGTTGGAGAAGGGCCTTTTTCTTCCTATGCCAAATTTAAAAGTGCCCCTGAATTAACATATAAATAGGAGCAGGTGTTGCTTTTGGAAAATATTCTCAATGATCAGCAGTGTTAATCTCATACTTCAGGAGGTTTCCTTGTGTTTTTACTGTATATTTCCCTACTACTCTTTTCTGGATGAACTGTTTTATAGTCTATCCTTGTAAAGTACAAGCTAACAAGTGCCGCCTGTCATTTTGGTTTCTGGTTATCTTTGAATCCTATGTATTCTCTTCTTTACAGATGATTGTGATTTGGGTTCATTTGACAGCCTATTACAACATGTCAGAGCTAATTTTCCAGTGCCAAATGGCTGAATTGTAGGTAGCTAAGTGCAATTTGATGTGTGTGTGTGTGTCTATGTAAATATGTATATGTATATGTGTGTGTGTGTATATATATATATATATATATATATATATATATATATATATATATATATATATATATATATATATATATATGTATATGTGAGTATACATACATATACACACACACATAGTGTATAGTGTCCCTTACAAAAACCATAATAAAGCTATAACTTGATTTTGACTCCTCTCCCAAATCAATTTATATAAGATCTATGTAACTTTGGGGTTATTGCAAATGATCAATGATTCACTATAATCTTATAGCTTTAGAAAACAAAACAATTGTTTGGATCCTTTCTAATTGTTGGTATTTATTGGACAAGTTTTTGATCGCACATTAAGTCTTACTAGGTTGGTTTGGAGGGCGTCTCAATAAAATTAGTATCTATGATCTGGTGACAAAGTCCATTTAGTTATTCATCCTGGCTGAAAGATTTTTTCAAAATGGAAAAAAATATCCAATAGTCTGTAAGGAGTACCTTTATTATATATGTTTCTGTTTTCCAGGACTAAAAGAACAGTGCGGTAAAAGAAATTAATTCAAGCATTGTTATAATTTGTTATTTTAATATAACAAATATTGGAAAATTAAAATACTATCAATATAATTTTAAAAAGAAAATGGTGGGAGATCGTACTAGTTGTAAAGCAACACAATAGAAAGAGAGTTTTATTTACCTTTAGCTTCAACCTTTGAACTGGTAAATTCTTGATTTACTGATAGGGGAAAAAGGAATTTATTAATTTTGAATATCTGTTGAATGGAAAATTAGATTTTATGTTTGAGTGCTGCCATTTTACATATACAGAAAATGGTGAATAAGATTTTTAAAAAATGGAATGCTAAACAGATATTGTCTATAGCATCTGAAGTTTCTTAAACCAAGGTGCAGTAATTGAAGGTTTATGAAATAAATGAGAAACTCTTAATGGATTATCTATGCAAGTATATTTTTGTATATAAATAATGAATTTTAAGTATTTAATTTTTTAAAATATTACAAATGTATGTATAAGCACTTAGGCACATACAGAATCATGCATTGTGCATATATTTTTGTAGCATCAACCCAGGTGTAAAGGGATGGAAAGTAACAGGCCACAGTGTCTTTCTTTTTTATTTCTGTGGTTTTGTCCTGCTGCTTGAGTAATGTTGGCTACTACAACTCAATAAATAGAGTTGAAGGCGAAAGGAAGGAAAATGGGATTGTAAAGGAATTATTTACTATTTTGAACCTTTTTTTTATTTACCCAAGTAAAGTTAAGCAACCAAATAATGTTACAGTGCAAACCTCATTGTAAGCACATAGTCCAGTGAAATACCTTTGGTCTTCAACCACAATAAAATAGAATTCAATTGAATAACTCTTTTAAGCAAAGGCCAAGAAATAGGCTGTAAACCAACACTTGACCAGCCATGAAGACCTTGGAAAAGTATTAAAATGCCATGATGTTTCCATATCTACCGAGATAAAAATCATACAAGCCATGGCATTCTATGTGACCACCTATGAAAGTGAAAATTGGACTTTGAAAAAGCAGGATAGGAAAAGTGTTTTTGAACTCAAGTTTCTTGAGAATATAATGGACAGCCATGAAAAGAAACTAAGAGACAAAACAAATTAACCCAGAGTTCTCAGTTAAGGCATTAACACGTTATGTGAAGACCTATCTCAGGTTCTAAGGCTGGGAAAGGTGGAAGAAAATTGAAGAAGAACATGAACCAGCAACAAAGTGAATGGACTTAGTGGCAATGAATGCACTATTAAAAGAGCTGAAAGAACAGATTAGGAATAGATCATCATGGAGAAACTCTATCTGTGTAGTCACTAGGAGCTATCAGTGACTTCATAAGACATAATCAATGGAACTGTTAAGCTAAGGTAACTTGGTTAAAGAAAGCTTCATCACATTGTTATGTTATCGGAAGGAAGTTGGAAGGGACATTGGAGGTCTCCTACTCCAACCCCCTGCTCAGGCAGGAAAATCTATACCATTCTGGACAGATCTTAAAAACTCTTCTTAAAAACTTTCAGTGTTGGAACACTCACAACTTCTGAATCAAGTTGTTTCACTGATTAATTGTTCTGTCAGGAAATTTCTTCTTAGTTATAAGTTGGATCTCTCCTTGATTAGTTTTCATCAATTTTTTCTTGTCTTGTCTTCAGGAGCTTTGGAGAATAGGTTGACCTATTCAATATTAGAACATTGCTATCATATCACCCCTAGTCCTTCTTTTCATTAAATCAGACACACCCAGTTTCATATGTTTTAGCCTCTAGTCCCCTAAGCATTCTTGTTGCTCTTCTCTGCACTTTTTCTAGAGTCTCCTATTTAGGAAGATTAATTTCACATAAAATTAATGTTTTTACAGTTTTTAGCATGTTGTAAAGCAGGGGTGTCAAATGTGCAGCCCATGGACTGGATGCGTCATGTGCTGCCCATGCCCACCCTCATTTTAGCAAAAGGAAAAAAGTTGTGATACATCACAAGATGACAACATGTCATCTCAAGTTTGACACCCCTGTTATAAAGAATCATCATTATTCTATAAGATATTTTTAAAAGGAACAAAAATGGACAGAATTGCTCTAGGATCCACACAGGACAATTAGGTATCTGAAATGATGGGACAGACAGAGCATTTTTTTTTTACAGTCCAAGGCAGCAATATAATGTTATTTCAATTTTTGATGTTTCTTCACACACTCAGTTGCTGAGCTACTGACTTCAATAAGCAAAGAAATCTATTAGAAAGAAACATGGCATGGATATCAGATACACCCAAAAATAAAGTGAGGATGAGGTCAGATTGTCAAAAAGACTAAAACATCTTAGAGATTTAAAAAGTTCTTGCTTGTCTTTCAGGCAGAGTTAGGAAAATAAGAGACATGGGGCACATTTTGGAAAAAGGAGTGACTTTTGTTAAAGAGAGAAACAGGAGCAAGCCATTCTTCTTTCTTACAGCCAGGAAGTGCAGAGTTTAATTGTGTTAGTAACTTTAATAACTTTAATACAGGGGACACGGTGGTTCAGTGGCTAAGATGCTGAACTTGTTGATTCAAAGGTTCAAATCCTAGTGCCGCATAACGGAGTGAGCTCTCGTTACTTGTCCCAGCTTCTGCCAACCTAGCAGTTCGAAAGCACGTAAAAAATGCAAGTAGAAAAATAGGGACCACCTTTGGTGGGAAGGTAACAGCGTTCCATGCACCTCTGGCATTTAATCATGCTGGCCACATGACCACAGAGAGGTCTTCTGACAGGGCTGGCTCTTCGGCTTTGAAACGGAGATGAGCACCGCCCCCTAGTCGGGAACGACTAGCACATATGTGCAAGTGGAGCCTTTACTTTTACCTAACTTTAATAAAAATTATCTCTAATTTCATTGAGAGTTTAAATATATATATTTACAGTACTAGCTGCAATATTTGGACCCTGGAGCACTTACTTTTGTACAATTGTGCTGCCTGCAGAACTCAAAAAAAAAAAAAGGAAAAAAAAGAACACAGATGGTTAGATGTTTCTCTCCTCTTAGGTTTTCAGCACTGAAAACTGTCTCTTTCAACAATAAGCACATATATATTAACTGTTAAGGAAGGCTAAAGCAGCTTTACTTTTCCTGCTGACTAGAAGGACCTCGCTGTAGAAAGAAGCAAAACAAAAAACAAAAAAAAAAACAGACTCATGAGTAAGGCATAGATAATGAAAATGAAATGGGAAGTAAGAAACTCCAGTTGTAAAACTCAGCTTTTTTTTTTCTTCTTTTAATCACAAGGAAAAGCACAGAGGCACATAAAATGTGTGAAGAAAGGCGGAGAGGAAAGATCACACTGTTAATTAAAATGCAGAACCTTCTGTTGTTTGCCGGTGACATGTTGCTCCTGGTTAAAAGCATTTTCTTGCTCAATGAAGATCCAAAGTTATGAAACTACAATTAGTGGGAGTTCTAAAAAGTTTAACTTTCCTTACAGAAATTCAACAGGAGTCTCAAGTCAGGACGAACTCATGGCTTTACCTGCCTAATTTGCATCTCCCAAACCAACATACCAGTAGGAATGGCAAGGCAGCAATTCTTAAAGAGTCACAATTCCTTTAATGCTCCATTCCTGCTTGCCATTTCAGAATTGAGTATCAATATGTATTTATAAGGGGAAAATACAGAGAAACACAGCCTTTCTCTCCTTCTATGTGAATGAATTGGCAACTGTATTCAGATCAGACGAATCATATTTTAAATCAGAGATATCAAACTCAAGGTCCATGGGCTGGATCCAGCCTGCGTGGTGTTTAGATCTGGCCTGTGGGCCCACCCTGAAAACAGCAAAGAACTGTCCCACGGTGCCTCTGCCAATGAAAATAGAGCTTGGGAGGGCCGCATGATGTCCTGCAATTGTCTGCTAGTGAAAATGGAGCTTGAGGAGGCAGCGTGTGGCTTGCCTGGGCTCCATTTTCACTGGCAGAGGGCTGCAGGAGGCTGTCACAGCTGAAAAAGGAGCCTCGTTGAGTGATGTTGAACTGGCCACGCTCCCCCCACCCCCCGCCCCTGAGGTCAAACACAACCCTGATGCGTCCCTCAATGTAATCAAGTTTAACACCCTTGTTTTAAATCTTGACAATGTTGCAAGCCATGTGTAGATATTTTGATTTCTCTCTCTCTCGCTCTGTGTTTTATGCTTCTGCAATATTTTTCACACTAAAATCTAATCTCACTTGCACATCCCAATTCCCTTTATCATTCATTTTCTGTGTATTAGTGGCTCATTTTATTTTTCACAGTTACAACAATTACAGTGACAGTTACTATTGTTCTTTAGCATTTGCAATTTTTAAATCCTGCCAAGATTTGAATTCAACCTAGAACGAGTCTAATTATACTTCAGAATATCTTATGTATATCTAATTGCTTGAATCTTTCTACATCTTCAATACACTGCTTAAGAATGATTTATATACTATCCATTTTACTTTAAGAAAAAACATACTGTCAGTGTGTCTCTGTGTGGACATATTTGTATGATTTCAGATTGGTTCATTGAGATGGAAATTGTTATTTCATGTTATTGTTATTTCAATCTCGACTGTAAAAGACTGGACAAAAGGAAATTTAAAATAATAATTTAACAGGTTTCATGGGGTAGTAGCAGTGGTGGGATTCAAGTAATTTAACAATCAGTTCTCTGCCCTGATGATTTCTTCCAACAACCAGTTTGCCAAACTGCTCAGAAAATTAACAACCGGTTCTCCCAAAGTGGTACAAACTGGCTGAATCTCACCACTGGGTAGTAGGCTCTATATAATTCTATAATATAGTTTAAAGTTTAAAGGTTCAGATCACTTGGGTTTAGTTCATGGGAGAACAGTATTTTTCAAATATTTTATTCTGCAGGAAGTTTCTTTTTTATAAACTCATTTGCCAAGATATTATTATCATTTTCCTTATTGCCAAGGACTATAGAATATGTTCAGGATATATGTTCACCTAACAAGAGGACAGGTGATGAATGCATTTTGACAGAAGTTATTGATATTGTAATAGGTAATACGAATATCTAAGTGATGTTTCCAGTTCATAAATCATTATCAAAAACTTGTATAAAGTGGGGTGGTGTTTTTATTTTGTTTTTATGCTTTTGAACACTAGAATTATTCTTTTGTCCATATTTTGTGTTCTATTTTGGGATTTCATAAACTAGTTGAATTGTTTAGCTCATCCCAGAAGGAATATAAATGTTATCTGATTCCTTGATTTGTGCTTGCTAAGTAAATTATATTTGATTACTTTTTAAAAGAAATAATTAGGAAATAAAAGCATCTTAGTATGGTTGTGTCTCATAAAATAATGTTAAAGATCTCCTTATGATCACATAGGATCTGTAATTTTGTTTTCAACAATTTGAATCGATTTGCCAGAAAATGGGTAAATGGAAATATTTTTTTTTAAAAAATAAATTCAACTCTAAACTATAGGTATAGGAGTTTTTGATAGTCTTCCATCCAAATACCTACCAGGACCAAATCTTCTTAGTTTGTTCAGAAAATAGTATTGCTTTCTCTTGAATTATACAAATTAGACTGATTTCCATGAATTACTGATTCCAATTGTACAGAATAAATATTTAATATCAGAACAGTATGTTAATAAAATAAAATGTTAATATCACCAAATGTTGAATACAATGCCAATGTAATGAATTTCCCTTTGATGTGAGTCGAAGGTTTTGAGTTATTTCCTACACATACTGTTATTATACCTCCTATTTTATAATATTATGACAATTGTCTAATCTTGCCTTGAGAATTAGGTCAAAATGATATTGCTGGGTGTGATGTTGAGATCGTTAGAAGGAGTTATAACAGTCAGAGTGTTAGTGAAATTAGAGAGAAGAAAATGGAATGAACTTGAGATGACAGCTGAAAATGCATGGTGAAAGGACTTGCATTAGAGAACGTGTAATGGTCCAAAGGAAAGAGTTGAGAAAAAGTAAGTTTTTAGGATGAAAGAATTCAACCATGCTGATTGAGATTCTATCTTTACTTCACTAATATAACTGCCTACTTTAAGTTGTTGAGAGTGTGGTCGCACGACAGTTTCCGCAATTCCTGGAGGAAACATCTTATCTAGATCCGTTCCAGTCGGGTTTCAGGTCTGGGCACAGCACAGAAACGGCATTGGTCGCGTTGGTTGATGATCTCTGGAGGGCTCGGGACAGGGGTTGTTCCTCTGTTCTGGTCCTGTTAGACCTCTCAGCGGCTTTTGATACCATCGACCATGGTATCATGCTGCACCGGCTGGAAGAGTTGGGGGTGGGAGGCACCGTGTTGCGGTGGTTCTCCTCCTTTCTCTCCGACCGGTCGCAGTTTGTGTTGGCAGGGGGGCAGAGGTCGACCTCGAGGCCTCTCATTTGTGGAGTGCCGCAGGGATCGGTCCTCTCGCCCCTTCTGTTCAACATTTATGTGAAGCCGCTGGGTGAGATCATCCGTGGCTTTGGGGTGAGATACCACCAGTACGCTGATGACACCCAGCTGTACATCTCCACCCCAGGCCACCCCAACGATGCCCTTGAAGTGATGTCCCAGTGCCTGGAGGCTGTACGGGTCTGGATGGGGAGGAACAGGCTCAAGCTCAACCCTTCCAAGACTGAGTGGCTGTGGCTCCCGGCATCCCGATATAGTCAGTTGACTCCATCACTGACTATTGGGGGCGAGTCATTGGCCCCCACAGAGAGGGCTCGCAATCTGGGAGTCCTCCTGGATATGCAGCTGTCCTTGGAGGAACATCTGACGGCTGTAACCAGGGGGACCTTTTGTCAGGTTCGCCTGATTCGCCAGTTGCGGCCCTTTCTTGATCGGGATTCCCTGTGCACAGTCACTCATGCCCTCGTCACCTCTCGCCTTGACTACTGCAACGCTCTCTACATGGGGCTCCCCTTGAGGAGCACCCGGAGGCTCCAGCTGGTCCAGAACGCAGCAGCGCGGGTAGTGACGGGAGCAGCATGGCGCTCCCATGTAACACCGCTCCTGCGCGAGCTGCACTGGCTCCCAGTTGTCTTCCGGGTGCGCTTCAAGGTGTTGGTTATCACCTTTAAAGCGCTCCATGGCATAGGGCCTAGCTATCTGCGAGACCGCCTGCTGCTACCGACGACCTCCCAGCGACCCGTGCGCTCCCACAGAGAGGGCCTCCTCGGGGTGCCATCAGCCAAACAATGCAGGCTGGTGACCCCCAGGGGGAGGGCCTTCTCTGTGGGGGCACCTACCCTCTGGAATCAGCTCCCCCCAGAGATAAGGAGAATCCAAGACCTCAGTGCCTTCCGTCGCGCCCTTAAAACCCATTTATTTAAACAAGCCGGGCTGGCTTAAGATGAAATTTTTAACTGTTTTTAAATGTTTTAAACGTTTTTAATTGGTAAATGAGTTTTAATTGGGCCAAATTTATATATTTTTTAATTGTTTTTAATATTTGTTCTGCATGTTTTTTAATCTGGCTGTACACCGCCCTGAGTCCTTAGGGAGAAGGGCGGTATAGAAATCCAATATAAATAAAATAAATAAATAAATATATATCAATGAAATAGAGCCGTATTTATACCAGTATGCTTGCTGTTTCCATTTTTCCAATTAAACCTTGATTACTTAATTATCTTCTCCAGCTGAGCACCCTATCCCTAATTTTATCCTGATTATTTCTTTTATCTGTGAATTACCTGTAAAATGTTAATGGCAATGTACAGTCTTCCATAATAAATTTCAATTATTAGCCCTGCACACATTTCAGCCCCACAAAACGCTCATATAGAGACAAAGAGAGGCCCCAAATCAGATAGTAGGTCAGGAAGACACTGGAATAAGGATACAAGTTCTAAGTCGGAAAGACACCTGTATCAGAAAGATACCAGATACAAGTGGAATACCTTAATTTCTGCACTATAATATTCTGCCATGTTGGCTCATCATGATGATTATGGTGGTGTTGATCCTGTGTGAGGCCCAGCCTCTCCCCCTTACTCAAGAAAGTAAAAAACTTTTCAAACTTGAAATTTCAAAAGAAACCTTTTATTGAAAAGGGGTGATAGCAAGGCAGATTCAAAGCAGGCTCTGAGGTCTCTCAGGCCATAAAACTAGGATAAAGGAAATTAGGAACCGCTCCCAACAGTCAGATGTGGATTCAGCCAATCCGCAGGTGTGACGATGTTATTGTACCGGGTGCTCTGAGAAAGAGATAAGAGGACTTTCTCAGGGCCATCTTCCAGCATTGCAGTCCACATGGCCCACGCTCCCCTTACATTTCCAAAGAGGTAGGAAATTGCCAGGCAGCTAAGGTGCCAGGTAATGGTTATAAATCAGGTGAGAGGTTACACAAGAATGCAAGACAGGATATAGAATACATAGCAAGGAAAATAGAAAGTAATTGTATGAAGGACGAAATCCCCCTCCCCTTCCTCCAAAGAATGGCAGATACATGGATCTGACATCCTGGATGAGATAAGGGATACTCTATTAAGAGTATATGCTCCAGTATGGTCACCCAAGATATGAAGACCATCCCAACTGCTCAACTAAAGCAAACAGGCACCCACAACAGGCATCAGTGATATTCAATGAAAGGTGAACTACTTACACCTTGACATACTATTACAAATATTCAAGATTATATTCCAGCCACTCATGCAAAAGAAGTGGAATTTGATATGTTTCATGATCACAGGCAATTTTAAATGAACAGAACTACATGGATAGTATTTACCTTTTAGGTCAATTATTAACAGAAAAGGAACCACAGTAAAGAAATATTTCGCAGACTATCACTCAGTAGAGTAGTAGTGGAGACCTTGGGAAAGATATTCTGATGCTGGGACATTTTTTGGATTAATTCCATTTATATAGCTGCCCATCTCACATATGGTGTACACTGAATGGTGTACAATAAAAAAACAAACATTAAAATTATATCATAATGAAAACTATTACCAAAAATAATTGTATAACATTATAATAGTTGAAAAGATTAAAAGAGAGCATCTTAGTATTATGTACAGTGTGATTGTCTCTCAGTTCTTCATTTTCATTAGATCCCCAAGCCTACTGACATAATCACATTTTAAGAGACATCTGGAAGGTCAGTAGAAATGGTGCCAAAGATCAGAAACATGTAGATAATGGTTTGCCTATGACACTGTATGGAAGCATTAGCTGCCCTTTGAAGAAACTGGATAGAAAGAGTAGTGACACTTTTGAACTTTGGACCAGCTGTTGAGACTCTGTGGCTTCAAAGTAAGGCAAATGGCTCAAACTCTAATAGTTTGAGGTCTCAGTATCGTTTTTCCACCCAGCTGTTTTACAACAACCAACCATCTAATAAAAGTCCAATTCATACATTTGGATAAAGACCGTTATGTATAACATCACAAAGAATATAAAAATGTTAAACTAATTGTTGATAGTCAACATTTACAATATTTGGTATATTAAAGCATCTGAGTTTGATCCAATATCTGTTTGAAAAACTTTAATGATTTTTAAGATGAGAAGAAGATGAGAAGCTTGCTGGTGTGACCCAGAAAATTTAGTTTATTAATAAACTGGTTCTCAGTTATGCTAATTACAACTGAAGTGGGGGCTGATAAAAGTACAAACCACTGTCTCCAAACATAGTGAAAATGTTGAGATAAGAAGCGTAGAACAAGAGGAAGAAAGCGGTCATAAGCAACATCTAAGTTAGAGAATGTATAATTAAATATAACTGGCTAACAGAATGACAGGAAAGAGAAAGGAAAGGCTTCAAAGCATATCAGCGTGGAGCATTGGGAAGAGTAAATAATTATTTTCATAATTACAGCTGCCCTTTTCTAGCAAGTATAGTCACAGAAATGTCTGCTAAGCCAGTACCTAAAGAGTGCAGTTCATGCTAGTTCATGCATATTTGTGCAACTCTACATTAGAAGCATCACTTTGAGGGTTATACTAGCTGAGGAAAAACAATATGATTATGACCAACCCTTACAACATATAATTATCAAGGTTGGTGTACATTAGGCCATGACTACCACAAAGGATGTTCTCATTCGAGGGGAACATCTTTAGGAAAACATTTAGGGGAACATTCTGTAAGTCTTCAGACCAGGGGTGAAATCCAGCAGGTTTTGACAGATTCTGGAGAACTGGTAGCGGAAATTTTGAGTAGTTCAGAGAACTGGCAAATACCACCTCTGGCTGGTCCCAGAATGGGTGGGAATGGAGATTTTGCAATATCCTTCCCCCAGGAGTGGGGAGGGAATGGAGATTTTACAGTATCCTTCCCTTGGAATGGGGTGGAAATAGAGATTATGCAGTATCATTCCCCTGCCACACCCACCAAGCCACACCATGTGTACCAAGCCACGCTCACAGAACCGGTAGTAAAAAAATTTGAATTTCACCACTGCTTCAGACTGCTTGCAAAGACTGACCCAGAAGGCTGGATGAAATTCACCCAAGCTGCTTTCCAGTGTGAAAGATAAATGGAACTAATGGTACACAATTTCCTGGCTATAATTCTAATAAACGAAGCTGATCTGAAAATGGGTAGAACATTGATCAATTTATTTCAATGTGTTTTAATAGAGAATATCCATCCCACTACCTACCTACCTATCCATCCCTCCCTCCCTCCAACCATCCATCCATCCATCCATCCATCCATCCATCCATCCATCCATCCATCATGCCTTTGCCACTATCCTAGTAGAGTAGCTGTTTTCAAGATTCATTCGAGTCTACCAGAGAAAACTTTCTACATTGATTTGTCTCGCAATGTTTAAAAGAATGAACCAATTTCAGAACTCTCAAAGATATAGGAGGATCTGTTGAAAATAGGTCTACAGGAGGAAAATACTGTCAGAATATATAAGCTATATTCCAGGCCTGTTAGATCGCTTTGACACCTTATGCTATTGGAAAAAAACAAAACATACAAAATGCAGCCTATTCTTCTTTTCAGCTGTGCAAGAGCACAGGTATCAAAGACTATGCTAACTTGTGACTTTTTAATGGTTTTCTCAAGGAAGTACCATTTATCCTAGAATATGGGTGGGCAACTTTTAAAAACTCATAGGAAAGGTACAAGAGAACATTTTATGTTGCTATTTTTCACCTTGCTTTTTTTCTCTTTATGTTTGTATTTGGGGTTGGAACTGGGTGAGAAAGGATTCTCATTTCCAGCCCCCCCCTTTTTTTTAAAGCAATGGAACCAAAATTTGGTCATTTTACTTTATGGAGATATATTTGTGAGTGTTGTATTTTATAAAAATATACCAGAAAGTGTTTAGCATCTAATTTAACAGAAGAGAACAAGGGAACTAAAAAATCTTGATAAACAAAAATAATATGTGTCATCTCATATATATTACACTTAGTTTCCTTTATTATGTTTGAGGGTATTTGAACAATTATATGTTCTCTGAGAGGGCTAGAGTTAAATAAAAATAGGCTTCAGAACAGTGGTGGTTTCAAATTTTTTTACTACCGGATCTGTGGATGTGGCTTGGTGGGCATGGCAAGGGAAGGTTACTGCAAAATCCCCATTTCCTCCCGATCAGCTGGACTTGGGAGGCAGAGAATAGATGGGGCGGGGCCAGTCAGAATTTTTACTACCGGTTCTCCGAACTACTCAAAATTTCCACTACCGGTTCTCCAGAACTGGTCAAAACCTGCTGAAACCCACCTCTGCTTCAGAAGTATTATGCAGCTTTATTATCTTCAGCTTTCATTTTATATATCAGGAAACAGAAACCTAACTAAGAGGATGAATAATAATTTTGTAGGAATAGTATTGGATTCAGGATAGGTTAGGGCAATTCTAATTTTAATTGGAATCAAATCCAAGTCACCCAATCTATTCATATATAAAATTTTGCATAATTAAAGACACTATGTAAAAACTAATTGTTCTTTAAAGTGCAAAATGTCATGCACATGCACAAGCACCCCATAATAATCAGTAGGACATGCTTCTGGTAACAAATTAATTCATATGGCAATCATTAATGAAATTCACTGGATAAATCAAGAAGTAACAAACCACATTCTAGTTATTATGGTAGGCTGTTTGCTGTCTTTGGAATCTACAATATATATAGGTTGCATAAGTTATAAATTGGGATGTATAAATTGTATTTATCTATTTTAAAAATATATTGCAGTATGTTAAATATGTTTAAATCAGGGGTGAAATGTAAAATTTGTTACTACCGGTTCTGTGGGCGTGGCTTGGTGGAGTATGTGTGTAATGTGACTGGGTGGGTGTGGCCAACCTTTTTTTTTTAACTTTTCAAAGCATTTTTTCTAATGCTTTGAAAAGCCTCTCTGCCAATCAAACAACTCAGCTGGGATCATTAGAGAGGCTTTTTTAAAAAGCCTCTCTGATGATCCCAGCTGAGTTGCCTGATTGTCAGAGAAGCTTTTTTAAAAATGCTTTGAAAAGCCTCTCTGATGATCAGGCAACTCAGCTGGGATCGTCAGAGACTTTTCAAAGCATTTTTTTACCACCTCTTTGGCCAAGAGGTTGCAGAAAAAAATGCTCTAAAAAGCCTCTGACGATCCCAGCTGAGCTGCATGATCATCAGAGGCTTTTTTTTTTTTTTTTACTTTTAAAAGCATTTTTTCGTCGGAAGAGGTTGTAGAAAAAATGCTTTTAAAAGTAAAAAAAAAAAAAGCCTCTGATGATCATGTGGCTCAGCTGGGCATGATGGGGTGGGGGGGCAGGGATTTTTGCTACTGGTTCTCTGAGCCACCCGCTGCCATTGCTACTGGATTGGACGATCCAGTCCGAACCAGGAGCATTTCACCCCTGGTTTAAATATATACCTAGACATAAATTGATGGTAAAAAGTTTCCATTGAGTCTCTATGTAAGACCAATATAATTAAAGCAAATACTACATTGAGAAAAATATGCATTTTAATAAAGAAATTTATTTTAATCTCTAAAAAATATTCAAAATAGATGAATTGACAAGAAATATTTAAGATATATGAATTAACAAGAAATATTTATAGTAGGCAAATATCTTCAAATGTATAGACAAATTGAGGTTATCTCATAATGGAATATCTAGATTTTTAACTTTATGGTTGGGCTTTTATTTTAGTATTTACTGTATAATTTTGTTGAATGAGAATCTCTTTGAATCTTTCATTTTCTCAACCTATTTAGAAAATAAATGTGTAACACTTCTGAAATCTTGAGAGATTTTTGGGGTCACAAAATAGCAAATATATTAATGTGAGTTTTAATTATATTTGTAAAGTATGGAATTTGTCAGTTTATGAAGAGCTTGGGCTCTACTCAAAGTCTTAAGTACAGGTAGTCCTTGACTTATAACCATTCATTTAGTGATCGTACAATGGCACTGAGAAAAGTGACATATGACCATTTTTCACTCTTACGATCATTGCACCATCCCCATGGTCACATGATCAAAATTTAAATGCTTGGCAACTGTTTCACATTTTTGATGTTTGTAGTGTCCCAGGGTCTTGTGATCACCTTTTGCAACTTTCTGACAAACAAATTCAATGGGGAAGCTAGATTCACTTAACAACTGTGTTACTAACATAACAATTGCAGTGATTCATTTAACAACTGTGGCAAGAAAGGTCATAGAATGGGGCAAAACTTACTTAATCAATGTCCCACTTAGCAACATGAATTTTGGACTCAGTTGTGGTCATAAATGAGGACTACCTGTAAATAGAAATCAAATTGTCCTCCTGATGAAGAAAAAAAATCTTCTGAATCTATTATCTTTTTTGAAAAAGTGTTTATATTCTAAAAATGACAAAATGAAATGATATATTTCCTTGTGCTCTAGATTTAATGATAGGTTTAAGAAGTGAATTAATTTTGTAACAATACTAAATGGACATTATAGAGAACTTCTTATTAATTCTTTTGGTGGTTACACTTAAGACTATTTTAATTCCTATAATGTATGTAGGGTTTTAAAACTATATAAGCAGTTTTATATTTTGTTTGTTTGGTGTTGTATTATTGTTTATATATTAAATGAGTAGGATGAAACATTGTACTTTACATTCATCAAAACATATTTTTCTTTTTCCATGGTTAAAAATATTACTGAAATTCCTTCATAGCGGTTGCAAATTACTCTTTAAGACTAATTAGGTGTGTATTAGGAATGGAACTAGATCACAAATGAACAAGAATAGGATAGGATAGGATAGGATAGGATAGGATAGGGTAGGGTAGGGTAGGGTAGGGTAGGGTAGGACAGGACAGGACAGGACAGGACAGGACAGGACAGGACAGGACAGGACAGGATATTCTTTATTATCCAGGTGGGATTTTGCATGTTTGTTTGTTTGTTTGTTTGTTTGTTTGTTTGTTTGTTTGTTTGTTTGTTTGTTTATTTATTTATTTATTTATTTAACATTTTGCTAGACTTGACAAGTCTAGGTGTATTCATTTGGATCTCAAAATGTTCTCATCTATTGGGCTATCTCCCTTTGCTGTTTTCTGAACCGGCAATGTTCAGAATTGGCATTGAGATTGCTGAAGTTTGGGATGGTATCCCTATGTAGATGCTACCACATCCTCTTTCTGAATATTAATTTTGATAGTGACTTTTTTTGTAATCCCCTAAGGGGAAGATAATTTTTGAATGCTTAGCAGTTTTACAAGCAGCAGATGGACATTCAAAGTTATTCCAATAACGTCTTATAGAATCTCACTAAAAAAGGAGGCAGATGGCAAAGCAAATTGCTTTAATTTTAATAAAAAGCTTTCATTTACTCTGATTTTAGAACTGGCAAATAGCTGTGAGTCAGCTAATGTGCAGATGATTGGAATTTATCCTTCTTAGCGCTGGACAGTTTAGAGGGCTGGCATCAGATAGCTAGCCTTTGGCATATGAAGCTGTCAGACTGAATGCTGCTTCAGCCTGATGATTAATTACAATGAATGGATGGCTCTTTTGGTGGTCTTAGTAGGGATGTTCTCCTCCTCTTTCCTAATGTTTCTTCTTCTTTCTAGAAGAATGATGGTTTGGTCTAGGCCAAATTTGGCAACTTTCAGACCTGTGAACGTCAACTTCCAGAATTCCCCAGACAACATTGGGTTCTTACTTGAAAAAATGCTGTCTGTCTGGGGAATTCTGGGAGTTGAAGTCCACAAGCCTTAAAGTTGCCAAGTTTGGAGACTCCTGGTCTAAGATGTTAGGGAAGTTTATGGAACTGTGAAAGTTATCAGGGTTCAGATCAATTGATGGAACAGTTTGCCTGATGATACTACGAATCACAGAAATCTGCCAAATTTCAGAATGAAAGATGGAGGGGATAGTGAGGCAGGATTTACTTTAAATATAGTTTCAAATTGGCTCAAATGTCATTCAGTTAGATTGGGTGCAATCAAATCGATAATGGCTATGACAGCAGCCAGCATTTTTTCAAAGCAAGAACCCAATGCCCATATTTTTCCAGATCTCAGAGATTCATCCACACTTTTAAAACATAAATTTTAATGGGTTTTCTGATACACTCTTCATTAGCATACTTATGAGCATGGTCATTTAAGTAATGATTTAAATATCTCTGATGTACCTGTGTGGATGTAAAAGACAGAGAATGAGCTTGTCAGGTTTTTGAGCTGGCTAGGCAATCAAACTGATAGATAAACAAATAAATATCATTCATATGTACAAAGTACAAATCTTATATTTAGGGGAAAAAAACAGATTTCCATTTTATGTCTAATGTCAGAAAAAGTCTCCCTATTTTATAATAGAAAAAAGAAAAAAAACCGAACCTCAAGTATAAAAGAAGAAAAAATTGACACTCTGTAATCTGCCCACTCTGCTAGAGTGGGTAGATTAGAGCCATCTTTGCATTTATTAAGCCTATTATTTGAAAGGTTAGTGAAAACATATGCCCTGCTGAGATTTCAATGTTGCACAGCTTCTTACAAAATGCGCACAATAACCCAAGTTAGAATCTTGTTCAGAACAGAGTTATTTCAAAAATGTGCCATTCAGTCTCAGTGTTGACTCAGCATGCAAGGTGGGGAAAAAAATTACACGGGAATGATTGTAATTACCTGATTTATGGATTCTGCTGTTTTGCAGTATCCTTGCATTAGGCTTCCAACTTCACATGCAAACATTCAGCTGTGTGATGTTTTTCACGTGAAGTCAGTTGAGCTTCTTCTCAAAAGTACTAAAATACTTTTCAAAACTGCTGTCATAAATTATTTTGCTAGGGATCTTCAGAACAAAAGCAAAACATTAAGTATTAGCTGAGAGTTGCCGAGCTGTTGTATTAGCTCAACTTTATTTTGCCATTCCTTTTGTTCTTGTTGTTTTACTCATGCATGAGATTACCTTCATCAAACAAGCAAATAAATAAATTTATGTCACCACTTTTTTTCCTTATTTAAATCACATGCCAGTGGCAATACTCCCAACTCTGGGTCACATTTGAGATCCCAAGGGTGATCCAGTACTGTAAAGTACTATTTTACAAATTTGCTGAGTGTTGTTGGCCAACTTTATACTAACCACCTGAACAACAAATTTCAAGTTTGGATAGAGGCACAATCAATCTTGGACAATGAACTGCCCAGATTTTCCTTTCTAACCACTCCACTTTAGATCATGTATTTGTCTTATGTCATCTTACTGAATTGTTTATCTGCAAGAATAGATCTGTCCTATAGATAATTTTGTAATTTTATAATATCAAGATAAATATATTGGCAAAAGTTGAGTAACATAAATATAGACAGGTGTCTCCTGTTCCTAAGTGAAGAACTTTATAAAACCTCTTGGTTAGAATTAGATGCAACACTCAAGGCATTTTGTCTGATCCAGTTGCTGTTCTAAAAGGAGTTTGACAAGGCTGCATCTTAACCCCAACTTTATTCAACCTCTATTAAACTCCCTAGTAGACAGAATAATTGATTCAACTCCTTTCCACATTCTCCTCCAGATAATAGATATTCCACTCCATTAACAATATGTTGATGATCATTCATCCTTTTACTAGCACTTGTAGGACTTAGGTGAGCACTCAAAGCTTTTACCCACTCCTGTTAAGATGACTTACCGATAATTAATGATCAGAAAACTAAAGTGGTAGTTTTTGCCAAGAAACTCAAAGATTTAAATGGGCCACTGAACTGAAAGAAATTAATCAGGTTAAAAGTGTCAAGGATTTGGGTTACAGGTGCCTGGAAGATGTACAGTACATTGATCATGTTGCTTCACAAGCATAAAAGAGTATAGCAGCTATTCCATTTTTTTTTTTTTCAAATAAAGGGTAATTCTGTTGCTCATAAAAGAATTCCCAGGGAGAGACAACCAATGGAATGTCTCCTGTCTTTTAACAATCTATAAAACTTCACAGGATTGTTTTATGGAAAAAACAGGAGGAGAAAGGAGGATTGGGTATGTTCATTGCTTTGAGTTATTTATAAAAAATAATAAAGGATGGAAATATTATAAATAAATACCACTACCCTCCATAAGGTAGTCAAATTTTGCCCTTCTGTTACAAGAGTGAGGCAAAATAAATATTGTTCAATAAAATTGGATTTCTTTAATAACTTAAAAATATTTCACTTCCTTTTTCATTCTATTTTTTAATCTTTAGTCTATATATATTGTGTGGGTGTGTATACATATTGGTCAAAAACCATAAAGATCCAACAGGAGCTCTTCAATAATAGACAAAGAAGACAATGACAAATGAAGCAATGTTATCATTCCATACATTGCAGGAATATCTGAAAAGCTCAGAGGATTTTCATCCAATACAACATACTGTACTTTTTGAAGTATAGGACACACTTTTCTCCCCCAAAAAGTGGGTGGATATGTCTGTGCGTCTTATACAGCGAATGTTGCTGAAACCCCACCCACCTGCCAGCCCCCACTCTTCAGCCTCTGCCTCCTAGCAATTTACCTCCTTGCAGAAAATCTGCAGGGATTGCTGCTGCCCATCACCTCCATCACCGCCCATCACCGCTGTCACCTATCGCTGCCACTGCGTGCCCCATTTTCAGCCTCCGTGCATCTCATTTTCGGCTACCTCATGCCCCATTTTTGGCCTCCGTGAGTCCCATTTTTGGCCTGGTCCTGTTGATGCGGATAGGTGGTAGTGAGGATCCCTGGCACCTGGAACAGCGAGGATCCCTGGCACCTGGAACAGCAATTATTCCAGGAGGCCGATCCAACCGCCAATCAGCTACTTGTGCTAAATCAGGCTGTGCTGAAGCTGACCACGCTGTTTGCTGTTTGCTGCAAAGAGGCAAATTGCTGGGAGGCAGAAGCAGATTTTCTTTTTCTTGTTTTCCTCCCAAAAAACTAGGTGCATCTTATACTTCGGAGCATCTTATAGTCCTAAAAATATGGTTAGTGCACACTTTAACCCAAGAATACATTAAGGCAGAAGCTTGTCAATCCCAAGAATAAAACATCTGAGGCAGATCTGAAACAGTTACTTCACTATTTTAGATTCTCAGACCTTGTTTGATATTCTCCCTTCGACAGTTCTTAATTGGGAGATTTACTATAGTGTCAATGTGTAGAACTACCTGTCTGTGCAGGGCAATCACTATTGAGATCATCACATATATGCTTTTACACTGTCCCTACAACTTGTGCAGTCAATTTCATGAACATGTTTTATAGATCATAATCAAAGATTTCTTTGTGGTTTTGTCCACTTGGATAAGGAACCATTTGCAACACATAATGTTGCTAAATTTTGCCTAGCAGCAGTTAAAATCCATAAACAGATAATTAAGGGTTCTGGGCATGGTAAACTCAGTGAAAATTCCTCTTTTATTTTTAACTTTATTTTCATCTATTTTTAATTGCTGCCACAATTACTGATAGTTTGCACGTCAAGTGGAAAGCTATTCCTTTCAAATTTTAACTATTAAATTCCGTTCTAAACATTGATTTAAAAGAAGGAAGCTTGCTGTCACTTTGGATTCCCTGGTTTATAAACCTTTATTTTGGGTATCTTAATTCAGCTGTTAATACCCAAGTAATAATACCATATAATATAATAGCACTATATTATATTATTTCCTTAAATATTCTTTTATTTTATTTTTTATATTTTAAGCACCACATCCAAACTTCATATTCACTTTGTGTAGCTATTTTACTTTTTGCTTTCATTCATTCATTCAAGTTTCTTGGTGTCTTATAATTATAGATTTGCCTATAACTTTGGTCTATGCTCTAATGATCTTGAACAAAGACAACAACAACAACAAAAGCTAGGAAATGTTAAATGGTTAAAGCAGATTAAGTGCCATAAGAAAAAGGAAATGGAATTCTCTTCTGAAGTTTTTATAGAAATAGCACTTAGACTTGCAGTATATACCATTCCATTGTGCTTTACAGCATTCTCTGGGTGGTTTACAATGTCAGCATATTTTCCCCAAGAATCTGGCTCCTCATTTTACTGACCTTGGAAGGATGGAAGGCTAAGTCAACCTCCCCAGGCTGTGGGTAAAGTTTTCCTGCAATACTGCATCTAACCACTGCATCACCAGGGGTCCTATGTTATATACAAAAAAATAGTGATGACTTGAGTTTGTAGTCCCGCTGTCCTTCTGAGATTCTAACCATTTATTTCTGATAGGAACTTAGATTTAAATATTTTATGCATATCTGCATGTGTGTGCACAGGTGCATGGGTATATACAGTATACAATGAAATACATACAATATATGAAATGTATATTGCCTTGTATATCTTCTTGACTCAGGAATTCTAAAGCATTACTTTGGAATTATTTTTGAAGTGTGCTTTGTTAAATACACCATACATGTATGTCAAGCATACTACAGAAGAAGTAATTGCATCATATGAGCTTTTATGTTTATTACATTTTTGTTTATTACTTTCTGTTGATTTTGCAAAGGAAAAAAAGAGGCATTTATAGGAACTTGATTTATTGTAGAAGTAAAATTTCCTAACAGTGCTTCAGGCTAAAGTGATATCTGTTGCTGGTGATAAAACTTTAAGTAAAATGACATAATTAAAACATTAGTGAGGAATGAAATGAATAAAAGATGCATGCCTCCATGCCCAGGCGTTCAGCTGATGGAGCTACAGCTGTGGTACACCTAACTGACATCCGAGCTGCCAAAAATAAGATGTAAATGTTGTCTTGCTGCATAAATGAACAAATTAAATCTTAAAGCAGGATTTACTGGTAAGATATTGAAATCAATCTCTTCAAAAGGCATTTTAAGGATATAAACAACTATTGTAGATATGCTGGGCAAAACTAAATATAAAAATGAATTGCCTTTGAGGCAGAAGAAAATAGTTTCTTGCAGTGAGCAATATTGCAACGTCTCAGCATGGGCCTAAAATCCCATTTCAACACAGACAGGGATGGGGAAAGAGAAAGAGGCAGGCAGGCAGGCAGTAGGCATGGCTACATACTCCATAAATTAATTCATAAGAAGCTTTTGACTGTCATGTTAAAAATATTGAAATTGTTGGACAAACACATATGGTTATGTCTGCAATATGGTGGATTTGGTCTTTAGTTTCCATAGGTGGAATCCCAGCAGTTTCTCCCAGAAGGGCAACTCACTTTAATCTAACAGTACCTTTCACCTTCCCTCTTAAAGCAGAAAACTTGAAGAGCCAGACCAAGTTCACACAGGATGATCAAGTTGTTTCTTTGGATCATCAGTATTGTTTTATTGGTGAGCCATGGTAGTGCAATGGTTAGAATGCAGTATTGCAGGCTGACTCTGCTCACTGCCAGGAGTTTGATCCTGACCGGCTCAAAGTTGGCACAGCCTTCCATCCTTCCAAAGTCGCTAAAATGAGGAGGCAGATCATTGGGAACAATATGCTGACTCTTTAAACCATTTAGAGAGGGCTGTAAAACACTATGGGATCCTATATAAGTCTAAGTGCTATTGCTTATTATTATTATTATTATTTATTATTAGTATTATTATTAGTATTATTATTGTTTTTGGAGTAATTTCTCTCATTTGCAATAGGAAACACTTTTCCTAACTCCCTCCCCCTCACACACACGTACATTAAAAAAAAGAAAAATTGCATGGGATGAGTGATAAAACTAAATAGTTATTTAATTCACATTCAGGTCAGACCTAGATTTGAGGCAGACAAGAAGAAATGTTAAGCCAATCTATCTTGTTGAATGTGTATAGTTACCTTAATGATAAAGGATATTCAATCTGTCATTCATTGATAATCAGAAATATGAGAAAGAATTTATTCATGGGCAGAGAAAGAATCTGACTAGCATAAGAAGCCCAAGCAAGATAGATATGGGACATTTTCTCAATCCTTACCAGGGGTGAAATCCAGCAGGTTCTGACAGGTTCTGGAGAACCAGTAGTGGAAATTTTGAGTAGTTCGGAGAACCGGTAAATACCACCTCTGGCTGGGCCTAGAGTGGGGACGGAATGGAGATTTTGCAGTATCCTTCCCCTGGAGTGGGGAGGGAATGGAGATTTTGCAGTATCCTTCTGCTACCATGCCCACCAAGCCACGCCCACAGAACCGGTAGTAAAAAAAATTGAATTTCATCACTGTTCCTTACATTTGTATAGTAAATAAAGGACAATTTTGTCCCAGATTCTTGAGCTAAATATGAACATATATATCCTTCAATACAATGATTGTCCCGTGGATTTATTTCTAGGTATAGAGACAAATCTGTGCTATTATTTTAAAGCTTTTTTTATTGAAGAAAAAAGAAAAAAAAGGAAATGCTTGTTTATATGTTTATAGGAAAGAGACGGATAAAGGTAAAGAGGCAATGGAGAGATAAAATCAGAAATGAGGCAATTAGCTCTGTTTTTCAAAATGATTTTATGGATCACCTCATAAAATTAAGAGATACAATTGTCATCTGAGGGAAGTTAAATGGTTGGTGACAAAGTTAAGAAAAAACGATGTTTATAGCTGCCACAGTTAGAACCCATAAAGATAGTTTCTCTGTGGCTATCAGATGGGAGTAGATTACTTAAGGTTATGCAGCAGCATTTAATCTGCAATTGTGTATTTTCAGATTTAAAGCTCTGTTTAATTTTAAAACCCCAAATGAACCATCTTCTGGATATTCTCTCTGATGTATTATGACCAGTCTCGGTATTCAAACTCCATATCCCACACTCAGTTTTCAGTTGTGATATCAAACCTGTGAAATGTTCTCCATAGGAAGAACATTCCTGGTGGACATAATCCTAAACCATTTCTACAGAGAGATAGTCATACAAAATATTAACAGAGGACAAAAGCTAAGCCATTAAAAATTAGAAATGCTTTGCAGAGAGATCCACCAAAACACTTCAACAGATAGCCTGTGCTATTTTTTTAAGAGACAGGAGAAACTTTAAAAAAATGTTTGAAAGCATTTATCAGATACCATTTCAGAAAGACCTGTGACATTCTTTCAGAAATAATATGGCTGCTTTTAAATATCAACCTCCAAATGCTGTAATAAGAAGACTTCACTCCTGCTCTGAATATTATTTATTGCATTTTGATCCTCACGGTCTTATTTGCTGAAGTGTTTTCCATCAAATTCCAGAGAAATGTAAGCAGAAAACTTCCTTCCAACGAAGTGGTGGTCGGTCATCACATTCTTGAATGAACTGATGCATAAAGGGAATAAATAAAAAACCAGTAAGTATTTTCCTATCATCTGCAGTATAACAAAGCTGAGCATTGATATCCAATCAAACCACAGCATTATTCTTCCCAATAAACATCATTACTGCAGCATCTGGGTTGTCTACACATATATCTTCTTTCCTAAATGCAGCGCTTCTGCTTTTCATTTAATGAAGTCGAGGAATGGCAGAGCAGAAGATAAAAACAGCTGAATGCATCTAATCATTGCCTGACTTCCCACTGTGATACATTATTTTGATGCTATACTATCACTGTACTATATTTAGTTTTAATGTCTTAGAAACAGCATGGATATAGGGATAGGGATGTTTTGCTCTCTCTCTCCTTTTTCTCTCTTGCTCTCTCTCTCTCTCTCTGTGTGTGTTTGTATGTGCATCTTTATCTGTCTATATTTGGGCCTCTATCTCAGCTGAACCCACCTCACAGGGTTGTTGTTGCGGGGAAAATAGGAGGCAGGAGTATTAGATATTTTCACAAATTTTCCCCCCTCATTTTGTTCTGTATTTTTTCCTGTCTTTTAGCAATCCCCTTGATAAGGAGCTGCTAGTTTGCACTCATACCAATATATGTTCTTACATATACTTCTCCAAAAAGCAAGGAAACTGTTTCATGAAAATCTTCTGTCTAAAATTATGGACATGCTTTTGTAAAAGTTATTTTAAGTGACATACAGTATATTTAATAAATCAATGCTCAGGCAAAAAAAAAAATGCATGAATTCAGAAAAGAGAGGGAAGGCAATTCCAGAAAAGAGATAATCCATATAATTTTTATCTTTAACTGCTCACCTTAATAAACATTAGACTTTTTTTTAAAAAAAGAACAGTGATAAAGAATTTCATTTATGAAAGGGTTGGAATCAATTTACTTTCAGATTTTGTCATAACATAACACTTATACACAGGATTTATCATATGTTAATTGAATTTTATGTTATATATTCTTAAAACATTAAGCTGCACATGCTGTTAAGAATATGGCAAGCTATATATTTAAACACTGAGTTAAATTATTGTCCATTGAATCAGATAGTCATGAATGGCACAAATGGGTAGCATTAATTATATAGTTGTATGTATATAACAGATATGAAACATAGTACTGTCATTCTAACATAGTATCGGTGATCAATGTTCCCAACTTGATTATTTGAAGGACTATTTTTTCTGAATTACATTTACTTGATTCACAGAATGGGTTAGTTATAGGTTATATATATATAGGTTATAGGGTATAGGTTATATACCAAGACCCGATGGCCTAGAGGTGGAGCTCTTGCCTCACAATCAGGAGATTGTGAGTTTGATCCTAAGTAGAGGCAAATGCTTGGGCAGGGGGTTGGACTCGGTGACCTGCAAGGTCCATTCCAACTCTGTTAATCCATTAAATATATAATTATAGGGTAGGTTATAGGTCCCCTCTATTAAGGAAGTCCATCTCATGGGACCAAGAAAAAGGCCCTTCTCTGTAGTGGTTCTCTTCTTGTGGAACATCACTCCCACTCAATATAACATTGGCCTCCATCTTGATAGTCTTTTGAAAGGCTCTGAAGACATAGTTTTGCCAGTAGACCTGGGAATTCCAGGATGATATGAGCCCATCAACTAGTTTGATTGTTTTGCCAGGGGGGAGAGTGTGAGGGTTTATTTGCATTCAGAATTTAATTCTATAAGCCGCCCAGAGCCACTGTGATTTGGGTGGCCATATATATTTTCTTAAAAAATAAAAATAAAGTAAACTAATGACACTTCAATATGCTTGTCCAGTTTTTCCTGATGAATTTTTATTCATTTTCCTGATGAATGAAAATGAATAAAGATAGAAGAAACAACATTCAAAATCTTATAGTATAGGGTAGTCCCACCAATGAAATAGTAATAGAGCTGTATGACAAGTTTGAGATCAGTGTGTGCTGATAGAAAAGAAAAATTTTATATAATCCTCTGTTCTTTTTCCTGATGTGCATTTGGGTTTGCAGATGGGTATCTGAGTCCCTCTATACATATGAATATATGTTATACATGCTCTTTCCATGATTATAAATGTGGAAAGCCATTGTGCCATGGGAGAGTATTTGCACACCAGAATTCCTTGCACCACAGGAAGGAGCTACATTGATACAGATATATGTAGTGGTACACACACACACACACACACACACACACACACACACACACGTATATGTTGCTAAACTGTTATATTTCCAGTGGATATGCTTTATACAGAATTTATAGATATCTCTAAAGCAGTGGTGAAATCCAAATTTTTTTACTACCGGTTATGTGGGCATGGCTTGGTGGGCATGGCAGGGGAAGGATACTGCAAAATCTCCATTCTCATCCAACTCCAGGGGAAGGATACTGAAAAATACCCATTCCCAGCCCACTCTGGGGCCAGTTGGTTCTCCAAACTACTCAAAATTTCCTCTACCGGTTCTCCAAACTGCTCAAAATTTCTGCTACCGGTTCTCCGAACTGCTCAAAATTTCCGTTACCGGTTCTCCAGAACCTGTCAGAACCTGCTGGATTTCATCCCTCCTCTAAAGTCAATGCTATGAGAGATAAAAATCTCCAGTACTGTGGCATGATCTGAAATTGCTACTTGTAGTTTCCAAAATAATTTAATATTTTATTTAATTATTTTAAATTGTTCCTTCAAGTCAGTGTTGAATCCTGGTGACTGTCTGAAAAAGTCTTCTTGACAAGATTTCAGAAGTGGTTTGTCATTGTCTGCTTCCTAAGGTGGAGAGACCGTGACGCCCAAGCCCAAGGTCACCCAGCTGGTTTTGTGCCTCAGGTAGGACTAGAATTCATAATCTTCCACTTTCTAGCCTGATGCCTTAACCATTAGATCAGTCAATTCATATGATTTAAGATTTAGAGCTTTCTTTATTGACATTGGTGTGATATATCTTAACTGAATAATATCAAAATGCCATGAACAATGTATTATTTTAACAGAGTTTATTAGATAGTAAGAATCTTATAACATCAGACACAGTAGGTTTTTGAGGTTAAGGAAGTAAATGTATTTATTGTGAAATTGTTTGTTTGTATGCCACATTTATTATTTTTACAAACAACCCAAGGCAGTGGACATATGGAACATATCTTCCTCTTCCTATATTTCCCACAACAACTTAGGGAGGTGGTTTGGGCTGAGAGGAATGTGACTGGCCAAAGTTGCCCAGTTGGCTTTCATGACAAAGGTAGGACTTGAACTCAGGGTTTCAGCTTTCTAGCTGAGTGCCTTCATCACTAGATCAAACTACTTGTCATTTGAATCAACTTCAAACGTAGAACAATTTATCTATCTAAGCCTTATTTATTGTATTGTCCTGAGAACTTTCTTTGCTTTCGCAATGAATAAAACAAGCACACCCATAATGGATGCATAGTTTTAGTGACATTTTAGTGACATTTCTTACAGTGACATGATACTTCTTCAATGTCCCCTTCTTCTTCCAGGTTGGTCTCACCGCCTTTCAAAACCTTAAAACAGACTTCCAACAGGTTGCTTATCTCCTCCATTCTTTTAATCCTGCTGGTGCAATGTCAATATTTACAAAGAAACAATGAAACTGATTTTGTCAAAGATCTACCAGATTCTAATTATGGCTGCATGTCAATTGCTTAATATGGTCAACAGTTGATTGTTACATCAGATAATGCGAAATATTTCAAGCACTGATGGTTTCACGATGAAAAGATGAAAACAAATGCATCTGCTGTGGCATGAAAGGTACATGAAGGTAATCAAGTGCCTAGCTTGTCTCCAAAACTGTTGGATTACAAGGTGCTGTTGATGAACTAGTTGCACCTTCAAAAGTCTCCATCTGCTAGGGATACAGTATCTGCAGAGGGGAATTTTGAGGAAAGCAATCAGGGACAAAAATCAATTAAATCGTGCATGGACAGGTAGAAAATAGTCCCACCAGCACCTTGTTATAGTCACTAGGTGGAGATTATTGAAAAGAAAAAAAATTAAAAGGTTTCCCCTTGTTTTAAGATTTGTTGTTGTTGTTATTATTGTTCCTTTGCTTTTTCCTGCCTAGAATTATATTGAAGAATCCAACATCACTTTCAAAGTTTCTTTTTCTCTTTTGCTTTGCGTGTTTACAGGTGCAAGCTATTTAATGTTTCTGATACAGATTAGGGTTGTTGTTTTTTCAGTGTACAATGGAGGAAAATAAATCTGAAAGTGGTCCAGCTACCTATCAAGAGGAGGTGGTGGCAGCTGATGAAGAAAATGTTCTGAAAACATTTCATATTTGTCATTTTATTCCTGTCCACACTCTGATGCCACTGCAAAGGCTATATTTAGAAAGTTAATTGGAGATATGGGGGGGGGGAGTAAGGAAGAGAATGAGGACAAGGAGGTTGGTAGTTTTAAATCAAGAGGGCTATGCATATGTTTTCTTTCACTTTTAAAGAACTCTCTTTTTTTGGTCTAAAAAGTTCAAAATTTTCTTGGGACTATTTTACAGAATTGTCATCAGGAAATTGCCTGCCAGCAGTATATTTTCTTTATTTTCAGTCTCTGTTAACAGACAGAGAACAATTTTTCTTTCCTGTACCCCAAATGAAAAACTCTTTTCTTATTGTCCCATAAAAGTAACAAGAACAATAATAACAAGTTTTCTTCTTAATGAATCCTGAAAATTGTATTATCAAAATAAAACATTGTTGGGTTTTTCTATTCTTATCTTTCATGTGGCTACTCTTGTCTAAGAATCTAATAAGCTATCAGTATCATCATTGTCATCATTATGCAGATGATGAATGAAATTCTTCACAGAATGAAATTCTGATGGAGACCCCCAAGACTGCACACTAAGGCAGAGAAAGACCCAGTACACAACATCAACAACTACTTCTGCCTGTATTTTTATAATTTATTTCTCTTCCTTCTTTGTAAATTCCAGAGATGTTTCTCTTAAACAAATGTTCAGAAGTACAAATCAGAAAATAGTCTGCACATATTTCATGATTTTTTCTTTAATAGGTTGTTGGTTCATAGTTTTAAATAATTAGATAAATTGACAGGCAATTTAAGTATATATATATATATATATTACCAAAACTAAGCAAAAATGGACACATTTATCCTACAAATAAGTTCTCCTTATTTGGTAGATTACTATATTTCGGGGGGTCAGTCTGTTCTCCCTCTTTCTCATTATTATTCTTATTTTACTTGAAATGTTTTCATCACTAGTCTAGACTTTTTTTCAGACAAAGGGCAATAGCCAAATCATCAGCATTACCTTAAACCTTTTAGAGAGAGAAATTTGTTTTTTAACTAAAGCCAAAGAGATACCAATATCTTGGAGTTCTTGGTAATTTTTCCTAAACAAAAATCATAGCAACACTATAAGGAACCTTTTGTGTGTGTGCATGAGGGAGAGAGAGAAAGTGAAAGAGAGAAAGAGAGAGATGCATTCACATGAGTTATTCAGGCAAGCAGCTAATCAGGACCATTATAGTTTATGAATCTTTGTAAATGGCATCATCATGCATTGATGACAAAGAACAAAAAAGCTTAGCTCTGCAGTACAAGTCAATGAACCATCTCTCTGGGAATTTAAAATGAGATTTAGAGTACTAAGCAAGTGCTATAATAGACAGGAGGCTGAAGCCACTTTGCAAAATATATACTCAGCATTCCAATAACATGTCATCACTTTGAGCATTATCAGAAGCAGAAACAAACAGGTGTGCTTCCAATTTATTTTTATA
The DNA here is from genome assembly GCF_059756535.1 of Pantherophis guttatus. Classification (NCBI taxonomy): domain Eukaryota; kingdom Metazoa; phylum Chordata; class Lepidosauria; order Squamata; family Colubridae; genus Pantherophis; species Pantherophis guttatus. The sequence goes on along the minus strand of NC_142065.1, from coordinate 99,480,474 downwards.
TTTCCAGAAAGTATGTGAAGGAAGCATTTATCCTATGACAGGGGTGTCAAACTCAATTTCATTGAGGGATGCATAAGGGTTGTGTTTGACGTCAGGGGGCCAGATGGGTGTGGCCAGGGTGGGCGTGGCCAGGGTAGGCGTAGCCAGATCATCACTCGTGTCAGGTGTGCATGTGGCTGCCCAAGCACTCTGCCAGCAAAAACGGACTTCCATTTTCATTAGCAGAGGGTCACTGGAGATTGTTGCAGCCAAAAATAGCCTAGGATGGCATTGTACACCCCTCCAACCTCTGTTTTTGCTGGCAGAGGCACCATGGGCCGGTCATTTGCTGTTTCTGGAGTAGCCTCACGGGATAGATCTAAGCACCCCATGGGCTGGATCTGGCCCACAGGCCTTGAGTTTGACACCCCTGCCCTATGACTCATGGGTTGCCATTTTCTCCAGAATTTCTTTGGAAAGATTCACATGACGTATTAATACTGCTTTATAAAATCTTAGTAAAACCACACTTGGAATATTGCATTCAGTTTTGGTCACTACATTACAAAAAAGATATTAAAATTTTTTGAAAAAGGGCAGAGAAGAGGATGATTAAAGGCCTAATACTAAAATACTAAAACATAGGAAGAATGGTTGCAGGAACTGGGTATGTCTAGTTTACATAAAAGAAGGACTAGGGGTGACATGATGTCAGTATTGCAATATTTGAGGGACTGCAAAAAAGGGGCTCAACTTATTTTCCAAAGCTCCAGAAGGGAAGACAAGAAATAATGGATGGAAACTTATCAAGGAGAGAAGCAACCTGGAATTAAGGAGAAACTTCCTAACAGTGGGAACAATTAATCAATGGAACAGCTTGCCTTCAGAAGTTGTGAGTGCTTCATCACTGGAGGTTTTTAAGAAGAGACTGGACAGCCACTTGTCTCAAGTTATATAGGGTCTCCAGCTTGAGCAGGGGGGTTAGACTTAAAAGACCTCCAAGGTCCCTTCCAGCTCTACTCTGATTCTGATCTTTTCCTCCCCAATTCAGACTGATAGTAACTATTGGAGGCATGTTAGGATCTTTGACACATGAGCTACAAGATCTTCTGATGTGAAACTTTCTTATGAGGAAACACAACCAGTGTCTTGCCTTTCAGAAGAGCAGCATCAGTGAGTGATCTTAGTAGTACAAACTGCAGCAATACCATGACAATTATTTTCTCATTGAGCAACTACTATTGACTCAGTGCTCATTCTCATTAAAATGAAGAAAAAAAAAACAAAGAAGACTAGGAACTCAGGAAAAGCAGACAAAAAGAGAATCAACAGATATCTATATGATTATAGGCCTTTCACCTTCAACAATGCCAGATCTGGTCCCAAACCAAATAAAAATAAAGGATTTTGGCAGTCTTGCCAATGCCAATGCCATTTAAAAATATATATGCTAGCTTCCAAAGTCACAGATGAGATACTTTTTTATATAAATTTTTTTATTTGTTTAAAAATACAAACAAGACAAAACGAGTAATAACAAAACACAAAACATGCAAACAAAGAATTTGAATATACATTATTTATTTGTTATTTGTCTTATTATTATTTTTTTACTTTTAAAAGCATTTTTTCGGCCAAAGAGGTTGTAGAAAAAATACTTTTAAAAATAAAAAAAGCCTCTGATGATTGCACGGCTCAGTTGGGCATGGGGGAAGGGCAGGGATTTTTGTTACCGGTTCTCCGAACCACCCGCCGCCATCGCTACCAGATCAGGCAATCCAATCTGAACCGGGAGCATTTCACCCCTGCAGTAGAGGAAAAATAGACAGACATGACTGCTTTTCCTAAGTTTTAAGCAACAAAATTACATTACAGAAATACCACAATCAATGGATACTTAAATTTCAATTTGCACAGAGGTTTGATGAATGTAGATCCCATCAGATCCCATTAGAAGTATCCAATTCTGGCTGAGGAAAGCATGCCTGTCTACCAAGGAATTTAAAGACAGCAGAAACTCAAAAGCTGCTTCTAGGACAGGGGTCTCATACCTTGGCAACTTTAAGACTTGTGGACTTCAACTCTGCCAGCTTCTGGGAGTTGAAGTCCACAAGTCTTAAAGTTGCCAAGGTTGGAGACCCTTGTTCTAGGAGACCAATGTAAGCATATACCAATAGTGCATTTCTCAACTGTAATCCATTGTCTGAATCAAGCCTGAGCTATCTCACAAAATGGTTGAAATGGAGATAAAACCTTTCAATTACTTTTATGATTCAAATTTAACAGACAAATAAGCAAGCAAGCTATGAAATTGCTATAGTTTTAATAGTTATTTCTATTCCATTTTTTTCTGCATCTCTTTTCTGCAATTTAACAGGCATATTAATTCCAGAATAAACCAAAAATATAAATATTAAGTAATGGAAGAAATGGAGGAAAAATCCAGTCACTTTCAAACTGTTATTATATAGTTTCATAGAATATATGATTGTTCACCAGTTTGAACAACTGTTTCAGCATAGGTTGTTTTTTTTTTATGATAAAAAAATGTATGTTCAGCAATAACAATGCAATGCCTGAATAACAAGTATCAGTGTTATTATTGAACTATGCAGAAATCAATTCAGCAAGAAATCCATTTGAAAAACAAATGGAAATTAATACATTATTGTTTTCTGGACATAGAAATGCCTTCCATCTTACTTTCCTTTGAAATTTGCATTCAGTGACACATGTTGGCATAAAGTTCATAAAGTATTTTATGAAGAAAAAAAAACAATTCAGCATCAGAAGTTACCTTTAAATATAAAGCTTTTATGTAAGTTGAAAGCTCTCATTAAAGGTTACAGTAATCTAGAAAATGTATACTCCTTTATAGTTCAGTCATTAACTTGAAAGCAGTACTTTCGCTAGAAATTCATAGTTTGGAAAACTGGTCTCTCTTTAAAAATGATGTGTCTGACTGTTGCAATTCCAATAAATCAGCTCTCCATGGTCAGATGTATTCTGACAAATGTGCAAATTTAAGAAGAAAGAGGAAATATAACTTTCATTGATCTGGTTGAATGAAAGCTCTAGTCATCCTAACAAGACTTTTTTGTAATAATTTTATTAGAAGTTTTAATTACAATAAAAAAGTAATGCAATCTAAAAAAAGAACAAAAAAGTGCAAAGAAAAAAAAAGAAAAGAAAAAGACTCTCCCCCAAGAAAGCAACTACTCACTCTCATCATGACAAATATAAACAATTTCCTAATCTCTTCACTTCCTCTTAATTAACAAATATAAAAGTCTTCATCAAATAACTCATTTTTAGATAGACAAATAAATTAATATTGTCTTCTCCACCAGTTATCAAAATAATAAGATTAATGAACATATATAAAAGTTAACATTTTACCATTCAGCTCTTAGCTATAACATAACCCTGTTTCAAAGGCATAAAATGGTCCCAATATCCTAGTGTAAGCAAATCCCTTCCCAAAGTTTAATATGACAAAGAGAGATCATTTCTCCTTGAAAAAAAATGACAAGCTTCAATACAAAATATAGCCTCACTATAAGATTGGGGTGAATGAATTAATCTTTTCCAGATTTACCTTAAATGTGTTCATTCATTTATCTTAAGTGTCTCATTCCACAGCCTTTCCTTTTAAATTCTCTAAGAAATTAAATACTTAAGGATGCATTTTAAATTCAAACACTGCAGAAACAGTTGAAAAGACCGAGAAGGAAGAATTACTTTTTCCAAATTTCTCTCTTCTCCTTCCCACTTGGGTTTAGGACAACTCACCACGGACAATCCACCACAGCCATCTTGATGCAGCCAACTCACTGTGGACAATTCCATGCAGGATAACTGTTATGCGCCAATGTTGTCTATGGGTTGATAACATTATTTCTTTGACATTATTTCCATTTTTATCAAAAATGTTGACCGTGGAGATAACATTTATCGTGTTGAGTTATCCCACATGGAATTGTTCAGAGTGGGTTGTCCCAGTTGGTCAGGTCGAGTTGTCTTTTAAAATAGAATAGAATAGAATTCTTTATTGGCCAAGTGTGATTGGACACACAAGGAATTCGTCTTGGTGCATACGCTCTCAGTGTACATAAAAGAAAATATACATTCGTCAAGAATCATAAAGTACAACACTTAATGATAGTCATAGGGAAACAGTCAATATAAATCTTAAGGATACCAGTGTTAAGTCCTCATAGTTACGACCTAAGCAGCCTCCGGTCTGTTACCAGGCTTTGTTGATTGGTTCTAACGCAAGCAGCTGAAATGGAGGGAAATTGCTTCCTCCTGATTGGCTCGAGGGTTTGACAGCCGAGCATTTAAGTGGCTGTCAGAACCAGGTTGAGGGTGTGTGTTCCTTGCTGTTGCTGCTGTTAATAAATAAAGTTAAGTTCGAGCAACCAAGCCTCTGTCAGTGTTTGCCCACCTATTCTATACTGGCAACGAGGATGGGATTATCATGAGGCAATGGTTGCTGAATACCCGGGGAGCCGTTTATAGCAAATTCGCCACAATGACAACGGATCTCCCAGCGTTCACGCCATTCGACAGCGTTTCCGAAACCTGGGAAGATTACCTCGAGAGGTTCGAGTGCTTCCTGCAGGCCAATGACTATCAGGGGAATTCCATTCCAACCTTGGGTTGTGGGTCCTTTCACTTATCCTATGGCTTGTTTTCTGGCCATCTGCCCCTTGTCATTGTTCGGAATAGCCTCCCCTCATTGTTGGGTCTTGATTGGTTTGCTGCCCTCCGCTTGGGTCTCTCTGGGGTCCACTCTATGAGGTCTGACATATCGGATAAAATTCTACAGGAATTTTCCAATGTATTTGACGGCCGCCTGGGTAAATATAATGGCCTCCCAATCTCTTTTAACTTAGACCCCCAGGTGGCGCCCATTAGACTCAAGCCATGGAGGGTGCCCCTGGCACTGAGGCCCAGGGTTGACAGGGAGTTGGATAAGCTCATCGCCCAGGGGGTCCTACAACCTGTCGAGCATTCTAAATGGGAGACCCCAATAGTAATTCCCCTCAAACAGGACAGCTCGATCAGGATATGTGCTGATTACAAGGCAACCTTAAATAGGGGCCTGCAAACTAACCACTATCCAGTGCCGTGGTCCAACATTTGCTACACTCCTTGGGCCGGGGAAAGGTTTTTGCCAAGTTGGACCTAGCCCAGGCCTATCAGCAACTCCCCGTTGATAGTTCCACTGCCCTGGCCCAGACGATCATTACACACCGGGGTGCTTTTAAGTTGCAATTTGGTGTTAGCGTGGCCCCGGGAATCTTCCAGAGCCTCATGGAGCGGCTGCTCCATGGGCTGGGGGGGGTAGTTCCCTACTTTGATGACGTCCTGATCGCGGCTACTGATCAGGACGACCTCATCAATAAACTCAGGGCTGTCCTTACCAGGTTCAGGAAGACTGGGCTTAAATTAAAGAAAGAGAAGTGTCACCTGGGGGTTTCCCAAGTTGAGTTCTTAGGGTTCCTCATTGATGCTTCTGGCATTAGGCCCGCCCCTGCCAAGGTGGAGGCTATTAAGCACACTCCTGCCCCACATCCAGGGCCCAACTTCAAGCGTTACTTGGCCTCCTCAATTTTTACGCCATTTTTCTGCCCCACAAGGCCTCCGTTGCGGAGCCCCTCCATCAGCTCCTGGATGTCAAATCCCCTTGGTGCTGGGACAAGCGTGCTGCCGCCTCGTTCCAGGCTGTCAAGGATCTCCTCTCCTCCGACGCTGTCCTGGTGCAGTATGACGACTCGATGCCTCTATCTTTGACGTGCGACGCCTCCTCCTATGGGATGGGGGCTGTCCTTAGCCATATTTTACCATCCGGAGCGGAGGCTCCTGTCGCTTACTATTCCAGGACCTTGTCGGCTGCTGAGAGAAACTACAGCCAGCTTGACCATGAGGCTTTGGCGGCTGTAGCTGGAATCAAGCGATTCCATGATTATCTCTATGGTAGGTTCTTCTACCTGGTCACTGACCATAAGCCTCTCCTGGGGTTGTTAGCCGGAGACAGACAGACTCCCCAAATATTGTCCCCACGCATGTCGCGTTGGGTGGAATTCCTCTCCGCATACTCCTACCAATTGCTATACAAACCGGGTAAAGCTATTGCCCACGCTGACGCGCTCAGCCGCTGTCCGCTTCCTTTGCTTGTCCGCAACCCTTCCCCTACAGCACCCGTCCTTCTCATGGACGACCTGCCTTCCCTAATTACCGTGGATGATGTTCGAGCCCGCTCCTCAGTAGACCCAGTTCTTTCTCGGGTTCTGGACTGGGTCTGCAGGGGCTGGCCTGATTCTCCTGGGACTGCGGAATTCCTTCCATTCTTCCGCAGATGCCATGAGCTGTCAGTTCTTGAGGGCTGCCTCTTGTGGGGTAATAGAGTTGTAGTGCCCACTGTCCTCAGAGATCAGGTCATGGCCGGCCTTCACGCAACCCACCCAGGGGTGGTGCGTATGAAGGCCCTCGGCAGAAGCTACGTATGGTGGCCTAATTTTGACCAGCAGGTTGAAGACTGGGTAACTCACTGCCGCATTTGCCAAGCTACTCGCCCGGCTCCCCCAGCCTCTTCCATGCAGGAATGGGAGTCTCCACGGGCTCCTTGGGCTAGAGTACACTTGGACCTTGCAGGTCCCTTCCAGGGCCAGACCTTTCTGATAGCGGTGGATGCCCATTCCAAATGGGTTGAGTTGTCCTTAATGCACTCCACTACATCTTTGGCCATCATTAGGGTAGTGGAAGGTTGGTTTGCCACCCATGGGCTACCTGATACTATTGTCACCGATAATGGGCCACAGTTTACTTCGACACCTTTCCAGCTGTTCCTAACCCGTTTGGGGATCCGCCATGTCCAAACAGCCCCACAACATCTGGTGGCTAATGGTCAAGCTGAACGGGCCATTCGTTCGGCCAAAGAGGCTTTGCGTAGGTTAGGGTCCACTGATTGGCACCACAAGATTCACCAATACCTGTTGGCTCAGCACACGACCCCTTGCGCCACCATCAAACAAAGCCCCATGGAGTTGCTCATGGGTAGGCGGCTGAGAACAACCTTGGATCGATTACACCCTAGTTACGCCCACGGTCCGCCTGCCAGAACACGGTTTCCCCCTAGGGTCTTTGGGTTGGGGGAAAGGGTTTATGCACTTAACTTTGAAAGAGACCCCCGTTGGCTGCCTGACAGATTCTCCAAATAACTGGACCCTATTCTTATAGGGTCCTCACCGACGGAAGAGTTTGGAGACGGCATGTTAACCAACTAAGGCGACGGGCTGCAGATTTAGACCCTCGGCCTTCGCCTGACCCGTCAACGCCCACAGCCTCACACACCCTCCGATGTACCTCCTCCCAGACCGGAGGCCGGCCGGCCTCCACGGACCAGCTCGTTCGCGCTGGAGGACTTACCTGACATCCACGCTCCGGCAGTGAGTTCGAGTCCTGACAAGGATCCACTTCCCGTGGAGCAGAAGAGCGAAGGCGGGGCCCCGCCCACTGTACCACCAAGTTCACCTACTCTAAGATGGTCTGGGAGGCGTCGTCGGCGTCCCATGTACTTGGAGGACTATGAGTGCGCGTTCCGGGTGTGAAGGGGTGTTAAGTCCTCATAGTTACGACCTAAGCAGCCTCCGGTCTGTTACCAGGCTTTGTTGATTGGTTCTAACGCAAGCAGCTGAAATGGAGGGAAATCGCTTCCTCCTGATTGGCTCGAGGGTTTGACAGCTGAGCATTTAAGCGGCTGTCAGAACCAGGCTTGAGGGTGTGTGTTCCTTGCTATTGTTGCTGTTAATAAATAAAGTTAAGTTTGAGCAACCAAGCCTCTGTCAGTGTTTGCCCACCTATTCTACAACCAGCAACAAGGTTACAGTCATACAGTCATAAGTGGGAGGAGATGGGTGATAGGATTAGGGTTAGGTCTGGTGGTAAGATGACCATGGCGAGTTGGCTGTGGCGAGTTGTCCCATTCCGCTCTTACTCTGATGGCAAATGTGATAAATGTGATATGACTTAGTAGCCAATGTTGCAGTAATAAATTATTAATTGCATCCAAACTCCACAAGAATCAATATGACAGTATGATTGAAGCAGCACCATTTTTATATATGTTGCATGTGATGCATATTAAAAACAGCAGAGCTTTGATCGCACCATTGTGAGAGGTTGAGGTTGTTGGGGTTTTTTTTGCTCTAGGCTGTGGGCACCGCAGTCCAGCCTGGAAGTATTTTTATCCTTTCTCTACTCAAAGAGAAGTAAATTACTTTAAGTTAAGATGTTATGAGCAATCAGGCCATCAGATTCTCTTAACATTTAAAATGTGGGCCATTTAAGGTCAAGGCCTGCAGATTGAAATGAAAATAGACTGGAAACAACTAAAAAGCAGGGTTTGACATACAGAACAGCAGTAGCAGAAGGAACAATGCTTTGAGTTGGAAATGTTAGGGTCAGAGTTCAAAGTAGCTGCTTTGACCTTATCAGAGGTTGTCAATACAATCATGGAATGCTTTCATCAAGAAGGGAAGTTTTCAGTTTGGACAAAAAAACCAAATGTTTCCTACTGCAAACATTTTGAACCTTTACACATTTCTAGAAAGCAGGGATAGTTCTACAGAACACTGGGCATGAGTAAAATTCTACATACAATTTTTAGACTACTTTTAAAAGATAGTTGTGTGTGTGAGAAAGAGGGAGGGAGGGGGGTTCTTTTCTGCCTCAGGCAGGCTCACAGTTTCTAACTCCAAATCTCATCTGACAAGTGTGTCAGCGTGTATGAGTTTTGTTTCTCTCTCTTCCCTGATTCTGTCAAGAGGAAGGAGCATTCTTAACAGCATCTCTTTACACTGCCACTGTGAGATGATTTTATTACAGATGGACGTAAGCCACATCAGTTCTCCCTATTTCACAGACCTGCTGGAATTACAAGAGGGCTTTGGATCCTGTAGATCAATGCCCCACATGTCAGAATTCTGACAATAGGAAAGCATGAACTGTCAACTTTCCATAGCCACACAGAAGAGGTTTGCACTCCCTTTCTGAAAATGGACATACTGTATCTCTCAGCCTTTGGAAAAAAAGATTAAATAAACAACAACCACCAAAAAAAACCTTCCATACAGATACTCAGCTCTACAGGCTCCAAATAGTTTCTCTTTAAAAAGTGCCACCTGTAATGTACATTCTAACTCACTGTTTTTCTTCCTTGATAACTTTTAGAGGGGTGGACTTCAACTCCCAGAATTTCCCAACCAGAATGCTAGGAGTGGAAGTCCACATGTCCTAAAGTTGCTAAGTTTGAAAACATTACTCTAACTGAACTATTATTCCTATTATTCTGGTTTATAATGAAACCAGATATTCTGGAAAGTTTTAACATTCCTCTTTTCTCATCAGTTACTTCCTGATTTCTCTTAAAATGTGACTGTATTAAACAACTTCCTGCTAATGTACATTTCAGCATAATCACATATGGAAGATTTAGGTGTCCATGTAAGAATCAGACCACAACTCTCTTTTTTCCATGACCATTTACCCTGATATTAAAGATATACTTGGTTATAACCAGAGCAACATTTATTGGGTGTAAGAGATTCTGATATTATTATTTCTAGCAGTGTTTTTGACGAGTCTGCTCAATTTATATTTCTGGTTTGTTTAATGTTTATCTTCCATGATGGTCAAAGGCTCAGTACCCTAGTAATCCATCGTCCTTATACCCAATTGTATCTTGATCTTTTAAATCCAAACATATAGTTTACATGTTGTTGGTCAAAAATTTCTCACATTTAAGTAAAACAACAACAGTGATATATGTCATTCCTTTGGACATATCTTCAAAATGTTTATTTTCCGGGACTTCCGGTTTGCTGCTTGTCACCGCCAGACGTTCTTTCGGGATCGTCAGCCCCACTGCCTGTAAAGAGCTGCCTTCACAACGGAATGGCGGCTCGAAAAAACTCCGTTTCCATGAGGAAATGGAGATAGAGCCGGCTGGGGTGGGTAGAGCTCTCTGCATAGTCCCAAAAGTTTTTCTTTTACTTTTGGGACAGAGCGGATGAGACTCCCCATATCCCCAGCCACTGCTCCGGGCTTTGGGAGACCTCTGCTATATGCAGAGCTAGGCGTCAAGAGCAAGCCTGCAAATTTAACAGAGTAATTAAAGAAGACGTGAGCTGGACCTGTGATCCTGAATCGCAAGTATTTTACTTATTTTTCAAAAGCTATTTAAGAAAGAAAAAAAAAGGAAAAGGAAAGAAAAAAAGATTTTTAAAATGGCGACTGCCGCGGCTTGAGGAGAGGCTGAAAGGGAAAGTCCTTCCGTTTTCTATTATCACAATGTAGCGGAATAAATACCTTTGGCTACAATTGAAGACAAAACTTCACTTTCGTGTTTATTTTTTCCTGGAGAGCTGATATTGCTCTTGGTTGGAAAGAAGTTTTCTTCTCTTTTCTAATAAAGTTTGTCTGGGCGGAAACATGGCATTAAGACTTATAAAGTCAGACAAACAAGCAGTGGGGGGGGGATTCCCCCATTAACAAATTACAAGAACAAGTTTTAAGTCTCCAGTCTCAGAAACCTGATTTTAACATAATAGAATTTCTTTTAGAGGAGATTGTAAGAAGGGATGAAATTGTGAATCAGCATCTTGAAAAATTTAAGCAGGAAATTAAAGAATTGGTGAAATCTAAGTTTGACTTTTTGGAGCGAAAGATTTTAAAAATGGCTAACGGTTTTTCAGAATTTATGATCCAGTTGGATGCAAATACTAAGTTATTAGAGTCTAAAATGGAAGAAACTCAGGATAATTTGGACAATAGAATCCAAAAAATTGAAAATGATTTGACAAATACTCAAGATAATAGCTCAGAAGAAAAACCTAAAATGGAGGCTGATCAAAAGACTGGTAATGTAGAAAATTTGCAACAGAGGATTGAAAGAGAAGTTTTAATGATGCAATATAATTTCACTGAATATGCGATTAGACTGAGAGGTTTGCAGGAAAATAACAGAGATGATTTAAGGAAAATATCTTCTGAAATTCTGGCTGGGATTTTAAAGGTTCAACCTGAGGAAGTGTTTTGTAGGATTGACAGAGTTTATAGAATAAACTCCTGGATTGCAAAGCAAAGGCAATTGCCTAGAGATGTGGTGATCTATTTTACAGATAAAAAAATTAGGAATAATATTGTGCAAAATTCCTTTAATTCTACTTTGCAACTGTATGGAAGAAAGATTTGGATCTACAAAGAGCTCCCGCCCAAGATGTTAACGGAAAGGAAGAAATTCGGTTTTCTGGTGACTGAGTTAAAAAAAAGAGATATTCCATTTAGGTGGGATGCCCCAGTTGGTATAATATTGAGATATCAAGGAGAAAGATACCAACTAAATACTGTTGAAAGAGCGGAAGAATTTTATCAAAATTTTTTGAAAATGAACTTAACATCTTTAGGCATAATACAGGATAAGCAGAAGGAGTTGGAAATAAAGGGAAAACATCAAATTACAGAGGTTGTGGTAGACAAATTGCCTTTGGATTCTTTAGATACCCCAGCTGGATTATCTACAAATATGAGAGAAGTGGCATCTGACTCCAACGTGATGATTCATCAAGTCAAAGACAAGTATGGAAACCAATTAGCTGATATACATTTGGCAAAGAAGAAATATGAGATACAAAAACAAAATCAACAAGACCAACTTATAAAGCAGAATGAAAACCGATCAGTTGATATACAACTTCTAGAAAGGAAACCAGGATGGAAATTAAACCCACAAAAAGAAAAGAAAAAAAGAAATAGGTCTCACAAAAATAGAAATTTCTAAATCAAGCAACAGTGAAGCCAGTGATTTTTTTTAAAAAAATGAATGAATATGCGAAAAGATAGTGGAGGCGAAGTATTGGTTAATATTATCCTGAGGACAGTGACAGACCTCTGCAATGCTGTAATTTTGGGATGTGAAAAGAGCCTTAAATTGTTGGATTTGAATTATCTACTTTGGATTTCTTTCTTGTATTGATAAATATATTATAACTATCCTGAGCTACAAGGCAAGAGAGTTACGCTGGGGCATGCAGAAGATCTGGTTGTTACCCACTAGGATGATGGGAATTAATAATCCTGATGAAAGCCACAGTTACAACTATATGGAATATAATTATAATGTCACTCGGGTGGTTGTTTTTACTTTTATATATATATGAGGATATTTACTACTGATGGGGGCAGATGATGACTGAAGATTTTGAACAAACTGTTGCATCAGGAAGCTATGTTACCCTATTATGGATAATGGACTCAACAATCCAGTGGAAAGACATCAAAGAAGATATTATATGGATTATAAATTTAAAGTCATTGTCTATATATATATATATATATATATATATATATATATATATATATATATATATATATATATATATATATATATATATATATATATATATATATATATATATATATATTTCGACGAAGTCTCATTCGTCATCTTCAGGCTGGTGTTCTCGGCTTCGTGCTTCCAGGAGCAATGTGAGATCGCAGCTGTCTCTTCCTTTTAACTGCTAGTGGGGGTGTGAGCTGATTGGGTGGGAACTTGGCTGTGTTCTGATTGGGTGGAGGTGTGTTCTGATTGGTTAGAGTCTTGGCTGTGCTCTGATTGTATGGGGGGTTGGTTGTGCTCTGATTGGCTGGGGGTGTGTTCTGTTTGGGTGGGGGCTTGGTTGTGCTCAGCTTAGTCTGAGTTGTAGGGGGATTTGAGCTGGTGAGCTGCGTTGTTGTTGTTTGGCTTCGTGTTTGTGGCCGTGCGAGCTCTTCATGGTGGGTGTCAGTCTGCTTCATGTATGGATTGGAGGGGTTTAAAGTGGCTAATGATGCAGCTGCGGTCTGGCTTCTGGTCCTTGGTCGTGGCTCATTATCAGTGTGGGTTTGAGTCTGCTTTCTGCGTGGATGTGTGGTGGTGACATCCTGTGTGGCTCTCGTGAGTGTGGGTCTGGTGTCATTCGTCGTGTTAGGGACTCGTTTGTCAATAAGGGCGGGTTTTCAAATGGCTGGTAGGCGGGAGGTATCGTCTCGTTTGTTCATGCTGTGTGGGTGTTTTTCTATCTCGATGGCTTCTCTGATTATTCTGTTGTTAAAGTGTTCAGTTTTGGCGATAGTTCTGGTCTTTTTAAAGTCAATATCATGTCCTGTGGCTTTAAGGTGTTGGACCAGGGAAGAAGTTGGTTCCTCTTTTCTGACTGAGTTCTTGTGTTCTTCTATGCGTGCACTTATTCGTCTGTTGGTTTGTCCGATGTATGTGGTGGGGCAGGCGGTGCATGGGATTTCATATACTCCTTGATTTTCTAACTCAATTTTGTCTTTGGGGTTCCTTAGGATGGTGGATATTTTTCGGTTTGTGCAGAATGCTGTCTTGATGTTATGTTTGTGGAGGATTTTGCTTATTCTGTCTGTGGTGCCTTTTATGTATGGGAGGAGGGCTTTGCCGTTTTCTTGTTCTCTGTCTTGGATTTTAGTGGGGGTTTCTTTTTGGATTAGGTTGGTGATCTTATTTCTTTGAAATCCATTGGATGTTAGTACGTTAGTGAGAGTGTGTAGTTCGGTTTTTAGGTGTTGTTCGTCAGCTAAGCGTTTTGTTCTGGAAATGAGTGTCTTGGCTACAGAGTTGATCTGGGCAGGGTGGTGGTGTGAGAGTGCGTGCAGATAGCGGTTTGTGTGTGTTTTCTTCTGGTAGATAGTGTGTCCTAGGGAGCCATTGGATTTTCTGTAGACTAAGACATCCAGGAAGGGAAGTTGGTTGTTCGCTTCTGTTTCCATGGTGAACTGTATTTTGGGGTGTAGGCTGTTGAGGTGTGTGAGGAAGTTGTCCAGTTTTTCTTTCCCATGTGGCCAGATTATGAAGGTGTCATCCACATATCTGAGCCAGAGTTTAGGTTTGTGATCAGATTTTTCTAGAGCTTGGGTTTCAAAGTATTCCATATAGAGGTGGCAATGACAGGTGAGAGGGGTGATCCCATGGGTGCTCCTTCTGTTTGTTTGTATTTCTGTCCATTATAGATGAAGTATGTGTTGGATAGGCAGTGGTTGGTCAGATCTAAGATGTGCTTTGGGGGGTTATATTTGTTTTGGATAACTGTCAAGGCTTCTTTGATTGGTACTTGGGTGAAGAGGGATATGACATCGAAGCTCACGAGTAGGTCATTGGGCTGTAAGTTTTGTTGCTTTATGATGTCTATGAACTGGAATGAGTTTTTTACATATGAGGTGATGGATTCTGCATAGGGCTGTAGTTGTTTGGCGAGAAATTTGGCTAGGTTTTGTAGAGGTGAGCCTATGGAGCTGACTATGGGTCTAAGTGGGGTTCCTTCTTTGTGTATCTTGGGGAGATCATAAAGCTTAGGGCATCTGGATGATTTCTCTCTGGGAATGATTCTTTGCTGAATCTCTTCGCTGATGGGGGAGGCTTTTATTTTGGATCTGGTGGTTTTTTTCCAGGTAGGTGGTGGGGTCTGTGTTTAGGGGTTTGTATATGGAGTCTTGGAGTAGGTTGGTTAATTTGGTTTGGTAGTCAGATGTGTTCATAACCACCGTGGCATTGCCATTGTCTGCTGGTAGGATTATTATGCTGGTGTCTTCTTTCAGGTTAAGTAGTGCTGTCTGTTCCTCTTTGGGTAAGTTACTTTTGGGTGGCTTGCTGGTGCAGAGGATGTTGGTGATTTCGAGTCTGATTCTGTTTGCGTCGTCGGGGTTGATTTTGGTCAGGCTGGTTTCAACTCCGCATATAATGGTTTCAGTGGGGATGCTTTTGGGAGCGACTGCAAAGTTGAATCCTTTGGAAAGGACATTGGAAAGGACAAAGGAAGAGACAGCTGCGATCTCACATTGCTCCTGGAAGCACGAAGCCGAGAACACCAGCCTGAAGATGACGAATGAGACTTCGTCGAAACGTCGCCAAGACACTTCCAATTTTACGTGGGAGAAGACCCGAATAACCAAAGACCTACATACAAACACCCGCGAAAACCTGAGAAAATATATATATATATATATATATATATATATATATATATATATATATATATATTAGCAGAATGGGCAGTGGATTAAAGATATTAAGAATTGTTGTGCATGGCAATTTTGCAGGAAAGTGGGTGGAAATAGGTTAGTTTACTGATTGATTAGTTTAAGAAAAGGGATGTTTAAGTGATATATCTAGGGGAGTGGAGGAATGGATAGAGTTGAATAAATGTTAAATTAGGATTTATGGGGAAGGCTGCTTTGAAACGTTATATTAATATACACAAAAGATTAAATGTTAAAGTAGGATTTATTATATAGTTTTAAAGTGGAAGGTTGTTTTGAAATGTTGTAATAATATACAGATATAAGTTTGGGGGAGGAGAAAAAGGGCAGATTATTGCTAAATTGGGAGTTATAATAATATTATGCTAAATTAGAAGTTATCATACAATGTTATAGTAGAATGTTTTTTTTTTTTTTGAAATGTATGGTAAAAGGGGGAATTAACAATATTAATAATATTATTAGCAAGTAAGGGTCAGTATTTAGAAGAGGGAGTAAGGGGATGGTAAAATATTATATAATCTGTTAAGAATTAGGTTCTTGTTGTGAAGAAGTCACAGGGGGGATGGGTGGTGAGGGGGGGTTAGGGAGGAGGGGGGGAGAAAATGGGGGGAAATTTGTATTTGAAAACTTTTTCAATAAAAAAAAATGTTTATTTTCCCATGTGGCTTTTGACATTTTAAACTAGTTTTAATATTTTAACATGTGCACCTTGCTTGTTTTTGTACTATTCTCCATATGAGCAGTCAAAAAATATTTTCTCTTCAACTTATAGATATCTTTGTCTCCAACTCAGATAGTTTCTGTTTATTTTCTCCCAGAGGTTGGCTAATGTTTATGTCCAGTAATTTGGTACCATTCCAGTATAGCCAATCTTTTTTTGTAATTGTTGAATTCATTCTAAAAAGTTTTCTTATATATAGTTTTCTTATACCCATTAATGTAATTGTTGCAATTATAGAATATCAAACGTCTGTTATTAGCTATTTATAAATTATATAATAAAACCCCCAAAATATAATTGCTAGACAGAATTCAAATTATAAGAATTAAAAAAGTATATTATCAATAGTGTATTTTTTAAAATGTTTTAAATGTCTACATTGGTTGTATTGTTTTTGTTTAATATAATCCTTAATAAAATTGGGGAAAAAACCGTAGTGTAACAAGTTAAAATTTAAATGAAGTGAAGTTAGATTTTCAAAGGAAGTGAAGATGTTTTTATCACTGAGCTGCTTCACAGGCAAAAGCTGTAAAGAATGATTGTCTCCTGAGTCTTTAATAAAAATTAAGTCTTATGTTGATCTGGACATTGTTCTTTCATTTTAAGAAAATGATCTAATTATTTGGAGTGGGCAACAGCATAAGTTGGACCATGAAAAAGATAATGTTATATGAATTCTAAAATTCCATCCTGGCAAGGATTTTCTTCTAGCAGGCCTCAGATATACCCTGTTTCCCCCAAAATAAGACATCCCTTGATAATAAGCCCAATCAGGCTTTTGAGTGCATGGCTATAAAGCCAAGCGCTTATTTCAGGGTTCAAAAAAATATAAGACAGGGTCTTATTTTCAGGGAAACATGGTAGCAGAGGGCATTTGTTGTATCTGGAGTTTTGTTAAGTCTGCTCAAAGAGAAGAGATAGTGAGATATTGTTCTCATTTCACCTTGCATATTTTTACTACATGCCAAGGGCAAATTTTGTTACTTGCAATTGTACTTAGATCGATTTGTATGGAAATATCTGTTATCCTTTTTTTTTTAAAGGACCAGAGAGCTATAAAATTGTTACGGTGAGCAAAAATTTCTGATGAGCATGCATATCAGGGGTGAAATGCTTCCGGTTCAGACCGGCTCGGGTGAGTAGGTAGCGATGGCGGCGGGCAGTTCGGAGAACCGGTAGAAAAAATTCCTGCCCCCGCCCCCCATGCCCAGCTAAGCCATGCAATCATCAGAGGCTTTTTTTTTTTTAAATGCCTCTGACGAGCCAAGCTCTGATGATCCAAGCTCTGACGATCCCAGCTGAATTGCCTGCCGATTAGGCAACTCAGCTTGGACCGTCAGAGCCATTTAAAAGAAAAAAACTTTTTTTCTTTTAAATGGCTCCGACGATCCAAGCTCTGACGATCCCAGCTGAGTTGCCTAATTGGCAGAGGGTTTTTTAAAAACCCTCTGACGATCAGGCAGCTCAGCTGGGATCGTCAGAGCCTTTTGAAAGCATTTTTTTACATGGTTTTACATGTAAAAATGGTTTTAAAAGTAAAAAAAAAATTGGCCACACCCATCCAGTCACATTACCCCCCCCACCAAGCCACATTCACAGAAAATTGTAGTAACAAATTTTAGATTTCACCACTGATCCATATCTGCAGGTAAGTCCCCTGAATGCTGTAAACTAGTAGGAAGATTCCTAGAGATAGAAGGATTTGATTTCTTCTATCAGATACAGTGCTGATAGTCTAAAAACCTGAATGGGAGGTGAGCTTGACCCCATATTTAAAGGTTGTAAGAGATAGTCTCATAAATTGAATGGCTGTCTCTGCTTGAAGAAAGATTATGGGAATGCCTTTTGGGACTGCCAAGAGATACTTTAAAAAAGAAGGTTTTGAAATGATTCAACCCAGCGAATGTTGAAGTAAAGACCCTTAGTTTCATTCCATAAACAAAAATAGTTTCAAGCTTCATTTTATGAAGATGTAGTTTTGGGGCAATTCAGCAAACACCAGCAGAGTACAAGTATTTGAACTGTACATTTAGCTCCTGAACTGTCTTAATTTTGAGTACTCATTGCTGGGCAAAACAACTGCCTTATGATATAAATAAGAGATTGAGATATCAATATATCATTTGTTCACTCTCAACTCAATAATGAGTATTCATTCTCCACTTATTTCTAGGAAGATTCTAGCCAATGTCCATAACTTTTATTTTTTTCCAGGTTATTATTTAAATAATTTTGAGTAGTATTAACCTGAATAAGGTAGCAATTGTGCACAATGTGCACACTTGATGTAATGGAGGGTAAGATTAGCTCATTGAAATAGAAGAGAATAGACATTTTTTTTTTGTCAGTGATTTTGACAGGGAAGACTGTCCTTTTAAATTATCTCTAAAACTCTTAGGCTTACCATTTATTATGAAAGACCTTGAAAGATCTCCTTGTCAGGGTAATGATGTTTTAAAGCTGACCAGCCCTTTAAGATTGAGGATAAGTCAGCAGGGTTATTGCCCTTTAAGAAGCTGTCTATATAAAGGAGGCCATGAGAGGGCGTATCTCTCTCCTTGTGTATCACTCTTTCTCCTCGTGTATCTGCATTGTAGTTCTCCGTGTAGAGTTGAAGAAGTCTCATTGCTTGCCCGGCTTTGCTTAACACATGTATGTATATATATGACTTGTAGATAAACCACTGTTTGTAATGACAAGCCTCTGTGTACTACATTTTGTTCCTGGGTTGTCTCAAAATAGTAGTCATGCTGTAAACTCTTTGACACTCCTTAACTGTGAGTTTTAACAACGCAACAAGATTTAGTTTCCTTCAATTAAACACTATTGTTGGAAAGCAATGGGATGCTGCCCAATGTACGTGAGAAACAGTGTACCCGCTGTTTCTCACATATAGAGATAAGCTGTTCAGCCTTGTGCTTCTTGTGGTAGGGTTCTTCCCTAGCCTTTACAGCAAGCTGTTTCAAACAGCTTTTTCCATGTATCTGAAGAAAATGTTTTCATTCCCAATGGTAAACATTACTGCAAAACCTCCTCTGCAGACATATTTTGAAGACCTGGCGTGAAGTCCTACTTTGAAAACCAAAAGACTGTCTTTTCCTTTCTCTTAGCTAAAATGCTGCATTGGCATTTTTAGGAAGAGACAATTACTTTCCATAGACTATATGAATATTTTGCTTTCCTTTACACCTTTACAGCAATATCACTCAAATTTATATATATTGCTGAAACTCCTTGTTACAAGTAGTCCTTGACTTACAACAGTTCATTTCACGACTGTTCAAAGTTACAATGGCACTGAAAAAAAGTGACATATGACTGTTTTTCACACTGATGACCGTTGCAGCATCCCCGGGATCACATGATCTGAATTTGGATGTTTGGCATCCAAACTGTCATATTTATGACAGTTGCAGTGTCCTGGGGTCATGTGATCAGCTTTTGTGACCTTCTGACAAGCAAAATCAATAGGGAAGCCAGGTTCACTTAACAACCATGTTACTAACGCGACAATTTCAATGATTCACTTAACAACAGTGGCAAAAAAAGTTGTAAAATGGGGCAAAACTCACTTAATGAATGTTTCACTTAACAACATAAATTTTGGGCTCAATTGTGGTCGTAAATTGAGGACAACCTGTACTTGATTACCTGTACTGAAGAACCTATATAGCATGCAGTACTTTACTACTTTTACAACTCTGATATTTTTAATCTTTTTTTCTTTTTGAAGATATTAGAAAACCGTGTTAATAAATGGAAAACCACCACAAACTGTAAAAATCCAATAATACAAAAAGGACATGTAGTACATTTATTACTGATTCAGTTGTGAGACTGCTTGGTGTTCTTTATTCAGTGGTATTTGGTTTTCGGTACCTTTTTGCAGTCTGGATTCCTGACAACTGCAGTGTTCTTGGCAACATTTTCCACAGTGGCTCGCCCTTGTCTTCTTCCTTGGGCTGAATAATTGGCCGAAAGTCATCCAGATGGTTTTGTATCTAAAGCAGGACTAGAATTCGCAACCCCCTGGTTTTCAGCCTGGTGATTAAATCATTATACCAAACCAGCTGTCAACAGTTTTGTAGATGTACACTATTTGGGATACAATTCTGGATGACCCCACCAAAGCACACCAAAGAGATAAAGAAAACTCTTGTCTACTATTTACCAATTCCAGCGGTGAAATCCAGTTGTATCTATCTGGCTCGTGCAAACTGGTAGTGCCAGCAGCAGGAGGCTCCGCCCACCTGCCGGGACGTTATAATGTCCTGTTATTGACCCTCTGCGCATGCACAGAAGGCTTTACACATGCACAGACGAGGCATGCACACACGCAGAAGAGGTACGCGCATGTGCTCCCATTCCCAAACCAGTAGCGAAGGTAAGTGGATTTCACCGCTGTCCAATTTCCCAGACTTGTGCAGCCCAGACAAAATATGCCTACTTTTTTTTGATGCAACAGAGACACCAAGATTTGCTCAAATTATCTACAGCTACATTGCTGAAGATTTAACCCAGAATTAGGGAGGCAAAGAGGTTACATTTATTGGTTAGTGAAAATTAATTGAAAATAGTGCGGTGTTTGTATAATTGGATAATTCATTAAGCACAGCACATTTTTCTTTGTTTCATGTGGGAAACTATTACAAAAAAGGAAATGACAAATGGAAAACAGAGGAAAATATATTGGGAACTTATCGTCATCAATCACAGCCTAATGACAACATTTAAATGACAGTACTAGGCAAGTGTCACTGATATAACAAGATTTTGGCACCCAATCGAGCTGAGATTGCAACATTAGGTCATTTCTGAAACAGTATCCTGACAAGAGAAACATTTCTGAACTCAATTTATTTCTCCCCTGGAAGGCTTTTAAATGTTGAGAAGAGGGGCAATTTAGTATGGTTTCCCATGACTATGTGTATCTATAACTTGGTTCATGGAGACATTTAACTGTCTGCATAACTTGAACTTACTGACAACCATAAATTGCCTGATATGAGCAAGGATCTTATAGCTTCATTATGATTTGTCTTTAGGCAAGTGTTGTGTAGTGTCCTGAGACTAAGGATGGTCTCTTAATTGAAAGTTTGGCTTCTAAGTAACCTTCCATCTTATCTTCAGAAGCTGTTATGATGAGCACAGGAAGAAAAAAAATGTATTGGCTGAAATTTGTTTGGCAATTTTGTATGGATTCTATTGAAACTGACCAGTTTTCTGAACCACTATAATCTTTCTAATGATTGGTGATTGAAAACTGATAGTTTTGAAATTCAATCTCAAAATAGCCAGAATAGAAACCAAATAGTTCTCTTGTACAATTTGGTCTGTGCCATTTTCCTTTGGTGTTGCTTTTGATTTTTAAAATTATCACCAGGAATGTGTCAGACCATAACTAGCCGTTATTTTGTCAAAATCCTCTTCCCTGCCCAACTGGCTGTTTCCTTTAAGCTTCATTCCCAATAGCAGAGAGAAGAATGCTAATTTTTTTTGGTAATCTTATCATGTTTACATTTTCATCCTTCCAAACACTGCTTGCAACTCAAAACAAATTACAAAAATAAAGTTGGATACCCAAAAAATTACACAGTAAAATAGGGGTGTTTGTAATTCCTTTCCTTTCCTTTCCTTTCCCTTCCCTTCCCTTCCTTTCCCTTCTTTCCATGACCTTTCTCCTTCCCTTCTTTCCATGACTTTTCTCCTTCCCCTCTTCTCTTCTCCCCCAAGTTTATTCTTAGAATATTATGCTATTCCAAGGAGAGCTTTGACTGTCAAAAGCAGTTGTTAAAGCCTCATGAAAAGAGAAGAAACAGACCTGATACACCTACATCACAAACAACTCTTTCATATCAAAATGATGCATGCAATTAAAAATTGAATCACAAAACACAAGAATTTCAATTCTATAAAATATAAATGTTCTTTGCAAGTTTCTTTTTTTCCCTTCAGCCTAACTTACAATGCAAAAATTGAGAGACAGCCAAGAGCTAAGTACAAGTTATCCAGAGGTTAAGCTTAAAAAGAGAGCTGAGCAAAAGGTATTATACATCCGAAGTAATCTATTGCAGTCAATCTTTGTGCTTGTGTTTTTATTTTCAACATTTTAATAACCTTGGCACCTAAACTCATTGTGTTTTATCTGACAAGGATTCTAAATATTATAAGAGAAAGTGACTTGGACAAAGTAATTTAGAGTTCAGTGACAAATTTATCCTGCTTTCCCTTGGAATAAAAACTAAGCCATCATCCCATAAAGCATTTTACTCATGCCTGGCCCTATATCAGAGCATTGAGCCAAATGAACATGATGTATATGTAATTCTCACTTAACAACCACAATTGGGATCCATCATTGAATGGTTCTTAAGCAAGACGATGTACTTAGAAACTCACCTCTGTTGTTTCATTGAAATAATTCCTTGTGGTCATCACATAATGACATTTTGCAATTTTACTGATGGCTTCTCCATTAATTCAACTTATCAGAAGCTGGCTCTGAAACATGCAAACATTGCTGAAACATGCAAACAGCAATCATGGGATGTGGCAATGATTTTAAACACCTAATGGTTGCAAAGCATTGAATCTTAATCATCTGACCATGGGGATATCAGATAGTTGTAAGTGTGACAACTGGTCATAAATTTACTTTTTCAGCACTGTTGTAGCTTCAAATAGTTGCTAAATAGGGCAATTGTTAAGCAGGACTACCTGTAATCAAGTCACTCAGTCTCCGAAGACAAACTTTAACACCAGACAAACTTTATGATAAGAATAAAAAGAACACAGATGAAGGATGTGAGAAATTGTGTCATAATTGCTGCTAATTTCAAAGTGACTATTTAGGAGTCTGAGCATTCCACTGTTTTAAAAAAGTGTGCAGAGTAATTTACATATTAAATACTCATTAAGGTGAAAAATGTCAATGTAGAAAAAGAGCAAATAAATTACGTCAATTTCTATTTTTCCCTTCCTAATTATTAATCTATAAATAAAAAAATAATGATTCCACATGAAGATGAATGTATATGTCAACCTACATGGTGACTGAAAAAAAAATTACAATTCTTTTCAGCCTTTTCTTATTACTTTGCAACAAGAATATTCTAAAAGGGCAGATAACTATCATTTTATTCATTGTGACAAGTAAAAAATCTACTGTTTCTTTCAATTGCAGTACCTCACTAAGCGATTGAATTGTTTTCTGAACCATATTGTAAATAACAATGATTATTCTGCCCTCCTTTTGAAATGTATAAGAATAAAAATGTACTAAAGCATCACCAGCTGTCAGTTAGTTAGATATTATGACCATGAGATCAGCAGAAATATGCTGGTGACAATTTACCTCTTTACCAAAATGATCCGAAAATGTAAGCTATTGTGATAGCAGTGCTTTTGAATAAAGTATGTGATATGCAATTGAAACAATTGTGTAGAGCAGTTTGCAGGTGATGCATAAAATTATGGGTGCCACATTGAGAAAGCCACATTTGCCAGGTAATCAAGGCCATGATTGAGGATTTTTTCTTTTCCGTAAAAAAAGAAAATCCTGTTTTAAGTTGCCAGAAATATTCAGGGTCCATACCAGGTGTATTTTCAAGCTGTGTACTTTCTGCTGCTGAATGTACTGCCAACATTTTCTGTGTGCCTTCAAGTTAACGTGGACTCCTGATGACTGCCTGCAGTTTTCTTGAGAAGATTTAAGAAGTGGTTTTCCATTGCTTGTTTTCTGGGACTGAGGGAGAATGATTTGGCTCAAGACCACCCAGCTGGCTTTGTGCCTGAGGCAGGATTAGAACTTATGTTCTCCTGGTTTCTAGCCTAGTGCCTTAACCACTACACCAGACTGGTTTTCAGACTGCTAATTTACTAAAGGATAAATGTTTGGGTTTTTGAGATTTAATTTTGAGTTAATTTTGAATGTATGGCTGTGAAAGTTGGACCATAAGAAAGCTGAGCGCCAAAGAATTGTGGCCTTTGAACTATGGTGCTGGAGAAGACTCCTGCAAGTCTTTGGACTGCAAGGCAATCAAACTGATCAGTGCTAGAGGAGATCAACCCTGACTGCTCTTTAGAAGGACAGATCCTGAAGATGAAACTCAAATACTTTGGCCACCTAATGAGAAGGATGGATTCACTGGAGAAGAGCCTAACGCTTGGAAAGATTGAGGGCAAAAGAAGAAGGGGACGACAGAATATGAGGTGGCTGGATGGAATCACTGAAGCAGTAGGTGTGAGCTTAAATGGACTCCAGAGGTTGGTAGAGGACAGGAAAGCCTGGAGGAATGTTGTCCATGGGATCGCGATGGGTCCGACACGACTTCGCAACTAACAACAACAAAAATTTTGAATGGGAATTATGTGGAAGTACAGAATTGGATCTCTCTGGACTCATCCAGCAGTTGTTCTGTTCCCCGTCCTCACACAGACAAATGCAGTATCAAACACGCCTGCCAATAATTTATTGTATAAACAGACCAGAATTCCTGGCAGACGAGAGTTCTGGCAGCTAACTGTAAAACACCTGCCAAGTCCAATTAGTACTCCCAAAAAGCAGGAGAGGCCTTATCTGCAGTCCGTTTCCAGAGCGACAAATTATCCACAAGAGTTTAGTCCAAAATGTATGAGCCGAAGTGCAGGCTTCATGATGTGACTCTTTAGAGTTTAAACTTTTGTTCATCACAAAGTCTACCGAGCAATCACGCCCCCTTTTATCCCTTGTGGGGTGTGGCTCAGTGACTCAGCTCAATCCCTGGCCCTCCCACGCCTCTTCCTTTGCTGCGCGCGCTTCTCCCTCCGATGCTGCCTGGGATCAAGCCAGGATTCATCATTATCACTCTCTATCAATGGGTGCCGAAATGCCTTCCTCCTGGCCCATCCCAGGCTGTTCCTCCTGGCCTTTGGATGGAACCTGAGGCATTGCCAGAGAGGAGGGTCCTGGAGAGGGAGGCCTTGTCAGTTCCTCCTCCTCACCTTCTGAGTCCTCTTCCTCCATGAGGACAGGCTTGGGAGTCGGAGTCACAACAGCAGTAGTCAAAGACAACACACTTTGATGCAAGGAAGAGCAGTTTTTTCCTGCACTTCCACGACAAGAGAATATAATGTGGGATGTACATAGATCAGTACTGCATTCTTGAGTACAGGTATGGTGGCAGGATAGGACCCATGCTTGATTCTTTTCAGCTATGAAAACATGGGTTTTATACAAATGTATCATTTTACTGGTAGAGCAGGGATGTCATACTCGTGTCGTCATGGTGTCGTCACGTGACATACAACTTTAGAATTCTTTATTGGCCAGATGTGATTGGACACACAAGGAATTTGTCTTTGGTGCATATGCTCTCAGTGTACATAAAAAGACAAGATACATTCATCAAGAATCATAGGTACAACACTTAATGATAGTCATAGAGTACAAATAAGCAATCAAATCATACTAGGAAACAATCAATATCAATATAAATCGTAAGGATACAAGCAACAAAGTTACACTCATGCAGTCATAAGTGGGAGGAGATGATAGGAAGGTGATAGGAACGATGAGAAGACTAATAGTAATAGTAATGCAGACTTAGTGAATAGTTTGACACTGCTGAGGGAGTGGCACCAGACTGACTTGAAGTTATTGGCCTTTTTGCAGTGTACAGTATTTCATCATAAATCATAGAATCTTGATAAGTAGAATTGGTTTTTTTTCCCCTCCTTTTTTTATTTCTCCATCCCAGAGCAGAATGAAATATTCATGAGGACATGGATGGAGGTTGTGGTAGATGGAGAAAAAAGAAGTCCCATCTCATTGCTGAAATTCCATTTACATAGTATTGTATTTGTTCATATGCTTGTCACTAGTTCAGAATTGTTTTATATTGTACCTTGACTGCACTGGCCCATTCCCAATTTGTAAATTCTGTTTGTCCTCCATTCTTATACAACTTGAAGGATATCAAAGTAGGTTTCTTCTAAGACTGCTACTTCTCCTTCCTCCTTTTCAGAATTTGTACAAAATTCCCTTTAACAGTTAGTCCTTGGGCTATGATGGCGATCCTCTCCCATTCTTAATGAAGTGTTGCTACTGCCAGGAGTCTACCTCATTGCTACCCAATACCTTCCTACAAAAATCACAAAGAGTCATGGCATATAGATGATGATGATCAACATCATCATCATCATCATCATTATCTTCATCATCATTATCCTCTCAATGCATTAAGGGTGGGCTGCTTCTCACTAATTGTATCCCTAACAGCTGGACTGAAAATGATATGCATGCTCCAGCTGTCAAAAATTATTTGGGGAAATAATTCAGGAAGGTGCATAAAGCAAAAGCAACTTCAGCAACTTTTGTTTATTATTCACCTCCCTACTCAAGCAAAGAAACAGAGCTGTATAGCACAATAAATGTCAACATCCTTTTACCAAAGTACTGTGATTGAACAACTCAGTACAACTTTCCCTGCAATTCAGCAGAGGTGCCAAGCCAGTATTTCTTTTTCCTCCCTTTATCCTTGTTTGACTTTGGAATATTCCATATCAGAAAAAGAAGCAGCAAAATGCAGCCAGCCAATCTGCCTTCTTTCCTTCTTTTGTTGTGTGAAGGGACCACAGTTCAATCATCCCTCTTGTTCCTGAAATAATTAAATACTCACACAGGGTTTTTTTGTGGGGGGGACCAGGGGTGAAATCCAGCAGGTTCTGACAGGTTCTGGAGAACCAATAGCGGAAATTTTGAGTAGTTCAGAGAACCGGCAAATACTACCTCTGGTATTTGCCCCAGAGTGGGGTGGGAATGGAGATTTTGCAATATCCTTTCCCCAGGAGTGGGGAGGGAATGTGGATTTTGCAGTATCCTTCCCCTGGAGTGGGGTGGGAATGGAGATTTTGCAGTATTCTTCCCCTGCCACAGCAACCAAGCCATGCCTACCAAGACACATCACACCCACCAAGCCATGCCCACAGAACCAGTAGTAAAAAAAAAAATTAGATTTCACCACTGGGGCGGACATCTTATTCACCGATCATATTGCCTCCTTTGACAGAATCATAGGATTTCTCCATTATGGACCAATTACATTTGGAACTTAGCTCAATTCAATATACATTCCATCCTCTTGTTTACAATCCAGTTCCCTTTGCAGGTGTATTCACCTTGCCCATATGGATCTTCCTCAGCTGAAGTCCACTACTTTTAAATAGGGGCTAGTTGTTTGAAGTCCATTTTAGGATGCCAGATTTTACTTTATTGGCTTCACTCAGTATAAAGCATGCAAGAAAATATTGTACAGTGTATCTTCTCTTTTTGGCCAAAAGGGTAGCTTCTATCCTTCTCTTTTTCTGTTTGGATGCCAAAATAGTATCCTTCTCCATTCTTTCAGCATCATTTCTTTGTTGAACATTTTTTATATTCTCTTGACTCTTTCCTCATGGTGGTAGCAGATGCCTAACAATCTACTTAGATCAGAATATATGTCCATCTGCTGTGTTTGTATCTGGAAAAAAAATGGTAGAGGTCTACTTCACTTTACATTCCTGTCATGCATTTAGTTCAGCTTTTCATTCAGGTTCTGGCTGCTTGTTTTAGACCACTTAGATGTGTGCACTGCTGCTCCAATAGCCTCCAATCCAGTGTTTTTCAACATTGGCAACTTGAAAATGTGTGGACTTCAACTCCCAGAATTTCCCAGTCAACATGCTGGCTGGAGAAATCTACATGTTGAAGTCTACTCATCTTAAAGTGGCTAAGGCTGAAAAACACTGGCACGGTTTTATTTATTTACTCAATTTCTATAGCTGCTTATCTCAGTCAATGACTCTGTCAGCTTAGAATTCAAATGGATACTCAACTGGAGCTTGAACCTCTCGGTTCCCACTTTTCTGATTCTTTGAAAATAAGTAGCAGCTGCATGTAGAGGTCTCCCTTGGTTTCTCCCTACCAAAAATGCAGTTTTTATTTCACTTGCGGGTTTCATGTTACAACTGTGCTGAGCAGTGCCCTTGTCTCTTCACTTACAATAGATTCATCATAGTTCTTGCTATACTTTTGGCTTATACTTTTGGCTTATCCCTTAGCCATGTTTCTGGCTTTCTGGCACTGGCCATCCCATTCTGCATCATGCTTGATCATAAATATTTATTTGCATCTCATGGATTCTGTGGATAGCTTGACAAGTTTCTGGTACCCTCCTTAGACAAAACTTCGTTTTCCTCTTCTACATCCTTTCTTAATTTCTCTGAATTTCTTTCTTGGTGTCCTCTTAAAGTCCTTTTGTGTGCATAACTCTTTCATCTCTGTTCTTTTTGGTGATGTAGAAAAGTCTTTAGAGTGCAATTCCTTTGCTGGATTTCTCAAAGCATCTCAACTCTGTTTCATCTTCTCCTTTGGCACTGGCTTATATACTAGTGCAGCAAACATCTACTGAGGTTTGTGCTCTCCGTTTGTGAGTTATTTATAGGAAACACAATCTGGCATTGCTGCATTATTCTTATTTTCCTTCTCATCAAAATAAATAACATTACACATGTTAATGGTTTGTATGCCAGGATCTAAGATTCTTACCAGTATTATAGATAACCAATCATCACTCCTTCCTCACATCTGCAAATCTGTTTGGTTCTCCTTTCTTTGGGTACAAGGCATGAATACTAGAATTAAACACCCTAATATGCATACATTATTGCATTTGTGGTTTTGAACTGGAGTCTAATTTGCAGGTAGATGGCAATGCTGACTGCTTCTTCCTGGTACTTACTTGCAAGTGCTAGGTTGTGCAGCATGCATGTCATTGTTTCCTTACCTTACCATTCTGTTCTGCGATATTGGCCAATGTCATCTGGTGTACAGTTCCTTGCTTTGTCACCCACCATGTATTTACTCCCTTTATCTATGGTCACAATTTGTTACCCATTCAAGCATACAGTACATTCTTTACACTTCTTTAATACTAACTCTTCTTGCCTAGTAAATAACAAAAAAATAATAATAATTTGCATTATCATTGTTAGTCAGCTGTAAATGGCAATGGGCATTTGCTTCTGCCTGATATAATTTTTTTTTAAATTTGATTTATATGCCGCCCTTCTCCGGAGACTCAGGGCGGCTTACAATGCGTTAAGCAATACTTGCATGGTCCCACAGATAGATCAGCTCTAAGAGCTGTTTTGTCTTCTTTTTCTCCCCCTGTTTAGAAATAAATGTCTTGGACTGATTTTCACACAGCTGTATTTTTGAGCTCTTGGCCAAATCTTCTAATTGGTGAACAACATTTGGATGTCTATGTTCCATTCTCTTCTGGTGCAGCTTCAATTTGCTTCCATTATGTTCCTCTTTTAGCTTGACATGGTATCATTATATACTGAGATTCTTTGTCCAACCACTGAAAGATTGTATATGGGGAAAGGTATAGTCTTAACTAAACTCATACTTTCCTTAGTTTTGTTCCTCTAATGTCATGGTGCCATGCTGTCACAATTCTTATTGATTGATTATATGCCATTAAATTGGTGTCAGCTCTTAGTGACCAGTTAGATAGATTTTCTCCACAACAATCTGTACTTAACTTGCTTGTTCATGTCTTTCAACAGTATAGCTATAACTGAGTCCATCTATCTTAATGTTGGTCATCCTCGTCTTTTCTTTTCTTTTCTTTTCTTTTCTTTTCTTTTCTTTTCTTTTCTTTTCTTTTCTTTTCTTTTCTTTTCTTTTTTCTTCTACCTTTCCCACTTCTCCAGAGAGCTAGGTCTTTGCATAATGTGTCTGAAATAAAAATGTGTTTCTTCCCATGAAGTCACGCAGTTGCATTAATTTGCAATCCACTTTTAAAAAAATCAATTTTCTTCAGAGTACACTTCATAATTAATTCTCAATTTTGTCTCACATAGTAATGATTTCCTTTAAATTTTTTACTTTGCACTATTTCTTGTTGAGATCAGGCTAGATTTGGGACATGGGGGCCTGGAATCTAAGCATCAGGTTAGATCTGGAACAGCATATTTTACTGTTAAATACATCACATTTACATCACATTCATGTGCAGATTCAGATCTCTTCTCCTTCTCAGCCACTTCTTGCATAGCTTTCTAAAAGATCATTTAGAAATTGCATTTTTTTAAAAAAGTTACATTGTATATCTGAGATGATTTTCCATAGATGGAAAAGAATAGAGACACTCACTCTTCATCAGGCATATCATTCCTGCTTTTTTGTTCCTTTTATTCTTGATCCGGAGTCTGTCTTTGTTTAGTACAAAGGCACTCCCT
Source organism: Pantherophis guttatus (assembly GCF_059756535.1). NCBI lineage: Eukaryota > Metazoa > Chordata > Lepidosauria > Squamata > Colubridae > Pantherophis > Pantherophis guttatus. Next base: position 99,450,404 of record NC_142065.1, on the reverse strand, counting down.
TGTAACTTCAAAAACATTTTCATCATGAAATACCAAAGTGAAAATTCTGGTTGTTCCAGATTCTCTATAATTAAAGCTTTCTGCTTTCCCATTCCAATATTTGATTTAACTGCTTAGGATGACCTTCCTTCCTTCCTTCCTTCCTTCCTTCCTTCCTTCCTTCCTTCCTTCCTTCCTTTTTTCTTTCCTTCTCCTTCTCCTTTTCCTTTTCCTCTTCCTCCTTCTTCCCCTTCCTCCCTCATCCTCTACTATGGGCCCTTCAATCTATAACCATGCTGGAGGAAACAATTTTGTGTGTTTCTTGGATTCTATATTATCTTGGAGACAAGGAATCTGACCAAAAACAAGCATTACTGTGGCATATTTTGTAAGATTAAACTTTATTTACAAGAAAAGCATGTGGTAAGCAATAAAGACTAGCATTTAGTATGCTTCATAGCAAAAGGAGACTGCAGAGGTAATTGCTCCTGTGTAGCTGTCTAAGGAACAAAGGCAGGAAGGAACAGCCTAAGAGTATCAATGTTGAAAACAAAGAGAAGCCTGAGTAAAACATAAGGTGGGAACAAAAGGGAACTAGCCTAGGAGATGATCTCATTCCCCCATCAACACCAATTGGAGCCAACCATGAAAAAAGGTTAAGAACATTGTAAAATTGTTTCACCAATTCCAAACCCCAGCAGCTGGTCTAGAAAGATACTGTAGACAACAGTATGAAAAATCACTGAGAAATGAATGAGTGTTAGTAATTATGTCCCACATCCACCCTGACTCCTCTGTGGGTAATCAAGTAGGAATATCTCAGTAATGAAATCTGCCCTAAAATCTGACTGAAATGGATCTATATAAATCACTTGCTTTAAGATTTTCTGCAACTGAAGACTGAACACCTTCTTAACAAACTTCCCTTAAAAGCAGAGAGAATATACTAGTTTTCTAAAATTATTAGGTTCAACTTGAGAAGAGGGCACACACCATTGCTTCCTGGAGGCTGAAGGAACTTCCTCTCACAATGAGGTGGAAATCACAGCATGGAGCCAACTATAGTTCCCCCCCCCATCCACTTTAACAACCCAGAAGGGATCTAAAACAGTGGAGGGTTTCAGCAAGTTCTGACCAGTTCTGGAGAACTGGTAGCAGAAATTTTGAGTAGTTCGGAGAACCAGTAGTAAAGTTCTGACTGGCCCCACCCCCATGTATTCTCTGCCTCCCAAGTCCCAGCTGATCGGGAGGAAATGGGGATTTTGAAGTAACCTTCCCCTGGATTGGGGAGGAAATGGAGATTTTGCAGTATTCTTTCCCTGGAGTGGGGAAGAATACTTCCCCTGGAGTGGGGTGGGAATGGAGATTTTACAGTATCCTTCCCCTGCTATGCCCACCAAGCCATGCCCACCAAGCCATGCCACGCCCACCAAGCCACACCCACAGAACTGGTAGTAAAAAAATTTGAAACCCACCATTGATTTAAAACCAATAAACAGGTGGCCAAACTATTAGAATAGTTCTACATCATTCAACCTGAACTTGCAGAAGACTGAATTCCAGGCTTTTAGATTCCAACTCAGAACCCTGATTCAGTAGATTTCCAGTGATGTGGTCTAGGGAGATGTAATGATTGCTAAGGAAGGCTTTTTTGTTGGAGGGGAACCCCCCCCCCCCCACTTAAACCTGGATTTTAGTACCAGAATGTTAATTTAATGTTTGTTTGTTTTTTTGTAAGCATAATCTCCTGATCCATCTGAAGAATTGGGACTCCTATAGAACCTTTTATGACTAATGAAATCCATTAAACAGTGTAACCTTCATTACTTCTGATGTGTAGAGCTTATGTCTTTTAATAAAACATGTTAGTTGTAAAAGGTGCCACCGGAGTCCTAATTTTTTGCTACATGGCTTCCTCCTACAATGTCTGCTTCAACACAATAAGGACAGGACCCTTTAAAGGACGCCAGGATCCTTCACTAGCTTTGTGATTCATTCACTGTCTCAGGAAAAAAAATGTGCCCATCGTAACATTGGGCAACTGAGAGAAATATTTAAAAGACATTGTTATTATTTTCCTTTTTATAGTTATAGGACACATTGACCATTCCTTTGGATAGTCACATTTGTGAATATTTGAACATGACATTATGACTTTACTCAGATCTGATTTACCATGCTGAGAAGTCAGACTGGCCATTTTTTCATTCTGTTTTATGGCCATAGCTACAGATGCAATGAATCAGAATGAATGTCTAGATTTGCCCAACTAATGATATTCTGTACAAATGATCCTCTCTAACTTTCTTATTTTTTTTAAACAATAAAACTACATTTTACACAAATTTATGGATAATTATTTTACATATTTTATGCAGAGAAAACTGTTTTAAGAAGAATTTTTCTTAACTTTACATTTTAGAAAAACATCTTCACCTTCCTTCTATCCTTTTTGATTTCCTTCCTTACAGTCAACATAAATGGAATGTCGTCATTAAGCAAAATGTATACATTTTTGATGTCATCATTGGATTGAATTGTATCATCTCTTATAGCAGTTAATCATATAACAGGTCCCTATAGGTCTGAACTCAAATAAGAAGCAAAAATCAGAATTCAGGGCAATGCCAAGATTTGCTGAAGAAAGAGAAAGAAAGAAAGAAAGAAAGAAAGAAAGAAAGAAAGAAAGAAAGAAAGAAAGAAAGAAAGAAAGAAAGAAAGAAAGAAAGAAAAGGAGGAGGAGGAGGAAGGTTAAAGGAGTTTTTCTGCAAAAAAATTGCTGTCCAAACAGCCAGTAAAATCTAAACACATCAGTAGTTATATCATAACTGATTTTATCAAATATGTAAAATTAAGGCTAGTCATTTAGGTTTAGGTTTGGTTTATTTGATTTGTATACCGCCCTACTCCCGAAGGACTCAGGGCGGTGAACAGCCAACAATAAAATACATAAATACACAAAATTTAAAAACCCGATAAAATCAAATTAAATTATTTGGCCCAGACAAATTAAAATGCCCCAATAATTTAAAAACAGATTAAAATTTACATATTTAAAAAGGGAAGAGATCAGGCCAAGCCCGCTTGATGGAATAAAAAGGTTTTCACAGCACGGCGGAAGGAGCGAATATTGATTTAGATCAACATTCTAAAAAATAATACATTTTGGCTTGCTGTACCCCTGTACCACCTTATCTATCCATGTCTCATTACCTTCGCTTATCCTCCATCAGGTCAATCTTTCCTCACTTCACTTCATTTATTTAGTTTGATGACTGAGCTTGACATGTTCTTGTCAATATCTTCTGCTTCCAGCTTTCAGTTCACATCTAACTAAGCCAGCTTCGCATTTCAGACTTCTGTGCAGATGTCTGCTGCCTTTGGCTCATGTTATGATTTCTATACCATCCAGTGGGTAACCTATAGAAACCTAGAATCCAGATTTAGTGGCCTACTCTCAATTTCATTTCCAGATTCTCTGTCTGTCTGTCTGTCTATCTATCATCTCTCTCTCTCTCTCTCTCTCTCTCTCTCTCTCTCTCTCTCTCTCTCTCTCTCTCTCTCTCTCTCTCTCTCTCTCTCTCTGTGTGTGTGTGTGTGTGTATGATCTATCTATCCTATCACAGAACTAGTTAAGAATAACATGCTTGGCTTTATACCAATCACGGAGCAAAAGAAAATAACATACTATTTATTATTGAAAAGAAGCCAATATATTGAAAGAAAATTAGTTTAATCTCAAATACTAATATGTTGAAAAAGCTTTCCAAATTTCACAGCAAAGACAAATATATAATGCTGGTTTATATTATGAAGATTTTGCTAAACAGGAAAGTTAACTCTCGATGTGTTTGGTTATTAGCAGCGATGAGATGGATCATTAGGTTTAATAGGGTCGACATGTTCTCACTATGCTATTTGCATTAATATCAATCAAACGTTTCTAAGTTCTATATGCAGTACTTATGAAAAAGGACACTTTCAGAGATCAATAAGCCGAACACTCAAGAAATTATTTTCTTAATTATTCTATTAAAAGAGACGATGCAATAACACAAACTCAGTATAACACAAATATCATGTTTCCTCTATTAGAGTCAGACAGAGGTTCTTCAAGAGCAATTTAAACCCTTAGCCAGTTTTAGTTAACCTGAGGAGACATCAGTGGTTCTGGAGCAGAAATTACATTTTCATCTGACTGTTTGCTATCAGGATGCTGATTGTTGATTCCAGCAAATTGTCAGGAAGATATTTGTAATTTTCAAATGTTTGTAGAGGATTTATAAATTGTTAGAAAAATATTTTAAGGTCCTAGGGCTCTCAACACAGAGCAACCACTAACAAACTGGAAAACAGAACAAAGATCACATTTTGCTCCATCAAATTGTTCATCAAAGAAGAAATCCAAAGGCACAGATTATTCCACAATAAAAAAAAAGGTATATCTTTGACATTGTGTTCTTTGTTTTATCTTTTATGGATTTGATTTCCCAATGCAACTGCTAGGTCTTATGGAGTTAAGAGGGTGGAAATAGAGAAAGAAAAGAATAATCAGAAAGATTGAATGACATGTAACTTTCCAATGGCTTTAGTCAGTGGTGGGCGAACTGGTAGTGGCGGTGGTGGGAGGCTCCGCCCACACTCCCAGACGTAATCACGGATGCTCTGTACATGCTCAGAAGTGCCACACACGAGTGAAGCAAGTGCACGCATATGCTCACAGTTCCGAACTGGTAGCAACTACTGGCTTTAGTGTTTTGATGAATTTTGAACACTAATTATGGCCAACAAGCTGAACTATATTCAGAAAGATGGTATCATTGTGGTTAGGGAATCAGGTAAACTGCCTGAAGGCCTGTAAATGATTAGAATGAGGTTGAATTCCACTTGAGCAACCAAGCATACAGTCTTGTGGAGTTGTACCAACTATTGGTATACAATAGTTGGTACACATTGGTATACATTATTGCATTATTGCAAAATAACAATTTAAAGGAAGTGATTGGATTACTTTAATATATTCCATTTGAATACACACACACACACACACACACACACAAATAAAGAAAAAAGAAAAAAGAAAAAAAAGGGAAAAAAAATAGAGCAGTTTGAGTAGCACTCTCCTCTTGTGGAATTCTTTAATTGGCTTCTTTATCTTGGACTGCAATTGAAATAGAAGTTTACTAGATACATTGTATATGTCATGTGGTAAGATATTCCTTCAGGATTTGACTAAATTCTATGCATATTCTAAATCAGTATTCAACAGAGCTTTGAAAATTCTTTGTTGAAGAAATGAGATGAGGATCTCCCCTTCTTTCTTCTTTCTTTCTTTCTTTCTTTCTTTCTTTCTTTCTTTCTTTCTTTCTTTCTTTCTTTCTTTCTTTCTTTCTTTCTTTCTTTCTTTCTTTCTCTTTCTTTTCCTTCCTTCCTTCCCCCTCCCTCCTCTCCCTCTCCTTCTTTCTTTCTTTCTTTCTTTCTTTCTTTCTTTCTTTTTCCTTCCTTCCTCCCCCCTTCCTTCCTTCCTTCCTTCCTTCCTTCCTTCCTTTCTTTCTTTCTTTCTTTCTTTCTTTCTTTCTTTCTTTCTTTCTTTCTTTCTTTCTTAAAAATGAATTCTTCCTCTCCTTTTGTTTATCTTTGATTTGGCAGATGATGTATGAAAAGTATGGAATTTAAAGGGAGGTCGCTTAAGAAAATTAGCTAGAACAATGAATGGGAGGAGGGGAAGCAAGTGAAGGCTTATGAGAAAACAACGTTCTAATATAACAGACTCAGAAGTGAAAAACAACATTGTCCCTTACTCATTCCTAAAAAGAAAATTCTTTGGGACATACAATGTTAGGTTTCTTACAACATATCTACAAAGCCAACATTCATTTTCCAGAATTTAGGGACTCTAACAACCCTAAGGAGCTGGTAGATATCCTCAGAACCACTGCACCACATCTTTCAAAAATCCTGGAGCACTGGAGAACTATCAGAGGACTGGAAAAGAGCTGATGTGGTTCCCATCTTCAAAAAAAAGGGGGGGGGCGAGGAACCATACCCAGGAAACTTCAGACCAATCAGCCTAACATCAATACCCGGGAAGATACTGGAAAAGATAATAATAATTTAAAAAAAAAACAGATCTGCCAACATCTAGAAATAAGTAAAGTAATAACTAGAAGTCAGCATGGCTTTGTTAAAAACAGAACATGCCAAACCAATCCTGTTTCTTTCTTCAACAGAGTGACTAAATTCTTAGACCAGTGAAATACTGTGGACATAGTATACTTCAACTTTAGCAAAGCGTTCGACAAAGTAGACCACAACCTACTTCTTCTTAGAAAAATGTGGGATAAATAGTATCACCATCAGATGGATTTGTAACTGACTGACAAACCATACTCAATAAGTAGTCCTTAATGGTACTAAATCTACATGGAGGGAAGTAAGAGTGGGGTACCGCATCTTAGGCCCAGTACTCTTCAATATCTTCATAAATGATTTAGATGAGGGAATAGAAGGGAAATTACCAAATTTGCAGATGATACTAAACTGGCAGTAATAGCCAACTCCCTAGATGATAGGCTTGAACACTGGGCACTAGCTAACAAAATGAAATTCAATGTAGAGAAAAGTAAAGTCTTACACTTAGGCAAAAGTACACATATAGACACATACAGGCTTAATAGCAGTAACTGTGAGAGGGACAGTGGTGGGTTGCTACCAGTTCGCCCTGGATTGGGTGAACCTGTAGCAGCGGTGGCTCCGTCCATCCACCCAGATGCTTCTGAGCATGCTCAGAAGCTTCATGCATGCACACAAGTGAACCGATGGGATGATTAGGGGATTGAGGCTAAAACATACAATGAATGGTTGCAAGTACTCAACATGGCTAGTCTAGTGAAGAGAAGGACCAGGAGAGACATGATAGCAGTGTTCCAATATTTGAGGGGTTGCCATAGAGAGAGTGGGTCAAGCTATTTTCCAAAGCACCTGAGGGCCAGACAAGGAATAATAAAACTGATCAAGGAGAGATTCAACCTATAATTAAGGAGAAATTTTATGACAGTGAGAACAATTAACCAATGGAACCGCTTGCCTTCAGAAGTTGTGGGAGTTTCATCACTGGAAGCTTTCAAGAAGAGACTGGACTGCCATTTGTCAGAAAAGATGTAGGGTCTCCTACTTGGGTGGGAAATTGGACAAGATGATCTACATGGTCCCTTCCAATTTTGTTATTCTGTTATTATTAATACAGCATCAAAGATAATGTATATATTTTTGATTTTTTTTTCTTATGTTATAGTTCACTTATATTTGTGGAACATATAAGACAGTAGGAAAATATAAAATGTGACATTTTGGAAATTTTTCTGGAATTTAATCAGCAAATAGAAACCAAACATTATTTTGACAAGAAAAGCAATACTCTGGAATGAAGCCTTAATTACATATATCAGAAATAAGGAGACTTTGAAAGACAGGATAAGGACTTCTTAACCGAAATGTAAATTTAGTATGGAATTTACAAGAAGCTAATTTATAAACTAACTGTAATAGCTTGAATGAAATAGTTTTAGTGAAATAAGAAAGGTAATTAAAATCCTTTTTCTTCTTTTCTCCATAAACTGATTCAACCCAAAATATAATTAATACTTGTGTGTTATTTTGCATGCAAATAAGTGAGATTTTAATAAGCAATATTTTATTAAGAGAAATGCTTCCAGCGCTGTTTCCATCATCTTGCCCATGAGAAATTATATAGCTCTAGTGCTAAGTACATACGTGCACCTTTCTTTTCCAAAATCAGTTCACAGTTAAATTTTTAAGATTCTGTTATTACAGCTTACATTAATAAAGTATAGTTTTAGTCAAACTTGTTTCTAGACTTGACCTACCTTAAAGGGAATACTTCAGTCTTGAAAGCTTATTGTATTTCCCCTTCCACCCAATTTAGGGTGGAATCAGTTTGAGCTTCTTTCTCATGCTTTCTCTCTTTCCTGGGCTTAATGGGTTTCTCTATCCACCCAGCCTACCATTGTCTCTCTTTGGTTAAATGGGTGCACTTAGCCTACATCAAACCACCATTTTTGTTCACTTGCTTTATTAATACTTTGAAGGTCCAGGGCAGGGTTCGGCAACATTAAACCCTCAAAGAGCCACAAAGATCTTAACCAGAAGCACCCCGTTCAATTCTGGAGCCAACCGGAAGTCTGGTTCCCCCACCATAGAGTCTCCTCCTAGTGTGGTGTCCTTTTTCTTCTACCTGTCCTAATCAAAAGCCCTATCAATTGTGGAGCTGACCGCAAAAGCTGCCCCTTGTCTCCTCCTGGCACGCCATGCTTCCCCTCCCCCACAAACCGGAAGCTCCTCTCAAAATTGTGGCACCAGCGACAGGGAGGCGCAGCAGAGGGATGAAAGAGCCACATGCGGCTCCAGAGCCACGGGTTGCTGACCTCTGGTCCAGGGGAATCCTTGCAAATAATACTTAAGCTGATGTTTTGTTCTTCAGTATGCTAGTTTTCCCCACTTTAAAAAATGCTAAGGAAAATATCAGTGACTATCTTGGTGTCAATGACCATATTGGTACCAATGGGTGATACATCTCATCCTTTTGATTTATGGTCTTCAAATCTATGGAAGTCTCACAAGATATGAGAAGTTGATGTAAAAAAAATAAACTCCTACTCTAAGATGGATGACAGGCTTGGACATTGTTTGACCCTTGTCCCTTCCAGTGACCGGCAGAATATATAAAGTTAATTGTAGCCTATCTGTATACAGGTGGGGAATTCATACACAGCCACTTAGAGTCACACTGTGGTTGAGATGGTCAGCAAATAAATTTAATAAATAAATAATAGAAACAGCAATAATACTTAAACACATACTCTGCTCCATAGTACTTTAGAGAATTCTCTGGGAAGCTTACTAATGTTGGTATATTGTCCCGAGCAATCTGGGTCCTCATTTTACTGATCTCAGAAGGATGGAAGGTTGAGTCAACCTTGAGCTGGTCAGGATCAAACTTCTGGCTGTTGGGAGAATTAGCCTGCAATAATGCATTCGAACCACTGCACCACCACAGCTTAATAAATAAATGTTATGCCACATCAAGCATAAACACCATTTTGCTTTTGTCCTTTCTTTGCCTTTCCCTAAAACACTAAGGAACTATGTGTTTAAAAACCCATGAAATTAATGTGAAAAGTTAATTCTTCTCATTCATAAAATAGGATTTAAAACATATAGTGTTGTGATCTCCAACAGGTTATTGGCCATTTTAAAAAAAGGAAAAAAGTAACTTTAGTCCCAGCAATGTCCATTAATTATGATTCAAACATTATTCTTTATGTCAAATTCATAACATAATATTTTATTTTGCTCGTGCATAGTGCTAGCTTTGGGCCATATTACATCAAGCTCGCCTTTTTATTTTTCATTATTCTTTGTTAATTGACTGAGTTACTGTTACTCCAGGACTTTTCTCATTAAAGAAATCTACAGAAATTGAAATTGCCCAAGGTGTCCTCCCTTCCTTCCAGTTTTTTATCTTAAGACCTATGCTAAAATTTGTCCCAAACTATTTTTTTTCTCAATTAATATAATTCCTGGGTTTTCCAAAAAATGCTAGCAGTGTAAGTAAAAAAAAATAAATGAGTAATAAAGGAAAGCTATTATTTTCCACTTTTTTTTCCTGCCCCTTATATAGCCAAAAATCCAGAGAGTTGTGTATGATCCATGGTGGGGGGAGGAGGGGAGAACTTTGGAAATATGTGTTTTACAAATAACAGCTCTATGAAACCAAATGACAAGCTTGAAGGAAGGACACGTTGCAAAACAGTTTGCAAAAAAATGACGGAAGGTTAAATCCTGAAGGTAGATATTCCTGAACGGTTCCTTTGATCTGTGTTTCAAAACAAGTCAACTTGAGCTGCAATATTTAGATCAGAAAACAAGTATTGTTTGGATTTTGCACTTCTCCATATTCCATGAATGCTTTGATAAAATGCTTTCAAATACCTTAAAATGAAATAAATTCGGAAAAGTGAGTTTTCAAAGAAAATGCTTTCAAAAGCATATTTAGTTATATTCCTTTGTGGTGGTGATGAAATGATACTGATGGACATTACTATGAACATGATGCTTGGGAAACAATGTGATGTAGTGGTTATGGTATTGGCTTGTCAGCAAGGAAAATCAGATTCTAGATCGTCCTCAGAGGCAGAAGTTCACAGAATGACTTTGGGCCAGTCACTCTTTGTCAGTCCCATTTAATTCATAGGCTTATTGTTATGGAGGAAAGGGAATGGAAGGGGGGACTATTATGTACACAACACATGAACAAAAAACAGAACATAGATCTAACAAATAAATTATTTCCTCCACCACCACCACCTCCTCCTCCTCCTTCTCCTCCATCATGCTGGCGAAGGGACATAAACCAAGGATGTCAAACTCAAGGCTCAGGGGGTGCTTAGATCTGGTCTGTGGGGTCACCCTGGAAACAGTGACGGTGCCTCTGCCAGCAAAAACAGAGCTCACAAGGACCACTTGTGGCTCTCTTGAACTCCGTTTTCACTGGCAGAGGGTTGCAGGAGGCCGTTGCAGCCAAAAATAGAGCTGTGCCCATTTTCGCTGGCAGAGCACTTGGGTTACCACAGGCGCCCCCAACACGAGTGACGTCGAGCTGGCCACACCAACCTTGGCCATGCCCACCCCAGCCCCCTGAGGTCAAACACAACCCTGGTGCGGTCCTCAGTGAAATCGAGATTGGCACTCCTGACATAGACAAATAAAAAACTTTGAAGATAATAGAGATAATAGAGACCAAGCACATGAACATCTGCTTGCTACTAGTTCAAAGCATGCCAACAAATGTACATACATCTGAAAGGTTTTTTTTTTGTTTTTTTTTGTATTTTAGCTAAGAGCTCCAATTGAAGTAGAAGGTATTATCTACTACTCTTCCTAGTATTTCATTGATTACTGCTCTCATTTCTCTTTTATATCTATACCAGCAGGTGATAATATGCACTAGAAGCCAAACATACGTAAGGAGGCTCCTGCTGTCAGTCTCAAAATGTGATCAATATTTTTACTTGAAAACATGCTTGATGAAATTTAAAGGATGACAAAAGAAAGAAGCTCATTATTTCTAAAGGACCAAGAAAATATTTGCAGATTCACCAAATGTGGTATGTTGTCATTGGATTTAATCTAAGCAGAAATTCAGTGCATATAAATTTCCCTTCAATAAATCCTTCAGTATGCTTTTGAGAAAAGATAAGTTAATTGTGACAAAAATTGCAGTTGTTCAGCGGGGGTTGATACATCCAAAGGGGAAAAAAAATCCCGAAGAACCAAAAGGAATGCTGCATCTATTACAAAGTCCTCTGTTCACCCACCCCCCACGAATGAAATTCTAAACCATACATATTTATGAATTTTGCATGCACAATACAGAAATGTAATATCTGCCCAACGAATTGGTTTTATCGTTTCCCTCTAAAATAAACAGAATAAAATGAAAATACAATAATGAAAAATATTACTGTTCTATTTTTATTGTGAAACCGGTGGTTATTAATAAATAAAAGACATTTGAGAATATATGTGTATTATTTATATCATTACCACTCAGAGTTCTGGTAATATATCAAATTATCAAATATAGTATTTGGTGTTAGTATTATTTTCACACACACACACACACACACACACACACACACACACACACACATTTAAACAATCTGTTTCTGTGAAGCAATAAGGTGTGATATTCAGGAAGACAAAGATTTTCTCAAACTGTCAGCCATTTCCTATTAGTTATAAGCAGCTTGTCTTATTTTCTGAGTATAATTGTTAACATTTGTTTTCATCTTGCCTGTCAGATTAATTATCATTCTTTTCAATAGTTAACTTCTCTTGAAATACAGATTCTCCCTTCTGATTCTTGCTTCTCAGAAAGCCTTCATAAGATCCTTTCTGAACCCTTCACACATTGTACTTGTTGACTTCTTTTTCGATATAGTTATTCAAAGAAATTATTTCCAAAACTCCTGTTTTTTGCTTTGAAAAGAACTCCAGTCTGTTATTAAAAGGGGAAGGGGAGTTTTCTTATCTACTGTGCTATGACAGCACTCAAGTTTTCAATTAATGTGAAGGAAGAGAGAGAAAATTATTAGGAACATTTAGTGTTTGGCTCCAGTTAAATGCAAGCATTAAACTAATAATAATCCAGAGTAGTGCTGAGTATCAATTTAGTGAGGGAGGGGGGAAGAATGTCATAATAAAATATAAAAGCTGAGAAACTACACTAAAATACATTATATACTGTAATTTATTAAAAATTCGTGAACTTTCATTGTAAACAGCATTTCTTGTTTCAGCATTTTGAAACGTAAATCATTTTTATATATTTTAATTCCTACTATCGTGACTCACACCCAACTTTGGATAGATGGAGAGGGTTGAGGTAAGGTCTGAAATAAATGGTTTCTATGCCAGCATTGAAAAACAAAAGTCTGAAGCAAGTGCCAAAAAGGCACTCTTTTGGCCCTTTACATTCTGAGTGATTTCAATGCAAAAGTTGCTAACTAAGCAGAAACAGCATCACTGGCAGCTTTGGACATGGGAGAGGAATGATTCAGGTGATTGTTTAGCAGAATTTTGACATGAAAATTGATTTTGAACTATGAATCCTTGTTCAAATGACTTATACACTTGAACCTCACCAAGTAACCTGTACTGTAATCTGATCAACTATGTCTTATATAGCCATCTATGATCCAATTAAAATTTTTCTTTCAAGATATATCAGGATTCCAATTGTGGTTCAGATCATGAATTGCTGGTGGCTAAGATTGGAATCAAATCATGCAACATCAAAAAGAAGTTTGACATACTTCGCTTCCATATATTCAATTGAGATGAAAAATGTATTTGAACTGCTGGACACCACTAAGAAGACCTCAACAAAGTGTGCCAAGAAATTCAATTGACCATCCCTGAAACAGCAGTTGAACACATATCATACAAGGCAGCTGAAAAGTGAAAGTGGCTTTGAGATGACGCTATCAGAATAGCTGAAGGAAGAAAAGTGGCCGAAACAGCCAGCAAATGGGAAGAAGTAAAGACCACTGAATGCAGATTTTAAAAGAGCAGTGAGGAAATGGTACAAGAGGACTGTATGAATGGCCACACCAGGAATGCATTTGTACAAGTCAAGAGGACTTGTACATCATTTATTGTTCATCAAAGCATCATTAAAACCAGTTGGGGAAAGAACTGCCTGACCAATAAGGCGTCAAAAATGATGGTGAGAATATACAGAAGGGCTATATGCCAGCCACAAGGAGGCCCAGACTCCTTCAGATAATATGGAAATGGAAGCAGAAATAAAATCACCAATCCTTCAAGGAATAAGTTTGTGTGAAAAATGAGCCAACTGCCAAACAAGAAGGTCCAAGTATTGATACTATTCCCATGGAACTGCTGAAGCCTTACCACCCATCTCAGGCTTGTATCAGAAATGAATACATGGCCACAGATTTGAAAGTAATCAATATTCAATTGATTGCCAAAAAAAGAGTGATCCTAAGGATTACTTCAATTACTGCACAATTGCCCTCATTCCTCAAACTAGCAAGATGATCCTTAAGGTCCTGGTGGCTCAGCAGACTAAAAGCATTGTGATTAACACCAGCTGTCTGCAATTACTGTAAGTTCGAATTTCACCAGGCTCAAGGTTGACTCAGCCTTCCATCCTTTCTAAGGTAGGTAAAATGAGGACCCAGTTTGTGGGGCCAATAAGCTGACTTTGTATAAACATACAAAAGTATGAAGGCTATTGCTTAATGCATTGTAAGCTACCCTGAGTCTCCGGAGAAGGGAGGCATATAAATCAAATTAAAAAAAAAAAAAAGGTCATATAACATCATCTGATGCTGACCATTGAAAGGCAATTACAAGATATTCAATATGATTTCAGAAAGGTCATTACACTCATGACCAGATTGCAAATCTATACTCGATCATGGAAAAATCTCATAAACATCAAAAGATATTTTGATATTTACATATGCTTTATTGACTACAAGAAAGTCTTTAATTTTGTGGAAAACAGTAGATGTCCTGGGGATGTTAACACATCTGGTCAAGTTGGTGCAGTTACTGTACGTACACAAACAAGAAGTCACTGTGCAAGCATGATGAGGAGACATTGATTAGTCAAGATAGAGAAAAGAGTGTGGCAAGATTGCATCTTTCTTATTCAAACTGTAAGCTGAAATGATAATGAGGAAGCTGGAACTTGATGAATCAAAAATCAGAATATAGGTTGGAGAAAGGAACATCAACAATGTTCTATAAACTGATGACACAACTCTCCTCTCAGAAACCAAAGAATGCCTAAAACATCTGACTAAAAGAATTAAAGAAAAAAGCAAGAAATTGTGCCTTTTTCTGAATATCAAGATATGCAAGATATATAAATGTTAAAATAACAATTCATGGTGAAAAGCCTGGCAACTAAATGCAGATTAGTCCACACTTTTGTGTTTCTCATAGCTCCCTATGGCTATAAAGCTTGAACCATGAAAAAAGCTAGACAGGAGGAAAATCAACACATTTGACTTGCAAGGCTTCTGCACATTGTTTGGACAGCAAAGGTGACAGACAAGTAAGCACTGGAGCATATAAAATCAGGCATATCACTGGAAGGCAAAATCTCAAAATTCTACCTTACTTATTTCAGTCGTGTCATGCAATCGAACTCACTGGAAAAGAGTTATGCTTGGAATAGTCAGCAGTAAAAGGAAACAAAGCCATCCAAAAAAAATAAATAAAACCACAGTGGTTTGACACTATAAATGCCATCCAAAAGACACAGCGGCTAGACACCATGATCCAGGGCATAAAACAATGGAAATAATGGAAAAAAAGCTATACAAGAACAGAAAATGTGGTCCATAGAGTTGCCAAGAATCAGACATGATTGAATGGATAGCATCACCATTGTCTTGGACATTTTATTCTTTTGGTTGTTTGTGCAAGTCATCAGAAAAAATACAGGGGAGATATTGACCTTCCTCCAGTGATGCAAATCATGATGCTATTAAGATCCTTTGAGACTCAGCAATCTCACAGCACAGGGCCAGCCTATGACGTTTTGTTCTCTAAAGGGAAACCTTTATTGCATCTCTTTATTCCTCATTAAACCTGCTGAATGACAACCTGTATTATATTGGCATGATTTGCTATTTTTCCATGACAAGCAATATCAACCACCTGAAGGATTTGCATCATTTTGCCTGAGAATAAAGCTGATCTAGTAACCTTTTTAAAAAAATAAAGTAGCTCAGCAGGAGTTTTAGATCAGAGACTAATTAGCCTTTTCGTGCTTCTTTCATATAGCTCCTAGGAAGCTGGAGTCCACTGAAATTATCTCAGTTGAGTTTACATTCCATTATAATTTACCCGAAGGACCATTCTTGATTCAGTACCTCTGATTTTTTTTCAATCTTGGACATTCCAGAAATGTTGTGTTTAGAAGTTCAGCCACTGTGAAAGATTGGCATAAATGCAAATATTTCATTATATAAGATAAAGTTTGTTGGATGCTATCATTAGTTAATGTCACTTACATGATTAGGAAAATGACAGAGATATAAATATATGTATTATATAAATAAGTTTTAAATACTATGCAAAGGCATGAGACAGAGATGTAGAATAAATAGAATATTAGTGGCATTTAGAGTCTATATGTTAAACAGATGGGAAAGTTTAACAACCTTGCTCAGATGCAGATAGAGACTGTTATTGCTAACATCTTTCCAGATTCCTCATATAAGATTTAGAATGGATTAGTGTGCAGTTATTTTGGAGAATATTGGCTAGGAATTCAAGCTAGCATCTAAGAGTTTTATAAAGGAACACCTTTAGGAGAAAATGCATGGAGACCTGAGATTTTTCTTATTTTCTCAGTCAAGGAATCTTTCTTTATTCAACCAAACTGAAACTGGATTCTAAATGAGGATTAGGTAGCTAAGGTCAGTTCCCCACTGTCCTTGATGAATTTGCATGCATCCTCCTATCCTGTCCTTGTTGAGACACATGTAATAAAAATGTACCACAAAATATTTACAGAGCAAGCCTTAAATGCATGTTAACTTAAAACTAGTCTCTCCTGTGCATTAAGGGGCTTACTTGTGACAGTGTGGTTAGGATTTACAGTTCATAATGTTAAAGATTTGGACAGCAGAGAACCCGACTGTGCATACCTAATACCAATGTCACTACAGAAGAAGACCTTTGAAATTCTGACAGTTCCCCCAAAGATGACACCATAAGCAATGCCTCTACAAAATATTTGCAACACAAATGTTCAGCTGCAGGTAATGTGGCTCTTGTAAAATGTCAATTTGGAACTTGTTTTGCTTTGGTATTAACTAGAGCAGGTAGATTCCAAGAAGACAGTGTAAGTGTAAATAATCACAAAGAGTTTGTTTGTTTATTTATTTATATCCCACCTTTATTATTTTTATAACTAACACAAGGTAGCACAACATGCTTGATATACTTTTCTCTTCCTATTTTCTCCATAAGCACAACCCTGTGAGTGGGGTTGGACTGAGAGAGTGTGACAGGCTCAAAGCCACTCAGCTAGCTTCCATGCCTAAGGCAAAACTAGAACTCATTGACTCAAGTTACTAAATATTAAAACTTGGTACACCACATCAGAAGTCAGTATAGTTGGCATTTTTCCAGAAAATCCCTATTGACTGGACCATTGCTGCATTAAATATATTAAGTGACAGAGTTCCGACCGATGCCCTAATTAAATAATGAGCCTCAAGCCAAGCTTCAAAAGAAATCCAGTTATTTATTAGGAGCGCCATGTCAGCACAAACCAAGTGAAGCCAACTCTGACCTCACTTAGTTCATGCCTTGGCTCTGACCCTGTTTCCCCCTCCCCCCCTAGGTGTGTCATCAGTCACATTCCCCAATGAAGCAATTTCGCGGGCTGTAAAAGTCACCCTCTTTGGCCACTATGGGTCTCCTTGGAGATGGCCTTGACAATCGCAGTCTGGAATGTGCTTTGTTCTGACTGATGTACAAGTTCCTTGATGCAACTGTGAGGCTCGGTTCCCTATCTCCCTGCCTATGGCAACTCGAGATCAGGTCAGGAATGCTTAACGAGTTTATATTAAGCAATAAACAAAACTTTCTCAATGATTTCAGAGCCCTCAGCATCTATCCTACTACTTCTTTTCCTCTCTTAACTGATAGGTTTATGAAGGCTTTAAAATGTCTTAAGGGAAAATTCTTAGCTATATTATATGAAGGAAGTTTTATAAAACTGCATTTATAAAACCCCAAATGCTTCTGGAAACTTTTCTTTCACAAATGTCTATGGAGATTCTCAGTCATCCAGGTCATAGTTGTTGCAAAGGTGCTCTTTCAAGAGCCAACTGGACTGTTTTTTCCTTTGAGGAACATATTTCGCTTCTCATCCATGGAGCTTCATCAGTTCTGGCAGGATGCTGGAGGGTTGATAGGATTAGTTCTGACAAGATGGGGTGGAGAGTTGGAAGGTCATATTTTACTTTGCAATCATCTGGTTGTTAGCATTGTCCCTGACAGTTCTTGAGGCCACTTGAGGATTTATCTGTGCCTTCAGGGTCACCTGTATCAAATGTGGGTGGAATCTTCTTGGAACTGCTGAAAGGACTGCATTGTAGACAGGAGATAGATGGTGTCTTATTCCTCCCCCTCTGTTGAGAGACGGCTGCTCAATATTCAAATGGCTTCTTTCAGGCTCACCAGGCTCAAGGTTGACTCAGCCTTCCATCCTTCTGAGGTGGGTAAAATGAGAACCCAGATTGTTGGGGGCAATATGTTGACTCTATAAACCACTCAGAAAGGGCTGTAAAAGCACCATGAAGCGGTATATAATTCTAAGTGCTATTGCTATTGCAATATTTCATACCAATGGTCTATCCAGAATGTAGATTTGCTGTCTTCAAAAGAGTGACCTTTGTCTTACAAATGCAGATGGATTGCTGAATCTTGTCCTGATGGATTTATTTTCCTATGTTATGCCATGTGTACATGAAGTGATTATTATTTTTTTCACCATTGTACAGATCTGCACATTGTATTGCATATATTGTGTTGCATATATCATATTGCTCAGTTGTGTCTGGGTGTTTTATACTTGGGGTGGACAAGCTTCTATCTTTGTATATTCTTGGACTTAAAGTGTGCTGTTGTATTGATTGTGTCATGTTCTGTTGATTGAAAATCTTCTGGAGCTTTTCAGATATTCCTGCAACATATGGAATGACAACATTGCTTCGTTTGTTGTTCTCTTCTTTTGTCTGTTATGGAAAAGCTCCTGCTGGGTCTTTTTCTGGATTTGATGAAGGGCCAATTGGGATAACTACAAGTTCTGACTTATAAATAGTCCCAAGTCACCACCAAGTTTGCCATTTAATTCTAGCTATTTGAGATTTTGAAAAGCTTAAGAGCCTGACCAGTATTTTGCATGAACCAAACACACAACCCCCAATCTTCTGCTGAATTTCATAAATGACATAACAGTTTTATCAAAAATAAGATGCACAATTTTTCTACTAAGGACAGGAGGTTGAAGATAGAAAAAAAAAGATTACCAAAAAAAAAAAAAAAAAAGCTTAATAAGTAAAACTAAAGTAAATGCAGCCTCCGCATGATTCTGTATTTCAAGGAACTGTTTCATATTCAGAATTGATTTGATTGATTACGTACCATCAATTGGTGTCAACTCTTTGTGATCCCATTTATCCATGATGATCTTCCAATGGTGCATCTACTGCCATTATAACTAAGTCTATTCCCCAGTCATCCTCTTCTTCCCTTTCTTTTTATCTTTTTTCAGCATTTGAGCCTTCTCCAGAGAGAGAGAGAGAGAGAGAGAGAGAGAGAGAGAGAGAGAGAGAGAGAGAGAGAGAGAGAGAGAGAGAGAGAGAGAGAGAGAGAGGTCTTCACATAATGGACCCAAAGCAGGATAATATGGGCTTGGTCACTTATTCATTGAGTGAGAACTCTTGATTGATTTGTTATATGATCCATTTGTTTGTTGTTTCCTTGAAGGTCCATTGTATTCTCAGGAATCTTCTGCCTTCCCTTCACTGTATCTGGAAATATCCATGCTGCTAAACACTCATGGATTTGATTTAGGGTCTTCTTTGAATCCAGCCCCTGATTAATTTTGCCTTTAAATATCAATTACACAGTTTTCAATGTATAAGTGAGGATATTTGCAGAGATCCTCTGCAGGGAAGGCAAGTGCCATAAAACATGTCATGATTTCATTGCACAAATGATGAAAATTAATTCATGTCATGAAATCATAATGGCTTCTACCAGATGCCTACACTTAGCACAATATGTATAAGACCTCTTTCTTCAAAGTTTCAGAGCTTTCAACAATCTGTTGTTTATCATAATTGAGACTGTGCCTCAAACAGAATGCACACTAACACAAACATATTTTGAAGAATTGGAGGATGTTTCCTGCATATGCAACATATGAAATTAGATCCACAGTCTGATTATTTTTAGAATTGATAAAACTGGGCTTCTCTGAACCCGAACTCCAGTCTTTGTATACAGGGAATAGCAAAGAGAAAGATGTTTCAGAAAAATGAACAGTTTAATAATAATAATAAAAAAATAGGCATTAGAGAAAATAATAATACAAAAATCAACATGAAACTACAAATACTCCTTAAAAGAATATTTTAGAACAGTTATGAAAATATTTGCTGAGAAGAAGTTGAGAATAAAAAAATATTTAGATGAACAATATAGAATAGAATAGAATAGAATAGAATAGAATAGAATAGAATAGAATAGAATAGAATAGAATAACAGAGTTGGAAGGGACCTTGGAGGTCTTCTAGTCCAACCCCCTGCCCAGGCAGGAAACCCTACACCACTTCAGACAAAAGGTTATCCAACATCTTCTTAAAAATTTCCAGTGTTGGAGCATTCACAACTTCTGCAGGCAAGTTGTTCCACTTATTAATTGTTCTAACTAGATTAATTGTTCTAACTCTAATATAGACTACTGTTCAAAAACTATTGCTAACAATTATTACTAATATTATTAGAGATCCCAGAATATCCTTTAATGATGACCTGGAAAACCTTTTAAAATTTATATCTTACCTTACCTTACCTTACCTTACCTTACCTTACCTTACCTTACCTTACCTTACCTTGTCTGTCTGTAACAGCTATATCATCTATCTATCTATCTGTCTGTCTGTCTGTCTGTCTGTCTGTCTGTCTGTCTGTCTGTCTATCTATCTATCTATCTATCTATCTATCTATCTATCTATCTATCTATCTATCTATCTATCTATCTACTATCTATCTAACAAAAAGCTTTTATGTATGCTTGCAACATTATTATGAACAACCATATGTTCTCTTAGACAT
Source organism: Pantherophis guttatus (assembly GCF_059756535.1). Taxonomy (NCBI): domain Eukaryota; kingdom Metazoa; phylum Chordata; class Lepidosauria; order Squamata; family Colubridae; genus Pantherophis; species Pantherophis guttatus. The sequence continues at coordinate 99,429,944 of NC_142065.1, read as the reverse complement.
TTCCTCCATGCTATCATTTTCCTTAATTCTTTATATCCCAGCCTCTCATAATTAGCCCTTCAAGATTTAATTCTTTTTACCTTTTTATTATTAAAACCCACCTGTCGTTATCACTCATTTATTTTTATTAAAAACATGCACTGTAGATTTAATACACTTTAATCATCTGCTGTTCTATCTTACAATGCAACAATTTAACTCAACATCTGTTAACGTCACAAATTCTGCCCAACTGATATAACCGAAAAGCAATTATACCTGCATATAAAAACATTTGCAAATTGCTGGATTGTTACTGCTTTCATAAACATAATGCTGGTAAAAAGAAAGGGGGAAAGTCAGTGAAGAAATACTTTAACAGCTTTAATATTATACTAAATACAAGAGTGCAAATTCAAGACCATGTTCTTTTTTTACATATTTTTAATACAGCAATACTCCTACACTCACCACACACATGCTAGGGTCAACAACCACAGCTGTGATGAGGAAATAGTCACATTTTTTCCAGTGTTTCACCTTGAACAAACATGTTTAATCTCCTTTGCATGTTGCTTTCTTCCACTAGAAGCAAAGAAATAGTAATGATAAATGATGTGGAGTATTTTTATGGGATAAAGATACGTGAGCATAAAAATCTTTGTGCAGAATTTTCATTCTATATTCATAAAGAATGGATCTACATCAGGGCTACAAATTTTAAGAGGCCATGAGATGCTTTCAAAGACTTTTTTTTTTCATTTCTTTTTGCTATTATCTATTAAATATCCAGGTGTTTGCAACCCAGATTTGGTACTTCTAAACACAAAGAGAAAAGGAAAATATGAATGTATGTGACAGTATATTTTAAGATCACTTCATTTACAATATAGTCAGAAGTTTATAAACATGCAGCAAAACACTGAAAAATAAATAAATAGATACTTTGTATAGTACTCAAACAACCAAGCTCTCAATGCATTTCTTCAATTATGAATAGGATAGTTAATGAACTCTTACCATACCATTATCATACCATTGTATGTGTTTCTTAGTACCACCAGGAACAACAGATAATAATTCAAATTAGTCCTACTACATAATGATGCCGCCTTTCATTATATAAACTGTGATATTAGTCTGTAGCTGTCAAATCATGCTTGTTCACAAATATTGTGATTTTTATTTTCCTAGGGAATGAAAACATGTTGCACTATTCTGTTATAAGAAAGCCATATGATGAAGCAATAGGACCCTACAGAAATCCTTGTGAATCATATGCTTTGCAAAAAAACCCAACAATCCAGCATTGTACAGGGATATGATACCACTCATCAAATACCTTACTGAATGTTCTATAGAAGATATTGAAGTCCCTATTGGTCTTATTCAAGAGAGGAGGATGCTGATTAAAGAAAAATAAAAGAGATACCAGAATTTATGGATGGAATGCAGCACTTTGATAAGTATTTGATAAATCCAAAAGTGTTTACTTGTATTAAGCAGAAGATTACAGCAACAGATATATTGCTTAACAGTTATCATTTGTGGTTTAACCTTATTGTTGTACATCACACAGAATCTCTTTTGGAAAAAATGGGTAGCTGTATATCAGTGGTGAAATCCAATTTTTTTTACTACTGGTTCTGTAGGCGTGGCATGGTGGGCATAGTGTGGCTTGGTGGGCATGGCAGGGGAAGGATATTGCAAAATCTCCATTCCCATCCCACTCTGGGACCAGCCAGAGGTGGTATTTGCCGGTTCTCTGAACTACTCAAAATTTCCACTACTGGTTCTCCAGAACCTGTCAGAACCTGCTGAATTTCACCCCTGCACTGAGGTGAAAATTTGCTTATTACACTCAGCATATGGTTGAGCTAGAATTTAGCTGAAACCTTCTTATCCCCTTTGTGCATTAGAATTATAAAACATATACTTCACTGATGATATTACCCAATTTAGGTAATGAAACATCTACAAGAAAACAACCAAGCTCAGAGAACCCCTCATTTCAATCCTGAGCCACAAATATTTTCTTTTATTGAGAACTACTTCAATCTTCAGAATCACAAAGGAAAAATCTATATATGTGAACAGGGTGGCCAGGACTGGGGCACAGTAACCCATCTTTGTGACCAAGAGATACAGCCATTCTATGCTAGAGAATTAAACATGAATGAAAGAACAGAGAAGTGTGAATATTTAGCTAAGAAGCAACTACAGGTAATCCCCAATTTACAACTGTAATTGGGATCAATACAGCGAAGCAATTGTTTAGATGTCATGTGACTGCTTTGCTCAATATCCATAATCTCAGCATTTCCAGTTGCATTGCTAAGCTATTTTATGGATTGTTAAACAGATGGAATCCCAAGTAAGGAGCATTGACTGCCTTAAAGGGGTAGGGAAGACCTAGAGAGGTACAGCGCAGGCTGCACGGAAATGTCTTTCCATTCATGAGCTAAAATTCCACCCTGCTGAAATCCAAGCAGGATTTTCAACTCCTGCCTGAAAAAAGAAAAGAAAACAAAACAACAACAACAACAAAAACCCAAAACACCCTGTGTGAACTCCTTGCTGTGCCTTTCTGGGTCCCTCAATCCCTACTGTGCTGCCTCTCTTCTCAGGACCTGAAAATGCTCCCTGCTGAAATCCAAGTAGGATTCAGCCTCTGATGACTCCTTACTTGCCTCTGCACTCAGGGGTTGAAAATTCTGCTTGGATTTTGGCTCCCTCTCATTTCTGGAGGCTCCCTGCAAAAGGATTTCAGCTCTTTGCAAGCAGGCATGAAGGATTTCAGCATGTGCATGCAAATATGGTGCTGAATTCCTTCAGCAGAGATCTCCTGCCAAAGTGTATATAGATGACCAGCATATTTTATATGTCCTTTTTCAGTTTTTCTGGCTTGCTTGTTTACAGCCAAGTGAATTCCTGTCTGTTATCTTGCAGAACTAGTTTTTGATTAAGAACTTCCCCAGAGAAGAACAATTGTAAATCTTTCCCATTTAGGGGAAGAAGTAGAGCAAATGCCAGCGTACCTGATATGAATGAAACCATCTAATGATACTGACTGAAATACAAATCAGAAGGGAAACAGAAAAAAAAAGAAAAGAAAAAGACTGATATTAAGTTTAGTTCTATCAGTAGTTAATTTTATGATTTTCTTTCTTCTGGAAGTCCATTCATGTATATGCTTGTTTTTCACACTGAGGATGATATCAAGTTGGATGTTAAATAGCAAGAAGACTTAAAAATGTAAGAGGGAAAGCTTAGGAAGTTAACCGAATGTGTTTTCAGCTATTCATCACTTGTCAGGTTGCAACAATTTGGTGGTAAAATCAATATAAATGCCACCAGAGGATACGACTCATACCTCAGAATCCAACATTTATAAATGAAGCTAAACTGAGGGAAACTTAATTTGATTTTAAACTTATTAGCTGTGACAAAAGGATTTTTAGAAGTAATGTCCTTTTTTAAAAAATGTCCTCTTCCAGTTTATTTATGTACATGCAATCATATCCTCTCAAAAGTCTCCCTTTGTTCATGGACTGAAATACTAGATCTTTTACAATTTGTTTTTCATCCAAATGGTTTATCATATATGTTGGAGACCCATATTTTGGTTTTGCCTCTTAATAGTTTTATATTAATGGGGTCAAGTTTTCCTTTTGGATGGTGCGGTGGCTCAGTGGTTAAGACACTGGGTTTGTCAACTGGAAAGCCAGTACCCCAGATTTGAGACCAAAGCGCCATGCAATTCTCACCCCACCTCCTGCTAACCTAGCAGTTCAAAAGCATGCAAATGTTAGTAGATAAATAGGTACCATTTCAGTGGGAAGGTAACAGCATTCCATGATGTCATGCTGGTGACATGACTACAGAAATGTCTTCTGACAGCATTGGCTCAATGGCCTTGAAATGGAGGTGAGCACTGCCCCTTGTAGTCAGCAACAACCAGCAAAGTAAAATCCACAAGGACTCATTTATCTTTACCTTAGCAACTTTTCTTTTAGTAGGCATTGTAGAAGAATAGCTCTATTAGTAGATTGATTGATTGATTGATTGATTGACTATGTGCCAACAAGTTGGTATTGATTTTTAGTGATCACATAGATATTCTCCAAGTAATCTGTCTGTAAACTAGTCATTCATGTCTTCCAACAGCAGTTATTGCCATTGTAACTGAATGGTCCCACCTTATTGGTTATCCTCTTCTTCTCTTTCCTCCCATGTTTTCACATATGGCAGGGGTTGGCAACCTGCAGCTCTGGAGCCACATGTGGTTCTTTCATCCCTCTGCTATGGCTCCCTGTTGCTAGTCAGCTCCACAATTGATAGGGCTTTCAGTTAGGACAGGTAGAGGAAAAAAGGATGCTATGCTAGGAGGAGACTATGGTGGGGGAATCGGACTTCTGGTCGGCTCCAGAATTGACGGGGGTTTCCAGTTAGGACCTTTGTGGCTCTTTGAGTGTTTAAGGTTGCTGACCCCTGACATATGGTATTTGAAGGAGGATAACTTGAGCCTAGTCATTTATTCCTGAATAATACTGGTTTGATTTGTTCAATAAGTCATTGGTTTGTTTTCTTGGCTGCCCATTGTATTCTCAGGAGTAGCAGTAGTTGTGGCCAAATATCAGGAGTCTGAAAACACTTTTGCTGATTAACATTATTAAGATGCATAAGCTTTTGTGAACTACAGCTCATTTCATCAGATGAATGGTGCCATCATTCATGGAACCTCTTCTGTATAAGGCACTTTTGTTCTCTGAAATGCGTCCTTAGAATGGACCTTCCAAATGTCTACATCAAATTATGATGGTATAAATGGGAACAAAGGATCAATTGGGGCTCTGATTTGGCATAAGAATGCATTTCAAGGGCATGATGGATAAGATTTCTAAAATATTTTTTTCCAAAGCTGCTGTGACTCACCCAAGATGTGTTTCATCGCTGCTTTTCATGCAACTCATGAAAATTTTCTCATGACTAAAACTGTTTGCAATAATTAGGTAACACTGAGGTAGTTCTCTCATTTCTCTTCCAGCATAGCTTCCCAGTGTAGCTTTGCTATCATCATCATCATCATCATCATCATCATCATCATCATCATCATCATCATCATCATCAGGACCCAGATTGTGGGGGCAATAAGCTGACTTTGTATAAATATACAAAAGTATGAAGGCTATTGCTTAACGCATTGTAAGCCGCCCTGAGTCTCCAGAGAAGGACGGCATATAAATTAAAGCAAAAAAAAAAATCATCATCATCATCATCATCATCATCATCATCATCATCTAATGTTTGTCTGCGATGGAAGACTCACTAGGAGCTATGATACTGTTGGAAGAAATGTTCATTTGGGTTCAGTTCCAAATGGGGAGAAAGATACTGGAAACATGGTGGCTGTTTGAAAAGATGGCTTTTAATGGTGGACAGGACCACATGCTTTGAGATCCTGGGCAAAAAGGCACATGAGAGAGAGAGAGAGGGGGGGGGAGAGAGGGAGGGAGAGAGAGATTGATTTATATTCTGTGTTGGGCTTTGAATTTGAGCTTTGATTGGTTGTCGGACTCCCATGAGGCCATGCAAGGATAACTTTGTAGGTTGTCTGTGTCCCAGGCTTGGTTGAGCCTTGCTGGGTGATGATGTAATGAAAGGGACTTTCAACAATTCCTATTATGGCTCTGCTTGAAGGAGGTAGATCTCTGTTATGTATAATAGACTGGCCCAGGCCTTAATGGCCCATTGACAAAGGTCTGCCTCCCTTTTAGGGAAAATATTCTGCCCTTTTAATATTTCCTAAAATATCTCATTTTCCTAGGAGAGGGGTGGGTGCTGACTTCCTACAATACCGTTTGAACAACTCTGAGTTTCATTGAGAACTTTAAGCCCCTCCACTAAGACAAAGTTTATCATCAGGGGGGCGATTTCTATCCCTGTCATGAGAACAATAGAGTTTGCCTCTCTCCTTGGTCTGGTAAATAGTGAAATACAATAAATCCAAATCCTAAAATGTTTCAATATGCCATTTTCTCTGGTAAAATAAATGTCCTAGTGTGAGATGGTAAGCGGATAATATGCTAATCTGCTAAGAACTGATCTCTCTTCCTGATTATCCTCTATTACAATTGATGAGGTTCAGATTTACAGTGGGTTTTTTTTTTAAAAAAAAAGCACTGCTCTGCAAAATGGGAATTTGTGTTCACAGCCTACTCTTGCTAAAATAAATCAGCTGTGCAATGCAAAAATGAAAAACACCACCACAGAGTTTAAGCTGGAATTTGGCCAGCAGACAACAGCTGACTTAAAAGGAAGCACAATTATGCATGCTTGTTGGGTGTGATAGCAATAAGAATGTCTGAGTTAAACTAGCCAGATGGATTTTTATAGGAAAGCTAATGTGAAATCTTAATGGATATTAAAGTTTCATGTTAGCCTTTGTAAATCAAACATTCTTATATCATTCGTGTTTATTCTCATCTCGTTTCTTTCTTTCTTTCTTTTTTTTTAAAAAAAGAAAGTATCAGTTTTTCATAGACTGGTTGTTTTTCTTTTCTTTAGTGCCTTTAGAGAATACCAGTAAACTCAGATTTTAAATTAGGAATTTGTTTTTATTCTTTGTTTGCATTTAGCTTGCATCATCATCATTTAAGGCATCATAAGCCTGTTTTGTGATGACAACATTCTGGGATTTTGATGACGGTCTATGAAAGTTCCCATTCAAAGCACTGCTTGATGGAATAATAGCGTTTTAAGGGCACGGCGGAAGGTACAGAGGTCGGAAATCCGACGAATCTCCGGGGGCAGCTCGTTCCAGAGGGCAGGTCCTCCCACAGAGAAGGCTCTCCCCCTGGGGGTCGCCAGTCGACACTGTCTAACCGATGGCACCTTGAAGAGACCCTCTCTGTGGGAGCGTACTGGTCGGTGGGAGGCTATTGGAGGCAGAAAGCGGTCTCATAAATATCCAGGTCCTATGCCATGGAGCACTTTAAAGGTAGCGACCAACATCTTGAATCGCATCCGGAAGACCACTGGGAGCCAGTGCAGCTCACGCAGGAGCGGTGCTACATGGGAGCACTATCATCAGTATAAGCAGAGCTATTGTTTTAAGCAAAGTCTGTTTTCTTAGGTTAAAATCAGTTGTGTCAACTCCCTAAGGTTATCTGTATTTTTGATTATATTATTTATTTATATATTCAGTCTATCAAATTATATGACCTTGTGTCTCAAACATGTGTCTCACGGTAGGTAGCAGAGACTAAAAAAACAAACTAAAAATATCATAGCAAGCAATACATTTTGATTAAATTTTACCTTATTCTCAGCAATAATATTTTTTAAATTCTTTAAAGGTTATATTCACTGCATATGGGTACACTGAACTTTTTTTTTTTTGTTTTTAATTTTAGGTTGCGTTGTGTCGGAATGAAATTGAAAGCATGGAAATATATCCAAAGTCAAAAAATGGGTCATTTAGTCTTCCTGCACTAAAATCCTTCGGCCACCTGACTGCTATTTAGAACTGGGTTTCTGTAAAGATTCATGTTATTGACCATTTCCTATACAAATTTCTGCTTCTAATTAATCAGCGATTATATTACTTGCATGATTATATTACTTGCAGTTTCCCGTGTTGTTGTTTTTTTAAAAAAAACTTAGAACATCCAAATACTTTTAGGACAAAATTGCATTGAGGCTAATGGGATTTATTTCTATATAATTGAAGCTGAGTAAATACTGCATTTTTTCCCAGCATGATTAAGTCTTGGGGCTTGGGGGCTTTGCTTAGTCTTTTGGGCTTGGATCTACATACAGGTGAAATTTCTCTCCCCCCTTCTCTCCCCCTCCTTTCCTTCCCTCCATCCCCAAGTAGGATCTCTTAGTACTTTGCAACATTTCATACTGAGTTTTTTGTAAAGGTCACCATAACCAAAGAATTCAAAGTAGGTTTTTTTCCCCCAGCAAAAGCTTATAATTTTGCTATCGCTCCTTTTTAAAATGCTTCTGTACAGTCCATTAGCTGAGATTGGCAAAGATTTCTTTTTAACAAGCTTTTAGCCCACTACATTTCATTTATTTTCCCATTTTAAATTAGTCCATAGATGACCGTAACATTTTTAAAAATATTTTTTTTTGTCATCTGCCATGAAAGGCTATATATTTTAAACACACACCGACACACCCAACATAAAATCCATTTAAAAAGAGCATTCTTGGGGCCTCTCCCCTTAGGACAAGTATTCTTAATCAGAGACTGATATTGCCATCCTGTTTCCCCACAATATTTTCAGGAGGCTAGGAAACTTGACTTCATTAACTAGCAACTTTGATTCTGTTCTAGAGGCAACGATCCTGAGATAGTTTCGCAGCATTTTTTATGGTGTTGTCAGGTGTAAAGAATCAGGACCGTACATTAAGTTGCAGTTAAGAAGATTGGTTGCTCAAACCTATGCACAAGAATCTAGTCAACTAATTTTCAATGCTAAATTGGCTAAGACGCTGAGCTTGTCAAGCAGAAAGGTCGGCAGTTCGGCAGTTTGAATCCCTAGCACCGCATAACAGAGTGAGCCCCCATTACTTGCCCCAGCTTCTGCCAACCTAGCAGTTCGAAAGCATGTAAAAATGCAAGTAGAAAAATAGGTACTGCCTTGGTGGGAAGGTAACAGTGTTCCGTGCGCCTTCGGTGGTTAGTCATGCCAGTCACATGACCACAGAATCATCATCAGACAGCGCTGGCTCTTCGGCTTAGAAACAGAGATGAGCACCGCCCCCTAGAGTCAGGAATGACTAGCACATATGTGCGAGGGGAACCTTTACCTAACCTTTACCTAATGGTCAACAGGATTCATGAGAGATTGGACCTAGAACATTGATGGGGATGTAACAACTCTAGACTTGTGATTCTAAACTCTAACTTGTGATTCACTTAACTCCATCCCTGGCTCTGCCTGTTTTTTTTCTCCTACAGGTGCTCTGGTGAAGTAGTTCCTTATCTCATCCTGATTACTGACCCTAAAGGATCAACTTGCCATTTTTGATACATGGTTCAATACTTAGTGGCAAGTTGATTTGTCCTGAAAAGAAACAGTGAAGAATGAGGCAAGTAGGAATGCCATGTTAGTCTGCTGTTGTGTTTTGGGTCCTCCAGCAAGCACTGGTAGTAAACCTGAAAAGATCAAACGCAGCATTGGGATTTGTTCAGTGTATGAAATTGCTATAGATGGCAAAAGAGGTAGATCTAACCGTGCCATTGTACTTACAGAGAATGACGAGTATATGATTTGTTGTCTTTTCTTATTGGCATTTTCGGCAAAGGGTTGCTGTGGAAGGAAAAGATGGAACAACAAGCAAACACATTGGAAAATTGTTTACTGTATTTCAGGCACTGTCCTTTAACCTAACAGTTCTCTGCTATTTTATGCCCTGAAACATTTACAGCTGCTATTACATTTTGCAATTACAGTGAAGCGAGGCAGAAAATAGCAGTTCAAAAATGTATTTGAGTAATGAAGTTTCAGCCATTATTTGAAAGACTGTTGTTGTTGGGTTTTTTTTAGTGAATATTTAATCTTCCTACCAGCATGAATTCCTAATTGAACTTTAAGTATTATTGTTCTTGGACACTCCTAACTGCTTTTTTAAAAAACACTGGTAAAAATGGAAGATAATATAGAATAGAAGCTACATCAGTCAGTCTCCATGAACTACACTTAGTAAAAATAATTCTAAAACTCTTCTCCAGTGTCTTCCAGTTATAGCAATGAACTTAAAGCCCATAACTTACATCAGATATGCAGATTCTCTTGCATGTATGGTAGAAAACCTGGCTAGAAGGTGCTAAATAACATAACATAGGTAGTTCTACACAAGAACTTAAGAAGAACTTACATAGGAAGAAGAATTTAAGAAGAGGATACATAGACAAATGAGCAAAAGTCAAGAGATAGATTGATTAATCAGGAAAAGTCATGTTGCACCTAAGAATCAGCCAAAGAAGAGAACTTATTTCACTCTTAAGTGCTTATGGATACAGCTTACTCAAATAACAAAGTGGATGTCATCTGAATTAGGCCATGCCTAATGGGATATAGTGTGTGTGTGTGTGTGTGTGTGTGTGTGTGTGTGTGTGAGAGAGAGAGAGAGAGAGAGAGAGAGAGAGAGAGAGAGAGAGAGAGAGAGAAGTGGGGAGGTAATTCTGATAACAGGCAGCTGACACTCCCCATTCAGTAGGCAAAAGACTATCAATCTCTAGGTAGCAGTGATGAATCCAGAAGGTAGGAAAGTGACATCCCACAATAGTATTAAGAAGATCATCATTCCTTCTGTGATCAGAAATTCTCTAGAAGGCAGATAATTAATGGTTCCAATAGAAGGAAGAAAACTATTAGTTCTCCTGGTAGGTGTATATGAGACAATGGAAATTGAATAAAGCTAGAGGGGACACAACATTTGTGACTTATATAAGTTCAGAAAAAGATCCAACCATAGAGCATTAATAATATTTTTGAACAAAGTTGGAGGCTGCTACCAAAAGAATCTCAGTTACTACAGTTATTTAAGAGCTGAGCTCAACTTCTAGAGTGCAGAGTGAAATTGCATTGATTCTTCTATCATTATTATTTTAAGATTTTTTTAAAAGAACCTATATTATATTTTCTAATGGAAGAGAATATATATTGCTCATGGCTGAACTATGGAATTCTTAGTATACCTTGAGCTTGTACCCTGTTTTCCCGAAAATATGACCTATCCTGAAAATAAGTCCTAGCATGTTTTACACATGCACATAATATAAGCACCACCCATAAAATAAGCCCTATTTAAGAGCCTGTGTAGCTGGCTACCCACCCATTCTGTCTGGTTGCTCGCACTGCCGTAGCTACAAGGCAAGGCGGGGTGGTGGTGGAGCTGCCCCATGTACCAACTTACCTCATGGTCCCCACAATCAGGCCATCTATGCACCAAAACCTGCCTCACAGTAGCAGCACCAGCAGTCATGTGCAGCAGGAGCTTCTGCTTGCCATGTGGTGCAGGAGGCTGAGTAGTGTGTTGGTGTCATGGCCGCTAGGCGAGGCAAGTGCCAGGGCATGGATGGCCTGGCTGTGGGGGCCCTGAACTAAGTTAACATCACCACCAGGTGCATTTGTAGCTGGCTGAAAACAATACTCAACAAGTAGTCCTTAATGGTACTATATCCACATGGAGAGAAATAAGCAGTGGGATATCACAAGGCTCTGTCTTAGGCCCAGTACTCTTCAATATCTTCATTAGATGAGAGAAGAGAAGAGGAACTCATCAAATTTGCAGATGATACTAAACTGGCAGGAATAGCCAACACCTCAGAAGACAAGCTCAGGATACAAAAAGATCTTGACAAACTTGAACAATGGGCCCTATCCAAAAATGAATTTTAATGTAGAGAAAAGCAAAGTTTTACATTTAGGCAGGAAAAATCAAAGTTATAAGTACAGATTAGGTGAGACCTGGCTCAAAAGCAGTAATTGTGAGAGGGACCTTGGAGTCCTAGTGGATGATCACTTGAATATGAGCCAGCAGTGTGCAGCAGCAGCCAAAAAAGTTAATACAATCCTGGGTTGCATAAACAGAGGCATAGAATCAAGATCACATGAAATATTACTGCCCCTTTAAAAAACTCTAGTAAGATCACACCTGCAACCAATTTTGGTCACCATACTACAAAAAAGATGTTAAGACTTTAGAAAAAATTCAAAGAAGAGCAACAAAGACAATGAAAGGCCTGGAGACTAAACCATATGAAGAATGGCTGCAGGTTTTGGGTTTGGTTAGTCTAAGGAAAAGAAGAATTAGGGATGACATGATAGTATTCCAGTATTTGAGGGGCTGCCATAAAAAGGGGGTCAAATTATTCTCCAAAGCACAGGAGGGCAGGACAACAAACAATGGTTGGAAACTAATCAAAGAGAGAAGCAATCTGGAATTAAGAGAAACTTCCTAACAGTGAAGAAATTAACCAGTGGAACAGCTTGCCTTCAGAAATTGTGGGCACTCCATCACTGGATGTTTTTAAGAAGGGACTAGATAGTCACTTGTCTGAAATGGTATAGGTTCTCCTGCTTGAACACTGGGCTGGACTAGAAGACCTCCAAAGCCCCTTCCAGCTCTATTCTATTCCACACTGGTGCGGGGCACATGGGGTAGCTCTACTTCCCTCACTTTGTGGCTGCAGCACTGGCATGTCATTTGGCCTCCTGCTCCGTTGCAGCTGCGAGCAAGCAGAAGAAGTGGGCTGGTGGTCACATGGGTTCCTGCTGGACAGGGTGTTGGAGCCGCCACTGTGAGGTGAGGCAGGTGTCAGGATGTGAGTGTCCTGACTGCAGGGGCCCTGAGGTAAGCTGGTTCAGGGCTCATGGGGCAGCTTCACCTCACTTAGTGGTGTTGGCACTAGCATGTCACATGGCCTCCTCCCCCATCACAAGCAAGCAGAAGAAGTAGGCCTTCCATACAAGGGGAAAAAAATAAGACACCTCTCCAAATAAGCCCTAGGGCTTATTTTGGGGCTCAAAAGAAAATAAGATCAGATCTTATTTTCAGGGAATCATGGGTACCTATTTCATTACCCAGTAACTACTGTTCATTATACAGTAGTTTGCCCTGCTAGTTTTGGTGGAGGTATGGTTCAACAGATTATAGTCCATCTTTATTTTATTTAAAAAAACTGATTTTCAGATCATTTATATAAAAATGCCATTTTCTTAATTCAAGCGTCTACATCTAAGTTCAGCAGAAATGAGCACTCATTGTAATAAATTTCAAGTGACAACAAATTTGACCCACCAAATTCAAGTTAGTTTTGAAACTGCTTATTAAGGCTGGTCACTTTCTATAATTTAAATTAACTCTATCATTATGGTTCTCAAAACACTTATAGAATAGCTTAATAACAAAAAGCCTAGACTGAATATGTAGATAATTAAAGTTACTATACTTTGAGATATACAGATATATATTTGCTTAATTAATTCAGGGGAAATAGAAACTGTGTCCAATTGCAGTCCTTTCTGTAAATATAGCAGCTGATGATGCTAAAAGAATGAGAGGAAAAAGAGAAGGAGGAGGAGGAGGAGGAGGAATGGAGGAAGAAGACAAAATAAGCTTCATTTTGAAGGTTGAAGCACCTAACTATCATTTTATATGTACTTGTGTGCCACATCTGACTTTATGAAAATACTTCATAACTATTGTATAATGCATCCAGGTATAATATCCATTTGACTCTATCTAAAGTGGTGGAGAAAACTAAACATGAGATTTTATTTATTTTTTTTCTCAAGTCACTGCATGGATTCTGCAAGTCAAATTAGTTTGTGTTGACTTTTGAAAATTACAGGAGCCTTAAATAATCAAGCATTTGAAGAAAGGCTGCTTGTCTTTTGCATGAAATAACAAGAATTTCTTTTTCCATTTTCCACTGTAGCAGGCCAAAAAGAGCCTGACCTGAGGGCAAGTGGAAAACAAAACAAAATCATAACAGAAAAATATGTATTGCCTTGGTGATTATTCAAACCAGATTAAATCATCCGATAGTTGTGCTTCAGCATAGAATAGTAGATGTTACAAGACATGTTAGTCCTTCATCATTTGTGGACTTTGTGAAGGCAACCAGCTAGAATGGGTTGAGTGCTCATGTTGTTTTGTTACAGTTTTAAAAACTGTAGCCTAACCTAGGAAGTACATTCAGCTGTTGAATCCTTCCACTAAGGGATAAGATTTTTCTTTGGTTAACATTAACTTTATTTTGTTATACAGTTTTGCTTCCTTTACTGATGCCTGGAGGGTGGATAAACCTGAAAAGTTATGTAGGTACATTCCAATTATTAACTTGCTAGCAGAATAGCACTGAATAAATCCAGCATGGCTATCTTTCTTTTTGTGCCCATTAAATTGTTTCAGTATTTGCCAATCCAGTCTTAGAAACGGAGCACAGTACAACAATTAGTTATGTAATGGACTAAATTAGAATCCATTTGTTTATGAATCAAATGATCAAAGAATGCTTACCTATATGCAAAGTAGGAAAATAAAATATAGTTATAGATGAGGACGTCTATAACTATACTAGAAAACAAATGATCGACTTTGTTTTAATCTAGATCTAGATTGCATTTAGTGCTGTAAGAGTGAGATGAGAAAAATAAACACTTTTGCTTACACTTGGGTCACATAGTCAACGTAGGCTACTATAGTGGTGGGTTGCCCCCAGTTTGGATTGGTTCGCAAGAACTGGTAGTAAAACCAGCAGGAGGCGCCACCCACTGACCCAGATGTCATCATAAGTGATCTGTGCATGCGCAGAAGAGCGTACTGGCGTGATGCGAACTGGTAGTAAAGATAAGTAGAACCCACCCCTGGGCTACTATGTCAAGAGAACTTCCTTCAACATTAAGAAACGTGTCCAGAAAATGAAAATACTTAACACCCTTTCCAAATTCAGTACTTTCCTGCTTATTGAAGCAGGAAAGAGAGCTTTGGATTAAATCAGTATTTCAATGCAACATATCTATTTGTTCCTGATTCCTTTATTAGATTTTAGCATAAAGAGAAATGTTTTGCCTCTTTATTCCAAGTAATGTTATTTGCCCAGGAAGATAATGGATTTTTCAACTTGAATATCATTAAGAAGCCATATACTTAGTTTACATCCATGTCATTCTAACAGACATATGCTGAACAGTATTTAGAGGGTAACATTTTAAGCAGGGGTTATAGATTTTCTGCTCTGCTATAAAGCTGGGTTGAGATATGTTTAATCATTCACTATATTTTAGACCAGAGTCCTCATACAATTATTATCAGAATAGAATCCATGCATAGGAGATCCTTGAAAGAAGATTGGGGAGGCAGGGTCAGTGGGGAGGCACAGTAAATATTTATTACTGTGACATTATTTTTCCTCTGCAACATTTCCCCTCTGCAACATGATTCTTGAGCAAGTAATTCTTTCAAAAACAAAGTCACATCCAAGTTGATATGGTACCAGATCATTCTACCATTAAAAACATTGAAAGGGTGACGTTAACAATGTATTGGTTCATTGTATTGTTAGGAAAACAAACTAAGCTGAAATATAAAAATTCTGCAGTTGATTCACAATTTAGGAACAGAGTGATAACGCTCCAATGAGTGGCATATTCACTCGTAATTGCTTTGGTCTGCAGCATTCTCTGTGTAGAAAATGTAATATTAACAAGGCAAAGCAAAACACAGAGGTCTTTAGAGCCTTTGACACACTGATCCTTTGAAAATGAGTATAAATGAATTATTTTGAAATATTTTTCAAAGGAGGGAATAGCATGGGAGGGGAATGTGATTTAATCTTAAAGCTTTTGAATAGCTGTCCCTCTTAGATGTGTAAAGATCATTTGAACTTGATCATACAAAACATGGCCTGAATTACTTCTGATTATTTTCATAAAGGTTTGAAGAGTAGTTGAATTTTAAACAAATAACAGTATAGCCTGTGTCTCTTTACCTAGTTTTTAACAATAAAATAAGGTGGATTCAGATAGGAAAGTACTCCTTTTTAATGATGCCCTATGACTCTCAGGTTTTAGAATTTATTCTCTGGAGAGGTTCATCTGTATTGATTTTCCAACATCAAGCAAAGACACTTCAATTTTTCTAGGCGTTTTATTGTTGACTAAGAAAACATTGCAGGAGTGTTTGGGATTTTATTTCTGCAACAGCCAAATATTTTATTTGTTTATTTATCATTCAGTACTTCCACAGTTCTTTCAGATTATGCCAGCCAGACCAAGCAATGAAGATGAGATCACTATATTTCTTTTTTTTTTCCTTATCATAATTTTTAACATCTCATTGATTGTGGTAGAGCAGGAAGCAGATGGTCATGGGCTATAATGGAATAGCTGCTTTGTGCCCATCTTGGAATATACTATACAGTGTTGATATTATTGATCAGCAGAGTTATTGCTTGTGATAAATTTATGCTACCAAAGTTTCTAGTGGTTGTAATTGGAGGGAAGGATAGGTGAGTTATGGGCTCAATACCTTTTTCCTGAAAACAATACAGTGACTAAAACAACTTTCTTAAAAAGATGCAGATTTATGCACTTCAAAAGTAAAACAGGCAAATAGGTGAAAAATGATGGAAGCAGTTTTTCAAAGTTCGCTAAAATAAATAGATAGATAGATAGATAGATAGATAGATAGATAGATAGATAGATAGACAGACAGACAGACAGACAGACAGACAGACAAATAGATGATAATAGATAGAGCACAAATAATAAAATTATAGAATAAACTTGGAACTGCACATAGTACAGATAACACCTACTGTATTAGTAGTGACCAAACATGCTGGGTGGTTTTTACAACACCTGATTGCTAAGCAACATGAAATCAGGATTCTTAATTAGGTCTGCATTATGAATTATTTTTGCTATATAATTTAAAAATAAATTCATCTTATTTTGGACTTTTTGGTATGATGCCCTGATAATACATTTTCCACCTCATTCTAATATACTCAGATGTCTATTTGGGGATAATATAAATTCTGTCTCAGTTGTATTTAGCTGTTATTGAAACAAATGCAAATAAAAAAAAACCAGACTCATTTCTTGCTAGATCTGAATTTTCAACTGAGCCCATCACTACTATGGTGAACTCATTACTCCCCTAGTGCAGGAATAGATTATATCATCTTCCTCCTACTTCTAGACCATTACACATGTACACCACATCCATATTTTCTGGCCTTCATTCAGAACTGTGTTTTTATGACCAATGTTCCTTCTTCAGAATAAATGTTCCCCAGTGCTGCATTTTATTCCAGTGGAAGCCCCTGCTCTAATTATCTGCAGTGCCCTCCTATCCAGAGGCTGGTCACTGGTCACTTTATGCAGCCAATTTATGGCAGGATTAGAACTCACATTCTCCTAGTTTCAGCCTGCTGCCTTGACCACTAGACTATCTGGCACTCTAGAAATCTAAGGAATGGCACAAGGACTATGGAGGAAGGATCAATACCTAGAATTCAGGCATTGCTGGGTATAGATTTTATAGATATTATATATTTAATTGTCATTTATTATTTTATACTAGAATCCTTAAGTGTATATATATTGAGTGCTTTTATTTGTTCTGGTCTAAGACTGTATTAATAAATTGATTGATTGATTGAAGTCCAGCAAGGTTCTGTAAGGTTCATCTTTCCTGCATGGATGGGAAGGACAAGAAACAGAGGAGCAATCAATTATATTTTGTAATTATTTGCATATTTTTAAATAAAATTATAAAAATAATCCCCAGACAAGACTGAGTGGCTATGGGTATTACCTTCTAAAGACTATGTCGATTGTCCATCCTTGGTTCGGGGGGGGGGGGGAGAAATTGTCCCCCTCAGAATGGGCTCGCAATTTGGATCCCTCCTAGACTCACAGCTAAGATTAAAGCAACATCTGACAGCTGTGGCTAGGGGGATCTTTGCACAGGTTCACCTGGTGTACCAATTGCAACCCTACTTGGATCAGGAGGCTCTCCTCACAGTCACTCATCCCCTTGTCACCTCACAGTTAGATTATTGCAATGCGCTCTACATGGGGCTACCCTTGAAAAGTGTTCAGAGACTACAGTTGGTCCAGAACACAGCCGCGCGAGCTGTCGTGGGTGCACCCACATTACACCAATTCTCCGCAAGCTGCACTGGCTCCCTATTGGTCTCCGGTCACAATTCAAGGTGTTGGTTATTACCTTTAAAGCCCTACATGGCTCAGGGTCAGGTTATCTTTGAGACCGCCTTCTACCGCATAGCTCCCAGCGACTGGTAAGATCCCACAGAGTTGGTCTCCTCCGGGTCCCTCAGCTAAACAATGTCAGCTGGTGGGCCCCTTCTCTGTGGCTGCCCCAGCTCTCTGGAACCAGTTACCTCCTGAGGTCTGGACCATCCCCACCCTATTGGCCTTCCGAAAAGCGGTGAAGACCTGGCTTTTCTGCCAGGCCTGGAGCCGTTGATCTCGCTCTTGTGATCTGGTGAGATCCGGCCATGAATGGTGTGAATGAGTTTTTAATGCTTTTAATTTTTCAATGTCTTTTTATAATGATTTTTTAAATGTATTGTGAGGCCCCCTGAGTCTTTGGAGAGGGGTGGCATATAAATTTAATTAATTAAATTAAATTAATTAAATAGGAGTTCATATTGAAATTGTCTTAAGAAATTGCTGAGAAGAGCATGGGAAACAAGCAACTTAAATTACAATGTGGAATTGCCCTCTATTCGACTCAGTATGTTTTATTATTTTTCAGGATAAGGCCAATTCTTTCCCCTTCAAAACAGAGCAGATTCATTTCTTGTTGACTCACCCTTAAGGATCTTGGGCATCTGATCATAATTCTTCACTGTTTGATTTAATAATGATCCCGGCAAATCCAGCGGCTTGCCAAAAGTGATGACTGCTTTCAGAAATTTCAAGGCAAAGTGATAGGGACCGCTGTTGCAGCCTTGACAGCATGATGATTTGATTACTAGTGAAATTGTAAACCTGACAACATTTTCTTTGATTAAAACCCAGGGAGAGAGAAAGAGTTCTATCTCAGGAATCTGTAAAACAAGACAGCTGCATAAGGCAGGTCAGTATCATCTCCGGTGTATTTTGACTGGGAAACACAAAGGCTTTTCAATTTTGGCTGCATAACATTTGAACTACGACATCCCCAGTTTATGCCACTTTACACAACCAGCTTCAGAGAACTTGGCCACTTGGGTACAGCACAGCAACACTACCTTGATGGGTTTTTTTTTTCTTTTCTTTTCAATCTTTAGTCCCTTCAGCAATGCAGTGGTTTGAAGTAAGAAGTTGTCTCATGCCCAACAGCTTGGAATAAATATGAGTGAGCTGGAAGTGAAGGGTCAATAGAGGAGCAGCTCATCCCTTGCCCCAGCAGCAATTTCTTTGACCTGCCTGGAGATGCCAATTTTTTATTTGACCCCTGCTGAACTCCTAGCCGTAATATCACTGTGTGAAAGACAACACAGAACAAGAAAACTCAGAGACTGGGGTCTGAGATCCTTGATCTCATGTATTTTCTAACATCAGCATTTGTAATTTAATATTGATATTGACTCCTTTGTAATTGTCCTTAAGATCCACTCAGCACTTTTTCCTAACTGGCTGCTGGAGGCCATCTGGTCTAGGCTATTCTCCATTCAGCCTTATTACATTTCTCATTTTTCACTTAAATGTTCTATCAGTGGAATTCACCCAAGGCAATAAAGAGTATCTCATGCACATCAGTTTCAAATGGTCCTATTAGTCACTGCAAACAGGACTGTCAGCACAACATAGAAGACAGATGCCTAATGCCACAATTTTGGGAGTTAATAGCGAAATGATGTCACATAGCACTATCTCTTCATCACTGAGTATTCATCAAACCTTATTTGCCTAAGGTTGCATAACCTGGAAAAAAATATGGAACCACCTTTGGGCAATAACAGCTTGATTCAAGCATCAAGGTACTATGAGTAGTCATTCAAGAATATATGTTTTCACTGAAAAAGAAAGCTTATGTCTTGGACAAATGAGACTTCTTTGGGCTTTAAAATAGTTGCTGTCATTGCTGCATGGGTGAAACAGAGTTATAGAGATATTTGCTAGATTTCTGGTCGATTGTTGCAAAGTCTACCAATTCTAATTCAGAACCAAGGAAAAGTAGCATTAATAGAACAACATTAAGAATGTTTGCTTATGGTGCACAAAATGATTAAGTAGAAGCAATTAGATATTTATTAGCAAATACAGGTTCATACAATCATGGTTCAATTTCTCACTTGGATAAAAAATTCCCAGCAAGTATTTTTCTGTAGAAGGGCTACAGATGAGCAATGCATCCATTCAGGAGTGAAATGCTACCAGTTCGCCCCGGTTCTGCTGAACTGGTAGCGATGGCAGTGGGTGGTTTGGAGAACCGGTAGCGACGGCAGTGCGAGGCTCCGCCCACCCACCCAGTCATTGTTACTTCCTGGTTTTAACCAGGAAGTAACCTGTTTTCTACCCTCTGCACTTGCACAGAGGGTCTGAACCGGTAGGGAAGGTAAGTAGATTTCCATTCCACTATTAACATTTGAATCTATGTGGTGAGGGTTTTGCATGTTCATAAAGACCCATTTTATTTTTTTATCCTGAAAAATAAAAGGAATCCCCCTGTGCCACTCAATTGCTCCCTTCCATTATCACTTGGAACTGACCATTCAGACAGGAGAACTATTAGATAATATCCAAGCTTTGCAGCCAGTACAGGATACAATGGCATCAAAAGCTGTCAATCATTCGGCAGGAATTCCTTCTTTCCTGCTGCTGTCAAAGGTCAACAGGAGTAACCAATATGGCTTTTAACCCATAGCTATGGTCAAAATGAAAAATATTTTAGAAAATATGAGAAAAATATTTTCTGCTACATCTAAGCAGAGCAGTCCTGTCTACCATTTTCTCTAGATCTCTCTCGATGGTAGTGGTGTTTTCTTTTTTGGAATGGGAATATATCAATACTTTCCTTTTATTTGAACAGAGAAAATATATAGAAGTGCAAAATCAAGCAAATGAAATGTCAGGATGTTTGGATATAGTATTTTTACCTCACATTTTATCTAATTATGTTATCTGACAAAGTATTTAATTTTTAAAATTCTTTTTAGCTTACTTCTTCTGAATGTTAAGATTAACACAATTGTTCCCACCTAGTGACATATAGAATACATTTTTCAACATTACAGATACTTAAGATCCCTTCAAGGCAAAAACATTTGAAATAGTGTTTTTTTTTTTTTTAATGTAGTAACCTTGCAGTTATCTAACAAAGTTCACATATTTTCTTTTGCAGGCTCAGTGCTATTTTGGGACTTCCTTGAAATACTTCATAATCCTTAGCAAATTAAAATGATACTGTCATACGGAACAGTTTTTGATATCAAGCCATCGCAAGAGCTAATGTAAAGGTATTTTAGGTATTAAAGCTAGAGTTCATTATCAAAAATATTATTTAACAAAATCCCATATATTTCAGGAAAGTTACAAAAAGATATTCAAGATATTAAAAAGAATTATAGTCCATATGGAAATAAGACCAGGAAATCCCTATTTTAAATATCACCTCTTAAATTAAATCCCTATTACATACACAGACTTACATACACAGACACACAGATACACATGCAAATGTATATACATTTATACACACACTCACACATGCACACCCGGGGTGGGTTCTACTTACCTTTACTACCAGTTCACAATGGGGCCGCAAGCACATAAGCATTTTCATGTCATCAGGGTCAGTGGATGGGGCCTCCCGCCAGTTTTACTACCGGTTCTATAGAACCGGTGCGAACCGCGGGCAACCCACCACTGATGCACACACACACAGACACCATAGTAAAAATCATCTGGTCCACAGCAGTTCTTAAAAGTAGGTAAAAACAACCTCGGATGAATAATAACACATGACATATTACACCATGTCACTACACACACACACACAAACACACACTGAATTGAAGCAAAGATTCTAAATCTGATCTGTAATAATTTATAGAAAAATAAATATCCATTCTTTTATATCCATGGTACTAGACGCTTTCCTTTTAAGTACTGATTTCTCTTCTATAATATGAAATAGTCATTCTGACCTACCTAGACTCATCACCAAGTCTACAAGTATGGCTTGCAAAGAATGTTGACCTTTTATTAAAATAGTTGCATGACTGTATTTATGATAATGGCTTATTCATATGTACTGCAAAAAAGAAATGAGAAAAAACAATTTTTTTTTTCTTTGACAATCTGGAACTGCGCCGCTTGTGGTCTGATCTAAGCATAGTACACAAAATTGCCTACTACAATGTCTTACCTGTCAACGATTTCTTCAGCTTCAACCTCAATAATACCCAGGCAAACAATCAATACAAACTCAAGATAAACTCAAATACAAACTCAAGGTAAACTGATACAAACTTAAGGTAAACCGCTCCAAACTCGATTGCAGAAAATACGACTTCAGCAACAGAGTGGTCAATGCCTGGAATGCTCTACCCAACTCCATTGTTACATCCTCAAACCCTCACAGCTTCAACCTTAAACTGTCTACCGTGGACCTCACCCCATTCCTAAGAGGTCCGTAAAGGGGGCATGCATAAGCGCACCAGCATGCCTACCATCCCTGTCCTACTGTCCCCGTTTATTTGTATTCATTTCCCTCGTTCATGTCCATGTTCATATTCATACCTGCTATTTTATACATGTTTGACAAACTAATAAATAAACAAACAAACAAATAAATAAATAAATAAATAAATAAATAAATAAATAAATAAATAAATAAATAAATAAATAATAATAAAAAAACCTGGCAAAGCAAGCGAGCAAATTCATTGCTCTTGGAAAAAACAGATTTTATAAAGACTCTCTTCTCCAATAATGTAAAACCACAATATCTACCCTAAGGAGGAGAAAAGAATGCTTTGGAAAGTTTTCAAATGTTACAATCAATAAGCAAAGTAACAACTCTAAGCATTACAAAAGCACGTCACAGAAAGCATTGATCAGAAAGAAGAGATATGAACCTGGATGCCCCAAGTGGGCATCCAGGTTCATATCTCAGAATATCTGAGAAGAAATGGGATTGGTGGCTTGTTTCATCAGAGACTTTACGGGCAAAACATCCAGTCAACCAGTTGGAGGCTGAAAATGAATTTTTATTGCTATATAAACTGTATGGGGGGGGGGAGGAAATGTTTGCCCCAAAGTGTGGTGGTAGTGACATAAAACAAATAAAATAACATCAAATCATGAAAAGTATGGAAATCTAAATTCAAATTTAGTGGTGACAAGCAAGGCTCAACCCCAAACACCCCAAAAATACAATAAGGTATAAAAAATGCCCAGCCACAGCACACTTTTCTTTGTAAAATATAATGATTGATTTACTGTAATATTCCCATTTAATCTCTCATTGTAAATAGCACTGTGTTTCTTAATAACTGAAGCATTTCCTTTCTTTTTGCAAATATTCATGTTTACCCTTATGGTTAGGAGAATCCAATTATTTATTACCACAACTGTCCCCCCAAAAACCCATGAATATAATTAGAAGTACGGGCTTGCTAAAGTAACTCTATAAGAGATGTCTGTCAAGAATATAATGCCCTTTTTCATTCTCATTCTCATTGCATCATTGCTTTGCATTTTCTGTTTCTAGAGAGGCTTATAGTTGGGTATATGTATGTGTCAAAAATTACAAACCTCAAACCTCAAAATTACAAACAGCCTTACATGGAGCCTCTTCTTTTTTACTTCTAAGCATCTGGATTGCCTTAATATACAATGAAGCCGCAACATATTCAAGGCTAATATTCTTATCTTCGACCTCTGCCTTATAAAGGGCAAATAACTGCTCCCAATCCCAAATCAAGTCTTTTAGTGCTCAATATTTCAGGAAGCATTATATTGTCTTAATTGTCATTATATTATCATAATGATGATAAATGCAGTGGATCTTTGAACATGCACTTAAATGGTATTATATATAGAATATCACAGTTAAAAAGAGACATGTTCACATTTCTAGGGGAATGCTGGAGAGATATCTCATTTGAATGATATATAGACAAATATCTTGTGAATGTTCTACAAGTATTGCCTTCCTTATCATAATAAAATATGATGTAGGGAGATCAAAGATGAATATGCCAGCAATGTACTTGCAGATATTTTATCAAGATCTGCTCATTTCTTGGAGAAGTCTATATGATGGCAGCTCTTAGTAATGAAAGACTGAATCATTATCTTTCAGAATAATGTGTCACTACAGCTCTGTGGAAATCATAGTAATGGTTGTATATCTTTGACACACTGATGAATAATCTTTGTCTACTTCACAGTTTTTTTTTTCTCAACATACTGTGTGCTAACATCACTACTTGAAAGTTTAGGGTACATGTCCTGGCAGGAATAAAATATTTTCAAGGCTATTTCTCTAAGGAACATTAAATTAATCCAAACACATATATGAATATTGTTTCCACGTATTTTCCACCATGGCTTATATACATCTTACAACTAGCCTGACAATCAACAGAACAGGGATTGGCACTTTTCAATAAGAAAATGAAAATTTGCATGAAGAATGCCTGAGTTCAAAACTGTGTCAGTTGAAAGTAAAGATCTTAGATAATAAGGCAGAGAGAGAGAGAGAGAAATCTCTGCTCTAACCATTGGAAAGCTACTGCAATTTGCAGCAGATAGCATCCCTCTGCGTGACAGGTCCACGTTCAGTTTCAATCTTTCTTTTGCAAAAACAATGCTCCTTTCCTCCAGGAGACAGAGGAAAAAGAATGCCAAGGGATCTATCTATCTATCTATCTATCTATCTATCTATCTATCTATCTATCTATCTATCTATCTATCTATCTATCTATCTATCTATCTATCTATCTATCTTATTTAAAACAAAACCAAAACATAAAACCAGCATCATTCAAATACAATCACAGAATGCCAAGGGATATTGAAGCTTGTGGAAATGGAGATCAACTAGTCAAATTAAAGCAAGCTCAGGAAAGAGTTCAGAGATGCATAACCTGTAGATTCAGGAGAGCCTGTTCTCTACAAAGGCTTGGGCATCCTTTGCGCCTCCCCAAATCTTTCTCCTAATGGTGTCTACCTTTAATAAGATCCACTCCCAACCAAATCCTTTTATATTTTCTTTTTGTATATGTATGAGTAAGAAAGAGACAGGGGAGGGAGAGGGAGAGAGGGAGAATGAGAGAATGATAGAGATTCATTCAACTCAATTAATTTTATCCAGTTCCGGAAGCAATGAGAAAAATCACAGTTCATTGGCTATATGCAGCCTCCACTCCCACCCCATCCCAGCATCTTTACATCAGCTTTTGTTTGGTATTATTCAATTTTCATTCTGCCTTTTACCTACTTTGATCAACTCAATATAGCAAATATACCTAATTTTCCTGCTTCTCTTTTTTCCCCCCACACAATCACCACCTGTGAAGAGGGTTGGACTGAGAGTGAGTGCCTGGTTCAAAGTCACCCAAAATCATGCCTAAGAGAAGCCTGAAACTCATATGTTCCAGGTTTCCAGGTCAGCACTTTTAACTACTATACCAAACTGGCTCTTACTAGATGTGGTGCCAGACTGGGTTTTCAGTGGTAAAAATGACTCAAAATTGCCCCTTACAAATTCATCAGTTTTGCCACCTTTGATGGACTTTAGGTCAGGGGTGAAATCTATAATTTTTCCCTACCGGTTCTGTGGATGTGGCTTGGATGTGGCTTGGTGGGGTGTATGTCCTGTGACTGAGTGGGTATGGCCAACTTAATGTCACTCATAGCCATGCCCACTCAGTCACAAGACCCCCCACCACCAAGCCATGCCCACAGAACCTGGTAGGAAAACTTTTTAAATTTCTATTCTGCTGCCTGCTTGCCACCCGTTTGTCCTTCGCTTTGGATCAGGGACCGGGGCCCAGAAATGTGCCATTCCCTGGGACCCTGGAGCTGCTGCCCGCTTCAACCGGGTCGGGGAATGTAGCATTCCCCAACTCCAGCCTTGCCCCGGAGCTGCCGCCCACTTGCCACCCGCTCACTGCCCACTCGCCGCCCACTCGCCCTTCTCCTTGGTTGGGGCCCAGGGCTCCGGAGCCACCACCTGCTTGCTGTATGCCTCAACTAAGTCGGGGAATGCACCATTCCCCAACACCAGCTTTGCCCCGGACCGGCCGCCTTTCTCCCTTCACCACGCAGTGTGTCCTTATCTTTCTCTGGCTGCCAGGGAAGGCAATCGCCCAAAAGTTACTGGAGGTGGTCTCCTTCTTGAATGTGCCACCGCCATCACCGCTCTGGTCCACACACTGGCTGCACAAGCGCACACCCAACCTGCGGCTGATGAATTAATGAAATAAATGGTGTGCACTTGCGCAGCCAGCGCATGGACCAGAGTGGTGATGGCGGTGGCACATTCAAGAAGGAGAGAGCCTCCGGTAACTTTCGGGCACTTGCCTTCCCTGGCAGCCAGCCATGGGAGAAAGGTAAGGACACGCCACATGGCGAAGGGAGAGCAGGCGGCGCTGCAGGGCAAGGCTGGAGTGGGGAATGGTGCATTCCCTGACCCAATTGAGGCAGGCAGTGAGCAGGTGGCACAGGGAATGATGCATCCCTGGGCCCTGGCCCCCAACCCAAGACGAAGGGCGAGTGGGCGGCAAGCAGGCGGCAAGCAGGCGGCAAGCAGGCGGCAAGCAGGCGGCAAGCAGGCGGCAAGTGGGCAGCAAGCAGGAGCAGCTCCGGGGCAAGGGCGGAATCAGGGAATGGTGCATTCCCCGACCCGGTTGAGGCAGGCGGCAAGCAGGTGGTGGCTTCGGGGCCTCGGGGAATGGCATGTCCCTGGTCCCTGGTCCCTGACCCAAGGCGAAGGGCAAGTGGGCAGTGTGTGGGCGGTGAGTGGGCGGCAGCTCCGGGGCAAGGCCGGAGTCTCTTTCTGGGCATGTCGCTTCTACCTGTTGGGCCACTTCCTGAACCTGGCAGCTCCACAGCCAGCTGCTTTGCTTTTTCCCTCTTTTTCCTCATGGGAGGCTTGCATGGGGGCACCAGCAGAAGTGCTGTGGGGAAGTGGCCCAACAAGCAGAAACGCTGCACCCAGAAAGAGAAGAGCAAGAGGGGCCAGTGGGCTGCAGAAGTGAAGGCAAGCTCTAGGGTGGCAGCGGCGCTCCAGGAGAGAGGGCGGATGTCCCAGGGCTGAACATGCAGTGCTGCTACCACTGCCCCAGCACATGCGCAGAGGCTCAAAAAGCAAGGTTGGCCCCAGCACATGCGCAGAGGCTCAAAAAGCAAGGTTACTTCCTGGTTAAAACCAGGAAGTAATGACTTCTGGGTGGGTGGGCGGAGCCTCCAGCTGCCATTGCTACCAGTTCCCTGAACTACCGGCCATCATCGCTACCAGATTGGCTGATCCAGTCTGATCCGGGAGCATTTCACCCCTGCTTTAGGTGCAGCCAGAAATTAAGCCTTATCCTTTTCAATAACACCACCACCCTCTTGCCCTTAAACAGCTCAAGGGAGCAAATTGTGACACACATACAATATTCCCCTGCCCAGAGAAAATTGCCTATGTATTTGACACCATGACACTTTATGAAAGATTGGTGAGAAGTATACAGTTATATTAAAGAGAACAACTCTCTCTTTTTGAAGTTATATATAGCAGGAATGAGAGCCTGTTTGTTTAGTGGTTAAACATCAAGCTGGACATTGGGAAGCCATGAATTCTAGTCCCACTTTGAGCACAAAGCCAGCTTGGGCCAGTCACTTTCTCTCAACCCTAGGAAGAAGGAATTGCAATACACTTCTGAAAAATCTTGCCAAGAAGACTGAAAGGAATTCTTCAGGCACACTCAAAAAATTAGACATGATTGAATAGAAAAAAAAAATCATGCTTAATCTAAATGGTGACATATTTCTTCTCCAGTATTTTAAACTAGTTTTAGAACCAATTGCTATATGTTTCTGCCTTTCTGTTTCCTCATTCTTTTTATTTTGATTCCCAGGGAATATAGACTTCTGTGTATTGGCATCTGTTATATCCCCCAATCTACAATGAAAGCCAAAAAGGACTCTTCCATAGATACATACCTCATATAACCCTTTTTATTTTTCCATTCTATTGATTGCAGGCCATCGATGCTTTAGCAGGGGTGTCAAAATTGTGTCCCATAGGCTGGATGCGTCACACACAGGCCACGCCCACCCCAGCTCCGTGACGGGGAAAAAAAACGTTATGAAACATTACGTGACAGCAACGTGACGCTGTGAGTTTGACATCCATGTTTTAAAGGAAAGTTTGCACCCAAAGCCTCTTGTATCTATTTAAAATAATTGCTTTCTTAGCAACTAGGTCCACCTTTATTAGTAATATATCAGTCTCAGTATCTACCATAGCAATTTGTTTTCCCCAAACATTGTTTCTCATTAATTTCCTCAGTTAGTAATTAGAAACCCACACCTTTGATCATTCTCCTTCTTCATTTCAGTAATTCGTCCTTCTAATGAAAGCATTTATGATTTGTTTTCAAAGATTCGTCTTCCTTTTATAATTGCACTTGGCTTTCACAAAATTTTCAATTTTCCTTCCATACACTCAAAAATCGTATTGTGTCATTATTTGCTTCTTTTTCAACAAGGTTACATTTACTCTTTTCTTTGCATAATCCAATCTTTTCTTCACATCTGATTAGACTCTGTTCTAATTATAAATTGTTTGTTTGAATACTTCATAAAAATCTGCCTGATCCTGTGGAATTTCATAAAAGCTTTCTGTTAACTGTCCTTGTATAAGGCACGGAATACATTTCATAATTCTTCTTTCTGAACTTGACATCTCTTAGCAGTTCTTCAAAATTATTCAGACAAGCCTAGGGATTGTCAGCAGGAAAGTATAACCAGCCTTTAGGAATGACTATACTAGATTTTTGGAACTTGTGTACTTCCAACTCATTTTCTTCTTGAACTTTTAAACCTTCTGTCTCTACCCTCATGTTTCCAAATTCTACTTGACTGGAATGTTCTTTATTCCACAGCTTTTGTTTCAGATATTCTAAGTATTCCTCATTTGATCTGTTTTTCCCACTTCTTTCTTCTCCACAGTCCTGCAATATACAGTAGTTTGTTTTGATAGAAGTCTCATTTCTTCTGCACTTCAGAAAGAAAACTGAGCTCCTTGTATCTTCTTTATAACTAAAGCTACCTTTGAACAAAAAAAATGGCTGCTATAACAAACTGCCTGGTTCGTTTATTTGGTGGGGGTTTTTTTTTGTACATTTAATGACATAAACCTGTTTTGTATCACTCTTTTCCATTTATAGTTACCAATTAATGATCTTATAACAACATTTACCTCGTAAATTGTTTCATATTACGTTCTCCTTTTTTTTTTAAGGACTGTTAGATAAGAAACATGAAAAAAATCTGGAACTTTGTTATTGCATATGCTCACTGCAGCGATAATTCTTTTTGTGCCAAAACGGAAAGCCATACTAATCCCCACAATGGAAGAATGGATGGAAAAAACTGATGGAGCTTGCAGGAATGATCAAATTAAATGCTTTAAACAAAGAAAAGAATACATCTAATTTTATTTCTACTTAGAAAAAATTCTAGACTTTGTGTTCAAGACAGAAGTGAAAGTTTGACTTTAGGAGTTGCTGATTAAGTAAATACTGTATGTTGTAGAAATAGCTAATACACTAAGTATGCAAAAGTCAAAAGTTGAGGCTGTAGCTTACTATTTTTATGCTGAAAAAATTGGAAGTCAACACCTTTATCTTCTTTGTTTCCTCTTATTTTTCTTTCCTATTTTTAAGCTTCCAAATTTCCCCACTATACTTATTTATATTATGAAGAAGGTTGGACTTTAAGAAGTTGACTTGCCTAAAGTCATTCTGTCAGATCCCAGATATTTCTACAGGGATGCTGGCATTTTGGTGGGAGGAAGGGGGGAGGAATGGAGTGGTCTGTATATGAAGTTTCTGTTTCTGTTTCTTGCATTACTGTTTCTGTTTCCCTGCAAGATGTAGTGTGGGAGGGGTTTAATTAGCATTGCTTTAAATAGCTGGTTTTACATGAGAAGCTTCACTTCTTGCCTAGACCTTTTGTTATGACAAACCTTTCAATAAAAGCTCCTTTTGGAACAGCTGTAGTTTCAAGAGTCCTGCTTTCCTGGGAAGATTGGAGAGGCGAGACATTGCACATTCATTGAATTTCCATGCCTAGGATGGAACCTCCGTAATTCCTGGCCTTAGTCACCCAAGTCATTCCACCATGTTAGTTCTTTGACTTTGAAAATCAGTTAGTGGTAAACCGCTGTAGAGGAAAGTTGACAAATTGTTAAAGCTTTATAAATATTGCATATCTTTCCTGAGCAATACAGACTCTAAATTACTGCTAAATATGAATTCAACAACCTTTATGCTTTTAAAACATAATTGTTTTTACCTTTGACAAACATTTATTCTCAATGAGAAAAGAGAACTCCAGTAATGCATTGGCCTTTAGCCCTAAGCAATGTAATTATGTATCTTTACTTCTGATATACTGTATATATCAGATCTATTAACCAACCATTTTTTTTATTTGTTTTCAAGTGGCATAGCTCCAGCTTTTCATAAAAAGATAAATTAAATTCTACTGAATGTGAGAGTCTGTTAAAATTCCTTTTATTGAGATTGGCTATGGTAACAGAATCTTGCAAGTCTGATTGTCTTTACCCCCCTCATTATTCAGAAAATTAGAGAGACCACAGGGCTGATCCATCTTCAGATGTTATCTTGGGATTCTGGACAAAATACTTCAACCCCTATTCCCTAGGTAAAAGCTCTATCATAATTCTAGTTCTCTTCCTTACTTTCTATAATCATACCAGGTTACAATATATAATTTCATGCAAAAGAATTGTGATTACAATTAAATCTCAATTAATTGGAGGGTTCTAGCCTGGATTTCCAGTCGATTGATTCTAAAAGGATATTAGATTCTTAATTCCAATTTTACCTGAAATGTATTTGGAAGTTTTGCTAATAAAAAACCTTCTCCTTATTTTAAGGAAGGCTATATTTCAAGCTTATGCTGGTAGTTGCAGTATAAAAAAGAGTTTATTAAAACTCACTCTCCAGAGGGAAAAAAAAAATTACCTCAAAGTCCCTGGAGGTTAGGCAGATGCAACATGGGCCTTTGGTAATGCCACTGTGTGGTGGAAGCAGTGAACCTCTGTGACTTGAAGACCTTTGGGATTCTTGAGGTCTCTGCCTAGCAAGAAGAACCAAGAGAACTTTTAGGCTGACAGGATCATTGTACATGTGGAATTCTCACAACACATGCTGGAGTTTATTTACCATTCAGCATGTGATAAGTAGGCTTTCTGCTGGTTCCCACCACAAGCCCTGAAGGATTTCCCACAGGTTTTACTGGAGCAGAGCCTGGTGCATGACTTTAAGCTCTTTGTTTCCCAGGTACATTGTAGTTACTTCTTAATGATGACTACCTCCCACATACACTTTTAGTCTTTATATATCACATGCTGGCATTATCTAGCCTGAGAAGTTCTTAGTCAGCACTCAGGAGAAGATGTTTCCCCAACTTCTGCAGCACTCTACGAAGGAGTTCCCTCTGAGCCTTCTCTCATCATTACAGCACTGGGGAACAAAGGCTGAGAGAGGTTCAAGGCAGCCACATCACCCTGCTGTTAGAAATGATGGGCTGCTGTTTCATGAAGCAGATTTGTAAGGATGCTTTATGCATAACTTTGTTAAAGTGGATCGTTCCTTAAAGTATTGCATTGGCCATGTCTTCTATTGTTGTGTACTATATATTTTCAATCACAGTTAATCCTGAAATTCCCCCTCTAGTTTCATTAATACAAATGATTGTCTTGTTTGTCTCATGACAATATAAACTGGAGTAATTTCAGTAATATATATTCTTAAGAAGGTTTTTGAATGGTATATTGAGGAATTTACTAATGATTAAGAGTAATTTAAATTAGAGGTTGATGTATACATTAAGAGGTAAATCCCATATCATACAATCAAGATACTGTTTTAAAACAAATTTCCCCTCCATGTTCTGTGGAAAAGATTAGACCATTTGAGACTTATTTTTGTAGTAGAATTGCTTCACTTGGTTTTGCTACTTCAGACAGTTTCCTCTGCTGGATTATTTATATAGGTGATCCTCTCCAGTCAGGGTTCATACAACGAGTATTATTTGATGAGAAGATGTGACTGTTGACATGTGGTTTTAACATGGCTTCTCTGAAAATGCAGACATTTTCATAAAAGAGAAATGTATCAACATGATAGAAAAAAATTCTCCATTGTTGGTAAGAATTTATTCCACTATTATATATACAAAGACATGGAAAATTAAATGCTTTTTAAAGTAGCAGATATATACTTTTCATATTTGCATACCTTTATTAATTATTATATATTTCTGTAATAAGTAATATTTTTATTACTCTCTTTGAATACGCTGTAAATATCTAAGAAAACGTTTTGGACAATGCACAATGCATCTCAATCACAAGTATATATTTTCCTTCTTCTCTGTTCATTAATAATTTCTTTTGTATTCCAAATTATATGAAAGAGAGAGAGAGAGAGAGAGAGAGAGAGAGAGAGAGAGAGAGAGAGAGAGAGAGAGAGAGAAAGAAAGAAAGAAAGAAAGAAAGAAAGAAAGAAAGAGTTGCTTAACAGTAGCATAAGACATTCTATATTTATTTCTGTATTTTTCATCTCCCAGCCACATATTGTATTTAACAAATTAGGTTTCTTTCTGACAATCTGCAAATAATATTTGAAATTCAGGCTGTGTTTTTCAGCATTGGACATCATGACCACCAATAATAATGATAATAATAAAAAAAAATCACTGATGGATAAAACTGAAGGAAGTGTGCATTCTGCATTGCCAAGGGCAACAAAATACGTTTTTGCAATAAACAAAGAAAATATACTGCAGCAATAAAGCTACTGATATGAAAAGTACATTGGAAAGAATTGTAATGCAGAGACATGGATCAGAGTTTGCTACATAACTTAGTTGTCAAAAATGTAGTAGAATACTTGATCAATCAAATTCTGGTGTTGCCAGCAGTCAAATCCTATATACATATATTTTCCTAAATATAAGACAATATGGTTATTAATTTGAACAATCATAATTTAATAACTGTCTAAGATGGAAATTATGTAGAAAGAAGACATAGTCTAGTTAAAAAAAAAATAGATAGAATTCTGTACAGAAATCTGAAGAGTCACTTTGCTGATCATTGACAAAATAAATAAATACAAAAAGTACAAATCTGAAGACTCAGTTGTATATTTCTGTGAGCAAGTTGTACCTGCAGTTCTATGCTGCAATGTGCTTCCTTCCTTCCATACTTCCTAGCACAGATAACATGAAACTTTTTCAAAATTCTAGTTATCTTAATGTTAAGTTAACATTAATAATAAATTCATATTATTATTAAATTAATAATATTAATTAAATTAAGATGATTATTAATAATATTAGTTATTAATAATAAATTAATAGTTAACATTAACAATGTTAATATTAACAAAGACAATTTAGAACTATGTTGCTTTCGGTCTGACTTAAACGTAGCACATAAAATTATCTGCTACAATGTCCTACCTGTCAATGACTACTTCAGCTTCAACTGTAACAATACACAAGCACACAATAGATACTAACTTAAGGTAAACTGCTCCAAACTCAATTGCAGAAAATATGACTTCAGCAACAGAGTGGTCAATGCCTGGAATGCACTACCTGACTCTGTGATATCATCCCAAACCCCCACAACTTTAACCTTAGACTATCTACTCTTGATCTCACCCCATTCCTAAGAGGTCTGTAAGGGAAGTGCATAAGCACACCAACGTGCCTACCGTCCCTGTCCTACTGTCCCCATTTATTCGTATCCATTTCCTGTATTTATAGTCATGTTTATACTTATATCTGTTATCTTATACATGCTTGACAAAATAAATAAATAAAATAAATAAATAAATAAATAAAATAAATGTTTTTTTTTCTAACTTCGATTCCACATTTAGATATAGTACATAACTCTAGATATGTAGATCTTGATTTAGCAGAGGAAATCTCCCCCTCCCTCGACTTTAATTTTGCCAATATTAAGTAATCAACCCTACATTTTATTAAGGGAAGTAATGAACTGAAAAATTGTGAAATATTAGCATTTTTCTTTAAAAAATTGGGCCATTCTCAGCAATAATACTTGTAAATATCACAATGTTATTTTTACTCTCTCTCTTTTTTTGTTGAAATATCAGCATTAATAAAATATATCATATAAAAATATTTTCTGCAAAATAGAAAATAAATGTGTACTCTTCTGGAGCATCTATTTTCTAGCAAACTTATTATGTGTAGAGATTGCCCTTCTCCCAAAAGAGAACAATAGCAAAACAACTAACACAAAAGAATCCCTTCAAAACTCATTTAAAAAATTCAGCTAAGGCCTGAACATGATGGAATAAAACTTTTTTTTCCAAAACTGTCATAAAAAGGAGGAGGAATGAATATATCTTCAGGATGAGAGAAATCTATAAAAGACTTCTATAAATTAACAATATAGCTCATAATAACATACCTCATATTCTCTGAGTTCAGAAGGGCTAATACTGGATGTAAATAAGTCTTACTAGGAGAAGAAATTGTTACAATTTACCAAAAATGCAAATTCAGTGGTGACTAAGGAGAGAGCTTCCACAGAGCTGTGCAAGCTTTGGGGCACAATTCTATTCCAAAAGGCATCTTATGGGACTATTTCCCAGGTTCATTTGCAAATTCAGGTTTATTTATTTTTTTGCAGACATCATTTTTATTTCCATTTCTTTTACTGTTAACATTGACAGGTTTTGTGGTAAAAAAAAAATAATTTGAAGGATATTTAGGGATTGCTTTAATTCTTTTTTAATTCTTTTTCTTTTCTTTTTATCTCTTCCAAAATTGTCTGTGTTTTCTCTTGGCTTTTGAATTGAATACTATAGTGTTAAAATATTCCTTCATAAGAGCTTTACTTGCATTTCAAAGCATTCTTAAGTTTGTAAATGTATTTAAATTATTTTTTAAAGTTCAATTATTCTTTTTTTTCTTTTTACAATCCTTGACTGTTGCTTCTTTCTATAACATTTCATTTGATTTCCATCTAAATATAGTAGCTTTTCTTTATAAACCAGTCTCAAGTCAAGAGGTTATGATCAGAAAGGGGTTTTGATAAAATCTCTTCTTTAGAAATTCTAGTAAATTCTTTGAAATCCAAATCATATCTATTCTTGAAAAGAATCTCTGTCTTTCTGAAAAAGAAGTGTATTCTTTAGAATTATCATTTTTTTCTTTCTCCATGCATCCCAAAGTCCTAATGTATCCATCACATCAAAAAGATATTTGGTAATTTACCTTCAGTGGTTTTAATATTTTTCTTAGATGTTCTGAAGAATAACAATGAAGGGACATTTTATTGTTAAAAAAGCCAAACATTGTGGATATAAATACATGCATTAATTCAATAGATTTTAAAGGTTAAAATACAACTGAAACCAGAGTCTTTTCTTTTGGGACTAATGGACAGGCAGGTAGAAAAAAAGGCTTTGGAACTTTGTTTTTATATGTGACAGCTGCAGTGAAAATATAATATGTACTCAAAAGTGGAAAGGCATGAGTACCTATAACAGAGGAATAGTTGGTGAAGATGATGGAACCTGCAGAGATTACTAAGAGTGCGAATGAGATTACTAATTAAGGTATTGTTTACACTATAAGATGCTCTGGACCATAAGACGCACGAAGCTTTTGGGGAGGAAAACAAGAAAAAAAATCTGTCTCTGCCTCCCAGGATCCATCGGTATTTATCTGACTAGCGTCCTTGCAACAAACAGAAAATAGCCTGGTCAGCTTCAGCACATTATCGCAGCCTGATTTAGAACAGGAAGTGATTGGCAGTTGGATCAGCCTCCCAGAATATTGCCAATCAGCTGTTCCAGGTTGCGGGGATCACTGCCGACTGTCGCTGCCTCCACACACCCCATTTTTAGCCTCTGTGTGTCCTTTTTTCAGCCTTTGCATGCCCCGTTTTTAGCCTCCGTGCATCCCGTTTTTGGTTCGCCACCTGGAATGGGCCAAAAATGGGATGCGCAGAGGCATAAAATGGGGCACACGGAGGCTGAAAATGGGATGTGCGAAGGCCGAAAATAGAGCGTGCAGAGGATGAAAATGGCTAAAGGGCGAGGGCCAGCAGATGGGCAGGGATTCAGCAACATTTACTCTATAAGATGCACAGACATTTCCACCCACTTTTTTTGGGGGGGGGAAGTGTGCCATAGAGACCAAAAAATACTGTACATCTATGATTAGAGAAAAAAAAACCAATATATATATATATTTATGATCAATAGTAACCCTTAATAGACACTTTATATAAAACAGAAAAATGCACTTATGACTTGTGAGTTTGATGATTATAAACAATGGATAATGAAAAAGTGAAGATTTTGTTATCACAGAGTAAGAGAGAATTTTGTAAACATACAGTACTTAAATTTACTCAAAGGAAACCAGGACTGGCTTTCTTTCTTTCTTTCTTTCTTTCTTTCTTTCTTTCTTTCTTTCTTTCTTTCTTTCTTTCTTTCTTTCTTTCT
Source organism: Pantherophis guttatus (assembly GCF_059756535.1). Lineage (NCBI taxonomy): Eukaryota > Metazoa > Chordata > Lepidosauria > Squamata > Colubridae > Pantherophis > Pantherophis guttatus. The sequence goes on along the minus strand of NC_142065.1, from coordinate 99,393,667 downwards.
TTCTTTCTTCTCTTTTGTTTCTTCACTTTACTAGTTTGTATTTTAAAACTTTAATTAAAAAAACCTGTAAAATATATTTTTCTCAGATATCTTGTTTAGCTGTGAAAAAGGTTTCTCCATTCTAAACTTCCCCTTATTAAAATACTTATTTTCATATGAAAAACTTTCCATGAGTTCTCCCTAAATAGCTTTTAAGACTGGGCTTTATCTTTATTTGGAGCATAAATTACTAATAGCATGGTCTTTGCCCTATATAGTTCAACATCAATTCCAATAATTCTACCATGTTCAACAGTCAGTAAAAGTTCTGGCTTTAGTTGAGAATTAATATACAAAACAATACAATTTTTTAAAATAATTTTGTAATCCATAGTCAAATCAAGACTTTAGAAAAATCAATACTTCGGGTCCCCAATTGAGTGTCATTTTTTTAAGAGTCCTTTTGCATGTATTGTAATTTTTGCAAATTCTTTCTATAACCTCCATTTGAGGTTCCAATTCCGTTTATATTTTGTGACCATATTTACTTCAAAGAAAATCAGAAGCTTCTTCTTTCCAATTTTTGTTGAATCTTTGCCTTCTGTACCTTTATCTTTTTCTATCCCTTTTTCTTTCTTCATTTTCTTTATTCTTTATTATTTTTTTGTTAATTTTTATTCTCTTAAAAACTTTTAATACAATGTGTGTGTGTATATACATACATACATACATACATACATACATACATACATACATACATACATACATATATATATATATATATATATATATATATATATATATATATATATATATATATATATATATAAAACAAATACATTCAAGTTACTTTCATAAGAAAATACAGAATACAGGAGCACTTTCCAGTGAGAATAAGCAGCAAGATAAGCAAGCTTGTCTAAATTCTATCCCACCTGTCCTTATGTTAATGATGGATTATTTTCCCCAGAACAAAAAGAATTAAGTCCAAATAACTCTTTTTAAAATCCGCTTCTGTCCCCACCCCCCTGTGCAAATCAAAGAACCCTCATTATGACAGAATAGTTGATAGGTTATCTTCATTTTCTGTGCTCCAGACCACAAGTTCTGGTTTGCTTAAAGCATATGGACAGTATTAATTAGTTTCAGTTTATTGATTATCAATTTACCATATCAAAAACGTAGCTTCAGTTCACAAATTAAAATAAAAAGGTACATGTGTGTATAGGATATACGGCAGTGCATATTTAGGTACCCGTTACCTTGATCTGAAAATATAATTACTTCTCAGGTTCTTTAGTGGGCAGACTTAATTGTAACCTTGGTAGTTCTGCTAACCATGTATATTAATGCCTGTAGAAAATAGGATAGTTTGTTTTTAGGGCTCCAGTAAGCTGTTCTCTCAAGGAGACAAGTTACAGTCATATGAGATCCTTGGCTAATGATGGCAACCAGGACTTCCAGAACTTCAATTTTTAGGTGGTAAGGTCACATGGTTTTTCAATGTATGATTGTGTCACATAACGGTGGAGTTTTTAGTCCCAATTAGCATCGTTAGGTGAGACTATTTGTGAAAGAGCATTTGAAAGATCATACACTTCAACGCTGTAGGCCAACAATGGATTATTTTTGCCTTTATGTAGTTTTAGTTTGCGGAATCAAAATAACAAGAGCATTATACATTTCCAAATAATAGCAGACTAAGACATTCACAGTCAGCTAAATTCTGATTTTTTGCATCTCAGTTCTATGTCCCAACCCCATTAGCCTTTCATAAGGCTCTAATAACCTGCCTATATTCCCAAGCCTGGGGTGTTGAATGTGTTAAGGGTCAAACTGGCTCTTTTTCATTTACATTCAATTTTTATTTTGATTTCCATGTAATTTCACCTTTCATTTGAATATACATTTTAAATGCATTTTCTATTAAAACGTATTTTCTTTCCCCCCTCTCAATTAGGCTTCCGTTGAGATTGATGTATGATGGCATAATCTGTTGAGAGCTGGTCATAGTTTAGTATGATCTTTTCCTTCAAAAAACGAATCATTTCTGACAATTAGTCTATATGCACATGGATGTTTGTATGATGTGCCCAAGTAAGAATTTCCTTTTCTATATAGTAGAAAAGGTGCATAATGGCACTTGATAGGGGTTTTGGTAGGGGTTTTGGTATCATTAGCTGTCTTGACATTAGGAAGGGAGACTGGTTTGGTAATTATCAGCACCTTGGAATACCACAAAACTGAACACTTAGCTGCAAGGGCAAGGTTGAAGGATGAACTGGAGGTGGAGTTGCCACTAAAACTAAGTGCTGGGTCTGGGATTGGGTCCTTGACTAGAGTTGGAATAAAAGTTGCTGGCAATCTGCAGTGTGCTGTGATCTGTAGGACTGGTCCTGGTAGCATTAGTAGAGCCTTGAGTCCAGCACAGCCATCAGACCTTTGTTGGGGAATAGCTGCAACAAATTGCTGGGCTACTAGGACCTTCAATGATATACTGTAGCTAATGATTACTTAAGGCCCTATGTTCCTTGCTGCCTGCATTGGGCATTGGGCATTTGTGTGTGTTTGTGTTGGTCCCATCCTAGTTGTGTTTCACAAAGACTTGAAAACCTGGCTGTCGAGTCCTGCCGGAGCTCGCCATCGATGGGGTGTGTGGGAGACGAAGGAGTGGAGATAAGCAGCCGCAGAGAACACACAAACAGTTCCTGGATAGCAGCATTCAGGGCAATGATTGATGACGTTGCTGGGCCTCTCCGATTCTGCTGTCCTCGCTGCTCGCAGCTGTTACTGTTAAGGGAGTGGGGGGTGCTTGATTGATAATCACCGGATGTATGTTTAAGGGGCTGAGTTTTTGTTAAATAGCGCTGTGGTGTGATTACACCCAGCGCTGACTTTGAACCAAAACACCGACTTGTACTTTACTTTTGACTGCAAGCTTATCATTGCCAAAGTAAACCCTGATTCTCTGTGTGTTACTGGTGATTATTTCCTATCGCAGTTCTGAACGAACGACAAGCCGAGAGAAAGTCAGCGCTTGGTTCTTTTTCGCAAGAGGTGAGGAGTCCCTGTGGCTTTGCAGCAAAGGGGGATGGATACGCTACGTGAGCGTTTTGGGGAATCTGGATTTCGTGACGCCCCATCCTGGCAGCCCTGGGTTGCAGGGCTGGAGCCTCCAGGTTCTTCTTGGCAGGATACATGGGTGACCGCTTCGGAGACCCAGTTCCGGCTCACAAGTCCTAAATTGAGGATGGAGCGGACCTCTAGACGATCCATGGACCAACCCCCTCCAGAACAAGACCAAGGTGCCTCGTCGGGAGACCTTGGAGCCGGTCCTGAGCCCCAACCAACGCAATTGGCAGGGGGCTTACCTGTTGGGGGTCGCGGGGCGACGAGGGACCAACCTAGGCAGGACAGGAGAGCGACTGGAGCAGCGAGGACCCCAGGCCCCATGCCTTGGCCTCCGGGGCCCCCGCCGGGGCTGTGGGTCCCGCAGGCCGTTTGGGGACCACCTGCCTTGCAGACTTCCTTTGACGGAAACCCTGAACGAGTGGCTATTTTCTTAAGCCAGGTGATAAGCCATATGGACCAATATGGACAGTGGTATCCCTCCCAGTGGGCTATGGTGGTTGCTGTTACAGGGGTCCTGACGGGAGAAGCAGCTGAGTGGGTGGCAGGCCTCCATGCTAAACATGCAAGGGAACTCGTGGACCTGGGACGATTTCTGGAGGCTCTTCGTGCCAGATTTGAAGACGAAACAAGCGCCCAGGTTGCAGAGGGGGAGTTGTTTGCGCTTAAGCAACGGGGCGTACCAGCAAAGGAATATGTACAGGAGTTCCGAAAGATTGCGGCTCGGTTGGTGGGGTGGCCAGAACGTCTTCTGGTGCACCAATTCCATAAAGGACTAGACCGTGATTTACGGCAAGCCTGCGTGTACCGGGGCTTGCCCCCCAAGTTGAGTGTGTGGTACAAGGCAGCCATCGAATTGGACGTCGGTCTCCGAGAATTCCGTATACGGGGTGAAGGGGTTGCAAGTCAAGGAAAACGACCAGCAGAACGCACACAAACACCCAAGGAGACTAAACTGAATGCTGGCTCCGGCTTGGGGGAAAGGATCCAGCGGCCTGCGTTTCGTTGCTTCAGATGTAATCGCCTTGGTCATCGAGCAGCCGACTGTCCTCATCCCATGCCCCGTAACTTGGACCAAAACCCCCCTCCTAGAGCTGTGTTGAGAGGCAGAGGCCGACCAACATCCGAACGGTCCCAAATGACTCAAACATCCTGTATGGAGAGGGATCCCCTGGCTACAGATACTAAGAAAGTGGTGGCGGAAAAGTTCCCGATTGTGGCTGGGGATAGTGATGACGACGATGAGGACCCACATGACCCGATGGTGAGCGACCCCATCCGACCTTTTGTGGTACCAGTCGTACTCCGAAACCCACGGGCCACCACTGGACGCCGATATGAGGCATTGATTGACTCAGGGTGTACTCGTTGTTTAATTCGTAGGGCGATAGTTGACGAACTTGGGCTGCGGGTTGTGCGGTTGAGAACCCCTATTACCTTTGAACAAATGGATGGTTCATTGCTGGGAGGGGCACCAGTGACTCATATAACAGAAAAGGTGCACCTCGATATTGGGGAGCACACCGAAACTATTCGGTTTATTATAGTGGAGAAAATGTTAGAACCAGTGATTTTAGGATTAGCATGGTTGGACAAGTGGGCTCCTACGATATGGTGGGAAGGGGGTTTTCGCAAACTTCGATTACCGTTGGGACCTCCCCCTACCAAGGAGGAAAAGGAGCCAGCAGGGGGAATAGAAGCAGAGAGCCCACCAGTAGACACGACGTATCCTGATGTGTATAGGGATCTCGCCAGAGTCTTTAGTGAGGAGGAATGTGAGACCCTGCCCCCTCACCGGCCTACGGATTGCAGTATTGAGTTAATACCCGGGGCGAAGCTACCCAAGCCCCGGATGTATTCAATGACACAACCCGAACTAAAAGAATTACGGAAATATATAGACAAGAACTTGGCCCGGGGTTTTATCACACCTAGTCGATCAAAGATGGCTGCCCCTGTCCTGTTTCGTGGGAAGAAAGACGGGGGTTTACGCTTATGCGTTGACTTCAGAGGTCTCAATGCAGTGTGTGTGGAGCCCCTCTATCCACTTCCCTTAATGAAGGACCTGTTAGCTGCCCTAGCCACCGGTCGTATCTTTACGAAACTCGACCTACGCGAAGCGTATTATAGGATACGAATCAAACCAGGGGATGAGTGGAAAACAACATTCAATTGTCCCTTGGGAAGCTATCAGTTCCAGGTCATGCCGTTCGGACTACAGGGCGCCCCTGCGGTGTTCATGCAGTTCATCAATGAAGTGCTGCATGAACATCTGTACAGGGGTGTCCTTGTATATTTGGATGACATCTTAATTTACACGCAAACTGAAGAGGAACATATATCTCTGGTCCGACAGGTCTTAGACAAATTATTAGCTGCTAAGCTGTACGTGAAACTATCCAAATGTGAGTTTCACAAAAAGAGGATAGATTATCTAGGCTATAGAATATCAGAGAGCGGGGTAGAGATGGATCCCAGAAAAGTCCAGGCAGTGCTTGAATGGCAGGCCCCTAGAACCAGAAAGCAATTACAGAGCTTTCTAGGCTTTGCAAACTTCTATCGGCAGTTCATTCCCAGATTTGCTGAAATAGCCCTACCACTAACGGATCTGTTACGGACCAAACCGGCCACAGCTAAACCAAAGCCGGGACAAGCGTTGACGTGGTCGTCAGCGTGTCAAATGGCTTTCGAGCAGTTAAAAACACTCTTTGCTCAAGAACCAGTACTCAAGCATCCAGACCCAACGCAGGCATTCGTAGTCCAAGCAGATGCTAGCGACGTGGCTGTAGGAGCAGTACTCCTACAAAGAACACAGCAGGGAGGGTTACAACCTTGTGCCTATACGTCTAAAAAGTTAACCACGACAGAGCGGGCATGGGCGATCTGGGAAAAAGAGGCATTCGCGGTCCGTTGGGCGTTGATGACATGGCGACATCTCTTGGAGGGGGCGTCTCATCCTTTTGAGGTATGGACGGACCATAAAAACTTAGAAGCCTTACAAACGCCCAGGCGACTATCTCCCAAACAGATAAGGTGGGCACAATATTTTCAGCGTTTCTCTTTCCGGTTGCGGTATGTTCCTGCTGGGAAAAACTTCCTGGCTGATGCGCTGTCCCGGATGCCACAGTATAATAGCAAGCGAGAGGAAGTGATAGAACCTCTAATTGCACCTTCCCAAACCCTATTGAGACTTACAGAAGTAGATGGTCACTTACGTACCGAGTTTAAAACAGCTTTACAACAGGATCGATGGGTAATCCAAAACCCCTCTATGGTTAGCTATAATGATGGAATAGCGTGGAGGGAGAATAGAATATATGTTCCAGAATGTTTACGGAACGTAGTGTTATGCAGGTGCCATGATGCCAAATCAGCAGGCCATTTTGGGTATTTAAAAACTCTACACCTTGTGAGGAGGCAATTCTGGTGGCCACGAATGCGTAAGGACATAGAAACATACGTAAAAGGTTGTACAACCTGTGCAACCGCCAAACCCTGGTCTGGACGACCGTTAGGACTATTACAGACAGTCGCGAATCCTAGCAGGCCTTGGGAAGAGATAGCTATGGATTTCATAGTCGATCTCCCCCCTAGCCATGGCCACACTGTAATTTGGACGGTGGTAGATCTGTTTTCGAAACAGGCCCACTTTGTGCCATGTAAAAGCATACCATCCGCGCGACAATTAACCGAACTCTTTTTGCAACATATCTATCGTCTCCATGGAGCACCTAAGAGGATTATATCCGACCGCGGTGTTCAATTCACCTCTAAGTTTTGGAGACGATTTGTCCGTTTAATTGGGTCCTCTCAAGGGTTAAGTTCAGCATTCCACCCGAGCACTAACGGGGTGGCTGAACGGGCCAATGCTATGGTCGAAAGATATATCAGATGCTACGTTTCATACCAGCAGACGAATTGGTCAGGACTCCTGCCTTTCGCCGAAGTGGCATATAACAACATACCCCACCGCAGTACTGGGTTCTCCCCTTTCCAAGTAATATATGGCCGAGAGTTTTCAGCCATTCCAGAGTTAGATCCCCCTATGACAGACGGTGACACGCCACGCAGTTGGGCCGATAAAATTAGTAATGTATGGCCAAGTGTAAAAACAGCATTACAAAAGGCAGCAGACGAGTATAAAAAATATGCAGACAAGAAAAGAGCTGATCCAAAACCATTCCGGATAGGAGACAAAGTATACTTATCTACGAAATACCTTAAACTCCGACTGCCCAGTAAAAAATTAGGACCTAAATATATAGGACCATTTCCCATAACACAAGTCATCAATCCTGTAACCGTAGCTCTTAAACTTCCCCCTCTGTTCAGTAGGATACATCCCGTATTCCATAGCAGTTTGGTGAAACCGGTGACGATAGAAAGGCCAGGTACCTCAACTACTCCACCAGGTCCCGTGCATACCAACCAATATGAGATAGACCGAATATTGGACTCCAGGGTTCGTAGGGGGATGTTACAATATCTTGTGCGGTGGAAAGGATACCCTGTAACACAGGCCTCGTGGGTGGCAGCACCCGATGTTCACGCTGCCCGATTGATACAACGGTTCCATCGGAAATACCCAGCCAAACCTAATGCAGGATCGTAACAGTGACTAACATCTGTATGCTGTCTATTTATAGGTGAGCTCCTGGTAGGGGGGGCCGCCTGTCGAGTCCTGCCGGAGCTCGCCATCGATGGGGTGTGTGGGAGACGAAGGAGTGGAGATAAGCAGCCGCAGAGAACACACAAACAGTTCCTGGATAGCAGCATTCAGGGCAATGATTGATGACGTTGCTGGGCCTCTCCGATTCTGCTGTCCTCGCTGCTCGCAGCTGTTACTGTTAAGGGAGTGGGGGGTGCTTGATTGATAATCACCGGATGTATGTTTAAGGGGCTGAGTTTTTGTTAAATAGCGCTGTGGTGTGATTACACCCAGCGCTGACTTTGAACCAAAACACCGACTTGTACTTTACTTTTGACTGCAAGCTTATCATTGCCAAAGTAAACCCTGATTCTCTGTGTGTTACTGGTGATTATTTCCTATCGCAGTTCTGAACGAACGACAAGCCGATTATTTTGATTTCCATGTAATTTCACCTTTCATTTGAATATACATTTTAAATGCATTTTCTATTAAAACGTATTTTCTTTCCCCCCTCTCAATTAGGCTTCCGTTGAGATTGATGTATGATGGCATAATCTGTTGAGAGCTGGTCATAGTTTAGTATGATCTTTTCCTTCAAAAAACGAATCATTTCTGACAATTAGTCTATATGCACATGGATGTTTGTATGATGTGCCCAAGTAAGAATTTCCTTTTCTATATAGTAGAAAAGGTGCATAATGGCACTTGATAGGGGTTTTGGTAGGGGTTTTGGTATCATTAGCTGTCTTGACATTAGGAAGGGAGACTGGTTTGGTAATTATCAGCACCTTGGAATACCACAAAACTGAACACTTAGCTGCAAGGGCAAGGTTGAAGGATGAACTGGAGGTGGAGTTGCCACTAAAACTAAGTGCTGGGTCTGGGATTGGGTCCTTGACTAGAGTTGGAATAAAAGTTGCTGGCAATCTGCAGTGTGCTGTGATCTGTAGGACTGGTCCTGGTAGCATTAGTAGAGCCTTGAGTCCAGCACAGCCATCAGACCTTTGTTGGGGAATAGCTGCAACAAATTGCTGGGCTACTAGGACCTTCAATGATATACTGTAGCTAATGATTACTTAAGGCCCTATGTTCCTTGCTGCCTGCATTGGGCATTGGGCATTTGTGTGTGTTTGTGTTGGTCCCATCCTAGTTGTGTTTCACAAAGACTTGAAAACCTGGCAGTCTCCCAGGCTTTGGGGTAGAGAATGGCTGGCTGGAAGTTGAAGTTCACACCTCTTCATATTTATATAAATTATATTCATTAATTTATATTCTACTGGGGTAGAATATAAATTCTCTAAACAAATAAGTAAACTGGATGTGGTTCCCTTATTAGATGTATTTATTATACATTTATAATACATGTATTTATTATATATAACTACTATAAAAACAATTACAATCTATTATCTATCTATCTATCTATCTATCTATCTATCTATCTATCATCTATCTGTCTGTCTGTCTGTCTGTCTGCCTATCTATCTATCTATCTATCTATCTATCTATCTATCTATCTATCTATCTATCTATCATCTATCTAGTAAAGACATGTTATGGTACCTGGAGTGTTACTTGCTGGTATGGGCTTAGTATGATTGGCTATCTTGTGATGTCTTGTGATGTACTATATGTGTGTTGGTATTTCTGTGCTCTGTAACCCAATGACTTTAGGAAGGGAGACTATATATATTGTGTTTTTCAGATAAATGTCAATCTTGTATCGTTTATATTGTGCTTTGTATTTTCTGTATTTTTGTTTTGTTTTAATTTGTGAAATGCCCCTCCCCTGTCTTGGGAGGCATCTCAATCAAATAATTAACTAGAACAATAAAGTAAAATATGCATAATGTGAAATAATTTGTCATTATCTAAAAATATCTGCTATCCAGACCAAATCACTGAAAAAGACAAGCTGTTTCTTCTCTTTTCTTTAGATTCATATGGACAGTGCTAACTCTATGTCATGGTTTTTCTGTCTTTGTAGAAAATTAATAGCCATAAAGCCAAATAAACATTTTGCTATAACATATTTTAAGCCATCATATTTCCAATTGAAATGTGATTTATTATATTGATATTTTTTCACCCTTGGCAAAGATCTTCAAAAAGAAATAGATAAACAATATCAATTATCCAATATCTTACAACTGACACATTTATTTTATTTTCCTCCAAGTCCAATCTGATTGCCTGTAAACCATAGAAGTGACTTCGAGTATAATAAAAGGCTATTTCTGTAAATCATTCAATGACAATCTAGAACACTGCTCAGTTACTTTTAAGAATATTTTCTCAACTAAAATGATAAAATATGGTCGTCAGTCTGAAAAACGCAAGCAGAAAACTAATATACTCAGCTCAAGTCTAGGATTGCACTTCATCAATTTCTATTACACCATAATACCAACTGGTAAATTAATCAAAAAAAGCTCCAATTGATTTAGCAAGGAAAATCAAAATTAAATCCTGAGGACAAAGTTTATATAGAAGAGTGTTACTTTAAGAACTGCTGCTCCAGAGACATGTACTACAACAGAAGATATGCTTCCTTTGTCCCATATAGTAACAACATTTAATAGAAAAGACCTTGAGCTTACCACTCTGCCTTGTACCAGGTACTAGGTAGGCAGAAACAACTGAAGATAGGTGGTCCCTCAAGTATCCAGACCATAAAAAACTTTTTAAATTATTTATTTAGCATATTTATATAGTTGCTCATCTCACAATGACTCTGTATAGCTTACAATAATAATTATCCATAATAATTTTAAAACAATCAAAATCATTTTGATTTTGTAATTTGACATTTTGATTTTGACATTTTTTTAGTAATGATGAACCTCTTGAATTTCAATCAGAAACTATCTGACAACCGTTGCACTTGCATAACAGTGTTGACACTTGGACATACCGAAAAGACCATTTACGATTCACACCACTGAGTTTTGTATCAGCTGTCGCTTTCAGATGGAAGTACCCCAAGTTTTCATCCTTGCACAATTGCAATTCCAGTAGGTTGGAAAGAAAAGTTTGTACAACCCTCATTCTACCAAAACCTTGCTAATTTACAAGGAATTTGTTATGCTGTCATGACTTTTACAGGCTACTAACATTCTACATGAACAAGCCCAGAAGTGAACATTCTGATGCCTTCCATATTCTTTGGGCCATAGCTCCTATTTGGCCCAGTCTGATGATTGATGTTCAGGAATGAAGGGTGGAACATTGCTTACTATTGAACAATTCCATATTTATTTTTTATAATGTCTCTAGTGATATAGACATTAGTATATATTATATCTCTTAGTAATATATTTTCAGAGTTTTCCCGGAATTAGAGGGTTTAGGAATAGTTCATGCTCATGCTTATAGCAGCTGGGTTATTTATTGGTCTGGGGGCATGAAAGATTGATGAGAGAATGCTAACAGAGCCAATATCTATGTTACCACATATTTATGGAAGACAAGGCAGCAAATGTTTATGGGGACAGTCACTAGCAACAATTCTCTGTGATCAAGTTCTCTAAATAGGCTCTCCTTACAAACTAGGTTGTCAAGGTGATACTAACTTCTTATTTATTCCTGGCAAGAAAGAACTACATGCAAAAAGGAGTGAAAGCAAAGTATAAAAAGAAGCCTATAGTTCACGAATAATTACAAAGCCATGTTTGGGGTTGGGATTAAGAAATAAATGCATTCCCTAATCATAATGAGCAGAGGCTTCCATTCTTATTATTGAAATATGTTTTGTTTAAGAGATCTTGTGATCTATGTTTACTCATATGCAAGGACTGACATTAAACAAAAACAATTACAGTTAACACAGATTTCAGCTTTTGTCTAATAAACAAGATATATTATGGCAGTTTATTTTAATGAATCTGCCCACCTTCTAAGATATTTGTGTATCAGGAAGAAACATTATTTTGTCTAGTTGATAGCATTTACATGACTAGACACTTTCTAGGTAGATGAGAAAAGTTTTATAATATTACTTCTATAAAACTGAACACGAACTCAATTCCTCCTTATATGGGCATTTCTATGTACATAGTTTTCTTGTCAGATAATTTAGAAGGTTTTACTGAAGCCATTGGGGTGTCTGGATATGCTACATATAAAAAATGAGCAGATATGACCATACAATCAATATGAATATAGGTACTAGGTCATCTAGATCTGGAAATATTCCACTTTCAAACATAGATAAAGTTGCAGTTGCCTATTCAAGGGTGTGCACAATCTGGGATCCTGTCACTCAAATAGTGTCAGTCTTATGGGACCCATAAAGTCTGCCTTGTCTGTTGCAATGCTGGCCTTCTGGAATGATATCCCCTCATTCTCCCTGATGAAATTTTTTAAAAATTGTTTTAGGTTGCTTTGGGCCTTTCATTATTTTTCATGTAGCTCTAGGTATTGGGGGCTCCTTTCTCCAAAATTATTTTCCCCATCCTAGTAGATCTGGGCCAGGCTGCAGGTCTGCTCAAAGAAAATCTTATCCTACAGCAGGGGTGTCAAACTTGCAGTGTCATTGTTGTTACGTGATGTATCGCGACTTCCCCCCTTCGTTAAACCTGGGTCGGGTGTGGCCAGTACGTGATGCATCCGGCTCACGGACTGTGAGTTTGACAACCCTGTCCTAAAGGGTGCCAAAGGGTTTCCTTATTAGTGATATTTTGCAAGGGTGTGAACATAATTTAGTTATGTGGCCTTTGAGTGCTTAATGATGGATGTTGCTGTTTCTTTTATTATTTTTTACCTAATTTTAAATTTTTAATGTCTGCAACACTTGTGATGGATGATAGATAGATAGATAGATAGATAGATAGATAGATAGATAGATAGATAATAGATAGATAGATAGATAGATAGATAGATAATAGATAATAGATAATAGATAATAGATAATAGATAATAGATAATAGATAATAGATAATAGATAATAGAGGAGGGAGGGAGGGAGGGAGGGAGGGAGGGAGGGAGGGAGGAAGGAAGGAAGGAAGGAAGGAAGGAAGGAAGGAAGGAAGGAAGGAAGGAAGGATTAATTGCACACATAACTAGGAGACATGATGAACCTTCATTTCTGAACATACATCAGAGCAGGAAAACAGGAAGTTTGAATATATTTCCTGATATAGACTTTGGAATTAACTGCAGACCACCTCCTAGACAAGTTACTTAAATTCAGGCAATTTTTTTTCCTTTTATAGAGACTTTATGAAATCTATGACTCATGCCAGAAATAAAACGAACAACATGGTAATGAGAAAATATTACTGAGTTATATAATCTTTCCGTGATGGGTTTTTTTGCAGCAAAACACAACAATTACATGCCCATCTATACTTATTTCAACAATGGGATGCTAATTATTATTCAATTGGCAGTTCAATTTCTTGATGTTGTTTTTTTTTGGGGGGGGGAGAGACAGGGCAGAAATGTAATGTGTATATTTTATAAAAGCCCCCCCCCCGATATTATGCTTTAGTTACAAAGACAATTAATAAGTCCTTTCTTCCCCAAATGTTCATTTTTGTACATATTCAAATCACCACAAAGTTAATTTAACATAACCTAAGTTCATAAAAAAATAGAAGATCAACAAAGAATCATGTATTGTTATAAAAATACATAATAATTTCACTTAAATTTAAAAAGTTGGATTGTTCCCACCATCACTGTGTTCAGAAGCTAGGGTGAAGGTTGAGCCCCGACTGATTTTTAATGTTATCTTTGTCCATTTATGAGCTTTTCTGTTTCTTGCCCTTTTTTTTTAACTTTTAAATTGTAATCCACAATTGTAACCTGTTTGTGTCTCAGCATTCTTTGAGGACTTTCTCAACATGTTATTCTTTGAGGATTTCTTCTGCTGACTTCTGCTGACTGTTGGCTGTCAGCAGTTTGGCAGTTTGAATCTCACCAGCTTAAAGATAATTCATTTTTACCAAGGTCGATAAAATGAGGACCCAGATTGTTGGGGGCAATATGCTGACACTGTAAACCGCTTAGAGAGGACTGTAAAGCACTGTGAAGCAGTACATAAGTCTAAGTGCTATTGCTCAGCACTTATTATTTCTCAGCATTGTTACCATCATAAACTAGAATACAGGCTGTTTATTTATTTGACCATTACATATACAAGAAATTTAGTTATGTTAATCTGGTACAAGTATATCAGGCTAGAAATATGAAATGCCATTATGTTGTATTCCTGTTCCAATTCTATGTCATTGACTGTAGCTAGCATAGAAGCTGGGAAAGTCATCATCAATCATCAATATTACTCTTCCTTGTGGAAGATGACGACAACAGCATGATCTGGATTCCAGTAGAACCAGCAAGGATCTCTGATAACATTTAATAGCAAAACGGTAGTTCAAAACATTCAAAAGGGGTGTGAATATTTTTTTTCCAATAATTTTCAACAGAACTGTAAGAAGCTTCAGTTTGGGAAAATGATCAGAGTCAGAATTTTCCTATCTAGAATTCTAGATTTAGATTCATCAAAACAATTTCCAAAACACTTTTTTGGATTATTGATAATTCCAAGAAAGTACTTTTTAAAAAAGCTATCCCAGTACTAAGATTACTGTCCAAAGAAAGAAACTGGCTACAAAGAAAAGAGGAAATGATCCACAAAATCATCTGAGCTCAGGAATAGGTTAAAAAAGAAACCCTCACAAACAGTTTGAGTTTTAAGATAAAAGTTAATGTACACCAAGGGAGAAAAAGTTTGGAAATATCTTCCTGACATTATTTGGAAGGTGTTTCTTCCTTCTGTATACTTCTTTGCATACCTTTAATCTTCATAACATACAGAAGGAAGAAATTAAACCGTTTTAAATTGCACTCAGCTGGTTTGTTGCAATTTGGTTGTACCTATGAGAGAAATAAAAGTATTTTTGACTGCTTAGAAGTATTTTAATTATTGCTGCACAAAATCTGTTCTACATTTCCCCAAATGTGTTTTTCCTGTGTAAATGATGCTTGTGTTTTCTGGTTCAGTCTCAGGATGTTTCTTTATATAACTTCTGATGTTTTCAGCTTGCCTTACAATAACTGAATGCAACTTATATATGCATGATTAAAAAAAAATAAGTAGGACATGAAGATGAACTTGTGTGACTTGATAGAATGTTGATGAAGATTCTTAATCATCCAGGTAGAGTTGTTTGGACATTGAGTCATAACAACTGGATTTATTTTCTTGTTGGTTTGAAACATTTTGCTGCTTATCCAAGTAGCCTCTTCAGTTTTAGTAAGGTTGTTAGGGGGACCTTACATTGTTATATGGAAGTTAAAATTGGGTACATTAGGAGAAACATTAAAATTGGGTAAACATAGTAAAAATTGGGTACATTAGGAGAAACTGAAAGTTAAAGATGTCTCTTGCAAAACAGGGGGAAAAATGGTGAAGTGTGGATACCGAATGAATGTGGGCTGATTAATTGGTTATACACCATCACATCATTTCATCTCCTTACAATTACATGTAGATAGATTTTCTCTGTGACAATTTATCCTTAACCTAGTCTTTCAAATCTGTCAATAATGCATTTATTGTCATCATTCCAGAGTCCATCCAATGATCAAATTCCATAATGAATAACTTGGTCCTTCAAGTCTTGCAAAAGTGCACCATCACCACTGTAACTGGTGTCCATCCACCTTGCTATTGGTTGCCTTTTTCTCTTTCTTTCCACCTTTGCCAACATTAGAGCCTATTTCATAAATCTGGGTCTTCGTGTAATGTATCTAAAGTAGGATAATTTGAGACTAATCATTTGTACCTCATATGAGAATCCTGGATTGATTTGTTCAATGACCCATCATTTTGTTTTCTTGGCTGTCAATATTATTCTTTTTTTTATTGGATTTTAAACAAAGACATAAAGACAATACAAAGAATACAAAGACATTACAAAGACAAACAGATTCCCACCACCTACCTACCCACACCATATTTTACATATATGTTTTGGTCATCATCAGAATATATATTGCTTTGTAAGTTAATATATGAATGATACATTGTCAATTCAGGTGTTTTAAATTAGAAATAATCTTGCATCTCCTCTTTATTCATTTCCAAATTTAAATTTTCTACCCTATTTTCTTTCATCTATATTTGTACTGATTTTCTTTTCCAGCCATTGATACCACTGGTGCCACACAAGATAGTATTCACTTTCTTCCTTATCCTGGAGTTCCAGTGTCAATCTATCCATTTCGGCACACTCTGTTATCTTTGAGATTAATTTGTCTTTGGTTGGGAGTTGGTCTGATTTCCAATTTTGTGCGAACAGTAACCGTGCTGCTATCAGAATGTGTATGATGAGATATTTTGTCTCTTTGTTGTGTTGTGTTGTTATCATTCCAAATAAAAAGAATTCTGGAGTGTTTTCTACTTGTTGGTTTATTATTTCTTCAATAGTTCCCTTTATGTCTTTCCAGTATTGTTGGGCCTTTATACATTTCCACCAGGCGTGGTAGTATGTCCCCTTTTTTGTTTTGCACTTCCAACAGTGTGGGGAGGCATTCGGGTATATTTTGGCTAATCTGGCTGGTGCTAAGTGCCATCTGTAAAACATTTTTATGAGATTTTCTTTATAGGGTATGGCTCTTCTCATTTTGATGTTCTGTTTCCACAATTTCTCCCAGTTTGCCAATTGAATGTTGCGCCCTATGTCCCTGGCCCACCTTATCATATTTTCTTTTACTGTTTCTTCCAATAATTTATATCTAAGAAGATAGTTATATATTTTGGTTATCATCTTTTGTTCTGGGCATTGTAAAATCTTGTCCAATTCATTCAAATTATTCAAGATTCCATATTGCTTTTTGTCTGCTGTGTGTCTTGAGTGTATTTGTGTATAGGGCCACCAATCGATATTTATGCCAGAGTTTTGGAGTTGCTGTCTTGAGATGAGTTCGCCTTCATGATTCAATAAATCTTGGTACCGCATCATCTTTCCTATTTCGAGGGTATTCGGGTATATCAATGCTTCCATCGGGGACCACCATTTAGGTATTGGCTGTCAATATTATTCTCAGGAGACTTCTCCAACACCACAGTTCAAATGTTTATCCTGTTTCTTTGAAGTCCAACTTCCACAGAGAATTACAGAGAATCACTTCCATAGTGAATCACCATAGACAGCATGGTTCTGGTTTTTGTAAGTATAGACATCTCATGGCATTTGAATATCTTTTCTAAGGTTTTTATAACTCCTCAGTCAAGTGCTACTCTGTATTATACTTTTTTTTGCTGCTTTTGTTCCTTTACTGTTGATGTTTGATCCTAAAAGGTAGATGCTATTCACCACTTTGATATCTTCATTATCACTACTAAGGCTGGTTGTTCTATATGTTGTCATTAGTTTGACATTTTTTCTATTTAATTTTAGGCCCATTTTTTTCACTCTGCCCTTTGACTTTTACTACTAGGACTTGCAGATCCTTTACATTTTTTGACAATCAAAAATATAGTTATCAACATAGTGCAAATTATTGACATTTCTTTCATGCTCATCTTCTTCCAATGCAGGTTCCCTTAATATTTATGGAAGAGAATTTGAATAAACAAGGAGAGAGTATTTCATCATTTCATACTCCTTTACTAACCGGGAGCCAGACTGTTTTGTATAAAATTAAAAACATCTTCAAAAAGATACAGGTGAAAAGTTTAAACCAAAAGACAATGAATACTGCCATGTATCATCATGGAGGAAACAGAGAAGGTTTGCAAAGACAGAAAGGTTTAGAGAGTTACAGTGAATGGTTCGGGGTAACTTCATTTTAGTTATGTTTCTTTTTACTTTTTTTACTTTGTGGCTATAATTTCTTTGACACAGTATTTATTATTCATTTTCTGCAATCTGCATAATTGTGCTTATTTTAGTGAGACTAGCATACTATATAGATATATGAATGGGGTGATTTGGATTTTTTAAATTTTAAATTTTATTTTATTTGTAAAGTACGTATTAGATAATATATATAAGTATAAGCATGAATTGAATACATAAAATGAATACAAACAAAGAGAACATTAGGACAGGAATGGTAGGCACACTGATGCGCTTATGCACGCCCCTTACAGACCTCTTAGGAATGGGGTGAGGTCAACTGTAGACAGTCTTAGGCTAAAATTTTGGGGTTTTGGGATAAAACCACAGAGTCAGGTAGTGCATTCCAGGCATTGACCACTCTGTTGTTGAAGTCACATTTTCTGCAATTGAGTTTGGAGCAGTTCACTTTCAGTTTGTATCTATTGTGTGCTCATGTATTGTTGTGGTTGAAGCTGAAGTAGTCATTGGCAGGTAGGACATTGTAGCAGATAATTTTATGAGCTATGCTTAGGTCATACTGAAGGCGGCATAGTTCTAAGTTTTCTAAGTCCAGAATTTCAAGTCTGGAGGCATAAGGTATTTTGTTGCAGCAGAAGAGTTTTCTCTGCTTGCAACAAATTAACAAATTAAAAACCAAGTTGCTTTCTGCTTTCCTCTTTCCATTAATTCCACCAAATTTTCTGCAATGGACTAGCTGTTCCTATTTCCTGGTGGGTTGATTTTTTAAAATATAATTTCCACATATTAATGAGAGTAGCCATGGATTCTGATGATGGCTGGCAAGATGCTTGACAAAATATTCATACACTTCCCTTTTCCTTCTAATACTAAGGTAAAGTTAAGATTCCTGACATCCACTCATGTGAATTTCAATGAAATGTTCCTATGAGTAGATTTTTCTGAACAATTCAGTTTGTCATATTGAATGAGAAAGGTCAAAATTGCAGAATGAATTTTTTTAGCTCACCTGTGTTTCTAATAAATATTTTCTAACAAATCATCCAGATATAAATTCTGTTGTAATCTAATAAAGCAAAAAGCTAAATGGCTAGAAATAGAAAGGTATAATGATTGTTGTCAGAAAACAGATTATAACTCCAAGATAATAACAGAAAGAAAAAGAATTATAACACAACACCATAATGTGCGATGTCTAAATTAATGACAAAGAACTAGGTCAGGAAACAGCTTCCAAATAGAATCTTATTACATTTTATTTCCAGTAATGTCAAGCAGCCTTTTTTTAATTTTACAGGAAGGTCATTAACAAAATTACATTTCCTTAGCAGTACCTTCTGCAAACTATGTAACAGTTCAATTTACTGGCTTTAATTCAAGATATTTTTGTTGCTCAGATATTATCAAAATCTGAACTTCTACAGGGAAAAATTGTGAACTAAACACAGCATGAAAAAAGTGACAAACAACAAAGGGTCAGTGAGTAGACTTACTCTTTGGAAGCTTTCCGGATAAGAAGAGGATGAAAGATAATCCAAATACCCTCCAAACAGTTGTTTCTTATGAGAAGTCCACAAGGCAGCAGTCCCCATTCGGGTTTGAGCACTGGGAAAAATTAGGAATAGCAATCTTTCTTGCTTGTACTGTGGTCAAGAACACTAAATTTGCAAACTTTCATTTCTAATGACTTTTAGAAATTGCTTGTTAACTACTTTTAAGCTATTAGACATCTATAGATTGATCACATCTGAAAACCCTAGGTAAGCTTTCTTTATGTCCTTAGTAAAAGAAAACTTTAATCATAAATTTAAGGTTTTTTTTAAAAAAAGTAAAATAAACAGGAAAAAGCTAGATAAGGTTTTTTTTAATCTTTGGGTCAATACTTATTACTTATCAGATTGCAGGCATTTAGTGAATTTTGCACCTTTTTACCCTGATTGATATGTAGAACATTTTATCCACTTTTCAAAAATAAAGTAGTTTTTCATATAGGTTGTTTTAATTTTATTGCAAAATGATGCAATTAAGCTCTAATGTTGCCATGCTTAAATTATATAAGCATCATTGTATAATGCGATACAATTCTAAAAGCTTGAAGAGCAATATGAAACATAAGAGTGCCCTAATTCATAAAGTGCTCTAAAATAATTAGCTCACAAACCGTACTTATTAAACCTTCCCTTTCCTAATAAAACATAGCTTGATAGAACAAAAATGTATCCTGTGACAGAAGATATCATCACTCAGACAAGCATAAAGTCATCACTAATAAGATATCTTTCTCTATTTCTATACATTTAACTGTAATTACTAGTGGCTGTTATCAAGGATTTGGTATGTTCAGTGAAAATGAGCAGTCCATGTACTGCATTGGTGCAGACTCTTAGGGTTTTAAAGATAACAGCAGTTTAGCTGAGTTTCCATTTGAAACGGCAGGTGTCATATGCTCTGAGGGTTTCATTCCCATTTGAATATCAAATTATATTTAATAAATAGCATTGTAATTAAACTGACAAACTTTCAAATGATACTTTTCAAAGAATTCTGCTATCTCTTTGAAAATATAGTATATATTACAAAAAGTAGTTTTGTTACAACAAAGAGTAGTTACAAAACAATTGTACAAACTTTAGTTTTGTCTAGGATATACAAAAAGTAGTTTTGTCTATGATATCCTTTAAGCTTTGTGTTTTTTTCTTTAGAGAGAACTCAGTTCAATTCAAATCTAGTTAGATATTTCTATGCAGGTTAATCACATTTTCTGTTCATATTACTCTTGTCTCATCTATATTTATAAATCCAATAAACAAACAGTTTCTTTTTGTTTGTATACTTTGTATACTTTTTACTAAAAAAAACCTTTCAAACCAGAAGGTAAAGCTAATTTCTATTATTCAAGAAAGGAAAAAAGAAAAGAGAAAGCAAACAGTGCAGGAGAAAAAATATTGAAGAAAAATAGAAAAGAAAACGCATAAGACTTTCCAATATTCTTCACAGCAATTATAAGTGTATTTTGTATTTTGACCTCTTTCTCTAAAGTCATACCATCTTACTCTTCTTTATATAATCTATTCTATCTAATCATCAAAACCATAAGTCACAACTTCAGTTTTTTCATTGTCATGAAAAAAATCCATAAGTGTGATCCAGTTAGCAATAAATATAAAAAGATTCTTTTCTTTAATCAAAAAAGTTAATTTATGTATTTCAGCAAAATTTGTCAACATTGCTAATCATTCCTCCATAGCAAATAGTGTTGACTCTTTCCATCTCTGTACCTAGAGTAATTTCATTGCTGTGATCATATATTGCAATAATCTTCCATGGTTTTTTTTTTTTTTCTCCTTAATTGTTTATCCATTAATCTTAAACAAAAAGTTCTGGCTTCAAATTAACATTTTTTTAAAAAAAATGCTCTACATCAAAGTATGCATTTGAATCCATTTTCTTTTTCTTTTGGATTTTTTATATGTCTACCAAGCCAATAACCAAGCAATGTTGAAGGAATTAGTAAGAGTATCTCTTAACTGTTCCATTCTATTAATTTTTCAAATTGCAAACATTCTTTCCATTTTTCTATGATTTTCAGCCTTATGAATCAGAATAAGAAACCACAAGCATTTTATGGAGATATCTATCATCCTTCTGTCTGTCTGTGTATCTCAGAAAAACAGCTTGCATTTTGTTTGAAATGAATAAGTATTTTGTCAATTTAGTTTATAGACTAGGCTGTATTATATCTGGCCTTTTCTAGGGATCCTTCTCTCAATTCAGTTTGGTGCTGACAATATACATTGCCATTATTTTTCCTAATCATCTTTTTTTTTTCTATATAGCAGTCTTACTACTCATTGCCCTTTTCATTCAGCAGGAAAAAAAATGCATGACAAGTTCACCATGTTAATTAGCTCTATTTCTCTCTGTGTATAATTCAGAGAGAATTATTCTATCATGTAATCCAATGATTCTCTCCATTACTGAGACGTTGAGATCTGTAATAGATGTTCATTAAACACTTTGAAGTCTTTTTTCCCCCTCTCTACTTCTAGGAATACTTTCTGATTCATTAATTTACTTGAAAAATAATGCTTCTTATTGTTGTCCAACTTTTTTTAAAAAAAAATCTTTAAATAAAAAACTTACTGGATCAATAGTAAACAGAAACAATTAGATAAGATTTCCTCCTTCTCATTTCTAAGAATATTATCAGTGATATTTTATGCTGCTGAGGTGTGCAGCTATAAGCATTCAAAATTCTACATATTATAGATGGACAGTGTAAAAAGGTGGCTTACTATGTAAGCCAGTGTAAAAAGGTTATCTACTATGAGCAAGAGTCAGTATGTTTCATTTTTGAGGATAAATATTTTTTGACAGGGGGCAATAAATCTGAAATGGATAAGGCTTGTCCTCCCCTCACCCTTATTTTTCAAGTGGTTTAGTCACCTCCACTCTAAAGATTCTATTCACCTGTTCCTTTTCCTTTTTCCATTCCCACCGACATGTTTTAAGAAGTTCAGCTGGAAACTTCTGTTCATTGTCTACATGCATGATCCTAGTTGCGCCTGTGGTGTCCAGATAGCATTTTCTGGGAGCTTATGTTTTCTTATACTCTCCCAATAATAGAGTCCCACTTATATATGCCTCAATTTATTATTTTTAGACAATTTAAACACACATACACACCCAAGGATATCTTTACCCATCTCTTATCCTCTTTTAGCATTCCTGTTCCACATTTCACTACCTTTCTTCTACCCAGCATTCCTTGCTCTTCTTCCTGGAGTCCTTCTTCCTATGCTTCTCCTTCACAATAGTGTGGAATGCATAAAATGGTTCTTGAACTACAATGCTTTGTTTATAACTTTACTGTATAGTTTTTAATTGTTTACTTTGTTTTAATAGTTGCATTGTTTGTAATGATGCTTTTGTGTGTGTGTGTGTGTGTTTGTGTGTTTCATTATTTACACTTTAATTGGAAGCTCCGGAGAGTCACAAATGTGAGATAGACAGCTATATCAATTGAATAAATGAATTAATAAATAAATATTGGAGTTCTATCAGACCATACCATTCTAACAATGGGATTTGGAGGATGACAACTCTATAAAGTTGAAGCTGCAGCATTTTTTAAAAAATTCTCTAGCCTGCATTTTTTTAAACTTGAAGAGTGCAGGTGGAAGGTGCAGGTGGAAGGGATTAAATGGTTTCTCCTTCAAGACTGAATTATATTAACAAGCACACTGATAGACAATTAGCAATATAAATATCAATTATCTATGACTCAGGTGAAAATTTATTTTTTATGTTCAAGTTGTTATTTGGAACAATTTAACATCAGTATAAATGTATAATATTCTGAAAGCAATTTTTTTGAGTGTATCGATAATCAAGCAATTTTTTCAGTGTTCATAATGGAAAGAAGGAGAACGAGAATGAGAAGCTTTTCCTTGCCTTTTCAACTTCAACCTGAGAGTGTTTGGACATCTTTGCAAGATATAATTTTCTACAGTTCAAACGTAAGTCAATTTCATTTTTCCGAAGTATGCCAGTTGAATGTAGCTCTCTGCATTTTGCATAACAATTTAATCGCCCTTTATTTTTCTTCATTGATTTGATAAAGTGCAGCTGTAGATTCAGAAAAAAAGGGTTTCAGAATTATGTCAACTTGAAATCTGGCACAATTGCCTTTTACAATCTCTCTCTCACTCTCTCATATCCTATTACATGGTTTGTCAATCCGTTCTCATACCTCTACCTTTTTGAAGCTGTATCCCTGCACAGTTTTCTTCATTTTCTTTCTCTGTACAATGTTTTGTCAGCAAAGGCAGTATAAAGTACTTGTTCAATTTAGAAACAGTTTTTGTCATGTTCTGAATGTATTGCTATTTTGAGTTCCATACTGTGAGATATTTTCTCTCACATCTTAGTGCCCTAGGCCCAAATCTTTACATATTTTAATGCTTCCGTATAGGTTATTGTTGCCTCTCATTACTATTTAGATTCTTCTGTTCTTGTATTTGAGAAACCTGAACTGCACATTATTATGCAATAATAATGACTTTGGGCTATTTTGAAATCCTTAGCATTAAGAAGAAAAGAAATAATTTACTGAAGACCTTTAAAGTTTTTTTTTTAATTGAAAGGAGAACACATGCCCACACTGCATTTTTTTTACAAGTAATGGCAGCTCTATATGTTTTTGTTACATGGTAGATGGACTTTAAGCAGTTTTCCTTCCTTCTGCTATCTCACCAAAAGCAAAACCATCATATTCTTTTCCAGAGCAATCCATGATGGACTTTTTTCAGATCCCTGATTAGAAGTGCAATACTTATAGCTCAAATATTAATAAACCCTTTCTTCAACATTTTTAATGCCTTCATGCCAAATAATTGTTTGCCTGTTTGATTGATTTTTATCCTGCCTTTATACTTTTTATAAGTAATGCAAGGCAGCAAATGTACATCATAATATCCATTTCTCCACCAATTTACCTCATAACTACAATCTTGTGAGGTGAATTTGAAGGGGTGAGAGGAAGAGGGAGGGAGGGAGGGAGAGAGAGAGAGAGAGAGAGAGAGAGAGAGGGAGAGAAGGCATCCAGCTTCTCACATTCTATATTAGTGTCTTAATCACTGGGGCAAACTGACTATCCGGTTGATAGGATATGTATATGGATGAACAATATATCCATCTTCTCTGTTGTCCATTTTAGATTTTGGATTTAGTGGCCTTCATTGACTCCCTTTGTCTGTTATTATCTCAAAATGAAACAAAATAGTCCTGCTATATATACGGTAAGCTCTTATTTCTGCATAGATCTTCTACCTCACATATGAAGTACCATTGTCCTCCTCTGTGGCATCCCACCACTCTCCTTCATTTAGAGTTTAGTGGTGGAAAGAGTCTTTTTTTTTTTTTTTTTTTTTGCCAGAGAAGACAATACTTCTTATTGTTTGAGACAATGAGGAGTGTTTTATCCCTTTACCTTTGATGGAGAAGTTATACATAAATTTATTTAATTAGGAATTATTAATTAACAGTAAAACATAGCAATGATTTTTCCCAGTTTACTTTTTTCTAAATGTGCTCGTATTCCCAAAGATTCTTCATAGGAAATGATTTGCAACCACATTAACATTTTTACTAGGGCTCACAAATGTCTGGTGTCTGCATTAATAATAGTACAATTATATCTCATTAAAATACTAAGCAATAGTAAACAGGGAAAGAAATCCAGAGCTGCCTATTCTAATCAGTGCATTATATTTTTTATTAACAGCTTTGGAATGGAAGACTGCATTCAGAGGCAAATTGCATATTAGTTTGATTGCACTGTTAAATAAGTAATAGACAAAACATGAATATTGCAATATTTGCCATTCATTTAGTTTAACCTTAGAAATATCAGAGGATTAGCATATCATGGAATTAATATATATTAGTATATTAAAAGTTACAAAGCAGAAATCAGACATAACATGTCAGTTTCAGTCTTCATAATGATATTACAAATGATGAGACAAATTATTATGTCTGCCATTATTTCCACTAAGCAGAATACTGGAGCTGAAAAGTCAGAACACCAGAATCCTGGAAATAATATAAACATTCCATTATGACAAAAAGATGGGAGTAGAAAATTCCAGATCAGACTTCAGAGAGTTCTAGAGATTTTTTGGGGGTGGGGTGGATTATGCTTTCAGATCAGTATTGATTTCTGGAAACTGCCTGGACTAGGCTGTGCAGTTTTTAATGACAAGACTTCAGAAGTGGTTTGCCAGGTCTCCTCCTAAGGTTGAGAAAGAGAAAGACTGGCAATCTACTTTCTGTCCCACTGCCTTAACCACTACACCAAATTGGCTCTTGCTATATTCATTGATTCCATAGAAGCTGATGTTGATCATTGACAAGGGTATCGGGGTAAAGGATTTATCTCAGCAGATATGAAAAAAAAAATGGAATTGTTTTGACCATGAACCCCCAAGTAAAATCAGGTAAAAGGTTTTTGTTTTGTTTTGTTTCAATTTGATGGATAAAATTGGTTGACATATGGAGATAGAAAAATGGCAATTCAATAGAGTATATTTATTTGCCAGACAGCTAGAAAAAAGTCATGGAACTTTGTTGTATGTATGATAAATGCAGTGACATTATTATATGCTTAAAGTGGAAAAAATCAATACTACCTACAATGGAGGAATGGTTGGTAAATACAATGGAATTGGTAGAGATGACCAAAGTGACTTTCTTAATTAGAGAGATAATATCTATATTTATTGCTGACTGGAAACCCCTTATAAGCTTTTTGCATGAAACAGAAAAAGAATGATCTAATAATTTAAGGCTTAGATGATTTAAAAGAATGTGTTAGGAAAAAAACTTTTTTTTTCTTTTTGTAACCATAGAGTAAAAGATAATTTCCTGACTGTATTTACATTTACTGCAGAGAAGATTGTAAGCTACGTTCTATTACTTTTCATAATTTTTTTCACCTTTTGTCTTTTCCTTTTTTTCCCTTTCTTTCTTTACTTTATATTAGCTATTGTAAGTTTTTATCTGATTTTCAAAAGTCTTAATTAAAAACTAGGGAAGCTAGTGCAACATGCTAGGTATGCAATTAGGGAACATAAATTAAACCTAGCTTACTTCACAGGGTCAGCGTGATTATAAATAAATGAAGTAAGAACTGCAAAGTACATTTCAACACTTTACACACCACTGAATATATTTCAAAATATCTTGCCAGGCTTGTTAATAAATAGTTACATGTATACCATGGCCTCATTAAGTCTGCAACCATTTTAATGTAAGTTTACTGAATTCAATGGTATATAGTTCTGATTTGATATGTGTACAAATTATGGTTAAAATGCAACTCTTTGGAGAATGGTGGGGCGGGGCAGAGGGAATGGGAGTAGAGGGCAGGGACGCCTCACCCGCTATATCCAGGTGGTGGCACATTCCCGCACCTACTGCTCACGCTGCTTCCCTGTGGGTGCGAGAGCGGGGGACCCTGGACTCCGGCTGGTGTATGTGAATGCCAGGTCCATAGCTAAGAAGGCCCTCCTCGTACGAGATCTTATTGATGAGGAGGGTGCAGACCTGGCTTGCATCACGGAGACCTGGCTGGGGCAAGAGGGGGGTGTCCCTCTCTCTGATTTATGCCCCCCGGGCTTTCATGTGCTGCACCAGCCATGATGCAGGGAAGGGGCGGGGAGTGGCGGTGGTTGTTAGAGAAAGTCTTAGTCCTAGGGAAGTCACTGTCCCTCAGATAGGCGGGTGTGAGTCTCTCCTATTGAAATGGGACCCTGGAGTTCAGTTGGGTTTGTTGGTCATGTACCTATCTCCCAGCTGCGTGGCCACAGCCCTGCCCGCACTTCCTGATGTCTTGGCCGAAGTGGCAGTTGAGCTCCCCAACCTTCTGGTTGTGGGAGAGTTCAATCCTTCTTCGATCGGCGAGACATCAGAGACAGTCTGGGAGTTCATGGCCTCCATGATGGCCATGGACCTGATTCAGGTGCTTCAGGGCCCAAGTCATAGGGGAGGTCACACACTTGACCTGGTTTTTCTCTCTAGGCAGTGGATAAATGGTTGGGGTAGGGGGGAACTCTCCATTGCCCCTGTGTCATGGATCGACCATTCCCTCCTTAGACTGGACTTTCAATCCACCAACCCTCGCCGCTGGGAGGTGGAACCGGTAAAATGGTTCCGCCCCAGGCGCCTGATGGACCCAGAGAGGTTCCTGATGGAGCTTGGGACATTCCCTGCTTCCCAATCCCACAATTCGACTGAGGCACTGGTAGCATCCTGGGAATGGGCGGCTGCTGGCGCCTTGGACCGAATCACACCTTTGCAGCCTCTGACCTGACGCAGATCCTGGGTGGTTCCCTGGTTCTCCATGGAGTTCCGGGAAATGAAGCGTCGGAAAAGACGCCTAGAGGAGTGTTGGAGGTCCTCCCAGTCTGAATCTGATCGAACACAGTTAAGAACCCATATTAGGTCTTATCTTGTGGCGATGGAAGTGGAGAAGCGGGATAACTTCGCCGCTCTCATTGCATCTGCAGAAAACTACCCAGCAGCCCTGTTTAGAGTGACCCACTCCCTCCTCAATCAGGGAGCAAGGGAAGACCCCTTACAGGGCAGAGCTGAGGATTTTGTACAGTATCTGCATGATAAAATCGCTCAGATCCAGATTGGATTGGACTCTGACTGGGCAGAATCCACTTGGGAGACTGGGGTAAGTCTTGGGAGCAGCATCTGAGTTGAGTTTGACTCTGTTTCCATCGATGAAGTGGACAGGATTGTGGGTAGACTGAGTGCCTCCACAAGTTTGTTGGATCCGTGTCCCTCCTGGCTTGTCTCAGCTGCCCAGGAGGTGACCGGAGACTGGATCCAGGCAATTGTCAACGCTTCTTTGAGGGAGGGGATCATCCCTGCCTCTCTTAAGGAGGCGGTGGTTCGACCCCTCCTCAAGAAGCCTGCCCTGGATCCAGACTCACTTAATAACTATCGGCCCGTCTCCAAACCTTCGCCTTATAGCGAAAGTTGTTGAGACTATGGTGGCGCAGCAGCTCCCACAGTTCCTGTAGGAAACGGAGTACTTAGACCCATACCAATTGGGTTTCTGGCATGGGCACAGCACAGAAACGGCATTGGTCACTCTGGTGAATGATTTCTGATGGGCCCAGGATGGGGGTTGTTCCTCCATCCTGGTCCTACTTGACCTCTCAGTGGCTTTTGATACCATCAACCATGGTATCTTACTGCAGCAATTTAGGGGGTTAGGGGTGGGAGGCACTGTTTTACAGTGGTTCTCCTCCTACTTCTCAGGTTGCTCACAATTTGTATGGGCAGGGAAGCAGAGGTCCACCCTGAGGCCCCTGACTTGTGGGGTACCTCAGAGGTCGGTTCTCTCCCCCCTACTCTTTAACATCTACATGAAGCTGCTGGGTGAGATCATTCGTGGTTTTGGGGTGAGGTATCATCAGTACGCTGATGATACTCAGTTATACATCTCCACCCCAGGCCACCCCAGGAATGCCCTTTCTGTGTCCCGATGCCTGGAGGCGGTGCGGATGGGTAGGAACAGACTCAGACTCAACCCCTCCAAGACTGAGTGGCTGTGGATGCCAGCCGGCACCTCGTGTTCTAGAGGTCCCATCACTTTTGATGGGGGGGAGGTACGTGCCCCCGTTGAAAGGGCTCACAACTTGGGTGTCCTCCTGGATTCCCGGTTGTCTTTAGAAGACCATTTGATGGCCGTGACCAGGGGGGCTTTTGCACAGGTTTGCCTGGTGCGCCAGTTGCGCCCTTTCCTGGACTGAGATGTCCTTCGCACAATCACTCATGTTCTGGTTACTTCCCACTTGGATTACTACAATTCCCTCTACATGGGGCTGCCCTTGAGGTGCACCTGGAGGCTCCAGCTAGTCCAGAATGTGGCCGTGCAGGTTGTTACAGGAGCTCCTCGTTACTCCCGTGTAACACCTCTTCTGCACGAGCTGCACTGGTTGCCAGTGGACCTCCGGATCTGCTTCAAGGTGCTGGTACTTACCTATAAAGTCCTACATGGCTTAGGTCCAGGGTACCTGCAGGACCATCTCCTGCCTGCCTCCCAAGTCCTGTCCACTCTCACAGGGCAGCTCTCCTCAGGGTACCGTCGACTAGACAATGTTGTCTGGTGACGTCCAGGGGTAGGGCATTCTCTGTGGGCGCCCCTACCCTCTGGAACGAGTTATCCACCGAGCTCCGGACGGTGCCTGATCTCCGTTCCTTCTGTCGAGGCCTGAAGACTTGGCTATTTCAACAAATGGGCTGATTCAGATTCTTGGGTTTTATTATTTATTATTATTTGATTTTAACTAGTTTTAATTTGGATTTTTATTGTATGTTTTTGCTTGTGTTCGCCACCCTGAGTCCTCTGGGAGAAGGGTGGCATATAAATACATGCAAATAAATAAATAAAAATAAATAAAGAGTAGCCTGATTCATTACAAAAATTGTATTTAAAATGGTTTAATAAATATTAGTCAAATTAAAGTGAACTCAGTAACAGATTCTGTTATAATCAAATTTGTATGCTCCAGGTTCAATGTAATCACTAATAAGATACCAACTGAACAGTGGTGGGTTTCAAAAAATTTTACTACTGGTTCTGTGGGTGTGGCTTGGTGGGCGTGGCATGGCTTGGTGGCTTGGTGGGCGTGGCAGGGGAAGGATACTGTAAAATCTCCATTCCCTCCCCAATCCAGGGGAAGGTTACTGCAAAATCCCCATTTCCTCCCGATCAGCTGAGACTTGGGAGGCAGAGAATAGATGGGGGTGGGGTCAATCAGAATTTTTACTACCGGTTCTCTGAACTACTCAAAATTTTCACTACCGGTTCTCCATAACTGGTCAGAACCTGTTGAAACCCATCTCTGCAACTGAATAATCATTTGAAGTTTAGTTTGCTTTCTGTTTTCTTCCCTTCCTTAATTTTAGATTTAGATTTGGATTGTAAAAAATTCCGAAACCAGAGCAGACATAAGCATCCTTTGGTCCTTCAGACAATGTACCATCATTCATTCAACCTCTGTTTACTAGGGCTCCTCCAAGCAACACCTTGGAGGGCTGTCTGTTTTCCCATCCTTAAGCTAATTAATGTTTCAGTAACTTTCTGGGTGTGATAGGATGTGAACTATGCTGTAGGAGCCTCAAGATCAGGGTCCTACAGATCTTCTATGATAATAGCAAAATATATTTCAATTTGTTTTATTATATATTGATGTTACAGCTTTGCAAATCTGCTTAATCTGAATATAATTTGGTAACCAAATCTACCTTCTTGAAATCAAACTTTAAACTTTAAAATTTCCTAAACCTGAACTAAATAACGTTTCAATGACTTTCTGGTGGAGATAGGACTACAAATATTCTGCAGGAGTCTCAAAATCAGAATCCTTCCAATGAAGATGATAGAACTTGCTCAGATGGCCAAATTGACTTACTTAATTAGAGAAAGACAATATATTTTTTTTTTTTTTTAATTTGATTTATATGCCGCCCTTCTCCGAAGACTCAGGGCGGCTTACAATGTGCTCAGCAATAGCCTTCATCCTTTTGTATATTTATACAAAGTCAGCTTATTGCCCCCACAAACTGGGTCCTCATTTCACCTACCTTAGAAAGGATGGAAGGCTGAGTCAACCTTGAGCCTTGGCGAGATTCGAACCCTGCAGTAATTGCAGGCAGCTGGTCTTAAGCAGCTTAATAACAGGGTGCCTTAAACCCTAGTACTACCAAGGCTCAATATTTACAATGATTGCTGACTGGAACTCCTTATGGACTTTTTGTATAAAAGAGAAAATGATGATTTATGATATAGTATTTGGATGATTAGATAGGACAGATTATGGAAAGAAAAGAGTGTATTTATAAGTGTTGTAAAGATTGGGAACTGCTTCTTTTTTTTTTTTATTCTTATGTTTACTTTTTCTTTCACGTACTTTTAGTTCTGTCTTCAATTTCTTCCTTTTTTTTTCTTTTTTCTTCCTTACTTTATATTACTTTGTATTAGTTTTTACCTTTTTTAAAAAATAGTGCCTATAGGAATGTATGTATGTATAGATGAATGGATGAATAGACAGATTAAATGCTATATTATGTTCATGTATTATGTATGTATGTATGTATGTATGTATGTATGTATGTATGTATGTATGTTGTGGTCTGCCAGCAGCCTGCGGAGCTGGTAGCCGAGTCAGACAGTGAGGAGGCTGTGGAGGAACATGAGCCAGTCCTGGAGTCTGAGGAAGGCCCAGATGAGGGCTCTGCGTCAGAGGCAGAGATGGGGCCAGGGCCATCTGGGAGTGATGCACAGATTCCAGAGCCTCCAGATTCAGACAGCAGAGAGGCAGAGGAACAGGAGGAGCCTGTTCCTAGTGCACGCATGCACAGAGCTGCCAGAAGGCAAGAGCAGCTAAAGCAAAAGGGACAACTCGGGAGTAAGACCAGGAGATGATTGGCCCCTCCCATGAGGCTTAAAAGAGAAACAAAGGACTTGGGCCTTTTTGCAGGAAAGTAACATTGCTAACTCTGTTTCCAGTTGGCATCTCTTGTTTCTGAACTTTTTGGGGCTTTGCCAAGTAAGGCCTTTAGCAGGGTGTCAAGGAAGATAAAGGTTGGTGATTATCCTGAAGGACTTCTTCCAAAGGACTTGTTTTGTAACTAATTGGGACTCAGCTGGGAATGAATGTAATTCTCAGCTATTACAATAAAATAGGTTTATTTGGGACTAATTGTGTCTTGTAATAACTCAGTAAGCCTAGGTCACAACTATATATACAGTATATATGCTATTGTTATTCCTACACACACAAAGACACACACAGACACACACACACGGCACACTATATAAAAGATCAGTATCACCCAGATCTCCTATGATAAAAGCAAATCATGGTTCAAAAAAAATGATTTTGATGTTTCAATTTGGTAAATTTGCTCAGTCTGTTTGTAAATTGGTACTAGAATGTATCTTCATGTAACCAAACCTACACATTAAAACATACAGGTGCACAAGCAAATTTTGAATATAGAATAAAAACTTTACATTAGAACTAGACTAAGCATGCAATTTTATGCTCCTAAACCTTGCCACGATTTGAAAAGCAGCCAAGTAGTCAGACTGAGGTAAGAAATAAGTAAATTGGTTGATCACTGTAGCAAAACAGTTATGTGTTATGATGAACAGAACAATGGCCATTTTTCTCTCAAATATAACTAATTCCAAGTGTAACATGTTTAATGGGATTTACTTTATTCTCCTTTTGCTATTCTGATACCATTAGATATCCCGGGTATGATACAGAAGGCAATACGCAACATAGAGAACCTCAGTATAGGCATTCTTGAATAGATGGGTAGCCATATAAATTGGATGGAAGGATAAATACATAAATAAAATCTAAATATTTATCTTTTTAATTTGCCATAATTCTCAAAAAATTATTAATTTGTACTCTTAACTTCCCATAATTCTTGAGCTTTGTGACAGTATAGAAAATTAAGACAATACCAGAATAGATGCACTTTGCATGATACCATGCTTTATTTAATTATTTGATACAATG
This sequence comes from Pantherophis guttatus, assembly GCF_059756535.1. Taxonomy (NCBI): domain Eukaryota; kingdom Metazoa; phylum Chordata; class Lepidosauria; order Squamata; family Colubridae; genus Pantherophis; species Pantherophis guttatus. The sequence goes on along the minus strand of NC_142065.1, from coordinate 99,360,977 downwards.
TACTTATATAATACCTTTAGACACATAGAGAGACACCATTCAAAGAGAGAAAATGGAAAGAATGCAGAAAGGAGCAACAAAGATGATTAGGAGGCCGGAGGCTAAAACATATGAAGAATTTTACAAGATTTGGGTATGGCTAGTCTAGTGAAAAGAAGGACTAGGAGCGACACAATAGCAGTGTTCCAATATTTGATGGGTTGCCACAAAGAAGAATGGATCAACCTAGTTTCCAAAGCATCAGAAGGCAAGATAAGAAGCAATGGATGGAAACTAATCAAGGAGAGAAGCAATTTTAGAAGAACTGAGGAGAAATTTCCTGACAGTGAAAACAATAAACTAGTGGAATGGCTTGCTTTCAGAAGTTGTGGGTGCTCCATGACTGGAGGCTTTTAAAAAGAGACTGGACAATCATGGTGTATCGTGGTGTTTGAGCAGGTAGTTGAACTAAAAAAACTTCCAAGGTCCTTTCCAACTCTATTACTCTGCTAAAATTCTTCTGGTGACATAACCAAAAGATTATGGCTAGATCTTGTGAGATTTTAATAATTTTCAGCTTTTTTCAAAATACTTTCTGAAGATGGCAGTTATCTTGGGAAATTCATTGAATACATAATCAATTGTTTACATACATGTTATTAAATCACCAATTCTCATCCAAGTTCAAGGCAAAACTTTATTTTTGGGAAAGATGCAAGTATGATAAGAATCGATAATTTTTCCCAAATTGTGAGTTAGAAGTGGTTGACCTAATGACCTTTCTCTCTACGTAAGAGATAAAATACTATTGGCCACAGAGCTAAAAAGGCTAGGGGAGAACTGTGGATAAATAATACCAAACTATTTACATGACAATCTTTTCTGTCATATTTATCTATCTATATTGAAGTACATTTATCTGTACATATATTTTCCAAATGCTCGGATGCCAGAAATTTTCTCCAAGTGACATTTTACATTTTTAACTAAATGCAGTTTTACAGCTTGCCATGTATTCATCTCTGACAAGGAAATCTACAGCCTACCATTATAAATCCTTTATGATGACCCTGTCACCCATAGTATTCCTCTAATCATAGCTACAGCACTTGCTATTTGTGTCATTTGGAGAAATATATAAGACTATAAAAGTGAAGGTTTCCCCCCTCCCATTTCTGACATTATTCAGGAAGCTATAAAAATAATATTGAAAAGAATCCATGCAGAATTTCAAACTGCAGTGAATTAAATGTTGCTTTCCATTTGTCCTTGACTGGATTGGTGAACCAATGACCTTCATTCTGCAATCAGCAAATAAGATTGTGTTTCTTGTATTGCTTGTCTCGTCTCTTCTGTCAGTGAAAGCAAGGACTTCTTATGTTTTTTTTCTACGTCTACTTTATTAATAAAGTGAGCCCTTGATTTCATTTACGATCAGAATTATGATCGACACCCAATTTTCACAGAAAAAAATATCGGAAAAATATGTAGGATAATATATCAGAGAAAAATTTATAGGAAAAATATATAGGAAAAATCAGTGTCTGGTGAATTTCTTTGAAGAGTTTTGCATAGCCCTACCTTCCACCATACTATTCTCATTGAAATAAGTTAAATGTTTGTTTATTAGATTGATATGGTTGTCAAACTCATCATAGGTGACTCTGGACAGTGTACAGTAATGTAAAGCTATATATCAAAGCTAGCATTTGAATCTGGCATCCTGATACTGTACAAGAAAAAGCTCCATCTATTCAATTATTATAGATATTGCTTAGCACCAGTTCTCCTTAATTTCAGGCAGAAATATTCCAGACCTGTCTTAAAATAACTTGGAAATTTCTACCTACAGCACATGCAAGAAGGATCCAATGCCAGAAGGATCAGGCTACTGAACAAAGTTAGTTTTAATTTCCCACAATATTCTGGTGCTAGAGAAAATCAGGGAGCAATCCAATATATGAGATACACATGCCACATTTGGATATATATTCAACTTTTTGGTGCAGCAGATCAACCAACCTTACTTTTCTCAGGCTGTCTGCTTGGCAATTTTTCAATTATCAAGACTTAAGAACAAATGATTGCATATTTGGTCCAATTGCATTATTTTATGCTTTGGATGCTCATGACTTGCATTTAACTATACTGTTCTTTTTATTGTAGGTACAGTGTTTTTGTAAGGTTTTTTTTAAGAGCCTCGGTAACACAATGGTTAGAGTGCAGTACTGCAGGCCACTTCTGCTGATTACCGGCTGCCTGCAATTTCAAATCCCACCAGGCTCAATGTTGACTCAGCCTTCCATCCTTCCGAGGTGGGCAAAATGAGGACCCAGATTGTTGGGGGAAATATGCTGTAAAATCACTTAGGGAGAGCTGTAAAGCACTATAAATTGATATATACGTCTAAGCGCTATTGCTATTAGGCTTTGGTTAACTGTTTCTGTTCTGACTGTTTGATTTTTACTGTGAAGTTTACATAGAGTGAAGATGTCTTCCCATCTATATGTGAAAGAAGAATCAAATATACTGTATACTTGCAACATAAATAAAAAAGCAAATAATAGAAACTGTATGCTTACATAGACAGTCAGTTTGAAGTAGTGGTCAAGGCATCGGGCTAGAAACAGGAGATTGTGAATTCCATTCCCCCCTCTAGGAACGTAGCTGGTTGGGTGACCTTGGGCCAGTCTCTCTCTCTCTCTCTCTCACACACAGCCCAAGGAAGGAGGCAATGGCAAACCACTTCTGAAATCTTTCCAAGGAAATTGCATAGAGTGGTACAGGCGGTCATCAATAGTCAACACTAAGGGACCAAAATGAATGAATATGTCTACATATATGTGGTCAAGTCTGGCAAAGAAAAGGGATCTCCTTCGGATGTGACGCCTTTTTTTTCTTTACAGAAGCGGCTCCAACCAATTTGCTCTCATTCTTTTAAGTTTTTTTTAAATGATTTAATATTGCATTAAGTTTGGGAAAAATACATTTGTGCTGAAAACATGTAGCAAGGCAGAGTCTACTTTTTATTAAAATGAATTAATAATGAAGTACTCAGAACACTACAGATAAGAATTGTGTATCACCTGAACACATCAACTTCAAGGTAATACCTTAGAGTAGATTTCCAGTTACTTGTTCAGCTGCAATACATTTTCCTTTTTTCTATTTCCACCCCCACTTGCTAAGAAAAGCCCAATGTCTATCATAGTGGTTCAAAACTAATTGTAGCACACAACATCTACCAAAGTATTAACAATGACACCTGTCTGTGAATTCCCACAAAGTAACAATTAGAAAATGTTCTGTTTACAAATGTGACTATTCTTAAAATGTTTTGCCAGGTGCCTGTTGCTGTTGTTGTTATTATAACTTTTTTGCCACTTTCTTGGAAAGGTTGTAACATTTAAAGAGTGTCAAAAGTCTTAGAAATTAAACTATATATCAGTGATGGTTTAACCTTTTTGATACTGAGTGCCGAAACTAGAGTGTGTGCATGCTGGAGCACCGGAACCTGGAAGAGAGCAGCTGGCTGCTGCATGCATGCATGCACCAGAACCTGGAAGAGAGCAGCTGACTGATGCGCATACATGCTGTCCGGCGTGCATGCGTGCACCAGAACCTGGAAGAGCAGCTGGCGATGGCATGCATGCCCACAGAGAGGGCTCTGCGTGCTACCTCTGGCATGTGTGCCATTGGTTTGCCATCATGGCTATATATACAACTAGGTTAGCATGCTTTTTTATGGTATGGGAAGAATAAGATACATAGTTACTTTCAAAGACATTATGTTAGAAATGCACTATTATCAGTATGGCTTAAAATTAAAAAACAACACTACTTGAAAATACCAGTCTGGCTTTCCACAATAGAAGCATTGATACTTCCTAATGGTATTAACATGGGAAAAAAAGTAAAATATAAAGATATTTTGAACAAAAAAGGGGAATTAAAAACTTGGTAATCAAGGGAAAGACATCACATGGTGGCCACAAATGCAGATATAATCTCAATATGAGAAAGATGCTAAAATGTATGCTTTCAATAGAGAGTTAACAGAATTGGACCAGATATTAAACAGAATGGATGAAAAGCTGATAAAGAAAATATATTGTTACTTATTAGGTATCAAACTTGAAAATGAGCAGGTAACGGAGACAATGATTGTTTGGGCTAAAAAATCTAGATTTGCAATAGAACTAGACAAATGGCAGAAATTGTGGGATAGAAATGTTAAATTGACTATGTCAACTGCATATAAAAAAAAAGATGGCATTTTGCACCAACAAGACTGTCAAAAATGTATAAGGATAGATCTGCTAAATGTTGGAAGTGCAACCAAATACCTGGTTCATATTACCATATGTGATGGACATGTCCAAAAGCCAAAAAATACTGGATGAAAATACATATGGTTGGAAAAAATGATAAAACAGCATATAGACATGAAACCAGAAATATTTTTATTGGGCATTTATTGGGCCAGAAAGATATGACAAAGGGACTGTATACTTCATTTGACATATATTAACTGCAACCAGAATTGAATATGCTCAACAATGGAAGTGTAACGAGATCCCAATAGATGAGAATGTAATTAAGAAAATATTAGAATGTGCAGATATGGATAGACTAACACTTACTATTAAGGACAAAGAAGAAACTGAATATTTTTTGACATGGGACTTATTTTATCAATGGTTAGACAATAAAAACAGAAGTTAGAAATGCAGGGACATAAAAAGGATAAATGTTAAAATGGAAAGTTGATAAAATAGACAAACAAAATATTATTGTTATTATAGTATCAATGTTATTGTGATGAATATTATGAATGTAAACCTTTTGATTACGATTGCCTAAAAACAACTGTACCCAGACAACACACTGTTCGATTGAAATGGAATTTTGATGTTATTCAAATAAAGTAAATAAAACATAAAAAAAAAATCTTAGGAATTATACTGGGATATAAAAAATAAACTCATGAAATCAAGAACCAGTTGTTTGTTATTTCTGCTAGAAAAGCAGAATAAGAAAAGTGATCATCTTTATCATGTTTGTTATGGCTTCTTTATTGTTTAAGACATATACGGTAATAAGCAGAAAATAATCAGAAACACAGTGAGACAGAGAAAAAAAATCCATGCTTTGTAGAAAATATGCATTCAGGTATTCCATATAATTAGGCTTGCTTTTTTTTTTTTTTTTTTACTAACTTTGTCAGTAAATTCTCCAAGTTAAACTAAGAATGCCATTTTTCAACACTTAATGAGCAATCTATTTTGTAACGTCCAGAAACTCTATTCTGCATTTTCCTCCCCCGGCCTTCAAATGTTTCCAATAAAAGAATTCTATACTATTGTTTTGGTTGATCTGTCAGGCAAGAGTTACACTTTGAAGTCATCTTTGTTGCCTCTGTGATTTGTGGGAATTTTTTAGGCATTTTTGTGTGGAAGGATGGCAGCAGGTTGGTTCCAGCCCAAAACACATCTAAATAAGAATAAGAATATAATGATAGATTCTAAATGGAAAAGCAACGGTTTATCTCATTAAGTGTTCCATTATTTTTAGGTGTATACTTTAAAAAAAATCTCAGCATACAGTATCTTGGGCAACAGGGAGTAATGGATTTTTTCTGCTGCACACATTTCAAAAAAAAATTATTTATGAAAATATAAGTCCTTTTGAAATCCAGACAGTGCAGGTGGCTATAACAAAAGTTCATCTTGGGATAACTGTTCTGTGTCTTTGATTTATTTTAATACATCTATCTTTGGTTTATTTTTAAGCCATACAAAGTTGTTGTCTTTATGGCCTATTTCTCCATTTGTTGCCCTTAGGGAAATTTTTCTTTTTCATCATTATCATTTTCATTTTCATCATCGTTGTTGTTGTGGTTGCCATTGATTAATAGTCAAGGCTATATACCGAACATAACAGAACCAATATACAATTAAAATTAATATAGGTAGCACAACGTTCAATAAATATATGCATTCTCATTCTACTTAACTATGTTTGTCATGATCCCGACTAACAAACCCAAGCAAATCTCTGAGGCTGAGGTCTTCTTCTAATAACTTCTTTATTGGGTATGTCATATTGACATGATCAAATGGAAAACCAACTCTAAATGTTTCCCACAATTTCAGTATAATTAAAATAGGAAATAACTCCTTCCCCCAAAAGTCACAGGTCACTTTGGCCCATTAGGTTAATTGGCAGGGTCTCCAGGCATTCCTTCCTGTCTCTATCCACCACTCCTAGAGATGACCTTGATTCTCACGAGAAAGTTCTATTTTTTGTCTAGCAACATATTTCATTCTTCTTTCCCCCTCCCTCTTCTATGTGGCAATTGAGGAATAGAAAAATGTCTTCTGCCATTTTTCAATGGCAGATTGAAAATTCTGCCATTGAAGATGTTTACACTGTTCTTCTGTAAAATCTGACACAGAATTCAACAAGCAATCAGAGTTTTGCAGCTTCATATATAATTCTAAAACCTTGATCCACAAGTAAGGTACAGACAGGATACTAATCTCCAAACCTTGGAAATGTCCTTTAAGTCAGTTCCAAGGCAACTTTGAACATTCACATCAGTATTCAGACAGGATGCATCCCATAAGCATAAGGGTTAACTACTATCTCTTTCTTGACTTTAATAAAGTCCTGATAAAACCATGCTTAAGGTTTTAAGTCATCTTGTTTTGCTATCTTTCTGCTGATGGCTTTTAAGAATAGATAAAAACCTTGGTCCAAATTTTTCATAACAAGTCAGTGTTTCCAGGCTGAGTATTTACCTACAATATTGGTTCTAACAGGAAACTATTTAATTGTATTCAACATCCCTGGTAAAAAAATATTATTATTATTCCTCATTGAGTGAGTCTAGTCTCAGAGAAAACTAAAATAATAGTCTAGATCCTGACTCTCTCTCTCTCTCTCTAGATGATAGATAGATAGATAGATAGATAGATAGATAGATAGAAAAATAGATAGATAGATAGATAGATATTGTATATATAAAGTCAGACCACATACATAATTTATTATTTAAATGTTCTAATTGTCTAAATACTTTTTCTAATTTGACACATGAATTTTTTTAAAAATATTGTAATTGGCCTGCATTTCCTTCCTTCCTTCCTTCCTTCCTTCCTTCCTTCCTTCCTTCCTTCCTTCCTTCCTCCCTCCCTCCCTCCCTCCCTCCCTCCCTCCCTCCCTCCTTCCTTCCTTCCTTCCTTCCTTCCTTCCTTCTCAACCTTAAACATAATCAAGGATTGCAACAAATTATATTGCCAAGAGCCACATAAGTACTCATTATAGCACCCTCCCACTATGTGCATTCCCTGAATTATCCTCCTTGGCAGTTCCCTTTAAAATATATTAATCCAAACTATTAAATACTTGGGCTAAACTACATCTGATACAATTATTTTTGTGCCTTGAAAATGTCTCACTAGCAGAGACTGAATATTGTTGGAATTTAAAGTTTATTGCATTTCATTTGCTTCTTTGTATCATTCAAATCACCACCTACTATTAAGCAATCTCATTATCAAGTTGTCCAAATAGGCCTTTAAAGAGCACCAATAACAATTAAATTGTTCTTGGGAAGTGAGTGACAAGAAGATATGCCTTCATTGATATGAGACAAATATGTTAACATTTAACAACTAGTGCCAGCAGGTTTCATGGGAGGGAGAAGAAGGCATCACAATTTAATGAAATGCAAAATGTAATGGAAACCAATCTTCTAGCCTTATACCCACTGGGCATAAAATACTTCATCCTCTCTTCATAAATTCCCAGTACATCAGGAAAATTGTGAAGATATTTTGCAAAGGACCCATGCCTCTGTCTATCTCTTCCTTTCTACCAAATATTGCCCTACATTGCTTTGAAAGAACGGAAGTAATATGTTAGATAACAAAAAAAACAAAAACAAAACACCTTTCAAAAACATCATGTTACAGGAAAGGTGGTCATTTTCTGAGTCTTAACTCAGCTCAGACAATGATCTGAGTATTTTTCAGTTTTGATAATGGACACAGATGGTTCCCAAGACAATTAACTGGAAGCTAGATATAATATAGTAGGAATCTATGCTATGTAATCCTTGGGTTTTTCTTCCAACAAAAGAAGAAAAAAACAAAAACAAATAAAAGATGCATTTAGCTTTTGTGATCACTGTGAATTTAGACAAAGAGTTGGAGCCATTCTAGTAGAGGTTTGCAAGCTCCGATTTGTAGCAGGCAAACATGCTTCAGGTCAGATATAAGTGTACTTTCTGTACCTGTTGGGTTCTCCTTAAAGGTTCTGTCTCTTCTTCTGGAGTGTCATGGTAGCTGTAAGGCAGTGGTGGGTTTGAAAAGTGTTTACTACCGGTTCTGTGGGCGTGGCTTGGTGAGCGTGGCAGGGGAAGGATACTCTAAAATCTCCATTCTTTCCCCACTCCAGGGGAAGGTTACTGCAAAATCCCCATTTCCTCCTGATCAGCTGGGAGTCAGGAGGCAGAGAATAGATGGGGCAGGGCCAGTCAGAATTTTTACTACCAGTTCTCCGAACTACTCAAAATTTCTGCTACCAGTTTTCCAGAACTAGTTAGAACCTGATGAAACCTACCTCTGCTGTAAGGCTCCAGGAAAATATAGATTGGAGTTTAAGAGGAATTCCAGGGGTACTGACAAATGTACTGGCACAGTTTCCTCAATGCCTCCTTAACTACAACATACAATTCCTTGAGAGTCTTTTAAGAATCTTTTACAGTTGTTTGAGCCTTTGACACACCATGTACAGTGATGATGCCCATAGTAGAACATACAATAATTGGAAGGGAGTTGGAAGGGACAATGGAAGTCATTTAGTCCAACCCTCTGCTCAAGTAGGAGAATCTATACCATTTCTGACAAATGTCAGTCCAGTCTCTTCTTAAAAGAGCTGTGGTGGTGCAGTGGTTAGAATGCAGTACTGCAGGCTAATTCTGCTGACTGCTGTTTGATTCTCAGCCGCTCAAGGTTGACTCAGCTTTCCATCCTTCAGAGGTTGGTATAAGATCCAGATTGTTGGGGGCAATATGCTGACTCTGTAAACTGCTTAGAAAAGGTTGTAAAGCACTGTGAAAGAGTATATAAGTCTAAGTGCTATTGCTAAGTGATAGAGCACCCACAACTTCCAAAGGCAAGCCATTCCACTGGTTGATTGTTCTTACAGTTAGGAAATTTATTCTTAGTTCTAGGTTACTTCTGTCCTTGATCAATTTTCATTCATTGGTTCTAGTCTTGTTTTCTGGTGCTTTGGAAATAGCCCCCCCACTCCCCATCTTTGTGGCAGCCTCTCAAATACTGAAACCCTGCTATCATATCTCCCCAAGTCCTTCTTTTCACTAGACTAGGCATACCCAATTCCTGCAACCAGTCTTCATATATTTTAGCCTCTAACCATACTGTGTACTTTAGTCTAAATACTGCATGGACTCTCACTTTTGATGGGGGTGATATTGATATTCCACATATGCCAAGAGGGACCCCGAAATTCACACAGGAAATTATTTAGCAAACAAAATCAGTAAAACAAATACAGGGATAAGTTAATGTTGAAAGTACACCCAGAAGGTCCAAGATGTGAAAACTACAATATGGTAAATGTGACTTAAAAAAAAAAAAATCTAAGCATAGATTAGGCTTCCTTGGATAGAATCTTGATATTTTCATTTTAAAAAATTGGGGAAAACTTAAATTTCAAAAGATTAGTTTTATAATAGCTGCATCCAATTCCTAACTTTAGAATTTTTGCCCATAATGTACGGACTGAGTTTTAGGATCTTGGAAGCACCATTCTTTTATCTTCTCTTTCTTTTTCTAACAAGACAATTCTATGGGCATGTTAACCTTGAAATTCAACCATACTTCTCTAATACTATGTACCTGAAGGAAAGTTTGTAAGTTATTGACCTTCTTTTGCTCAAGTATCCCATTACTGCAAATACTGCATATATTAACTATAAATTCCTCTAAGATGGAAGTTTGCATTTCATTACTTTTTAAGGAATGTGGCATAAGGTTAAAATATTTCTCTAGAGAACTACTGTGCTGTACATTCGATGGATCATTTATTCTCTGTCCATGATCATTTCTTTAAATATTTTATTTGAGAATGTGAACATGTACCTTCTTCTTAGTTTGTGTCTGGATATATTCTGCCTGTTAATAGCCGGAGAAAACACCATAATATAGAATCTTTTATGTTAGAAAGCCAAGTTCTAGAAATGGACTGCCATTATCTGTCAAACTATTAAAAACTATTAGAACTATTAGAAATGGATCATAACAGTGTCCTTGACCAAAATATTATTATGTCTTTATCCCACATTGACTTTTTTCATTTGATCTTTTCTTTATGTACAAATTAAGAGAAAGGCTACACAACTTGGGTGTCCTTCTGGATTCACGGTTGTTTCTGGAAGATCATGTAGCGACGGTGACCAGGGGGGCATTTGCCCAGGTCCGCCTTGTGTGTCAGCTGCACCCTTACTTGGACCAAGATGCCCTACACACCGTTACTCATGCGCTGGTCACCTCCCGTCTTGACTACTGCAATGCTCTCTACCTAGGGCTGCCCTTGAAAACCACTTGAAGGCTTCAACTGGTGCAGCATGCGGCTGTGTGGGTTGTGATGGGAGTGTCCCGACACTCCCATGTTACACCCCTCCTGCGCGACCTGCATTGACTACCAGTTGCCCTTTGGGTGAGGTTCAAGTTGCTGGTTATCAACTATAAAGCCCTTCATGGCCTAAGCCCAGGATACTTGTCGGACCCCCTGCAGCCAGCAACGATCTCCAATTGCCCGGTGCGTTCTCACAGACAGGGCTTTCTCAGAGTGCCGTCGGCCAGACAATGTCAGCTGGTGACCCCCAGGGGAGAGCTTTCTCTGTGGGCAACCCACCCTTTGGAACCAACTTCCTTTGGAGCTCCGGATGGCTCCTGACCTTCACTCGTTCCACCGTGATTTGAAGACCTGGTTGTTTCGTAATCTGGACTGATGTGTGTGTGGGGGCCTTAATAGTTTTAAATTGATTTTAAACTGTTTTAATTTGGACTTTTAATTTCATATTGTTTTAATGTGCAATTGTGCATTTTATTGTTGTGAGCCGCCCCGAGTCCATTGGAGATAGGGCAGCATATAAATTGCATTAAACTTAAACTTAAACTTAAACAATCAGTCTGTGCTGCTGCATGACACAGCAGGGATGTCTTCACTCATTAGATGTCTTCACTCATTAGATGTCTTCACTCTAAAAATGTGGCCATGACTATACACCAAAGGTGCATGGAATAATGTTACCTTCTCACCGAAGTGGTACCTATTAATCTACTTGCATTTGCATGCTTTAAAACCTGCTAGGTGGGCAGCAGCTAGGCAGTTCACCCTGTTGCATGGACCTCAGGTCCCAAACCCAGGCTTTCAGCTCTCCAGATGACTAGCTTAGTATCTTTAAGCACAACTGCCATATAAATTACAATCTTCTTTAGCAGATTTGTTTTATATCCCACTTTTTATATCCCACTTGTAGCTGCAACCCTAATGAATTTTAAAAGTATAATAAAAGCAATAAGCATTTTGTAAAAAAGAAAATTTTCTTAAACACACCAGAACAACAATAACAAAACAAGAAAAAGACCCTCAGAAGGATGCCACAGCTGTGTTAGCTACTGCATTTTTCATTTTAAAACTTACTGACATTAAAATTTCCACAATTCCAAGCTGGAACATTGTGATCTAAGTATTGGTGGCTTTGAAGTTCTTTGTCCATGATCAGAAACACACCAACATATGATGGGAAATAGAGCAGTGTAATTAGAACTCCAAATACACAAAAGGGAGGAAATAGAAAGATTTGGGTTTTGTTTTGTTTATTAGCAATTATTAGCAATGAGAGGAAGTTCATTTTGATCAGAGGTATACTACACCCGCAAATCCGGCTGCTACTAGTAGAGGTAAAATCATCGGTGTTCACTAGCATCGATAATGTTATGTAATTTGGGTAATGAAATGTCTCCAAGAAAACAAACAAGCTCAGAGAGCACCAAGGACCCCGCATTTCAACCATGAGCTACAAATATTCTCCTTCATTAGCGCTACTAATAGAATGGTCCAAAAATTTGCCCCTATGTTTGGAACATTGTAAAGTCATGAATCCCCAACTTTTAAAAGCTCTAACTGGGTATTCTGGCAAGGAGGCGGTGAGGTGACAGATTCAATACATTCTGTAGGTCACAATTGGTCTTTGAAGTAGGAGGGAAAAAGAGAACCTACTATTTACTTATTTGGAAAATCTGAATTCCCCCTCTTAATCTCTTCAAAGCTTTGGGGCTTCTAAATGGACAATAAAATAAGTTTGGACATTTCTGAGTTTTTTTTTTTTTTAAGGCAAAATCCTTCAACTGATTTATTTTTATTTTCTCCAAAATTTGCCACTGGACTGTTGTTTGAAACTGTTATGGGGATGACAGGTCTTACTAGTTTGCTGTTGTTTTATTGAATTTATATCTGAGCTGTGACTGCCCTGAGGACTAAGATATAAACTTTACTACATGGGTAGACTGGAAATCTTTTCAGGGAGAAATCACCATAAGTAAATCCATATTGTAGGGTGCAAAAGAATCCCACATATGGAAATACTGTAACTTGCCAGAGGCTATTGCAGAAATTGTGGCCAGTGAGAAGAGATTTGATGGGAATAGATTTCTACCTTAGGTTATTAGCCACAATTTCACACCTGCTCAATGTATTTAATAGAAAAGGTATATAGAAAGATGCTAGTATAATTGAGAGGATAGTGTGTTTCTCTTTAGTCTTGACACTGACAGCAGATTCCAGAACTGAACTTTTTCTAATTTAGTATGACTCAGGTTAACACTTATCTATTGGTCACTCTGAAACCATACGAAACTGACAGGGAGCTTAATAAATACATCACTGGTGTCTTCTGACCTTCAAATTGAAAAAAGAAAGAAAGGAAGGAAATTGAGGTCTTGACATGAAAGCCGAAATCAATATGGTAAACTCTATTCTCCAAATACCATCTATATTAGGTTTTCCCATCTATTACTGCCTATCGATAAATTATGTGTTTGATAATTCTGATCATTAATATTCTTTTCCTCTCTGCATTAAAAGCCCACAAATCCTCCATTAACTTTTTTCTATCACAAAAACCCACCATTTATTCAGCATTTTCTCCATTTTATACAATTTAAGACAGATTTTCCTTTCTTTATCTCATCTCATGTCACCTTATATTTAGTTGTTAGGCATTATTGGAGTATTTAAATTTCTGAATATCTGTGAAAGAACTCTTCAGCTATTTACTTATCTGTAACTGAATATTGATGAATATTTTGAAGCTTTCCAGAGGAGAGATGACCTGTATTCTTGGGAATTCTCTCAACTTAAGAAGTTATGAGAGTGGAACATGATTGGCACATGTGACCAGCCTTTCTAAGGTTTTAAATTTAATTTATGGAGGAGTGGTTAGGAGATATTTTCTCCTCTTTGGTAACTACAGAACCAGTAAAGTATTGCCATATCCAGATCCTAATGCATTATTTCCAGTGGTAAAATCCAGGCAGTTCTATCTGGCTCGGGCGAACTGGTAGCGCCAGAAGCAGGAGACTCCACCTATCCACCCAGATGTCATCACGTCCCATTTTTTACCCTCAGCACATGGGCAGAAGGCTCTGTGCATGCATGGAGGAGGAGTGCATGCTCATATTTCAGAACTGGTAGTGAAGCTAAGTAAATTTCACCCCTGATTTTCTCCCAAATTGGCTTTCTTCAAATATAGAATTCAAAGGAATGATAGATAGATAGATAGATAGATAGATAGATAGATAGATAGATAGATAGATGGATGGATGGATGGATGGATGGATGGATGGATGGATGGATGGATAGATGGATGGATGGATGGATGGATGGATGGATGGATGGATGGATAGATAGATAGATAGATAGATAGATAGATAGATAGATGAGAGGGGGGGGAGAGAGATAGCAATATCATTTTCTCCTTTCATAAACTCATGTCATGTTCTGCATAGGAAATATTCACTGTACTTTAGTTTTGCAGACATTAAATAAAAGACATTAGGTTAATGTTTGTAGCACTAGCATTCTTTCTTTAGATCCAATTTTTACTGAATTGGGAAACTTGAATCTGATGCACAGATTGATGCAAACTATAATGGGGGTATACACAATTAAAGACTATTTTTTAAAATAACAGAGCTGTGTATATAGAAAACAGCTATTAGGAAGAGGGATAAATTCACTTCCCCCTGACATCTAGTTATCTGAAAGCAAAAGCTGGTTTTGTTTGTTTTTGTTATGTATATAGTTTTGGCGGGAGAGTTTGAATGTAATTGCTCCCAGCTGATTGGCTGATTGCCAGGACTGTAAAGTATATAACGGGAGCTGTTTCCCTGGGTCAGTTGCTGGATTCACACCATGAAGTAAAGAGCTGTTGTTACTCACGACCTGGCTTCTGTGTCCTCATTCACCCTACTTAACATTGACGACGAAGGTGGGATCTGAGGCACAAAGCTAAGGAAAGACTGAAGCCATGAAGCCACAGAGAGAGCTGAAACAGAGAATCCAGCCAGGCGGACGAACGGATCATCCAGATGATGATCACCCAGAACACGATGTCTGCTTACGTGCCACCAAAGCCTTTCGACTCTGCCAGAGAGAAATTGAGGTCTTACATGGCTAGATTTGAATTTTCCTGGAGGTGAGTGATCTACAAGGTCTTTCGGACAATAGAAAAAGTGCTCTCTTCCTAAGCCAGTGCGGACTCGAAGTGTTCGACATGGCCAAGTCACTATCTGAACCGACCCCGGTTCAGACCGTTTCGTGGCAAGCTCTACAGGCTGCGCTGAAGGCACACTACACTCCAGAGCCTTCCAAATTCATACAGAGGTACGAGTTCTGCCAGCAGCTGCAGCAAGAGGGAGAGCCGATCAGTGTGTACATGGCTGCCCTGCGCAAGGCTGTGACACACTGTGAATACCGAGACCTCGATGATGCGCTCCTAGAGCAACTAATCTGTGGTGTGACAGATATTCGGCTGCAGAGAAGACTGCTCGCCCGGGCTAATCTAACGCTACACATTGCACTAGATGAGGCGAAGGCTCACAAATCCTCCACGAAGGCTGCAGAAACCCTATAGAGACCAGCACACGCAAAGACAACACAGCGGTCGACCCTGGTACACCGAGAGATGGTCCAAACAGAAAGTGAGGAGGAGTCTGACAAAGACGTCTTCCGGACTGAGAAATACCGATGAGATCAGAGAGACCACCAAGAAACCTGTGCGAGCTGTGGAGGGTCCCACCATTGGTAGACCTGCAAATTCAAAGATGCCATTTGCAGGCGCTGCAATAAGAAAGACCACCTGGAAAGGGTCTGTAGAGCTACTCAACCAGCCAGCCACAAGTCACGAAGTGCCGCCAGCCAACCAGAGCCGGCACCACAGAAAAGGACCAACAAAAATGGCAAATACCTGAAGGGCGCGAAATTCGAAGACTGCGAAACCTATGCCATCCGCATTGGCCATGCAGGCACAACGCCAGGGAAAAGAGTGTACACCATGGTCGAGATAGAAGGAAGCAAGTGCAAGATGGAGCTCAACACCGGCTCACCGCTGACCATCATGTCGTGGGCAAACCTACGAAACGCTGTACCCAGCTTCCAGAAACACCAGCTAAGGCGCCAGAAGCTTGGACTACGTGACTACCAGGGCAACCACATTCCACTGGAAGGACGCAGCATATTCCAAGTCACCTATGGGGAGTACCAGAAGAAGCTGCCCCTCACCCTGGTGAGCCAGAATCTGCCAAGTCTACTGGGAATGGACTGGTTCGACGCCCTGGGGATGAGGTTCACCGGAGTCTGCAACATGAACAGCCAACACGAGAGCAACAACCTGAAGGACGAACTGATGCGGGAGGTTCCAGGACGTGCTTGGCAAAAGGCTCAGCAAGTATGTGGGGACCCCTATCTCGTTTAACCTCGACCCCAATGTCACCCCAATCTGGCTAAAACCCAGGAGGGTGCCTTTCGCCCTAAAGTGAACGATAGACATTGAACTAGACAAACTGATCAAACAGGGGGTGTTAGTTCCTGTCGACCATGCCAAATGGGAGACCCCAATTATGATCTCAGTTAAGCCTGATGGGTCTGTGCACATCTGCACAGACTATAAATGTACAATTAATAAGGCCCTCCAGCAGAGCCCTTATCCGGTACCTATTGTGCACCATCTTCTCCATTCCCTTGGCCCTGGCAAGATTTTCGCTAAACTCGATCTTGCGCAGGCATACCAGCAACTGCCGGTAGATGGTGCTACCACAGAGGCACAGACTATTGTAATGCACAGAGGTGCCTTCAAGTGTACTAGACTCCAATTCGGAGTCAGTATAGCTCCAGAGCTGTTTCAGAGCACAATGGAGCGGTTGCTACAAGGGCTCCCTGGGGTGGTCCCCTATTTCGATGATGTCCTCATCACCACAGAAGATGAGCAGCAATTGGGGGATAGACTAAGGGCAGTGCTAACGAAATTCAGGAGCGCTGGCTTCAGAGCCAAACGCAACAAATGCATGATTGCAGTCCCCTCTGTG
The DNA here is from genome assembly GCF_059756535.1 of Pantherophis guttatus. Classification (NCBI taxonomy): domain Eukaryota; kingdom Metazoa; phylum Chordata; class Lepidosauria; order Squamata; family Colubridae; genus Pantherophis; species Pantherophis guttatus. Next base: position 99,344,316 of record NC_142065.1, on the reverse strand, counting down.
GAATTCCTGAGGTACAAGGTAGATGGAATTGGCATTCACCCCACTGAGACCAAGATCAGGGTGATTCAAGGGGCACCCACCCCCAAGAACAAGGCGGAACTACAGGCGTTTTTGGGTCTCCTAAATTTCTATGCCATTTTCCTGAGGGACAAGGCAACAGTAGCAGAACCCCTACACAGACTATTAGCAAAGAATGTGCCATGGGTCTGGGGGAAAGCAGAATCTGCCACATTTGCAGCTGTAAAGAAACTTTTGTCAGAAGACAGCTTCCTGATCCAATACAACGCCACGCTTCCCCTTGTGTTAGTCTGCGATGCGTCCCCATTTGGAGTAGGGGCCGTGCTGAATCACAGACTACCGAATGGACTAGAGTCACCCATTGCTTATTATTCCCACACCCTGTCCAGCGCTGAGCGGAACTACAGGCAACTGGACAAAGAGGCTTTAGCAGCTGTATCCGGGGTTAAGAAGTTCCATGAATATTTATTTGGCTGGAACTTTGAACTTGTCACAGACCACCGGCCACTTTTGGGCCTCCTGGCAGGGGACCGCCCGACTCCTGCTGCCTTGTCTCCCTGGATGACATGCTGGGCAATCTTCTTAGTGGCATACTCATATCGACTGGTACATTGGCCAGGACTGAGTTTGGGACATGCCAATGCCCTCAGCCGCTGCCCATTACCAGACATTCTAGAAGAACCCACACCTGGAGTTCCAGTCTTGCTCATCTATGCGTTGGACTCGGGCCTCTCACTTCCGTGGAAGTGGCGAGAGCCTCTGCCAAAGACCACATATTAAAAACAGTCATGAGTTGGGTCACGAAGGGGTGGCTGGGAGAGACTGAAGGCAGGGAATTCAAATGTTTTTGTAACAAACGTAACAAATTATCTATGCAAGGGGGTTGCTTATTGTGGGGTGATCGAGTTGTTGTTCCCTTGTGCCTAAGGGAAAAGGTCTTACAATTGTTGCATGAGGAACACCCGGGGATTGTGAGAATGAAGGGATTAGCCAGGAGTTACGTATGGTGGCCGAACATGGACAACGACATTACTGAATGGGTGGGGAAGTGTCAGCCCTACCAAGAGTCTAGGCCAGATCCCCCCAAGCACCCGTAAGAGAGTGGGAATGTCCCCAGGGTCCCTGATCAAGAATCCATATAGATTTTGCGGGGCCCTGTCACGGCCAAACGTTCCTGATCATAGTTGACGCTTACTCGAAATGGCTCGAGATAAAGCTAATGAAATCCACTACCACCGATGCGGTAATCAGGGTGCTCAGGAAGTTATTTGCCACCCATGGTCTACCGAACACGCTAGTCTCAGACAACAGGCCCCAATTCACTGCCACACAGTTCGAAGGGTACCTGGCTGAGCTAGGGATCAGGCACGCCCTGTCTGCCCCATTTTATCCGGCTAGTAATGGGGAGGCTGAATGTTTTGTGAGAACAGCCAAGGAGGCACTCTCACGATTAGGCCCGGGGACTGGCAAGCAAGGGTAGATAAATTCCTGGCTGCCCAACATGCCACGCCATGCACCGCCACCAGGCGCAGTCCGGCGGAGCTGCTGATGGGTCGGAAACTTAGGTGCATATTGGACAGGTTACATCCTAAGTATTCCCCCAAAAGTTTCAAGGAATCAGAAAAGAAACTAAGGGAATTCTCAGTAGGGACACCAGTATATGCCAGGAAGTACGCAGATGAGCCCCTATGGGAAGCAGGAATGATCACGGACACAACCGGCCCCAAATCGTACAGGGTAGACATGGGAGATGGGAGAGTATTGCGCAGACATGTAGACCAGTTACGGAAACGGGTAGTCGCCGAAACAGAAACCATTCCTGATGATCCAGTCCCTAACTACCAACCAATTTCAATAGCTAGCTCAAGCCCAAAACAAGCGGGTGGCTTATCTGAGAATTTCAGTGTCCGGAGCCGACAGCCCGAAGAATCAAGACCAACCGAAGAAGTCAATGCCCCCGGTGAAATCCAGGAGGTTCCATTGGTGGAGTGAGGAGGAACAGGAGGTCCCTCCGACCCACTTGACGCCACGCCTTGAATTGAACTGCACATGTCTACTAGGGTCCGTACACGCCCTGGTCACCTGCATGATTTTGTATGTAAATGTATATCCCAAGTGCCTTCTAGGAAGGGAAGGTTGTTATGTATATAGTTTTGGCAGGAGGGTTTGAATGTAATTGCTCCCAGCTGATTGGCTGATTGCCAGGACTGTAAAGTATATAAAGGGAGCTGTTTCCCTGGGTCAGTTGCTGGATTCATGAAGTAAAGAGCTGTTGTTACTCACAACCTGGCTTCTGTGTCCTCATTCACCCTACTTAACAGTTTTGGTATGTTTTTGGTATAATTTGAGTTTCTGTTTACAATCTGAAGGGATATAATCCCAAATCCAGACATAAGTTAGTTCTTTGTGATAAATATCAGAACTTTGCTATTATGCAATGTTAATTTCATTCATTTTGCTGCCCTATATATTGCTATGCAAATTTTTTTCTTCATCAAACTTCCTAGCAATGCATCCCTATGTTTTCATGCCTTTCAAATGATTGTTTATAAAAGTGATCATAGTGCTATATTGCATTCACCTCAGCAGCGAGCCAAACGTTGCTTTCCATTGGATACTCAACAAAAACTCAAATACAGCTTCACAATCATTGACCCAGGCATTCTGCTTTCCTTTGCCTGCTTGCCAGCTGCAGACAGCTACAGTTCATCCCTCAACACAATATGAAAAAGCAGATAGCTTTTTGTTTGGGTGGAAGCATTCTGGAAGTAATGATGTCTTTTAAAAATGTTTGCTAAGTGTACTGCCTCTCCAGACACAGTATCTGTCGCTTTGTAAGAAATTCACCTGACAAGAAAGAAATGTATGCCCACATTATCAAAATCACCAATTAACAAAGATTCATTTACAAAGATTAATACAGCCGCTCAGGTAATTTCAGACTACTGTGTTTCTCATGCTCTTAGAGGCTTTTGCAATTATTGCAGATTTCACACAAAATTGTCTCCATTCTGTTTTGGAATGAATTATAAAAAACACATTACTAAAGTTTCAACAAATGAAGTCATAATCTGATTGCTATCTGTGGACTCCTTCTCTCCAAAATATTTCTTTTTATATAAGATAGAAGAAATCATGATAATTTTCAGAGTAGAGAGAGTTAGAGGACTTGGATGGTAGTCTGGAAGGACAACATCCTTCTGATGACAAGAAGAACAAGTAGAGCAGATCAATGGACCACCAAGCAGCTCTCATTGTAACATTTCAAACATCAAAGTTATGCAAACCCAGAACTCTATTCAGGATTGTTCTTAATTAGACAGCTTTTGAAGGTCTCAGGAAGCAGATATCCAGGCATATCTTCTCTCCTAAGTTTCTTGTGCTTGGAAACCTCTGGTAAAAGGCTGAGCTTCTTGAATGCATTAGAATCAGAGCATGCAAAGTTTGCTTCAGATGGTCTTGTAGGATCTGGCTGACAGCTCAAGAACAAGTAAAGCAGTCTTTTTCCTCCACATCAGGATCTGACTTTCATTGATTGATTCCATTGATCTAGTTCTCAGCTATCTAGATATAAAGTTTCTGCAGAGCCTAATGAATGCTTCTAGAAATGTGTAGTTGCTATGTAGCTGGTCATTCAAATCAGGTTCAGTGTTGAGGTCTGTGAGATACTCAATGTGATTTTTTTTAAACAAGCAAAGACAAGGAAACAGAAAATTATAATTATATAATGCCATCTTAATATCTGTTTCAGGCAAAATGTTAGAAATGTTAATCTAAAACGAACCAATCAGCATAAGAATGTAGAGGTACAAAGCTTAATGGAGTAAAATTAGCACGGATTCAACAAAAACCACAAACCTTTTTTTAAGAGAGAGAGATGCCCATGGATGAAGATAACTCTGTCAACATTGCATTCAGGGATTTTCAGAAAGCATTTGAAAGTTCCTCATCATAGGCTCTTGAATAAACTTAATTATTAGATAAGAGAATCTATGAATGTATAATTTGCTAGAAACAAAAAGCTTGTATAGGAAAAATTGTTGGCACCAGGTAAATCAAACTTGTTTATAAATAACTTTGTCACAAGAACAAGCAGATATTTGCCCAGTTTTCAGATAATACTAAACTGTTAAAAATGGTAAATACTAAACAAGAGCTCCAAAATCCAAATGAGTATTCAATAAGCAATAAATGCAATTCAGGTAAATATGGTGCTGGGGCAGCACTCCTCTCCCTAATATTGTGTACACAATGATAAAACCTGAGCTATCTGTAACAAACCAGGAACAAGAACTTGGAGGATAGTTGAGCGAAGAGGTCAACTCAGTGTATGGAAACAGTGAAAAGATAAATTCCATTTATCATTTAGAAAGGACTTAAAAATGGTAACACTCCAATGCTTTTAAATAAATCTACACTATATGTCTGCATCTGTTCTACTGTGTACAGCTGTCATCATGCTTGAAAATGAATAGAGATAGAAATAGTGCAGAAGAAGGTAATTAAAATGTCAAGAGGCTTAAACTCCTTCCTAGAAGAAAAGGTTAGAATATTTGGAAAACTTTAGCTTGAAAAGGGTATCTTTTCATGGTGAACATAATTTAGAGGTTTAAAATAATACATAGCATGAAGGAAAAGGACATAAAGATCCTCCCCAATCAAAGTATTAGGATCCACCTGGTGAATTAAAGGTGATTTTAAAGATACAAGAGGAAATACATATTGACATACCACAAGACCTGGTGGTGGTCATTAACATGAATGATTTTAAAGGATTATTTTCCCATTTAGGCTGTACACTTTTGTGAAGTCTAAAATATTTTAATCTGATCTTTTTTTGTTCTGTATATAAGTGGATTCTTGATGCCAACTTGATGGCAAATCAAATCAATCATCGTCATCCTCACTTCTCATTTCTCTTTGTTATCTTGCTGTTTAGCAGTAGATATTACATTCAATCTTGTTTATGATAGCTATCGTACCTATTATAATTGGTACACACACACCAAGACCATTCAGGTTAATAATGCTTCGTTATAGGTGATCTGTAGAATCTTTGCCTACTAATTCAAACATGTTTGTCAGAAAAACATATTTGTCACTGCAACAATAGCTACTATTGCTGAGGAAAGCAGCACACAGATACATGATGTACCCCAATAAGGACAGTGCCATAGCACATGAATATTCATGAGCCTAAAGTCATTTAACTTCAATCAACACTCATTTTCAAAGTAAGAAAGCACTGGCAATTATCCCCTTTATTGTGAAGAAAGAGCAATCACATTTAAATACTTTGTCATTCTCCTGGTAATGAATTGAATATGATGTTGGAAAGGGAAGGGAAGGGAAGGGAAGGGAAGGGAAGGGAAGGGAAAGAAAGGAAAAAGGAAAGGAAAGGAAAGGAAAGGAAAGGAAAGGAAAGGAAAGGAAAGGAAAGGAAAGGAAAGGAAAGGAAAGGAAAGGAAAGGAATACTGCAGTGTTGAAATACTTGCATTATAATAAAATTTGAACTGTGTAATCTGGGCCGCCCGTATTATAACAGTGACCCTCATCTCATAAAAAATTCTTTATGTTTCATAAAGTTAGACTAAACATTAGAAAAATGCTGAAAGCTAACAAAAAATTATTTGGGAACCAAATAGGCATGGGATATATGCAGGATTTGCCCAATATATGCTGGCAAAGACCTTTTTAATACCATTTTGGCCATCTAAAATGAGAAATAGGATGAAGATGTGAATATTTATGTATAATACCAGAAACTATTTTAACCACAGCATTAATATCCTTATAATCAGCAGGCCTAAACTGAATTGATCTGATAAGGTTTAACAATCCAAAAAGAGCTTGAAAACATTTAAATATCAAGGAAAAGTACACACTCTGTCAATCAGCTTCTCAGCAGTTCTGGAACAATTATTCTAAAATAGCTTTTAGAAACAGTTCAAGTTCTAAACAAGTCTCCAGCCTTACTTTTGTTAGGTACACACAAATAAAGTATTGACATATGTTGACATAAATGGCATAAGCTAAAAAAATAGCTACTTCAAATAAAGTACATGTAACCCACATTGACTGAGGCTTTTTTTAAAAAAAGGGCTATGATCCACTAATACCAAGGTTTTTGTCTGTATGCTACAGATATTTCTGCCACAATATGCTTTTAAATGTCAAATTCTACACAATGGTAGAAGGAATGTGGTAAGACAAGTCTATCTCTTTTGTACATGTGTTGCATTGCATTCAAGAAAGGATCATTTTACTGACTATTCAATTTTAATTCTTCATCCTCACCCACAGACATCTCTCTTAGAATACTAGAAGCTATGACAGTCCTCCTACTATTCTCCTGAGTTTGCTGTGACCCCTATGTCTAAATGGATAGGAAGCCTTTAGATTTACAAGCTGTCTAGGGCTTGTGTAAGACTTTCAGAATATTATGCTTTTTCACATCTTCAGTGTTGGGAAATGTACTAATTACTTACTCAACAAATGAAGAAAGCTAATTACATGCATTGTGCACTTGGATAGCAAAGAGCAAATAGAAAAGTTTACCATTTTCCAAGCCGACAGTGTAAAACACTAATTTTGAATGTTTGCTTACAATAACATGCCCTGTCTACAAAATTTATGCATTTGTATGAAGAGCAAGTCATGTTTCTTTTAGCTAAAGAAAGGAAGCCTGTGGAGGGCAAATTTGATTCATTCTGACAAGGTGCTCAGTGCCACAATACATGGTCATTCACCTCACTGAGACAAAGTGGAGCTGTGATTTGCCTTGACAAGATGCTTTGTGTCACCTTGTAGCCCCATCTTTGTCTTCTTTGGCACTTGCAAGGAGGAAGCATTGGAGGGGAATGAAGCGGAGACAATGGTTGATGAAGTAAAGCACGTTCTTGAAGAACCACACACCCCTCAAAGGAAGTGCTTCACAAAATTGTATGTGTGTGTGTGGATGTGGATGTGATTGTGGATATGGATATGGATATGGATATGGATATGGATATGGATATGGATATGGATATGGATATGGCTGTGGATATAGGGGGCATGGTGGTTCAGTTTTAAACACGCTGAGCTTTTCAGCTGAAGAGCTGAAACCCTGGGTTCAAGACCTGCTCTTCACACAACAGGGGGAGCTGCTGTTACTTGCCCCAACTCCTGCCCACCTAGCAGTTCAAAAGCATGCAGATGCAAGTAGATTAATAGGTGCCATTTCAGTGGGAAGGTGTGATGACTTCCCTGGACAGATACTTCTTCCACAGATACTTCTCTAGATGTCAGCTCAAGGGAAGGATGAATTGGTTCTTGGCATGTGAGGAGCTGAGTTAATTGATAGCTCAGAGCAGTGTCTGGAAGGGATTTGGCTGAGGCTCCAGCTGGGGAAAACATGCAGTTGCAGACAGCAAATGAGGAGGAGGAGGAGGAATGGCCTTCTGCATCTGATCCATGAATATATAAAGGGGAGGGAGAGAAGGAAGGAACAGAGAAGGTCAGCCAGACTACACGAGAGGAGAAAAGGTCACCCTTCTTGATGGGCTGCATCAAAAGCTGGCTATTTAGCACACATACAAAGGAAGGCATTGCTGTGAGCAATGTATTTATTTCCTAGCTGTGTTTTCTGCTCATTGTGATTTCTGTCTCGCTTTGGATTGACACTATGCCTTGACTTGAATCATGCCTTGGAAACTTGGGACTTTTCTTGACTTGTGGATTTAAGTTTGCCTGGTGAATTTATTTTGCTTGAGAAACTTTCAAGTGCCTTGTGGACTCTTTAGCCATTGCTCTGTGGACTAACATTGATCTGCTTGTGGCTGGACTTAATTTGGGCCAGTTCTAGGTTTTTTGGTGAAAGGAATTGTTGACGAATATTAATAAACTCACTAAATCACAATTACACATGTGTGTGAGTGAGCAGGGCAGCACAGAAGGTAACAAAATTCTGTGCACCTTTGGCAAATTGTGAAAGGGAATTTTGGGGAGGAATTAAAATTTGCTTCTGGAAGTTAATATTTAGAAATGCCCACCCTGATGTATGCCAGATTTTTTTTTCTTTAATTCAATCATTTAATGTTCTTGGAGAATGCCCAGACAAGTCTGTTATGTCCTTATAAGGACATCCGCCCTGATTGGCTGCCAGCCATCGGGCGGGAAATTTGAATCCCTGTCAAGGGGCGGTGCGTCTGCCGGGAGCGAATATAAGGAGAGCTCCGGCAGTGCGCCAGCAGTCTTGACTCGTTACTTTGTACTTAATAAAAGTTGCTAAATGTATCGAGCTGGTCCAGTCTTCCTTTCCTGCGCCTGATCCAACACTGGTGACGAAGGACTAGAGGAGAGAACCTGAACAAGACTCGTGGCACGATCGCCCACCGAACAGAATCACCACACCACAGCGACCTTCCAGAATGGCTACCCCGCAAGCCCCGATGACCGCGCTGAACCCGTTCGACCCATCCCGGGAGAAGTGGAGGTCATACATGGTCCGATTCCGGCAGTTCCTGCGAGGCAATGGATACCAGAACCTCGACGATGAGAGGAAAAGAGCCCTCTTCCTGGCTCATTGCGGATCGGACGTCCTGGAGATGGCGATTGACCTCGTGGCACCCAGGGACATCGAGGAGATGTCCTGGAACGACCTGCAGGAAGTCCTACAGGAGCACTATGCACCTACAGGCACCCCCATCGCAAACAGGTTCACCTTCCAGCAAAGAAACCAGCGGGAAGGTGAATCCATCAAGGAATTCGTGGCAGCGCTTCGCCAAATCGCTGCCAACTGTGAGTTCGACAATGTGGACAATGCCATCCGGGACCGCATTGTTTTTGGAATGCGAGATGTGGGGCTGCAAAAGAAATTCCTCAGCCGGAAGAGGATCCCGCTTAAAGACGTCCTCGACGAGGCAACAGCGGCTGAAACGTCTGAGCAAGCAGCCGCCGCAATGGTAAAAGCAAGAGGGATCCATAAGATCCACAAGTCGGGCCCCACCTCATCAGACGAGGCAACCACTCAATCCGAGTCTGATGAGGAAATGGCCGTCCACAAGGTGTCCCGCCCCCCCAGGCGGGAAAACCCACAGCATGGCGACCAGGGAGAGCGATGCGGCAGCTGCAGAGGCGACCACCCCAGGGCAAACTGCAGATGGAGGGACGCGACCTGCCGCCGATGCCTGAAGAGGGGCCACATCGCCGAGGCCTGCAGAGCCACAGACCCAGCCCCGGAACCGCCCAGACCACGATTCCGGGAAAATCGCAAAGATAACCAGAGGACATCCAAATGGTCCTCAAACCAGTCCCGGCGCGGGGAGGAGGAATATCCCCGAAACAGAACGGTGCACCAGACCACCACCATTGCTCACACAAGCGACGAGGGGACCACCAAGTTCCACGTGACACTGCTAGCAGAGGGGTCTCCGTGCAAGATGGAGGTAGACTCCGGATCCGCCTACTCCATCATGGACTGGCAGCACCGACAACAGCTGAAACCGGCATACAAAAGGACCCAGCTGAAAACCCCGAAAGCGAGACTTGTGGACTTCAACGGAAACCCCATTGAAATCCTAGGCAGAGCCACCATCCACGTGAAGTACAACAACTTCGACGGAAAGCTACCCATCACCATCGTGCAGCACAGCCGACCGAACCTGTTGGGTGTGGAGTGGTTCAAGCCACTAGGACTTTCACTTCAGGGCATCCACGAGATCCGCAGGGACGAACTCGACTCCATCATCGAAGAGTTCAAAGAAGTCTTCGATGGTAAGCTGGGGAAATTTGTGGGGAGGCCAATCTCCTTTAATCTGGACAAGGGAATCACCCCAATCAGGCTCAAGCCCCGCTGAGTTCCATTTGCCCTGCGGCCTAAAGTAGATGAACAGCTGGATAAGCTGATCGCCCAGGGCGTCCTGGAACCGATCGATCATGCCTCATGGGAGACCCCCATTGTGACCCCACTGAAGCATGATGGGTCTGTGCGCATCTGTGCTGACTACCGTTGTACCATCAACAAGGCGTTGGCACAGAGCGCATACCCAGTCCCAGTGGTGCAACATCTGCTGCATTCCCTGGGATCTGGATCAATTTTCGCGAAACTGGACCTGGCCCAGGCTTACCAGCAACTGCCAGTGGATGACAAAACGGCGGAGGCTCAAACAATTGTCACGCACAGAGGGGCATTTAAATGTAACCGCCTCCAATTTGGAGTCAGCGCTGCCCCTGGTATCTTCCAATCCATGATGGAACGCCTTCTCCAAGGCGTTCCAGGGGTGGTGCCTTACTTCGATGATGTGCTCATCTCCGGTGACTCAAGAGCCCAACTCCTTGAAAGGCTCAGGCTTGTCCTGCAGCGGTTCAAGGCCAAGGGTTTGAGGGTCAGGCGGGACAAGTGCATCATAGGAGTACAGGAAGTCGAGTTCCTGGGCTTCCTCATTGATAGCACAGGCATACACCCCACCAAATCAAAAGTGGAAGCAATCCATGAAGCTCCAAGCCCAAAAAACAAAACGGAGCTTCAGGCTTTCCTTGGGTTGCTCAACTTCTACGCCATTTTCTTAAAACAGAAAGCCACAGTTGCTGAGCCACTCCACCGCCTGCTGGGGAAATCGGCTTCCTGGAAGTGGGGCCAGGAAGAGGAAGCGGCATTCCGGGCCATCAAAGGACTATTGACGTCCAAAAGCGTCCTCATCCAATACAGCGAGACGCTCCCCATCAGACTGACCTGCGACGCGTCGCCTTACGGGGTGGGGGCAGTTCTCAGCCACGAACTGCCCAATGGCTCGGAAGCCCCAATCGCGTACTTCTCAAAGACTATGTCCGGCGCAGAACGGAACTATAGCCAGCTGGACAAAGAAGCCCTGGCCATCGTGGCTGGAGTGAAGCGCTTCCACGAATACCTCTACGGAAGACGCTTCACCATAGTCACAGACCACAAGCCTCTCCTGGGACTCCTCGCAGGCGACCAACCAACCCCGACCTTCATGTCCCCAAGAATGACGAGATGGGCCATCTTCCTAGCTGGCTACTCCTATAGGCTCGTGCACCAGCCAGGCACAGCCATAGGAAACGCTGACACTCTCAGCAGATGCCCGTCGAAGAAGCCGGTCGAAGACCCAGCCCCCACGCTCCACCTACTTCACATTGATGACGACGCCAGCTGCCCGGTGTCATCCGCAGATGTGGCCGTCCACACCCAAAAGGACCCCACACTCCGCCAAGTGAAGTCCTGGATCCTCAGAGGGTGGCCAGCGGAAAAGCCAGAGGAAAGGTTCAGCCCGTTCACCAGGAAACAGGAGGAGCTGTCCACCATAAAAGGCTGTCTGCTATGGGGAGACAGGGTGCTGATTCCAAGCACTCTGCAACGGCGGACGTTAGAGACCCTGCACAAGGGGCATCCGGGCATCGTCCGCATGAAGGCCCTGGCACGGAGTTATGTCTGGTGGCCCTCCATGGACAGAGACATTGAACAATGGGTCTCCAGATGTGACCCATGCCAAGAAGTTCGCCCAGCGCCGCCGCAATCCGAAGTTGCGAAGTGGGAGACCCCCAGCAACCCCTGGTCGAGGATCCACATTGACTTCGCGGGTCCGATGCAAGGGCGACACCTCCTTATCGTGGTAGATGCCTTCTCCAAATGGCTCGAGGTGGTGCCCATGGCATCTACCACAACAGACGCAACGATCCGAGCCCTGCGCCGCCTCTTTGCCACACATGGTCTACCGGATGTGCTGGTCTCAGACAACGGCCCCCAGCTCACATCCCTGGCCATGGAGTCCTTCCTGGCAGGACTGGGCATCCGCCACGCCCTGTCTGCCCCTTACAGGCCGGCCGGAAACGGACAAGCCGAACGCATGGTCCGACTGACCAAAGAGGCCCTCACCAAGATGGGCCCGGGGGACTGGCAAGAGCGCATAGACAATTTCCTCCTCACCCAGCACATCACGCCACACGCCACCACCCACAAGAGCCCGGCCGAACTGTTGATGGGCAGAAGGTTGAGGTCACCCTTGGACCGGCTGCACCCCCAATACAGCCCGGAAGTGACCGCAACCGCCAGCCGCCTGCTTCGCGCCTTCAGCAACGGAGATTCAATTTTCGCGCTGAATTTCAGCGGCTCTCCTAAATGGCTGAAGGGGAAAATTGCCAGCACAACCGGCCCCAAATCCTACATCGTCGAGTTGGAAGATGGACAGTTCACGAGACGCCACATCGACCAACTCCGAAAAAGGTGGGGGGGAGCACATGAAAACCAGCCTGACGAGGGAGGCCTCCAACACCCCGACGAGGTAGGCCTCCAACACCCCGGCGAGGTAGACCTACCACACCCAGACCAGGTAGGCCTAAAACACCCTGGCGAGGTAGGCCTGCGACACCCAGACGAGGTAGGCCTACCACACCTCTGCGAGACAGAGCAGCACCACCCCGACAAGGTCGGCCCAGCCCACTACCAGATGCTGTCACATCGGCAGCCCAGCGAGGTAGACCGGGGACAACCGCACGGAGGATGGCAACACCAACCCAGCCAGGTGGGCACCGGGCACGGCAAGGCCAGGGACCACCAACCCAGCCCGCAGGTAGACCGGGACCTGCCCAGAGGAGGAGCAGCGCACCCCACCAGTTACAGCAGCCTATGCCAGCCCAGCCAGGGAGACTGCAGTTCCAGGCGAGTAGACCGGGACCCAGCCAAGACGGGCACCCCACGACCCACGGGCGAGGGTGGCACACGACTCACCGACGTGGGGGACCCCCGCCCATCACAGAAGACAGCCAAGAAACGACACCCCGACCCGGATGGCCCCAGGCACCAACCAACGGTAGACCAGGGACTAGGGGGAAGGGGAAGCCGACAACAACCCGGCCAGGGAGACCTGCACCACCCCTGCAGGGGAGACCTCCGCCGCCCCGCAGAGGTAGCACCGCAACAACACCCCGACCAAGTCGACCACCGCCAACCAGATGAGGTAGACCAACGCCAGCCCAACCGAGGGGACCAACGCCACCCCTGCGAGGTCGGACGGCACAACGACAACAACGCAAGCCAGCACCACCCGAACTGAGCGGAACCACCAACCGAGCGACAGCAAGCCGGACCGAGACCGAACCAAAGCGCCCGGGAGACCAGGGAGGAGCAAGGAATGGACTTACCAAGACTCAGATGCTCTTCCCGGGTCGGAACCGAGCAACCGAGATGAGGCGAGAGATCCACAGGCCAGGAGGAAGACCACCAGGACCAGCCATCCAAGGTCTGCGGTCCGGCCGGAGGCGCTGGGGGTGGCCCCGCTCACTCGACAGCCGAACCGAGCCCGGTTCCGGAGAGGGAACCAGGAGACAAAAGAGCCCCGTCCTTCCAGGTCGGAGACGGAGGAGAAGTGAGACTGCGCAGGTCAGCTAGGGTGCCGAGGCGTCCGGCGTACCTGCGCGATTACGTGACTTTTGTGAACGAGATTGACAGTTCGGACTAAGGGGGAGGAGTGTTATGTCCTTATAAGGACATCCGCCCTGATTGGCTGCCAGCCATCGGGCGGGGAAATTTGAATCCCTGTCAAGGGGCGGTGCGTCTGCCGGGAGCGAATATAAGGAGAGCTCCGGCAGTGCGCCAGCAGTCTTGACTCGTTACTTTGTACTTAATAAAAGTTGCTAAATGTATCGAGCTGGTCCAGTCTTCCTTTCCTGCGCCTGATCCAACAAAGTCCTTGCAATTTTGGGGGGGCAAAGTTTATCAGAAGTGTTTTGCCATTGCCTCCTTATTAGGCTGAGAGAAAGTGACTGGGCTAAGGTCACCCAGTTAGCTTTGTGCCTAAGGAGGAACTAGAATCGATAGTCTCCCAGTTTCTAGCCTGATGCTTTAATCCCTGCCACAAATGGGCTCTCCATCTTAGAAATATGGGTAGATATAAAAATGCAATTTCACCTAAGAGCGTCAGTAAAAAGATATGTAATACCGAGATCTTTATTAATATTATTCACCATATTTTCATTGCTATAAACTTATCATATATTTTAGTCATCAAGATTCAGAATGTTTCCTGTAGGAATCCATTAACCAAACATAAAACTATATTCGATTAGCTTTTGAATACAATTTCTAACTGGAAACAATAACCATTTCTTCCTTTATATTTCATGTCAACAGTTAGTTTGTCTTAAAATTCAGATACAGTTGATTTTGTAGCCCTCCCTTGCAAATTCCACTATGTCTTCAGACAATCTTTGATGTAGTTTACACCAACACACATTGATGTATTTATTTACTAAGATTAATTCTTCTGATGGGTACATTATTAAGCAAATTTATATAATGTAATACTACTTTAACAAAAGTTCCTTGCTGTTTCTGCAGTTGTTTTCATTATTGCTCCTCTGAATTATCTCCAGAGCATCCCAGAGGCTAATTTTTCTTCCCCAAATTCCATATTGACAGAGCTTTAGAATTCTTATTGCACTTATACAAAGGAAGTGGAAAAAACTAGAGTACTCCCTAAGGGGATTCCTGAGGAAGCAACTTAAATTCTCTCTCCCCCCCCCAATATAGCACGTAGCACAAATAAATAATTGCAGTTGTTCCAATGTAACTTCCAACTCAAGCACCTGATCTCAAGCAGGTAATGTCATCTCACAACTACTTTAGCAGACTTCCATTGGTGGGTGGAGACGATTTCTAATGAACTGAATTCTTATTTGGAGTGCCAAGCAAACATTTGTGACACAAAGTTGATTATCCATTGCCATTAATCCATCCTTAACAGAAAAGGGCACTAGAATTAGGTATCACTGAAGTAAAATAAAGTAGTTGTTGGCAAAATTAAACTTGTAAACATGTGTTGTGAAGCACAATGCCAGTGCTATTTAACTGCTAAAAGCAAAGCATGAATCCCTGATTCTTGCTAGAATAGTAGGATGTTGCACAGAAGTGGAAAAATCCCTAGCTTTTTCTCTATTTGGTACTTGTAGATCCCATCCTCCGATGAACTCCATATGCACTGATTAGTCTCTTCCCGGACATCCCTTGAACCAAAAGTCACTGAGCGAGTGACCCATAATTGAATATGTCAACCCAAATTAAAGAAATGGAGATCCAGGGTATCACATCTAAATTAATATCCTGACTTTGCATGTAGCCCTTTTGCTCTACCAATTAGGAAAATGAAAGATAATGCTGTTGGAAACTGAAAGAGACACTCTCAAGGCTGAAAGTCTTGTAAATTAAACAGACCTTGACAGTTGTCTCATTTGATTGCATTCTCCAAGTGCACAGAACTTTATGAAATGGCCCTCTGGAGAATGCAAATTGAAGTGCTACTACTGGAATTCATTGTACTTTCTTGATGACAAAGTCAGATTTCCTTCGTAATTAAAATGAGAGGTGCACATCTTTTTCTGTATCCAAAAGGTCTTGTCTTTTCATGTGAAAATTATTCAGGAAACCTGCTCTGTTTATGATTCAACACAGATTATCCTTTTGAGTTTGCCTCCAGAGTGATGGCCAGTATGTTTAGTTAAATTATTTATCCACTACCTCTAAAGAAAGGCAGTTTTCTTCACAATACCACTTTCCAAATACGTAAACATCGAAGTGCTATATGTTTCTGGTACACAAGACATTGAATATTATTTTTCTTTGTTTATTTATTAGTTATCGATATTCCAATTAAATGTTTTTAAACTAAGTGGAAAAAATCCTTTAAAAAAGGGAAAGCAACTAAAAATAATCAATGAATTCGCTATCTAAAAAACAGATATAAAGTAGAGAAAATAATAGGTCTATAACCAGCCTCAAATTTTGAGGGAGGGCAGGGAAAGAAAAATATTGATACAATTGAGAAAATATAGGGAGCCTTTTATCCCACAGCTATAGCTCTGAAAAATAACTCAATAAAGCATTTTTTAAAAACAACAACAACAATAAAATTATGTTGCCTAAGAATGAGGTTTCAGATGGTGGTGTTATATCTGAAAAAGCCATCTTTCTGGCCTCTGGGTTAACTTAAGAAAAGTAGTGGGGGGGGGGAATCAGGGCCTCATTTAGATACCTATAACTATAGGTGGCCATACCTTTTTTTTTTTTTAACCAAGGGCAGTCTTCTATCTAATGGCAACTTAAGTTTGCATATCTATCCATTAATTTGGTTGAGAAATGAGCAATTATTCAGCATTTGCAATATTATGTGATAAAAACATGTTTTGGGTGAAATAATCTTTTAAATGATGTGTTTCATTTTAAATGCAAAGCTTTATGCTTTTTTTTTTTTCAAATGATGGGTGGATGGAGGGACAGAGGGAGGGAAGGGGGAAGGACAAAGAGATCAGAAGAGATTTATGGATAAATGCATGTGACTCTAATGAAATGAAATTCAACCCTCCCCCAAAAGTTTGACTCCTGATATGCTGCAGAACTAGGGGTGAAATGTTCCCGGTTCGGACCGGATCGCCCAATCCGGTAGTGATGGAGGCGGGTGGTTCAGAGAACCAGTAACAAAAATCCCTGCCCCCCACCCCATGCCCAGCTGAGCCGCACAATCATCAGAGGCTTTTTTTTTTAACTTTTAAAAGCATTTTTTCTACAACTCTTCGGTCAAAAAATGCTTTTAAAAGTTAAAAAAAAAAAACCTCTGATGATCACACGGCTCAGCTGGAATTGTCAAAGACTTTTAAAAGAAAATAACCCTTTTTTTCTTTTAAATGCCTCTGACGATCCAAACTGAGTTGCCTGATCGGCAGAGGCTTTTTAAAAAACCTCTGATGATCAGGCAACTCAGCTGGGATCTTCGCTGAAGAGGTTGTAGAAAAAATGGTTTTAAAAGTAAAAAAAAAAACAAATTGGCCACGCCCACCCAGTCACATTACCCCCCAAGCCACGCCCACAGAACCGGTAGTAACAAATTTTAGATTTCACCACGGTGCAGAACCATCATCATGTGAAATGACATTAAAGGT
Organism: Pantherophis guttatus; assembly: GCF_059756535.1. Classification (NCBI taxonomy): domain Eukaryota; kingdom Metazoa; phylum Chordata; class Lepidosauria; order Squamata; family Colubridae; genus Pantherophis; species Pantherophis guttatus. Next base: position 99,327,374 of record NC_142065.1, on the reverse strand, counting down.
ATAAAAATATATATTCATCCCTAGTCTGAACTAGATCACTAGTGTGATAAAATAGGGCAGATATTTGCTGCAAAATCCAGCAATAGTTAAAGCAGCTGGATTGTGATGTCTGTGTGGGTCCCCCAATATCTATATAAATAAAAATGTAAATGTCCGTTTATACATAACAGCACATCTCTGAAAGTTCTTCACCGATTGCTTTCAAATTTTGACACAACGTCACATTCGACTATGGGCATGTTTATATATACCTATATTATATACACGTCACACCTGTGGCAGGTAAAAACATGAAAAACATTGGAAAACATTGAAAGACATTGACAAACATTGACAAACATTGAAAAACAGCACCATCTGCTGGACGTAAAACCAACATGGCAGCCTCCCAGCCCTGATTATGCTCAACAGATTTCTGCTCCTTATATTTCTTCCTATTGCTTCCAAGAAACATTGCATTTGGAAGGCAGAGACGCCCGAGGGCCATATCCTGCCACCAGGCTCGGCAGGTAGGCAGCCGGCTCCCTGCCGGGAAGCCCTCGCAGCTGGCGCTTCTAGGGCTGGGCGGGGCCCACCCAAGCCTGGCCAGGGCCCACCCAAGCCTGGCTCTGACCTTCCCCTCCCCCGGCCGCCCTGGGAACTAGCCTTGCCCGCCGCTGCTGCCCATCCCCCTCGCCAGCCGCTCTCGGGGCTCCCTCCAAAGAACACCTGGCAACGAGGCTGCCTGGGTCTGCTGAGCGGGAACCCTCCATCCCTCACCTGGCCTGAATCGTGCCTGGCCCAGCGCTACCACGTGCCCCGAGGTCAGAAAGACTAGCTGTTAATCGGCGCTATGTGAATCTGATCGGTGAGCAGGAGATGGAGGCAACTGGAGCCTCAGGGTTGCCTTTGACCAGTGCTGCCTTTGATTCCCAGGTGGGTGCTCTGGCAGTTCATGGAGCCTACATGAAAATTTTGGCCTCTGGCAGAAAAGGGGTTCTGGGGAGGCTTTGGGGGGTGGAAACGGCCAGGAGGGAGGATGGCCAGCCCTCCTTCGTTTCGCCTGGAAGAGCGGGGGATTTAATCATTCCTCTGCCCTTGGCAGGCGGGGGAGTAGAACTGAGCATCAGGGGTCCAGTGGGGTGTGTGTGGCTCCTGGATTTGCTGCTTTCTTCCTTTGGGTGGGAAGCCCCAAACCAGCCTCACCCTATCCCTCCCTCCCTTCCCTTCCCTGCTATGCATCTCCCCGTTCTTTCAATAAAGCATTCAGATTTACGCACAAGACCTACTGTTTTTTTTGGATAGGTGGATTTAGCTGCATGTTGTGCTGCACACAGACTAATGTGTAGTAAGAACAGAACAGAAATATAAACAGGCAATTGTTACCCTTGTTTAGGTGGTGGTAGGGTGCATGTATGTTATTGTAAACTCATAATAAAATAGCTTCATTTTGAGCATTCAATGGAAACATTCAGCATAGTTTGATTGCAGATTTGAAACTTTTCAAGTATTTTTTCCAGAGGGAAAAATAGAAACTCCTCTTCCTCCCAAAAGAGGTATAACTTGCAGAAGAAAAGAAGTTAGACCTCCACCTCCCCCCAAAACTATAATCCCTCATTTTTCATCCAACAATTGCTTGAGTAGAAGCTGTATTTTTTTAAAATAGCACCTTAACAAATTTACACAGGACAGATATTTTAAGGTGGTTACCATGTCAGACTTCCTGTACATAGTCAATTGTTCTGAAAATTTAATTTTTTTCTTGTGGAAGTGGACTGGAAATAATATTTCTTCTGATGTCTAATGAAGGTTAGATGCAAGGTCATCTGAAGGCATCCTTGGAACAAATAACTACAAATAATGCAACTGTTTTCTTTAGGCTGCCCTTTTGCTATGATGAACTTGAATGCAATGTTATTTAGCACAGCTTAACCTTTTTAGTATTTACTCAAAATATGGTTTGACATGTTCAGTCTTTTTGAAAATAGATTGGTTTTCAATGTGCAGCTTTCCAACAATTCTGTCAGTTCAGTTCACTTGTAAACCATTTGGATTTGGCATAAATATCTAACAGGGTTTCTAATTAGGAAGATCAATAAAAGATAGTGTGTAAATAACCTAAAATAAAGTTTTTCTGTTGAAAAATTTCTGAAATCCAGAATAATGTTATGATGATTTGCGCAAGTGGAGTTGAAGAAAGTCAGCACCTACCCCCCAGAAGAATGAAATATTTTGGGAAATATTAAAAAGGCAGAATATTATATTTCCCTAAAGGAGAAATGGAGAAACATGCTCTTAAAGACAGAAAGAAGACTCAGTCTTTCTTAATAGCCCCAAGCAGAAACTGAGGAGGCATCTTTTAGAAATGCAGATTTGGTAAGCCATTCAAGACAGGATATTTCAAAACTGCCTGCAGCAAAGTCTGACAGCTAACAAAAGCAGAGTGATAGTATTAGAAGCAGCCCCTCACCCAAGATCCAACACAGGACGAAAGCCATTAGCTACAACAGGAATTGCCCAACACCTTTTCAGAACACAAGCCCCGCATTGCACCCTCAGTGCAGTCCATACTTCAAAATCACAGAAACCTGGGAGCTCAGATAAACAATAAACCAGAAGTTGACCAGATTAGCTCAGACAAGCACCTAGGATTTGCAATTCCTTTTGCCTATAGAGCCAGCTATGACCCCTACATTACCCCATAGGAATCTGATAACAGCCAATAGAATATTAAAGAACATGTTCTTATACAGGAACAAGAAGCTCAGACACAAAGCCCAAAGAAGGTATAAAAATCCACCGACTCTCAACTCCATTTTGTCACCTTCCCAGAATCACATGTGGTTCTGCTTCATCAATAAACCATCTTTCCAATCAGCCTCCAATGTTTCCAGTGTCTTTCTCCCAGCTTGGAAATGAACCAGATGGATATTTCTCCCCACAGAGTTCAATTTAAAAGTTCTCAATTTAAAAAAAATGTCTTATGAAAAAGTACATATTGATTTTTATTTTAACTATTTAATATGGTGTTCTTTTTTTACAATAATCAAATTTATGTAACTTACTTGTTGGAGCATTTCAGAGTTTAATTCAGACTGGTCATTGATTAGCTATGTCTCCAGAAATGAAAACTCAGTTATTAAAAATATTTTCTTGGTCCTCTTTCAGAACAGCTATCTAACATCCAACCATTTAAAAAGAACTATAATCTGCAGTTCTAGTTTCTGGAGCTTTTACTATATACTGTTATATACTATATAACAGTAGACTACTAGTCTGTACTCTAAGAGAAATATAGATAAGAAAACCTTCTTTCCTGCGATTTATTGGTTACCAGCCCAGATATCAAAGCTCTATATAATTTGAAGAACACAGACAAAAATAATAATGTAAGATCAGAAGATGTCGAGAGACCTGGCCCATAGAATCTCCAAGAAACAGACTCGACTGAATGGATAACATCATCACAATTATATAATTTGAAGATGTATCACTTCTGTGGTACATCATTTTATTCTTTCATTTTCAAGAAATGCTAGTTTTATGTTTCATTTCTATCCATGTCTCCCATATGATGAGTGACCCGTGATGTGAGAAATCTTCTCATCAGACAATCGGAGCACTTGATCTTTCCTATAAGGAAGAGCAGTACTGTAATTCAAAGCTGGCTCAAAAGAAAACTCTTCCTTTGGGTGTGTTACCTGACATTAAGGCTTCTCCCATGCCTTTTTAAATTATTTTTCTTGTTGAAAGCCACAATGCTAAAGCATAAAACAAATCCCTCTCTAATAATGCCCCTTACTCTAGCATTTTAAAGGTAAATATAGAGAGTAAGCAGAACAAACAAATGGGACTTGGGGAGAGTTATTGCACAGAATAAATTATACGTTATGTTAGAGCCATTGGGGACTATATAAGCATTCAAATATATCTGTCACAAGTTCATATGAACCATCTGCTCTTGTGTATTGATGAATCCTATCGTGAAAACATTCCTGCTCACTAATGTTCGTGTGCATTTTGGCACAAAGGTATATCTAATTGTGTTGTTGCTCACAGTTGAAAGGAATTGAAAGGGATTGCAGCAAATCATACACCTATTTTTCCACCCCAACTAAAAACAGGACCTAGGATAAATTTACTCACCATAATATAATATTGAATATTTGGTATATTTTAAAAAAATAGTTCCCTAGCAGTGGCATTGTAAGTCAGAAAATATGGATCTGATTGACATGCTTAAAACTTCACGTGTACCGCCTCTTGCTCACATGTGTACTCGTAACCAACCATCCACCTTATTTCAGCACTGAAAAAAATCAGCCTTTTGTCCATCGTCCTGGCCTGTTGCTCTGTCTCTCAGTTATACCCCCTGTTGTGAGCTGCCATTTTCTCCCTCCTTTTTTAGGGGGGGGGGTTTCCCCTCTTCCACCCCACCCTTGCAGTTTTCAATTTTCTCGGCCAGCAACTGTGGTCCCGACAAGCCTCGTCATTTGTTTTTTTACGGCTTTTCATTCGGCTGTGAGGCTGCGGTTTATGTTGGTTTCCTTGCATAGCCAACAAAAAAAAGAAAAAAAAGAACTTCACAGTACCATTGCTATAACTTTCAGACAGACTTTGGCTGTGATGTTGCCTACACTCTGGAATGTTGTGTCCCTGAAGCTCAGGAGGCCCATGCTGCTACAACTTTCTGGATCTTTTCAAGAACATTTTTTTTAAAAAAAAAACACCCTTTCTACCCAATGCATAATGTCCGCAAAGGGCAACTAAAGCTCCGGTGATCTTAGATATGGAACATTTCCTATCAGAGAAAAGGGTTGCAAACCTAAGATTATATAGGTTAAAGGAGAAAAAGGACAAATAAAGATAAAACATGGCAGAAATTTGTAAAATTGAGTGTACTGTGAACAGAAAATTGAATCTGGGATCATGGATTAAAACTGAATGCTGGAAGATTCAGGATCGTTAAAAGCACATTTATAAACGTAAGCATTCACTGACAGAAGTCAATTGAAAATCAGCAACAAAGACAGTTTTAAAAGGGCATTAGATAAATTCTTGAAGGCTATCAATGGCTACTACTACTCTTGATGGATTGATAGTACAGTAATTCTAATATTACAAGCAGTAGTTCTGATTGATATGAATTTGAGCAAGAAGCAGCTACTATTCTAATATCCTTTCAGGATTCCTATAAATATTTCTTTGGCTGCTGTGACAACAGAATACTATATTAAACAGGCTTTGAAATTGATCTGTTATGGCTTTTCACTGATTCTATTAGTTGAGCGGGGGGCGGGAGGATTAGTTCACTTCCCTATTTCTCTTCCTCCCAATGGGTGGTCCCTGTACATTGTATGGAAATAACTGGATAAAATTTCAATTAAATGTCTTAAAGATTGTATGTGGGACATGGTGGCTCAGTGGCTAAGACGCTGATCTTGACGATTGAATGGTCGGCAGTTCAGCGGTTCGAATCCCCAGTGTCGCATAATGGGGTGAGCTCCCGTTACTTGTCCCAGATTCTGCCAAGCTAGCAGTTTGAAAGCACATAAAAAATGCAAGTAGAAAAATAGGGACCACCTTTGGTGGGAAGGTAACAGCATTCTGTGCGCCTTTGGCATTTAGTCATGTCAGCCACATGACTACGGAGACGTCTTCAGACAGTGCTGTCTTTTCGGCTTTGAAATGGAGATGAGCACGGTGCCCTAGAGTCGGGAATGACTAGTACATAGGTGCAAGGGGAACCTTTACCTTTACCTATATTTTACAAAATACCCAAAGATGTAAACTGTGCATATTATTACTATTATGGTTGGTCACAGTGTCACTCAGACTATGGTTAATGCTGGCTGGCTTCGTCTATGTGGAGTCTGCCTTTCTTGCTCCTATAGTCCAAGCTACTTCTGACAAGGTTTTGATTTCTTTTCCCTGAGTAGTCCTTTGCGGTTCTTCCAATTGTGCAACTGTGAATACTTTATTTCATATTATAAATTGACATTGATCAGCTAGCATCTGTTCTGTTATTTCTGATTCTGGATGTTGTTCTTTCCAGAACTTGGGCGTTCTTTTCAGATAATCCTCTTCTCATTGGACTTGATTTGTAATAGCAGCTCATTTCACAAAGCACAGTTGCCAGTTCTTTAGCTATTGTTGCCATTCATATGCATTAAGTTCTTCCAAGAACCAAGGACATCATAATGTATCAGTATAGTGTATGTGAGTGGATCTAAGCAACTACTAACAAATGTTGTCAATGAGCAGATTTTCTAAGTGATGTCCAAGATTTTATCTAATCTCATAATCCGACTTTGAACTAGGATGAGCTGATCAATCTGCTACAAGCTTTGACTCATGGACTTTGCAGCCTGCTGCCTGCAACTTCAGTTTGGAACTCTTGTAAGCTAAACTTGCTGAACTTTGAAGGAAGCTCATCTCTATATTGCAAGTGTGTGTATTTGCAAGCCTTATTTAGTAAAGTGAACAAAACCTGGCTTGGGTGCTTGGCTTCGGACATATCAGTATCAAGTTAACATATGCACCTTTCTCAATGGCGCGAAGTACTAGAACTATTTCTACCTAGTTTTTTGGATTATAGCAATTGGCATTCCTCCATCGCTGATTGTGTGCTGGCAATTAAAATGTTGGTTCTTACTTTCCATCATCATCTTCAGCTCCGCCAAAAGCTTTACATCAATCAAGTAGAAAGGCATCTTATTTTCTTCAGCATACCTTCCTGGATAGCACCCAAAAAATTTCTCTTCAGCAATTATGTCATTTATCTATGAACCAATCTAATTAAGGTTTATCAATCCAGATTGTATTTTACCAACACCAATAATCTAACTGCAACAACTGGTTGCTGCCCAAATAATTTCATCTATTTTTGTTGACAGTCATCAATTCCAGTTCTATTTCCTTTAATCCTCTCCTTCCTGGAGTCCTTTCTAATTGTTGTTAAATTAACCTCTAATATCAATGTAGTATCTGATACCGATACCAGGACAGCTGAAGCCACTGAGGTCTTTCCTATAAGAATTAAACTGCCTAATTCTCAGTTCCTTATCAGCAAAACAGGTATGTACTGTTTTAGTTGGATATCTGTACGATGCTTGAACATATGCAGAATCAGTAAGAGATCATGGTTGAAAGCAGGGTTATTACAGAATAGACAAAAGTTCTAGACAGATCTCTACTTTTCTATATTTTCTGGCTTTGAAAAATGTCTTTTTATTTAACTCTTTAAACAAATGTTCTAATACTTGTCTATGGCAGAAAGTTCACATTCAAAATGGTTCAGATAAAAGAGGCTTCAGTGTTGCTTTGTGTCACTTGGCAATTCAATTTATCCCCTCTATTAATTTAAAGATCAGACAAATTTGGAAACACACTTGCAGTTCCCACAGACACATTTTAATACAAAACGATGTTATCAATATTGCTGCTACTTTATTGCTCATCCTAATGCTCTGATATCAAAATTAAAAGGTGAATATTTTCACCTTCTATCTTTAATTTCTATTTAGTAAATGCTGTGATCAGATGACTGTGACATTGTATGATCAGGTATCCAGTTTCTATCTAGGCAGAGAAGATGGATGTTAGATACAAGGAAAAAAAAAACTGGGAAAGGGAGCAAAAAAACTCTTCAGATGTTAAACCCAATAGTCTCCCTTTTGTAACGATATTGCTAAACTTTTAATAGTTATGATGGTTCTCAGAACAATTACCAGAGCTCTGCTAGGAAACCATACATTTAACCAAGATGATATATATACTGGAAGAAGAGATAAAAGGGTGTAAAATTGCATATCTTTCATAGTTGTAATAGGGATGCTTAAGTGCTATCATTTTGAAGGCTACATTGGGTCATACATAGTATGCCAAAGTTCAGGGGGAAAAGGACCAAGACAGATTTTTTTAAAAAGATAAAAGGCTTAAGATGCAAACTTTTCTTTGTAGATCACCCAGTGTCAAAATCATAAAAGAAACATCTCCAATGTCTTTATCAGGGGTGAAATCCAGCAGGTTCTAACAGGTTCTAGAGAACTGATAGCGGAAATTTTGAGTAGTTCGGAGAACCGGCAAATACCACCTCTGGCTGGCCCCAGAGTGGGGTGGGAATGGAGATTTTGCAGTATCCGTCTCCTGCCACACCCACCAAGCCACGCCCAGAGAACCAGTATGGAAAAAATTTGGACTTCACCCCTGGTTTTTATCCCTCTTTTATCCCTCTTAGAAGCAAAGTCTCAGAGTCCTTCAATAGTGCTGATCGCTATTATAGAATAAAACACACACACAAATCCCAAGAATAGCACAGAATTTTTTTTATTACACTCCAGAAACCAACCTTAATGGAAAAGAATCCACTGGGTTAACGGGACAGCTATTTGCAAAGCATCAAATTAGCCCCTAAAGAAATGTAATCAATCTTCTCACTGTCCTATAAGAACATAAGAACTGCTAATTTATCCTTTTGCAGTGAAAGTCAGATTATGTATGGCTCCTCATCATGCATATTAAATATACTGGCTTTCTTTTTTCTTTACCTAAAATACAATTACCTTTTATCATATGGTGGTAATTTGCTTTACCAGTGCAACAGGTATGGTCAAGGAATATGATTAACCAGTTCTCATACTGAGATGGGAACTATTGCTTTGTTGCTGATATACTAATCCAACTGGTTCATTTTTTTTTTCAAAGAGAATTTACATGCATGAAAAGCAAAATATAGATTAAAATTCCTTTCTATATTTACTAAAAAGGCAGTGAATAGAGTGTGGCTGGCAAGCATTAGGAAGGTAACAAAGCTAATTCAGATACTCCCTAACTTTCTCATATATTATTCTATCACATAACATAAGCATATTTGTCTGATTTCTCCCCTGAAATGTTTTGCAATAGACCAAATGTTAATGTGTGAGACAAAGATACTCCAAATATCATGAATAATTTCAGATCAAGCCTTCCAAGGTTTGATAAGGATACAGCCAAATGACAAAATCCAGGGATCTGAGGATGGATGTAAAAAGGTTGTTCAATGGTGGTTAATTCCCATAAAACACCTTTGCTTTTATTTAGGGCTTTTTAAAGAAATGTTACCCTGTTACACATTTGCTTTGCTTTTTTAATGAGCCCCTTTGCCTATGGGAATATTCATAATTCATACATCTTGTCATCTTTCTTACATAACAGTTTTCAGATACACATTTTGACTTTTTTGATAACTTGGTAATAAACTCACAACATTGCTTTGGGAAATCTTATCATGATTGGCACAACTGAAGATGATCCTTCAATTTGTTTCAACATGACAGTTCAGTCTACAGATCAATGAAGTATTTTAATGGACAAAGACTCCTGGTCAAAATTCCTAATTCTGCAACACTAGAAAAATAGCATTGGCACAATTCAAAACTGGGAGAACAAAATGCCTCAATAATACATAGAATGTCATTGATCAATGGTGACTGCATCCTCCTATTGTTGGTTCAAAATAAGAAATGCCATTGCTGATTTGCATGGATTCTGAAATGTAATTACTACTCGTCTCTTCCCTTGGCCTATGCTGTGATATACTGTGTTTTCATTCTATTGGTTTTATTTGCTTTGTACAATGAAGAACAGTACAAGCATTCTACACTGAGAGGCGAATATTCATTTGTGGGCTAAACATTAAACATTAAGAACAGGCCATGATGAAATTCTGATTTGTCATATATTTCATTTTCTTTAGAAAATTTCATTTGAAATTTGATAAGTCTCTTTCTAGTGAATTTTGTAGGATTTTTTAAGGATAAGAAATTCCAGAGAATCATACATTTCTAGACTGCAGTCCAAGACAAAATTTGTTATTGATGGCTGCACCTTCATTCATAATATTTTTACATTTGCTGAGCTTTGTTGTCAAACTTTCTGCAAAGGAAATACCATTTTTTAATTAAATGTCCAGCTACTAGAAACAAGGGCTTACTGGTTCTTACTTTCTTCTTTTTGACATATTTTGTAAGAAAATCATCATTAAGAAATCCTGTGTTGGTCAGGTTAAGAGAAATTATACCAATTTTACAAGCTTCTTATCTATGAAGATTCTCAGTCATCCAGGTCATGATTGTCCCAAAGGTGCTATTTTCAAGAGGCAACTGGGCTTTCTGGTTTTTCTTTGAAGCTGAAGAAGCTTCTTGGATGAGAAGCAAAATGTCTTCAAAGAAAAACTAGAAAGTCCAGTTGCCTCTTGAAAAAGCACATTTGGGATTTACAAGCTTCTAGAGTTCAGAATCTAGACATTCTCATTTTCTATCAGTATTTAAGGAAGTAGAAATTTCTCTTGATTAATATATATTCATTATTTAAAATCAAATTGCAGAAATACTTTCTAGAATGTTTTCTTCAGAATACTGCCATCCAGAACCTGTTAAAAACGTACTAAACCTTGTATTTGATCACTCTGATTTGTCATTGAAACTATTAATAGCAAAGTGATTAATACACAAATATATGTAGATAAACACACACATGTACACACCCACAATTAGACAATCAAATACAGAGACATGTGTAAAGGATTGTTTGGAAATAAATAATGTATGTATTACTCCCCAAAACATTATTAATTTATGAATTTCTATTAAGCCCATTTCACTCCATTTTTATTAAACTTGAGAGCTGTGACCTATCTAGAGATTCCTGTTAAATTATCCTAATTAAAAATTAGAAACACTGAGGGTGGTAAAATGGAATGCATACTTAATGCAACTTTAAGTTAAGGAGTAAGAATAAACGGGCAATATTCTGTTTAATATTTAATACAGTGCTCCTTCCTGATAGAAAAAAAAAATATTCTGCCATTTTCTAACATTTCTATCAAAATGTTCTACTATTTTCTACATTCTTTTGAAATTCCTTAGATTATATATCCAGGTAAGAACTGCTTGTTAATACAGTAACCTGCAGCTCCAATCAGATTTACTTCTGAATTGTGATCAAGAATCTGGATGGTTTTTGGAGATTTAAATAAGTTCCATTAAGCAGTTCACATCTACGGTATGAGTGTCTGATTCTATGAATACTATGACTGCATCCTAACTCAGCATCTATGCCACAGAGATTCTGCATGTGTAATTTGTCTCATGACAGTGTCCATTAAAAAAACAACGTTGTAAACTATTATTTTCTTAAGCTCCAGATCTCTTTAAGGCTATTTACTTATTTTATTTATTTATAAATAAATAAAAGGTTCCTTTACTATAGTTTTTTTTAGCAAACTTCATTCAACTAAGAAAAGAATGCTATTGGGGGGGGGGAATGATATTTTAATATTCTTGTCTTTATGTCTTTTCTTTAGATCTTATTAAAGAAATGAAATAGCCTTTCATTTTTTTTAATTGTAAGGTGGCATAAATCTGTATGGAATCAGTGACATTTCACACGGTAAATGAATGAATGAATGCTGACTTGCAGACTTTCTCCACAGTTTTTGCTGCCCCTGGGTTATGGTTATGTGGGATTCTTCTCAAATGTGAAATCTTAAATATGTAATAGCAGACAGGTTAAATGTAACTCCTAAATATCTTACCACTTTGGAGCTGCTTGTCCATTACAGTGTCTGAGACTTGATTTAACGTACCTGCATCTGTTCTCTGCTGGAACACAGATTTTAGCAGGAAACATTTAGCAGTATATTGCTGAGATATTTTGGCTGATCCTGAAAAAAATATCTGATTAATATTGAAGAGAAGACTTCTAGGAACTCACAACCGTGTAGGTTAGATTGAAATTTATTTAAAATAATAGAAGAGGGAAATAAGTACCATTTTTTCTATTGTTGCCTGTAAATGTATGTGTTTGGATAATTGCATGCTTGAACTGAATTAATAAATTAATAAGAAAATTTTTCATTTTCTATTACAATGTTTATCTTGTTCTGTTAGTGTTATGCTCCTTCTTAAGATCCTAGGCTCTTAATATTTTATTAGCAAACTCTCTTGTATTTCCAGTATGGGCACATAATATTGTTATTCAAATCAATTTATGGCTGAGCAGTTGCTGTAGGACATGTATCAAATCCCAGAAATGGGATTTGGGGAGAAAATTAAAAAGAAAATGACGTTATTGTCATGATAAAACATTGTAAATGTAGTTCCACTCAATTCTACAGAATCTTATCTGCAAAATGTTTGGGAGTCTTAGCATCCTTTTTTGTGTGAAGCCCCAGGGTTACTGTATTTTTTGCATGCCAATAAATAAACTTTGTTGCAAATCTCAAATCTCTTTGGTTCCTTATTGGCAGGAACAAATTTCCCCAACATTCCCATGAAGGGTTAATCTCTTCAAGGTGGCTTTGAACATAATTCTCCCCAAACTTAAAGGCACATAGGCATGAATGCATAACAGATCCATTTGAGAGTAGATGACAACATGAGTGTGTAAATAAATACAATAGCGTATCCATAAAAAATATTCGTAGACTTCCCAAAAGGATAACAAAAACCTTAGGCAGCAATGTGTGTTCAATCCTGATTTTGGTCATCATCATCATTTCAGTGAGAAATTCTATAATTTTTATTTATTTTATTTTATTTATTTATTTTATTTTTAATTTATTATTTTATTATTTTATTTATTAATTCTTGGGACCAAAATTTGAACGATGGAATTCTAGGAAAATTTTAGGCAGCACTGATATGAAGGAGCCTCACAAATCGCCAGGCAGGAGAAACAGCTATGTTTTATACCCAATGGTGGGTTTCAAAATATTTTACTACCAGTTCTGTGGGCGTGGCTTTCTGGGTGTGGCATGGCATGGCTTTGTTGCCATGGCTTGGTGGGCATGGCAGGGGAAGGATACTGTAAAATCTCCATTCCCTCCCCACTCCAGGAGAAGGATACTGTAAAATCCCCATTTCCTCCCAATCAGCTGGAACTCGGGAGGCAAAGAATAGATGGGGCGGAGCCAGTCAGAGGTGCTATTTACCAGTTCTCTGAACTATTCAAAATTTCCGCTACTGGTCTCCAGAACTGGTCAGAACCTGCTGAAACCCACCTCTGCTGGAACCATTCTAATTTCACTCAGTGGATAATTTGAGGGACAATTTTTTTTTTATTTCTCTAGAGCTTTTGAAAAAGAGGACCTGCTTGCAGTGGTGGGACTCTGGTAGAGGCCTGAAGCCTTAGTATTCTAATAGCAGGTTAGTGAAATGGGGTAAGATAGGAGAAAGAGTTTGTCCCTTCAAAGCATTTTTTTGGGAGATGTATCATTTGAGGGCAGATTCTGCACAAATTGCCAGTTAGATTATTCCAGATATAGAATAATAGAAACATTTAACACTATTTTATGATTTTCAGAGGAGATTTATTATTCATTATTGAACAGCAGCAACAACAAAACTTATGGGAGTGTCTTTGGCAGCAAAAGATCCCCTTGAGGTACAGTCATTCCAGCTACTTGCAGTATTTGGTGCTTGTGGGTCAAAAGAGTGTCAAACACATTTTGAAAATCTGCTTAATCACTCTTACCTTGAAAATTAGTAAAACCTCTTTTCCTTGTGTTACATGACTTTTATGCATTATATTGTCACTTTGCAATATCACTGAAAGTATCAGTTTAGGTATTCCCCCTTTGGCAAAAAAAACAAAACAACAATATTCAAGCTTCAAAGTCAACTTCACAAAGGACTGGTTTCTAGTTTTTCTGCTTGGGTCTGGTTCTGTACAAACTGTATTCTTAATGAAATTGAAATCAATAAAATAGTTTACCTCACTCTTTGTACTCAAGCTTCCAACAGCTCTGTCACAGAGGATGGAACTGAGGAAACACACTGAAGCTTTAATGAGAAAACAGTGAAACATCTTGAAACAACCAGGTGTGGGTTGGCAAAGCTCTTCATGTTCACATTCCCTCCTAGGCAATCAAGTGGCATGTTTCTGTATCAAATTGCTAAGACTGAAGAGAACAACAACAAAAAATCTTAACCAACAACTTTACCCTCTACACCATGTAGCAGATAATAATGAGAAAATATAATTCTGCTTAGGATCAGAATGAAAAGCTCTTGAAAACACAAAAGATGGACAGTTCACTAAATATCCTTCTTTTCTCTTTAACATCGTTGAGGCAGGGGAGGAGGGAGAAGGATATATTTTATTTTTGGACAGTCTTTAATTTGAAAGTTGCATATCTGTATTGCTAAAACTAGCAGTTTGCTTCAGTCTCTTGTTTGTTTTTAACAAGCTGAGAAAATGACAGAAGGGGCAGGAAAAAAGAGTTGAGCTGAACTAAGTTTGTTCTCAAGACTTCTGAAAATGACTTCAGACTTCTATATAATATACTTTAAGTGGCTTTTAGTGATTTTAAACTCATAGAAGCTCAGGAAAAATAAATGCTATAGAAGTGTAGTACTTATCCTAGTATCAAGTCCAAAGCACTTCTTTGAAATATATATATATATATTTCTGAAAAACAACTACATATATCTGTATGCCTGTTTTCAAACCTTTGGAAAGAGTATTAATTTCCTTAATTTTTTTAAAATGAGTTCCTGCATTGAGACACCTGCTTCCTCCATTTTGACAGAAATTTGCCTGAAACTGTCTTTGTACCAAAATGTTCGTTTTCATCTGCAAGAAAAATACAGAACAGTTTCCAACAAAGATCTGCTTGAGTAAAGAAAAGAGAAATTCTCTGTCATGTGTCAACAGCATTCATTGCCCTCAACAGACTTTTCAGAGGCTTGATTTTTAATGCTGTTTATTGATGTCACTGTGTAATCTCCTCTGGAAATTTATGCAATGCCTCATCAAAGATTCAGAGCTGAGTACGCCATCAGCTCAACATCCTTTCTCCAGCGGCACAAACCATGTATCTTGAATTGCTATGAATAATTTGCAATGCTATATACACCAACTGTTGCACAGGGAGACGAGGTTATGTTACCAATTTTGATGAAAAGAAATCTCCATTTTATGTGCTTGGCTGCTGATGCAAGCTTTACTTTGCCCTAAGAATTACACTCATTCATTATTTAAAAAAAAAAAAAAAACCTAGTCATTCATTATCCCATTTATGAAATGAAGTTAATCAAGCATAGCCTTTAAACTGCCATAAGATTCTCCTGAGGTCAGAATTTCATTCAAGTGAGGGCACACAAAGGATTGCTTCTTACTATATAGTGAAGTATCTTTTAGGATCAAAGAAGTAGACAGCCAATGCCACAGAGCATTCATTTTAAAGATTTTAGATCTATAAGTAAATGGTTCCCAAACTGAGCTATATCAAGTGCTATGATGACAAATTGTTCAACACTTTTTTTCCCAGACCATTCTCATTAAAGATGGAAAATGGTCCTTCCTCCAAATGTAAAGTTAAAAAAAGCAGTGATATTCATAGAAGTCGAGAGCTTTGATAAGGAGATTCTGATTAGTCAATGGTAATCTGTCAACATTTGTATTCTGATTTGGAACAATATTTTCTCAATTCTTCCTTCCTTAAACCCTCATTTACTTGAGAATCCATTGATGAATTTTCATAATCTAGACCTGCAGAAATGAATCTCTCATCAAATTTCATCATACCTTCAGCAACCTCCATCTCATCTTCAACTTCAGCCTTGATCTATCAAATTATTTGATGTCACAGTAAATCTATACAATGAGCACAGAAGGTGCCAAGTTATACAGAAAGTCTACAGATTTTATACACACTTATGCAGTTCCAGCTTCCACTCACCATACATGAGTAAATCTATTAACCACAGCAAAGTTCTATCCCACAACCATTACAACCAGGAGCAGCAGTATCAGAGGCCACAACAAGTTTACCCACAAGATCAGAGGCATCTTTGCATGCATTTCCTCTGATGTATACCATTATCTACCATCAATGCCCTTCTGAATTTTATGTAGGGCAAATGGAACAAACTTTGTGCAAAATGATTAATGGACCCAAATTTCACACCAGGAGTCAAAGCAAGGACAATATGTTATTAGAGCAATCCAACCTCCCTGGACACTATTGTCAACTATCTTGGAAAAATGAGATTCTAACATCATCATTGAGTAAGAGATTGCTGAACTAACAATCTCAAAAGGCCTCAAGAAACACAGTGGGTTGTTAACACATTATAGTTGTAAATTGAGAAGGTAATGACAATCTGTCTCATACTTAACCTCCATCTGTATAACCAACCTGTTTTCCCTTCCCCTCCAACTTATCCCCATTTAAATCCTATACAGCATCAGCCTAGCCAAACTGTGCAGCCAACGAATTGAATTCTAGACTCCTAATGAATAAAAGGCAAGGTTCCTCAATTTACCTTAGTTTTACAGCAGCTGTTCTGTATGTGTAAGTATGTTCCTGTCTTTCTCTATATAACTATCTTTCCAATGTGCTGCAGGTTACTTAAATTCCCACATTTGATTCCCAAGGACAAATATTTTGAACTAACCTTATTTTTTTTCCCTCTTCCCAAATAGATATGAAAGATGCTATGGAATAATGGGAAGCATTACAAATAAAATATCAGCAGCTTTGTTTGGTCTAATGGTTAAAGATGCCAGATTAGAAACTGGGAGAATCATAGTCCCACTTTAGGGTATCAAATGTGGCTGGTGACTTTGGGTCATCAGTCTCTGTCAACCATATTCACTTCACAGGGTTGTTCTGGGAAAATAGGAGGAAGAAAGGGTATTAGGTATGCCTGCCATCTTGAATTATTTATAAAAAGAATAAAGGCAGAATGTAAATAAGTAAGTAAGTAAGTAAGTAAGTAAGTAAGTAAGTAAGTAAGTAAGTAAGTAAGTAAAAAAGATGACAAACTTTACAAAGATTCTATTGTGTTCCTGTTAAGCAGTAGTTTTTCCCTACTCCCATAATTTATTTTTAAAACCATTCTCCATTCTGTAATAATTATAAAACCTGCTTTATAGAGCTGAGGTGGCGCAGTGCTTAGAGTGCAGTACTGCAAGCTACTTCTGCTGATCTCTGGCTGCCAGCAGTTTGGCAGATCGAATCTCACCAGGCTCAAAGTTGACTCAGCCTTCCATCCTTCCGAGGTGGGTA
This sequence comes from Pantherophis guttatus, assembly GCF_059756535.1. NCBI lineage: Eukaryota > Metazoa > Chordata > Lepidosauria > Squamata > Colubridae > Pantherophis > Pantherophis guttatus. Next base: position 99,310,336 of record NC_142065.1, on the reverse strand, counting down.
AAATGAGGACCCAGATTGTTGGGGGCAATATGCTGACTCTGTAAACCACTTAGAGAGGGCTGTGAAGCACTATGAAGTGGTATATAAGTCTAAGTGCTATTGCTATTGCTATTTATCAAAAATAGCAGAGGTCAGTTCCTGGATCTCAGAATTGCTCTCTTTTTCACCAAAAAGATCACTTCACCCTCAAAAAGAATAAATGGGTAGATTTGAGGTGGATAAATAGACCATGCATAATCAAGCTTTGAGTATCCTGAGATATCAACATCCTATTCAGATGAAGGACAGAATTATTTTTGAATGGATTTAGTTCTGTTTTAAGCAAGGCCCAAGATAGCAGTGCTGGTTGTTGGTCATTTACCAGTTTAGGAGAACTTAGAAGACTTTAATACTAATCGTTCATATGAAATTAATGCATGTTATAAATCAGGGTTAATGGTTGAAAATGATTGTGTTAAAGGAAAGAAAGCATCCATTTGAGAGTTGTCCGAAAAAGGAATATTAGTGGGTTGATCACTGAAATGTGAAAGCTAATTTGCAACATCAATTTTAATTTAAAAGCAGCCATGTCCCTCATGCTATTCCTATTTGATCATAGTATCATCATCATAGTAGCATCACATAATAGGATGCTAATTGACACAGTTTCAGATATAAAGCTCTCAGTCCAATGTATTATGATGCCTTGGTCTAAGACCTGGTTTAAACTCTGCATTCAAAGCTAAAAGCTTTCAGTTTCACTCTAAAGAGGAAAAAAAGTCATACAGTTTTATCTGAGCCTGGATGCAAGCTTGCCTACCAATATTGTTTCTCCCCCATTCCTGAAATAGAAAAGCATTTATCAAAAAATGGTATTGCATGTATGTAGGAATCTTAAGAAATGATCTCTAGTATTAGGTATAAAAAATTCCAATGAACTGTTGACAATAATTCTTCCTGGACTGTTAATATATGTGCTAGTCAATTCTGCAGAAAATAAATGATGGCATTCATTAAAATATTTTAGATTGCATCAAAGCAAAAAAAAAAAAAAAAGCACCTCAAGAATTCTTATTTGATCCATCAATGTAAAGGAACAATTGATTCTTTGGCATATCTAACCTCTTCAATTGTATAATCTATCAAATTTGTCCTGGAAAGAAACCCTACTGACCTCAGTAGGAGTTTTGCATATGATCTGCTTATTTAGTTCCTATTATATATATATCCACTTGTGAATTCCTTTCCTTTCCTTTCCTTTCCTTTCCTTTCCTTTCCTTTCCTTTCCTTTCCTTTCCTTTCCTTTCCTTTCCTTTCCTTTCCATTCCTTTCCTTTCCTTTCCTTTCCTTTCCTTTCCTTTCCTTTCTCATGAAATTCCACCTCTATAATCAAATGTTTTATTCATTTGCTTTAGCCTGTTCTGACATATACAAAGTCAGAACAACCCCTAGTGTTAGAACACAGCACAAACATAAATATCTTTATATAGCAACTAATCTGTTAGAGTATTGAACCATTCTCCTTGACAGATTAATGAAAAGATAGGTAGATATGTAGATAAATGGATGGATGGATAGATGATAGATAGATAGATAGATAGATAGATAGATAGATAGATAGATAGATAGATAGATAGATGAATTTACACAGAGAATATGATTTTTTGCAAGAGTAGTTGTATGTCTGCCAATTGATGCCTGGCAGATATTTCTTACCACTTTTGACAAGCAATAGACTTAGAGCAGTAAGGAAAAGTGTTGTGGATGAAGTAAACATCAAGAGGAAAGTAGGATCACAAACTTTTTAGGTTCTAAAACTAAATAATATAAAATCCACAAAAAGTTTCTCAGGTCAAACAAAACTTTCTGGCTTAACTATCTCATCTCTCTCCAGATATGTTACTGTATAAAGACTCAATTAACTGAGTTACTTCCATTTAATTTGCTGTAGGAAGAACTTTCAATGAGTTTTAAAATATTATATGATAATTATTCAGAAAATGGACTTCCTAAATATATTTGATTAGGAATGGAGAAATATCACCTGAGTTATATCTTGTGGTTATACCTAACAATTTAATTTGGACTTCAAAAATATTTAGGAAAGACTAATTAAGATGTCTGATAGATAATTTCTCTTAGATTTATTTGTTGATTGGTGATTCATCCAATGAAATGAAAAATTGACACACATTTTTAAAAATATACTCCATTAGTCTTAATTTATTTTAGATTCCAGATAACAAACTGTGGAAAACCTGTTTTTCTCATCTAGTATAACTAGAAATCATAGCTTCTGGAGACTAATAAAAATCATGGATTTTTACATTTTACAACTAAGAGACAAAGGTTTTTTTGTGGGAAGTGGGGGGAGGGGAAGAAAGGATGCTAAATTTCTGATCAGATTCAAAAAAGAGACAAGTCATAAATTGTTGGTTGGTAAAGGTAGAAAACAAAGTATAAGAATATATTTTCAGTTTTTTAGTGGAGAAAAGTACAAAGTGGACTTCTTTAGGGTCTTTCCTGGGACCAGTGCTTGCTAACCTGTACATATATTTCTGAATAACCAGTGAATGGGTCAAATTTAAAGATAGCACTAAAGTATTGATGAACTTTAGAAAAGCAGGGTAAAAAGAATATTGACATTTTTGTACAATAGACTCCTGAGAATACAGTAGAAGGAACAAACCAATAGATAGTTGGATTATTCAACTGAGAGTTATCACTCAAGGTACAGAAGATCAGGATCAAATAATCCTTCCACCAACACTTTATGCAAAGACCCAACCCTTTGGAGGGGTTCTAATGCTGGGAAGTATGGAAGGAAAGAGAAGAAAGGACAACCAGTAGCAATGTAGATAAGCTTGTTGCAATATTTTCAGGATCAGACTCAATAAGATTAGCAAGAGTTAAAGGTTTAACTATATATTCTTTTATTTACAATAGGCATTCTATATTCACTGAATATTCACAGATAGAAGCAAGGGGAAGGGTGTAGGTAGCTCCTTATATATACAATGGGTGGAGCTATATGTGGGAGTGGTGAATTATGAATACATTAAGAAGTGAAGAATAAGTTAACCCCTGATACCCTGTTTGTACACTATTTACACATTAGAGAATAAGGCATTTACATCTGACAAATCCCCCTCTAAATGCCGATTCGTTATACAGCACCAGTTACACTCAGATTCAGGACAATACAAAACATACAACTTAGAGGTTAAATATTTGTGCTGCTTAGAAGGTAAAGGCTTTGTCAATATATCAGCTAATTGTTCTGAAGTATCGCAATGCACTGCTTTAATAAATCCATCCTGAGATAATTGTCTCACATGTTTAAATTTTATATCTATATGTCTGGACCTTTGTCCAATGGCATCAGATCTAGATATTTCAATGGCTGCTTTATTGTTTTCATGCATAACAAAAGGTAAAGCAGGTTTTTTCCAAACATCTGAAATTAAATCATTAAACCATACAAGGTTATTTGCGGCTTTGGATAAACAAACATATTCCGCTTCAGTCGTTGAAGTGGCCACTAGTTCTTGTTTACCAGTGTACCAGTAAACTGGACAGTCATTTAAGAGAAATACATAACCAGATGTGCTTTTTCTGCATGAGATGTCTCCAGCCCAGTCTGCATCTGCATAACACGTAAGCTTTGGTTCTTTATTATCATTAGGTTCTAACATTAAACAAAAGTCTAGTGTACTTTTTAGATATCTTAAAATTCTTTTAACAGCTTCCCAGTGATACATTGTTGGTTTGCTGACATGCCTGGATAATAAATTGAGTGGTAAAGCGATATCTGGTCTAGTCCAATTAGATATATAAAGGAGTGAACCTATGATTGATCTATAAAATGTGTTGTCCTTGAATTCGGGAGAAGATTCATCAGTATTTCTTAGAAAGTCAGTTTGCATAGGAGTATCACAAGGTTTGGCATTGTTTAAATTGCATTTATTTAAAAGTTCTATGATCTTATCTCTCTGGGTAAGTTTGAATCCCCTTTTTGTCTTATTAATTTGGACACCAAGGTATTTGTTTACCTTGCCTAAAGATTTCAACGAGAAATGCTCATTTAATTTAGTTACAAAAGTTTCTCTTCTCTCTTTATGTTTTCCTATGTATAAAATGTCATCCACATAAATCAATACAAATTCAATGTAATCATCACCCCTCTTGACAAAGAAACAATTATCAGCAGTGGTAGCGTTGAAGTCCATGGTCTTAAGTACTTTTACTAAACAATCATACCACCGTTTACCAGATTGTTTTAGCCCGTATAAACTCTTGTTTAACAACCAAGTCTCATTTCTGTTTGTGTATTGACTGTGAGATGCGCTTACGTATATTTCCTTATCTAGTTTTGCGTGTAGGTACGCAGTCTGTATGTCATATTGGAATACATCAAGATTGAGTGCTGATGCTACCACTAGAGCTGTTTTGACACTCTCTGTTCTTACAGTGGGGGAATACGTGTCAGTATAGTCCTCCGGATATTTCTGTGCATAACCCTGTGCAACTAATCTAGCTTTGTATAGAGTATTGCCTCCCTCTAAATTCTTAATTTTATATATCCACCTGGTACCAATAATTGTTTTATCTTTAGGTGCAATTGCAGGTGTAAATACATTTAATCCTTGTAAACTTTCCATCTCTTTCTTCATTGCTAATTCCCATTTTTCTTTTTCTTCGCGAGGAAGTTTTAGCACTTCCTCATATGTATTAGGTGTTGTTGGTTCACCATCCATATGCATTACATAATCCTTGTATTTATTTGGCATTTGATTTCTGGTGCTTCTAATGATTTTTTCGGGTTTACTATCGTTATCATGCAAATATCTTGCTTCCTTTTTTGTTAGTGTGTCTGTCTTTATTTTGTGTTGGCTATTTGTCCAAGTCTTGGTTTTGTTTTTATATTTGTTGATATTTTGCTTTTCTATAGTCCCTTTCTCGTGAGATTTTGTATCTTTATATTTATTTGGGAATATTTCATTAAGATGTAATTTAGACCAGTTGGCTTGTTCATGGAACACAGCTGTTCTGGAGACTATAAATTTGTTATTACTATCAATGAATCTGTACCCTTTAGTGCCAGTCTCATATCCCATAAATCTGAGTCTTCTGGACACATTCTCTCCCTTTCTCCTTAATTGTTTAGGTATGTGTACGTCTGCTGTGACTCCAAATATATGCATGTGTGCTAATTTTGGTTTTCTATTATACATCACTTCATATGGTGTCTTATTTACAATGCTGGACCATGTTCTATTTTGTGTGTAATTTGAATAATGTAAGGCTTCTGACCAGAATTGTTTGCTTAAGCCAGCATCTTCCAATGTGCATCTAATCATGGTTTGTAATGTGGAATTTTTCCTCTCTGCAATCCCGTTTTGGAACACAGAAAATGGACTAGATGTGTAATGTAACATTCCTTTGTCTTTTAACCATTGGGAGAATTCTTTAGACATGAATTCGCATCCTCTATCTGTCATAATTTGTTTTATTTTGATGTTGTGTTGTGTTTCTATGCGTTTGTAAAATTCTTTAAATTTTTGAAATGTTTCATCTTTGTGTTTTAATGTATAAACAAATCCATAGCGGCTATAATCGTCCACTATTGTCAGGAAGTAACGTTTTCTATAAGTGATTGATGGAGTTAATGGACCAACTAAGTCCATGTGTACCAAATCAAAAATTTTGTTAGTTGATCTAGTAGATTTTCTTGGCCTGGGACTAGTTTTTAGTATTGTAGATTTACATACTGAGCATTCCAGATAATTTTCACAATTTTTTATTTTAACACCTTCTGCGTGTTCAGTCATTTTTTGTACTACAGGAAAACTGGCATGTCCTAACTTCCTATGTAAGATGTGAGCACACTCATCATGAATTGGTTTACCTATTTTTGGCTTTTTATCATTGTGTGCATCTGTGTGATCATGAGATATTTTACATTCATCATTGTCACTGTTGCTAACATTCTCATCATCTATTTCAATACAATCTTCCATATTTGAATCAATGTTATGTAACCATTTTTCTTTTGTTATCAGATAAGGTAGGCCTCCTTTAATCATCACAGTGCCTATATTTATTTTATTCCTTTCCAAAGTTGCCTTTCCTTTTGAAAAGACAATGTTAATGTCAGAATCTCTGCTTAGTTTTATGGCACTTAATATGTTATGAGGTATTTCAGGTATTAGTAATACCCCCTCTATTTTTCCTAGACCAGGTAAGGTTACATTTCCTCTACCTAATACTTGAACTTTTTCTTGGTTAGCTACCTTAATTACAAATTTATCTTCTGCAAATGAAGACAATATATTTTTGTTATTAGTGGTGTGATTAGTTGCTCCAGAATCAATAAGCCAATTATTGTTCTCACTTTGCTGTGTGTTAGTGTTGTCTTGTTTATTTAACCCATTCAGTGAACCAGATTTTCTATCCTTTGAATTGTCTCTGCCCCCTCTGTTCTCTCTGTGATTTGGTGGGCTCCTATATCTATGCCTTTCTATGGAAGGCTGTCTATAATCGTATTTGTTTCTGTATTCTGATCTATATCTTTCTTTTAAAAATTTTGGGCAATCTCTTCTATTGTGTTCCCTGGATCCACAATTATGACATTTAAATGTTCCACTATATTTTTCTTGGAAAGCTACTTTCCTATATGGTTTGTGTTCTGTGTGATTGTTAGAACGATTCCTTCTTGAATTATCTTCTGTTATCAATTTGTTGGACAGACTTTCTATGGATAAATATCCTAGATTGATTGTGTCTAAATGTGACATAAAATTGTCCCATGATGGATCAAGTGAGTTGATAATAACACTTTTCATTGTTTGGTCTGAAATCACCTCCCCCCTCAAATGCAGTTCAGCTCTTATTTTGTTCAAAGATATTAAATGCTCACTTATGGAAACCCCTGGTTTTACCCTAGACGAAAAGAAATCTTTAGATATTCTTGTGGTGGTAGCTACACTGTCACTGTGAAACAAATTAAACATGCATTGAATAATTTCTGAAACAGTCAAATTTGGCTTAATGCTGTGATACATTGCAGGAGACACACTAGATATTATTAAGAAAAAAGCTCTATGGTGTAAACAATCTATTTTTAGAGTCCAAGGTCTTTTTGGGGGACTAGTGATAAAAAACAGTAAGTTTTCCTTCATAAAGACAACCTGGAGCTGTTGATACCATTCTTGTAAATTAATGCCATCAACCCTTAGTTTTGGGAAGTCACTGGGTAAATTTCCGACATTATTGGGTCCATTACTTACAACCTGAGGTAGTCCGTGGTCTCGTAAATGCAGAAAATTGCAAAACGGCGTGGGGATGCTCGCTACGAGTCTGCATGGTCTTCTCTCCAGTTCATGTCTTCCCGGACCGTCTGCGTAGTTTCGCGCATGCGCGTTGCCCATTTCTTCTTCGGCGTCGTCGTGGAAGGTTCTCCCCATTGCGGCTTGCTCGCTCTGCTCCTCTTCAGACGAGTCGGTCTCTGGTTCGACTTTGGGAGTCCTGACGACGGTGGCTGCTCTTCCTCTTCTATTGAGGGCGTTGGTGCTTGCTTCGGTCTGCGGCGTAGGGCGGTATCGGCAGGGCTCTCTGGGTTCGGGCGTCAGCGCTCTCGTAGTCAGGATGGGAGCGGGCAGGTCTTGAGGCATTGGCTTGCTCGCTCGTTTCTTCGACATCTTTTTAGTAATTTTTAGTTTTGGCCCAAATGCAGCAAAGAGCGTTTTCATTGCTGATTTTATTTGGTGTTTTGTTGAATCGTCCTCACTTTCTGGTTCTGATTCTTCTGAGGTGTTTGAATCTTCTTTTTCGTTTTCGTTGTCTGATAACGTTTTTCGCGCCAGAAATTTTGAATTGAGCTTGCTGATTGGCTCTGCTTCGCTCATCTTGGAGGCCTGTTGAAACCAAGATGGCTGCCGTTCAAATTTTCGCGCGGGATCACCGTTTTTCTTCTTTGTAATGATTTTCTCCGCAATCATTTCACTCACTATTTTTGGGTCTTTAGGCTTTTCATTAGTGATGTTTTTCTCTCTCGCTGCTCTGCTGTTCTTCAGCATATCTTGGAGGTTCGCGATGAGGCTTTCATCATTCTTCTGGCTTTTTAATAGTTTTAATATCTCTGACCTGAGTTCGTTATTCTCTATTTCGATTTCCTCCTGGTCATCAATTATTTCTTCGTCTTCAGTGGTGTATTCTTCGGACTCTCTCGAAATTGCGTTTGTGGATTCGTTGATTATTTCTTGTTCCGTTTCCATTTCTTTGCTGTAGGCCCTGGTGTTGGGCCTATCTTTCTTAGACATTTTTAAGTTTTTTATTGAGTCAATTAACCATCCTCTGCTACCAGCTTGTTGCAATATTTTCAGGATCAGACTCAATAAGATTAGCAAGAGTTAAAGGTTTAACTATATATTCTTTTATTTACAATAGGCATTCTATATTCACTGAATATTCACAGATAGAAGCAAGGGGAAGGGTGTAGGTAGCTCCTTATATATACAATGGGTGGAGCTATATGTGGGAGTGGTGAATTATGAATACATTAAGAAGTGAAGAATAAGTTAACCCCTGATACCCTGTTTGTACACTATTTACACATTAGAGAATAAGGCATTTACATCTGACAAAGCTTATTTACATTGGTGATGAGTGCATCTTTGAAAGATTGGAAAAATATATTTGAGACAGATGATTATTGAGAAAATCTATATGATTGCTAAGAGCTGACAATAACTTGATGGCAGTCAAAATATTGAAGGTGGTAAAACCTAAATATCACTGTGAGGATATTTTAAAATTTGGTAAATGGTCCTCCAATGGCAATCACAGATGGGAAAACCAGGAAAAACCAGGAAAAAGATCTTGGAGTCATAACTGCAGGTCAATTCAGTATATGGTAGCTGGAAAAATGGTAAATTTCATGTTAGAATCCCATTCTTTATAAATGGGATTCAATAAGAATAATGCAAAAATGACAATGTCATTTTTATGTCCAATATGGTGTGCCCATATTTATTCGATTTTATATAATTCAGGTCACCACACTTGAAAAATTATATATTATAATTATATATTAAATTATATAATTATATATTAGAGCTGAAAAAGGGGCAGAAAATGACAACCAAATTACTGTGGTGGAGGTGGTGAATTGTTCTCCATATTTTTTCTTGTTATGGTTTCATAACAAAATTATGGTTTAATCTTCATATAAGTATGCAATATTAATAGATGCGTAGACATATATAGGGATATAAAAAGTAAAAACCAACTTCAGGCATTCTTAGCTTTATTAGCAACAAAAGTGAAAATATAAGAACCTAGGAGTTTACCTATCTAATTTCTATCTCTAGAAAAATTGCTTAACATAAAATGATTGTATAGGCCACCTTGACTATTTAGATATTTTTAGGATTACCAAATCAAGGTTGCAGAACTAGATAACAGGAACAAATTGGTGCCTTTCTATAAGTCTTTGATGCCTTCTGGTGGTTGTCTGTTTTTTTGCAGCCCAAAGAAATAAGTTAGCCCCAACACCATGACCAGATCAATTAGAATCCCAAAGAGCATATATTACCCAGATCATCTCTTCCAAGATTAAACAGAAAATCTGTTTATTTCTGATATCTCAATATTCAAGGGTGGTTGGACTGCGAAGATCTGTGATTCTGATAGTTCACAAGCTTCTCCTCCTTCATATCCTTAAACTGTCAAAACCCTTAAAGCAGTGCCGAGACTACTTCAGATAAATTCCTTCTCAGTGTAAAGCAAACATCTTTCTGTTCTCATTTATGCTCTGCAACAGGAAAGGTTTAGGGCCATGATGTTGAACCTATGGCACCCGTGCCACAGGTGGCAGACATAGCAATATCGGTGAGCACATGAGTTCAGCTCCGGTGTGCATCCACGCACTGGCCAGCTGATTTTTTGGGCCTTCTGGGCCCACCAGAAGTTGGGAAACAACTTTACTGCCTCCGGAGGGCCTTGGGGGTGGGCGGGTGGGGAAGGCTCTCCCCAGCCTCCAGAGCCTTTCTAGATATCTGGAGAGGGTGAAAACAGCCTTCCCCAACCCCCTGGAGGCCCTCTGGAGGCTGAAAACAGCCCGTTTCTGGTCTGGAGGCTGAGGAGAAGAAAAAAATGGGCCTACTGTGCCATCACATGCCAGGAGCAGGGGGAGCATGGGAGGGGTCACACGCTCATGCACAGGGGCGGGGTGCATAGAATTATGGTTGTGGGCACATGCATGTGTAACCCCTCTGCTCCTAGCACATGATGGCAAAAAGGTTAGCCATCACTGGTTTAGGGAATTGTAACAGCCCCTCATATTTTGGAATCATCTGAAATTAGGATTTGGATTGCCATGCACAAATGTGAAATAGGTCTTCTATACCTTTATTTAGCAGATGGATTTTTGACAAGTGCAGCCTATTATACAGATATGAAAAAGAAAAATCTTTCTTATGCACTCATTATATTGGAGCATTATATTTGTCATCCTACACAGCTCTGCTTATGTTCCAATATTTTCTAATTAGGTAGAAATATTCTGTGTATTTCTTTGTTTAGATCCGTGTTCTTGCCATCAAACAATTTTCCTATAAATTTCCTGCTGACACTATGCAATATTGCGCCTGGCATGAGACAGGAAGCCATTTCTTCCAAGGCAGTGCAACAATTTTGTTTAATTGAGCTTTGACAATAATGAAAACATTTGTCTCTTTACAACAACTCCAACCGACTTTGATTAAAGATATTAATAAACTTCAAAAGGGTAAATCTAATTTCCCATTTGGAATGGAGAGCAATGTTCCACAGCAATAAAGTGATTAGCTCAGAGATATTGGCAGGGTGACTTTATCCAGGCTTCTCAGATGCCATTTATATTGACCCAAGTGCATCTGGAACCATTGCTGAGGTTAATCCTGTGATGCTGGGTGGTGTGTTTGCTAAGTGATATCCAGGATAAATAGTGCTTGATCTTAGTCGCCTCAGAAGAGTCAGAGTGATTGTAGCATGTTCCTAATATATAAAAATGTTTGAGCTTCACTGACTTACTGACTCTTTAATTTACTGGTAGGCTCCTTCAGCTACTAACAGAATATTGGAAACATTTACAAACTTAAATCAAAGGATTAGCAGAAGAAAAACATCTAAAAAGAACATTGCCATTGATAAGGGATAGTACAAGAGCATATAATTGAGGTCATATAATTGTAGGTGTGTGTGTCTCTCTCTCACACACACACAAACAAAAAGCAGCCAGTATCTAAAGTCAAATCCTGAGAGGAAGAAGTAAAGAATTACTAAATCCTGAGAGAGATTCATTTGTTTTGTGATAAATATAAATTCAAGAAGTTTTATTCTTCAAAGACAAACATTTAATTATATTGTATAGGGAAATGATACTGGGAAGGGGGAATCTATAAAGAAATTAACAAATTAAGCAATGCAATATACTCTCTTTTGTTCATGTTGCAAATAGAAAAGTGTGTGTGTGTATGTGTGTATTTTGTTGCAATATTTTCAGGATCAGACTCAATAAAGATAATAGGAGTTAGAGCTTTAAATATATTTCTTTTTAATTATGATAGGCATTCTATATTCACTGAATATTCAAGGTAGAAGCGACGAGAATGGTGAGGGTGGCTCCTTATATATACAAGGGGTGGAGCTAGGAATGGGAGTGGTAAGTTATGAATACATTAAAGTCCAAAGAATAAGTTAACCTCTGATGTTCCATATATACATTATTTACACATTGGAGAATAAGGCATTTACATCTGACAAATCCCCCTCTAAATGCCGGTTCGTTACACAACACCAATTACATTCTGATTCAGGACAATATAATACATATAATTTAGAAGTTAAATATTTGTGTTGTTTAGAAGGTAAGGGTTTTGTTAATATGTCAGCTAATTGTTCAGAAGTATCGCAATGTATTGCTTTAATGAATCCGTCTTGAGACAGTTGTCTCACATGCTTAAACTTTATATCAATATGCCTGGACCTTTGTCCAATTGCATCGGATCTGGATATTTCAATGGCCGCTTTATTGTCTTCATGCATAATAAATGGTAAGGTGGGTTTCTTCCAAACATCAGTGATCAGATCATTGAACCATACAAGGTTATTTGCAGCCTTGGACAAACAAACATATTCCGCTTCTGTAGTAGAAGTGGCTACTAGTTCTTGTTTACCAGTATACCAGTAAACTGGACAATCATTCAATAGAAAAACATAACCAGAAGTACTCTTTCTGCATGATGTATCACCAGCCCAATCTGCATCAGCATAACAAGTAATTTTTGGTTCTCTGTCATTATTGGGTTCCAACATTAAACAAAAATCTAATGTACCCTTCAGATATCTTAGAATTCTTTTGACAGCTTCCCAATGATACAAGGTTGGTTTACTAACATATCTTGACAATAGATTGAGAGGTAATGCAATATCTGGCCTAGTCCAATTAGATATATAAAGGAGTGAACCTATAACTGATCTGTAAAATGTGTTGTCTTTAAACTCAGGGGAAGATTCATCAGTGTTTCTAAGGAAATCAGTTTGCATAGGGGTGTCACAGGTTTTAGCATTATTTAAGTTACATTTGTTTAGGAGTTCGATGATTTTATCTTTCTGTGTAAGTTTGAATCCCCTTTTAGTTTTGTTAATTTGCACACCAAGGTATTTATTCACTTTACCCAGAGATTTCAGTGAGAAGTGTTCATTTAACTTATTTACAAAGATTTCCCTGCTCTCTTTATGCTTTCCAATGTATAAAATATCGTCCACGTAAATTAATACAAATTCAATATGATCATTACTCTTTTTTACAAAGAAACAGTTATCAGCAGTGGTGGCGTTGAAATCCATGGTCTTAAGTACTTTTACCAAGCAATCGTACCATCTTTTGCCGGATTGCTTTAATCCGTACAGACTCTTATTTAATAACCAAATTTCGTTCTTATTAGTGTATTGACTGTGTGGTGCTCTTACATATATTTCCTTATCTAATTTTGCATGTAAGTATGCGGTCTGTATGTCATATTGGAATACGTCCAGATTGAGTGCAGATGCTACTACAAGGGCTGTTTTGACACTCTCTGTTCTCACTGTGGGTGAATATGTATCAGTATAGTCTTCTGGATATTTTTGTGCATAGCCTTGTGCAACTAGTCTAGCCTTGTATAAGGTATTGCCTCCTTCTAAGTTCTTAATTTTATAAATCCACCTGGTACCTATAATTGTTTTATCCTTAGGTGCGATCGCAGGTGTGAATACATTTAATCCTTGTAAACTTTCCATCTCTTTTTCCATAGCTAGTTCCCATTTTTCTCTTTCTTCATGTGGAAGTTTCAATACTTCTTCATATGTATTAGGTGTTATTTGTTCTCCATTCATATGCATTATGTAATCTTTGTATTTATTTGGTATTTGGTTTCTATTGTTTCTAATAGTTCTTTCAGGCTTGCTATGGTTATCATGCAAATATCTAGCTTCCTTTTTTGTTAATGTGTCTGTCTTTATTTTATGCTGACTATTAGTCCAAGTTTTGGTTTTGTTCTTACTTTTGTTAATATTTTGATTTTCTGTTGTTCCTTCCTCGCAAGATATCGTATCTTTACATTTATTAGGAAATATTTCATTAAGGTGCAATTTTGACCAATTGGCCTGTTCATGGAACACAGCTGTTCTGGATACTATAAATTTGTTATTACTATCAATAAATCTGTACCCTTTGGTTCCAGTTTCGTATCCCATGAATCTTAATCTCCTGGATACGTTTTCTCCCTTTCTCCTCAATTGTTTAGGTATGTGTACGTCTGCAGTGACTCCAAATATGTGCATGTGTGATAATTTGGGTTTTCTATTGTACATCACCTCATATGGTGTCTTATTCACAATACTGGACCAGGTTCTATTTTGAGTGTAATTCGAATAATGTAATGCCTCTGACCAAAATTGTTTGCCTAAACCAGCATCCTCTAATGTGCACCTAATCATGGTTTGTAGTGTGGAATTTTTCCTCTCTGCAACTCCATTTTGAAATGCAGAAAAAGGATTGGACGTGAAATGTAACATTCCTCTATCCTTTAACCATTGGGAGAATTCTTTAGACATGAACTCACATCCCCTATCTGTCATAATTTGCTTTATTCTGATATTATGTTGTGTTTCTATACGTTTGTAGAATTCCTTAAATTTCTGAAATGTTTCATCCTTGTGCTTTAATGTGTAAACAAAACCATATCGGCTGTAGTCATCCACTATTGTTAGGAAGTAACGTTTTCTATAGGTAATTGAGGGACTTAATGGACCAACTAAGTCCATGTGTACCAAATCAAAAATACTGTTAGTTGATCTGTTAGATTTTTTTGGTCTGGGACTGGTTTTTAGTTTGGTGGACTTACATACTGAGCATTCCAAATAATTTTCACAATTTTTTATTTTGACACCTTCTGCGTGTTCAGTCATTTTTTGTACTACAGGAAAGCTTGCATGTCCTAACTTCCTGTGTAAGATGTGAGCACACTCATCATGAATTGGTTTACCTATTTTTGGTTTCTTTTCTTTGTATGTATTTTTGTGATCATGAGTTATTCTACACTCATCATTGTCACTGTTACTGACATTTTCATCATCTGCTTCAATACAATCTTCCATATTTGAATCAATGTTATGTAAACATCTTTCTATAGTTATCAGATAGGGTAGACCTCCTTTTATCATTACAGTACCTACATTTGTTTTGTTCTTTTCTATAGTTGCTTTCCCCTTTGAGAAAACTATATTGATATCAGATTCTCTGCTTAATTTTATGGCACTTAGTATGTTGTGAGGTATTTCTGGGATTAATAATACCCCCTCTATTTTCCCTAGACCAGGCAAGGTCACATTTCCTTTGCCTAGTACTTGAACCTTTTCTTGATTAGCTACCTTTATCACAAACTTATCTTCTATAAATGAAGATAATATACTTTTGTTGTTGGTGGTGTGATTTGTTGCACCAGAATCAATAAGCCAATTGTTATTCTCATCCTGCTGTGTTCTGGTGCTGTCTTGTTTATTTAGCCCATTCAGTGACCCAGATTTCCTCTCTTTTGAATTTTCTCTACCCCCTCTACCTTCTTTGTAATTTGGTGGGCTTCTATATTTGTGTCTATCTGTGGAAGATTGTCTGTAATTATATTTGCTCCTATATTCTGGTCTATGTCTCTCTCTTGAGACTTTGGGGCAGTCTCTTCTACTATGTTCCCTGGATCCACAATTGTAGCATCTAAAGGCCTCATTATGTTTATCTTGAAAGACTACTTTCCTAAAAGGTTTGTGGTCTGTTTGGTTACTGGATCGATTTTTTCTTGAATTGTCTTCTGCTATCAATTTGTTAGATAGACTTTCTATGGATAAATATCCCAAATTAATGGTATCTAAGTGTGACATAAAGCTATCCCATGATGGATCAAGTGAATTGATAATAACACTTTTCATTGTTTGATCTGAAATCACTTCCCCCCTCAATTGTAGCTCAGCTCTTATTTTGTTTAGATTTATCAAATGCTCACTTATAGAAACCCCTGGTTTTACTCTAGAGGAAAAGAAATCCTTAGACATTCTTGTGGTTGTAGCTACGCTATCGCTGTGAAATAGATTAAACATGCATTGAATTATTTCTGATACAGTTAGGTTTGGTTTGATGCTATGATACATTGCAGGAGACACGCTAGATATTATTATGAAAAATGCTCTATGATGTAAACAATCTATTTTTAAAGTCCAAGGTCTTCTTGGAGGGCTAGTTATAAAGAATAGTAAATTTTCTTTCATGAAAATAACCTGAAGCTGTTGGTACCACTCTTGTAAATTAATGCCATCAATTCTAAGTTTTGGGAAGTCACTGGGTAAGTTACCTACATTATTCTGTCCATTACTTACAACCTGGGGCAGTCCGTGATCTCTCAAGTGCAGGAAATTACAGAACGGCATTGGGATGCTTGCAATGAGTCTGCGCGGTTCTCTGGCCAGTTCAAGTCCTTCTGGGTCGTCTACGTAGTTTCGCACATGCGCGTTGCTCATTTCTTCTTTGGTGGCGTCGTGGAAGGTTCTCTCCCTTTCAGCTCTCTCGATCCGCTCCTCCTCAGATGAGTCGGTCTCTGGCTCGGTTTTTGGGGTTCTGGTGGTGGTGACGGTTCTTTTCTTCTTTTTGTGTGCGTTGGTATTCGATTTTGTCTGTGGTGTAGGGCGAAATCGGCATGGCTCTCTGGGCTCGGGCGTCGTCGCTTTCGAAGTCAGGATGGGAGCGTGCAGGTCTTGAGTCGCCGGTTTGATTTCTTGCTTCTTCGTAGATGTCTTGGTAATTTTCAGTCTTGGCCCAAAAGCAGCAAAAAGCGTTTTCATTGCTGATTTTACTTGAGATTTTGTTAAATCGTCTTCACTTTCTGATTTTGGATCATCTGAAGAGTTTGAGACTTCTTTCTCACTTTCTTCGTCTGATAGTGTTTTTCGCGCCAGAAATTTTGAACTGAGCGTTTTGATTGGCTCTGCTTCATTCTCTTTTGAAGTTCGTTGAAACCAAGATGGCTGCCATTCAAAATTTCGCGCGGGATCACATCTTTTCTTTTTAACAACTATTTTCTCAGTAGTCATCTCACTTACGGTTTTTTGATCTTTGGGTTTTTCTTTAATGACGTTTTTCTCTCTCGCTGCTCCGCTGTTCTTCAGCATCTCCTGGAGGTCCGCGATGAGACTTTCATCATTCTTTTGGCTTTTTAGTATCTTTAATATCTCTGACCTGAGTTCGTTATTTTCTATTTCGATTTCTTTCTGGTCATTATTTTCACTCATTAGTTCTTCTTCTTCAGTGGTGTATTCTTCGGATTCTCTCGAAATCGCATTGGTGGATTCGTTGACCATCTCTTGATCAGTTTCTATTTCTTTGCTGTAGGCCCTGGTGTTGGGCCTATCTTTCTTGGACATTTTTAATTACTTATTGAGTCAATTAACCATCCTCTGCTACCAGCTTGTTGCAATATTTTCAGGATCAGACTCAATAAAGATAATAGGAGTTAGAGCTTTAAATATATTTCTTTTTAATTATGATAGGCATTCTATATTCACTGAATATTCAAGGTAGAAGCGACGAGAATGGTGAGGGTGGCTCCTTATATATACAAGGGGTGGAGCTAGGAATGGGAGTGGTAAGTTATGAATACATTAAAGTCCAAAGAATAAGTTAACCTCTGATGTTCCATATATACATTATTTACACATTGGAGAATAAGGCATTTACATCTGACATATTTATTCATTCTAGATCTATTAATCAGTAGGTGGTTTTTAAAACAGAAACAAAAAACACCACAATTACTTAATTCCAACTTCTCATTAAGCAACGATAAAATCCTTATTTCTACATAATATTACAGTCCCAAACTGGAGCAGTAGCAGATTATAAACCATATTTCACATGTTTTTCTCTTCTGGAAATATTTCAATCTATCAGACTTGAAATAGAACTGAAAGTTTTCTAGTTTTTTTTAATAGAAAAGGCATATTAATTTATTGAAGGTAAATTGTTTATGTATTTATTAAAATTTTGTGCCATCCATCTCATCCAGAGGCAAAGATTAGTTAGTTAGTTTAAGCTCTTAATTTCTAATTTCAATAAGATTATATTATAGACCTTCTCAACTTAGATTAGGTTGGGCTCTTATTATATGTCCCAATTCTAAACTTAATTCCTTGATGAATGTAGGTGCCAAGATTTTAACAGCTATCTTGGCCAATAAATTAAAGCTTGTATTTCCAGCCATTTTATAACCAATTCAGGATGAATGTACAGGAGACCATCAAAATTGCAATAATGATATCTGAGTTAAAGTGTTTTAACTCAGAGTAAATTTAGTGTAACACAGGGGTCCCCAACCCCTGTATTGCAGCCAATTACCGGGCCATGGTCCATTCAGAAGTGGGCCCTGAGAGCGGAGGGCCAAGCATGCAAGCACAAAGAGCTTAATTGCATGAGTGGTGGGCTGGCGCACACGCATATGTGTGAGCAGTTCAACTTGCGCAACTTGAGCTATGTGCACATGTGCATGCTCACTGGCTCCCCGATTACACAAATTGAGCTCCACATGTGTGTGCACGCTAGCCCACCACTTATGCAGCCCTCTTCCCCTGGCCGCTCTGCCAAGCCACAAAAGTTGAAAACTGCTGATCTAACAGCTGTTTTTTTCATTTGATGCTGACAAAGAATTAGATCTTATTTTTGGGAAGGTTTTGAAGCAGGTTTTGAGCTATTATGAATTTTTGCAAATCTAAATTTTGCTTAGACATGATATATTATGTTCCTAGCCCAAGTTTTTTTTTAATTAATTGTATGTCTTATTTATTTATTTGTTTGTTTGCTTATTTATTTATTCTTACAATAACATCATGCCACATATTAATAAAGCCCTTTTATCCCCTTTTTAAATTACATTTTAATATTCTTTTCTTAAGCCATTATTAATTCATAAAATATTAAAGGGATTGCAGAGGTTTGCTTTATATGAATAATATGTTTTTTAGATGAAAACACAAACTTCCATTACTAATGTTATATCATTAATATGTGAGCTTGAAATTATGTCTGGGTACCTTATAAATTAGATTAAATTGATAATACTGGGATAATACTGAGTGTCAATAATAATTATGGCATATTTAACAACTGAGATTTTAGATTGTATATAAACATATATATAAAGTTTCTCAAGACACCTTTTTACAGACATAATTGAAATTCTCAATTTTGGAAGTAATCTAGACAGACAGTTTAAAGTACCTCTGAGAGTATCAGATAACATAAATATTACTGGTAGTCCTTGATTTATGACCACAACTGGGATCAGAATTTCTGTTGCTAAGCAAGGTGGTTGTTAAGTGAGTTGCACCCTGTTTTACAACTTTTTTGCCGCTCTTCTAAAGTGAATCACTACAATTGTTAAGCTAAACTGGCTTCAACTATTTACTTTGATTGTTGGGAACTATCTGGGAAGGTGACCCTGGGACACTGCAACCATTGTAAAGATACCAGTTGCCCAAATACCCAAATCTGATTATGTAATCATAGGGATGCCGTAGTGGTCATAAGTGTAAGGACTGGTTATAGGACATTTTTTTCAATGCCATTGCAACTTTGAACAGTTGCTAAATGAATGGCTGTAAGTCAAGGACTGCCCATATAAAAGGAATACAGAATTTTGAAACTAATTTATATTCCAAGGGGGGCTTACTATGTTTATTTTTTTCATGGTATTTTGACAAAAATATATACCATTCAATAAATTGCTTTTGCAGGAGTGGAAATGGAATATAGTAATTACACAACACTAAAAGCAGAAAAAAAAGGGACGTGGTGGCTCAGTGGCTAAGATGCTGAGCTTGTCAATCGAAAGGTCAGCAGTTCAGCAGTTCGAATCCCTAGTGCCACATAACTGGGTGAGCTTGTCCCAGGTTCTGCCAACCTAGCAGTTCAAAAGCACGTAAAAAATGCAAGTAGAAAAATAGGGACCACCTTTGGTGGGAAGGTAACAGTGTTTCATGCGCATTTGGTGTTTAGTTATGCCGGCCACATGACCATGGAGACGTCTTCGGACAGCACTGGCTTTGAAATGGAGATGAGCACTGCCCCCTAGAGTCGGGAACGACTAGCACATATGTGCGAGGGGAACCTTTACCTTTACCTTTAAAAGCAGAAATCTACATATAGTTTGCATTAGTGGTTTGTTGATGTGTGTTAGATGTCAGTATTTGAAACAGGCATTTTTCTCCCATGAAGCATAACACACAAAGGTTTGTATGTTTTTTTCTTAAACTACATAAATAATATAAATTCTCTAAAGAAAAGAAACCGTAATAGAATTTTTCTCATAACATATTCTTTATCAAACACATTTACTGGATACAAGCTCTTTTAAAATTTCTCTTTGGGACATGACTTTCAGAATTGTAGTTTCAGACATGTCTGCCACAAACAAATGTGGGTTTTGTTTTGGTTTTTTTTTTTTTTGAGATTTGGTTTAATACTATCATAACAGTGGTGGGTTGCCCGCAGTTTGGTCCGGTTCTTGTGAATTAGTAGTAAAACCGGGGGGAAGCTCCGCCCACCCACCCAGATGTCGTGATAGATGATCTGTGCATGCCACTGCGAACCAGTAGTAAAGATAAGTAGAACCCACCCTCAGAGTAATGACATCTGGGTGGGTGGGCGGAGCCTCCCCCCAGTTTTACTACTGGTTCGCAAAAACCGAACCGAACCGGGAGCAACCCACTACTGCCATCCCTGCATCATAAGTACCATGAGAAGTGTCCAACTTTGGTAGATATTGCATATCTTGTCCCACAAACATTCATACAGGGTTTAATTTTTGCCCTTAACATGAAAATAGCCTTACAAAAATAGTAAATAAATTTATATGGCCAGTGTAACAGGAAACAGTGGACACTGTTTTTCAAATAATAGATTTAAATAATGAATTTCCTATGGCAATAAGGAACATGTAACCCATGAGACTACCTGAAGGACTGATAGAAACTTACCTTAATTTGTACTAGCAATATACATATAGAACAAGAAAGGTTTTCCAGCATCTGGTAAGCAATGAAATGCAAACTGTATTCACAATTTCAGTGCCATTGAATAACATGCTGAGAGTTGCATTCCAAAACATGGGTGGTGCTTGGAAAAAGAAGTGGGCAGGAGGAAAGTGATGAATTTCTTACATTTTATTTAATTAAGTGTATACACAATAAAAAGCAACCAAATTAATAATATTTTGACTCTTAGATTCTAGTGAACTATAATATGGAGATTAATATGATTAACAACATACAGTGTTGTTAACAACAACAATCCATACATACAGTGGATTATTCTTTCACAGTCATGAAACAGAAAAAGAAACGTGAGAACAACCAAGATTATGATATATTGGTTTTAAGTGCATAGTTATTTATAATTTTCCCAGGTAGATCCCTAGTAGTTTCATTAAAAATAGATGAACCCGGTTGTAAGAATTTCAGAACAAAACAATAGATTAAAAACAGCGTTCTCATAATCAAAATCTTGAGGGATTTTAAGAATCCTTTCAATTTTCCATGCACATTTCCTTTTCCAGCAATTATTCAGTTATGGAAAAAAAATGCTTTGCATAACACCTCTCTACTTTCAAAAGTATTCCTGTTTATATCTGGTGAAAAAAACCTCAGTCTAGATACATTAAATGATAAAAATTGAAATCTTCAGTACTTCCCTGGGAATCACCCCAACTAAATCAATGAATGTAACAATAACTATTAAATTCCTCTTCAAATAAATGTATGAGAAAGTGCGTGTGTGTGTGTGTACTTTTCTGCTCTAATACACATACAATACATGGACTTATTTCATTGCGATGAGTGCTATATATTAGTAAAATTAAATCTTTGTCTGTGATATTTGATCTAAATGATCCATTCCTATATGCACGTGATTAGTATTGGCACTATAAAGTGTTCACCAAGTATATAGAAAGTAGCTTTCCATACCAAGCATTTAGTCAATAAATGATCTAATTCTTATTGGGCTATTTCTGCTATGGAGTAAGGCATACCTATTCAGTATCAACTATTTGTAGGAAGATAGAAAATCATTAAGAAGAAAAAAGAGAGTACTACTAAAAATATTTGCCCAAAGCTATTAAGCTATGTCTGATTTATTAATCAAAAGTGAATAGCAATATGCTATATAGTGTAGATTTATTTAACATTTCTCCTCCTTAAATTATTTTTATATGGAACAGGTAAAAAAGTAATTATTCTAATTAGGAAAAAGTCCTCCAATGGTTTAATTCATCGTCCAACAAATCAATATTTAATTAACAATGTGTCAAAATCAAACTATTTGGCATTAGCTGCTTCCTGGATAAGTATGTAGGGTAGCAATAGCATTTTTCACTGCTTAGCAAACCTAATTAAAAATACATCGCTATCTGAAATTTGACATCGGCTCCTCCTTTGCACCAGTTTTAAACCATGAAGCAAGTATTTGACACACACACACAAAAAATCAGTATTTTATGAATAAATATGATTTGCCACTAGCCTGCAAAGGGATACAGGCAAGTACCATATCAGTTTGTAATAATCTTTTTTCACCTGTTTCCCATTGGTTGATCACATCCTATTTTTAAGCTTCCAACCAATAATACAACTAATTGAAGTTGTTGGTTGTCTGACCATAAATCTGGGGGGTTTACTATCAATTTACCTCTATGTGTTGATATTAATTGGGCTGCAGTCCTATGAGGCAAAACAGATGTTTAAATCCTTCATTCCATCCAACTGGCCAATAACATAAAATTGGCAGGCATCTCGGTCCTTCTTTTCTTAGTGCACTATTAAGCTTAGCAATATAGCTTCAACTCTTCTAGATGGCACATTACATATGACATAGAATAATAAGAGTTGCAAGGGACCTTGAAGGTCTTCTAGTCCAACCCTCCATTCAATCAGGAGGCCCTATACCATTTCAGACAAATGGTTGTCTAGTTTGTTTTTGAAAGCCTCCAGTGGAAGGCAAGCTATTCCATTGGTTGATTGCTCTAACCATTAGGAATTTGTTCTCTAGTTCTAGGTTGCTTCTCTCCTTGGTTAATTTCCATTCTTTGTTTCTTGTCTTGCCTTTTGGTGTTTTGGAAAATAGCTTCCAAACTATTTTGAAAAATACTTTTCAAACTATTTTGGAAAATACTTTTCAAACTATTTGGTGCTTTGGAAAGTAGTTTTCCAAACTATTTTGGAAAATAGTTTCACACACACACACACACATACACACCAACCACCAAGAGGGGAATCAAAGTGCAATGACCCAAATGAATGCAATGCTTCTGAATTCAGGGATGCAGACTGCTTGCTAACAGTTTCTTAGTATAACAAGAGACAGGATAGCCAAGTTGAAAGTGAAGAGGCAAGTGAACTTTTAGAGAAATGGAGAAATGTTTTAAACTCCAAATATAGTCGAAATATAGCCAAGATGTACATTACATTGGAAAAGTTCTTGTTTAAATGTACAGAATAACAGAAAAATAACAGGTGGAGAAAAGGTGTAAAAATCTACACAAAGCTTACAATGCATTACCCAGTTCCCTCATAATTATAGCTCCCATCAGGTAGAAAGCTGTGATACAAAAATATCTTAAAGAACTGGTTGAGGTTGTCTCTTTTCTTCATCTCCATTCTAGGGTTAATATCTATACTAAGCAGTGACAATGTCTTCATAAATTGTGTCTTCTATTGTAAAGGATCATAAACATGGCAATTCTCAAACAAAACTAAATGATACAGTATCCATCTCAGCCTCCATATTACATTATTTTTAAGTAGAAAAAGGAAGGATTATATTTAGAGAAGGATAAGATGTTCAATGAAGCAATGGATTGTTATGTTCAACTATGTCCTGCTTCTTCACAAACTCTTTTAAGAACATTTGCTCCAGTACTTTTCATGTTTTATAGCAATCCATTTGGTACAAATCAAACAGGGTTCCTTGCAGAGACAAAGTTCTATTCTAGGAATGCTGTGCAATTACAGCTGCTTGTCACTGTTTTGTCACACACAGATGTTGCAAGCAAAGATTGGAGACCTTTTCTGTAATTGCCAGTTTTAAATGCCTGAAGTGAGTACTTCTTGAGTTTGGGGAAGGTAAAATGTCTAACAGATAAAAATCTTCACAAAATAAAATGAGCACAGAATGTTCAACATTATGTTACCTTTAGGCAGCTTTATATTGTGATCATCCTTAGTTAACTGCAAAGTTTTAGTTTTTACATCTCCAAGGAATACTCTAGAGCATTGGAAGGAAAAAAAAAGAAAAAGCAGAAAAATGCAATCAAAAGGATGTGAAACAGCTCTCCGAGGAGAAGAAGAAAAGTATAGTTTGCACAGGTAAAAATTAGCTTGTACAATACTTTCCCATTGGCTATGCAAAGATTTTATGGCAGGTGGGTCTTATGGCAGTTGAGGTCCAAACACTTGGACTTCAACTTAGATTTCAAGAAGAGTCCATCATCTCTTCTGAAATAATTTAAAATCCATTTTCTGAAAATAGAGGTTTATTTAACTATGTTATAATTTTCATTGGAGATAGTAGATTTATGTAGCAGGGGAAAAAAATGAGAACAGTGAGAAAGAGATCCAGCTATTTATGGAGAATAATCAGATGTAGCCTAACATCACAGAACATGTGTAATGACTCTTTCTATCCAATAATGGGTACCTCTGAGATATGGGCTTCAAGCACACAAAGGACACTGAAACTGAGTATTAATTTATCATACAATACAGACATTCATTTTTAGAACTATATCTCTTTTTAATGTGGTACAGAAAGTGTTTTATGAGGTCTTGGATTATATGATCCTTGAGGCCTCTCTGTCATTCCCCTCTCTGCCCCTGCTCTTTTTTATTCTACTCCGAGGCTTAGACTTGGTGGGGAAATTAACTAGCCTTTAGCCGTGTATCCATTTCTTCAGATATAAATTTGAACTTTAAAATCTCTTCTCTCAAAGAACACTCATTTTATTAAGCAACCGTATTTCCTTTCATATACCTTGGACAAACAGTGTCAAGAGTCTTCTTTGTGTATTTTCCTTTGCTGCAATGAAATGGAAAAAAAATACCAGCTTTAATAGATTACTTGGCAATATTGATTATGGTTGAAATGTAGACAATATTTTCTTCATTGCAGCTGCTTTTATTAGATGTCACCTAAAAGTGTACAAAATCAGGATTTTTCCTGCTTGAAAAGCTTACAAATACAAATAGAATACTTAGAATTCCTTAAGCTTAATTTTGTTTTCAGTTCATTTCTTTCAGTCAAAAAAGTGGAAGGAAAACTTCATCTAAGGATGTAGCAGATAAAAACAAATTTTAGAGAAAACCAGAAATTTCCCAAAATTCGGCTGGTGCAAAACTAATAAAGATGTCAGGTAGTCAACACATGTTACACCACTACTGCATCAGTTGCAGTGGTTGTTAAGGAATTCGCAGAGCACACACAAAATGGTGTGCACATGAAAGCGATTGAGAGTAGTTACGAATAAAACACAGCCAACACACAGATACACGAGTTGTGTTTACTTTCAGGAAATAGTAAGGCACAGTCCAATAGACACTCCAGGTCATACACAGATAAAGCAGTAGATAGTAAAACAATAGTCCAGGGATAATCCAATAACAAAGTCTTTTTACCAGTCATCGTAGTCATGCACAATAAACAGTTGCAAACAGTAGCAAACACAGCAAATAACAGTAACAAGCAGTAACAATCAGCAAAGAATCAGTAAAGAGACAGTAAAAGGAAACAAACCAGGTTTCTAGCTCCCTCTTAAGGACATTGGCTACAGAGCTAACCAATCAGGACACAGTATGATGCAGTACAGCAATACAGCAGTCTTAAAGCTATATTGATGGTTTATATACTGCCAACCCAACAAGTTAGGTAAAATCATTTCCTAACACTAGTGTGTTTCTAGGTGCAATTCAAGGTGCTACTTATCACCTTTAATAGATAATCCAGCCCCATAGTTTGGGACTGGATTACCAGAAGTACAGTATTCTCCCAGTTGTTTCTACCCATCCAATTTGATCCAGCAAGTTGGGCATACTACAGGTCCCATCAACTGAAGTGTGTTGGCTAGCCAGAACTAGGAGATGCACCTTCTCCGCTGTAGAGTGAAAGGTCAAAGGACCCAACATTTACCTGCCAGAGGAAAACCTACAAACAATAATTTGTCACCCAGAATTGAGAGAGAATGAGAGCGAGAATGAAAACTGCCTTTCCTAAGAGTAGAATTAGGTAGGATTAAGGCTAGAGTGGGTTAAAACTATATTATACTCTGCACACAAATATATTTGCAGAGTTGCTATACAGCTGAACTTTGAATAAAGAAAAAAGAAAAAAATGATTAAAATGCAGCAGGCTGTACTTGCAGTAGAGAAAGAGGGAAGGGAAGATTCTCTTCATAATAAAATGCAAGGGAATTATTTGGGGGAGAAGAGATTTTTTCAAAAGAAGAGTATCACCCCAAATTATTGATACTTTGTTCTTTATTGATCTGTCTAATTAGAAATTCTGCAATATGTGTACGTTTCACTTTGTTTCATTCATTTTATATCTTGGTATTCACAGCTAAACCAATTCTTGTTTAATGGCAATGTGGAGATCTAAACCCAGATAAAATCAAACATCTTATTCATTGCACCAGATCAAAGCCAAGACAGATCAGTTCATGAAATGTCCTTGGGTGTCATTGTATAAGCCCCTGGCTTATGCTCTCCATGTATATTACATTGAATTCCCATGAGCCCATTCAATATCTGAAAAAAATATACCAAATACTTGTCTAAATAAATAATTCTGGTGACCAGCTCCCAGCAATATCTGCAAACAGCTGAGAAGCTTCTAGAATATTGCTGTTCAGTAATCTGGTTGGCAACCAGATTACTTTATTATTCATTTAATCAGACATTTATATAGCTTTGAAGGAAAGTAAATAACTTATGGGAATAAGAATAATCCTGTATTTTAAAGCATGCAATATGTCAAGCATCCTTCAATCTGTAACTCTTCTAGCTGATTGAAATGTACATGATTGAAGGCAGGTGGATGGATTTCTCATCTTTACAAACAGACAGTTGGAATGGGTATTTTTGGCTTGTCTGACCACTCCATGTTATTCATTTATGACCATCTTTCAAAATACACAATCCATTTTAGGTTGAACAAATTAATAAAATCCGGTATAACTCTTGTTTTGTTTTCATCTGTTGGATTAATGGTCGATAGCAATAGCACTTAGATGTATATACTGTTTTAGAGTGCTTTACTCTACTCTCTAAGCAGTTTACAGAATCAGCATATTGCCCCCAACAATCTGGGTCCTCATTTTATCAACCTCAGAAGGATGGAAGGTTGAGTCAATCTTGAGCCTGGTGAGATTCAAACTGCCAAACTGAAAGGCAGTCGTCAGTCTGCAGTCAGTAGAAGTAGCCTGCGTTATGTATTCTAACCACTGCTCCACCATGACTCATATCTGGCAGATATAGTTTGTAGAGAGAAATAGAAATTTGAAATAGTATTTTCCATCCTCAAAATAAATGAATAGGTCCCTCTCTCTCTCTCTCTCTCTCTCTCTCTCTCTCTCTCTCTCTCTCTCTCTCTCTCTCTCTCTCTCTGCCTCCCTCTCTCCCTCCCTCCCTCCCTCTCCCTCCCCCCTCCCTCCCTCCCCCCCCTATATATCCCTGTATGGAGGACAGGATGTCAATGTCTGGAACTCCAAACAGTAGTCCAGTCCAATTTAATGGCCATTTTAATCAGAAAACAGAACATTGAACTACATCATTTGATAAACTAATGTGAAAAAAATGCAAA
This sequence comes from Pantherophis guttatus, assembly GCF_059756535.1. Lineage (NCBI taxonomy): Eukaryota > Metazoa > Chordata > Lepidosauria > Squamata > Colubridae > Pantherophis > Pantherophis guttatus. Next base: position 99,282,888 of record NC_142065.1, on the reverse strand, counting down.
TGACTGTAACCTTTATGGGCCCTGTAAAGCTTTCATTTAAAAGCCAATTGAATCTCCATATTCCATTGATTTTCCGAATTGCTTTAATGTTTTAGAATCATGCTTTTAATAAATTGATTCAAAAAATACAGCCTACTCCATTTGCTGTATCTATTCAGAATGAATACATTGAATAACATAAATGGTCTAATTGAATCACTGACTTATATTGGATTGGATCGTGTTAATGAACTTATGACAATGAGAATGGAATTCAGTTCCTGGGCAAAATGGCCATCATGAAGAGCTCTAGTTTGTTAAATATGAGATCTGGATGTCATATTTAACAATATGACTCACCAGGCTAGAGTCAGTCTCGAGCCTGGTGAGATTCAAACTGCCAAATTTCAGGCATCAGCAGAAGTATGATGCCAGCTGTCAGCAGAAGTAGCCTGCAATACTACATTCTAACCACTGTGTCACCAAAGTACAGGGGTTTTATCCATGAGAGTACGAAAGAACCTTAAATTAAACAAGATTGTTTGTTTGTTAGATTTTTTAAATATCAATTTTATTGCTTTGTTGGCAAACATACATAATATTCCCTCCTCCTCTTTTCCCAATAACTAACCTGTGGGGGGGGGAGGGAGGGGGGGGGGGAGAGAGAGAGAGAGAGAGAGACAGAGACAGAGACAGAGACAGAGACAGACAGAGAAACAGAGACAGACAGAGACAGAGACCTGTTCAAGGTGATTCAGCTGGCTTTCATACCTAAACGGACTAGAATTCATCATTTCCTGATTTTTAGGCTACTGCCTTAACCACTAGACTCAACACTCCCAGAATTATTACACAGGAATGGCAAAGAAAATGGTGTAAACCATAGTCTGAGCTTTATAGCTGGAATGCAACTTCTGATAATACTATGAGCTGCCCTCACTATGGTTTGACCTAGGGTCTCTAAATTCTACATTGCTACCTCAAAGGCTCCTAGTCAACAGGGTTGTTTGGTCTCACTGTTATCTATCTCTTTCCCCTTTCAAGGTTATCAGCTTCAATTACTCTGTTCTGCTAATATACATTTCAGAACCATAAATAAAGGAGAGAATATTACTTGTCCTGAACACCTGATCACAAAGACCATCCTGATTTACAACCTGCCAATCATTGTATCTACCACACACCTTAATTTTTGATTCATTTTATTGAGGAATGGATTTTTTAAATAGTGTTTTTTTCATGTTGTTCTTTGGTCCCAAATCCCATAGCACCATCACCTGTCTGAGAGTGGAGCAATGGAGAAACAGAGAGAGAATGAAGCCTAATTCTGAGCCAATAGCCAGAATTAAAATGGTTTAGACATCCTGCCTCATTTTGGATAGATTTTTATCTTGAATAACACTACTCTGTGTCCTGATCAATGCTAATATAGTAATCGCTTAGTAGCTACAATCAAGTGGCACTCCAAAATTTGCAATAAAACTAAATACCTTTTTCTGATTGAAGATGGAAAATTCTAAGATCATATAGTTACAGCGTTACAATGCAGGGGACAATTATCATCTTAACATTAATTTAAACACCATGAACAATATCTACCACTTTCAGCCACACTCTTACCAAATCAAATTTGTTCTATCTTTCTTAATTTCCTCCCATGGGAATACTAGGACCAAGAGTGCAAAGCCCTTTTCATGTATTTTTTTTCAGTACAAATATGCTGCCCTTTTCAGTACCTTACATCGTTTTCTTATTAATTTTACATTCCCAAAGCTCTTTATTTGTAGAATTACAATCCTTTCAAAGAAGGTGAAGTTTGGTTTACTCTGTAAAATAATGATATAATCAAAACACTTCACTTGGGTTGTTTCTTGTCAATGCCAGATAAAAACATCAGACAGGATGGGATCTAATTGGATTATGTTAGGTATCCTGTCTTCTGGTCTGAAATAACCAAACACAAATTAGCACAGATGTCCTATCATTTCTTGCCTCAAGGTAATACCAAGCCTATGTATTTTGTTTTTTACTCTGATTAAGGCAGAAATTATATGGTAGGTGTCAATTTGTCTTCATTAACATACTAGAAATCATTGCTCCTAATAGTTCACTCATCACCATAGAGTTAAATAATATATGGTTGTTATCCTTTATATTAAAACTAGGATTTATTTGGATGGGAGTGATGTTTTTTTCCAAGTTTCTTTTGGATAAAGATACATATGTTTTAGGATCTTCTGCTGGTACCATGCCAATAATAGCAATAGCACTTATATATCACTTCACAGTGTTTTACAGCTCTCTCTGAGCGGTTTTACAGAGTCAGCCTATTGCCCGCAACAATCTGGGTCCTCATTTTACTGACCTCGGTAGGGTAGGATGGACAACCTAATAATCAACAGAGAAATCACACAGGAAGGACCTGTATATGCTATAACATCTTTTATAGGTTGTTTTTCTAATAGCACAGTATTTTAGACATAGAGAACTAGTGTTTTTATGGTATATTCAGGTTTCTCATTTCCTCAGAGAACAATTGACTGTTAACAATTCAAACTTTATTTGGCATAACACCAAATGAATAGGTATGCTGCTTCTCTTTAAAGGTATCAAATCCCTACTATGTACTTATTAAAATCCTATTTATTTCTCAAAATAAATTCTACCAGAGTTCCCTTTTCCTATCCTAGATACTAGTTATTTTCTTTTCCTTTCCATCTTGCCCAAATGGCTACATTTTTTTTCTTTTTCCTAATTTTTCTATGTAACCCGGCTTCTTTCCTGATGAGAAAGTGGCTAGTTAATCTTTTACTTGCATTCCAATAGAACAATTACAGTTCTGTTATATCCTATCTAGTTTTCAAATTAATGTGCATCTGTGACTAAAGTTTTATACTAACATGACTATTCTCAAAAGAGTCTTATCAGATTAATAAAGAGAAGAGGGGATAGAGTGAATCCATGGAGTCATAAGAAGCTGACATACCTCACAATCCTGACCAATGTGAATGGCATTGCTGACTAGCAGGGCTATCGGGTTAGCAACTGCACTGCAAAATTCTAGCTGATCATTAAATAGATATCAGCCCACTAGGTACCTCAGTGGTAAGCTGTGGTCAGCCATGATGACGCAGTGGTTAGAATGCAGTACTGCAGGTTACTTCTGCTGACTGCCGGCTGCCTACAATTTGGCAGTTCGAATCTCATCAGGCTCAAGGTTGACTCGGTCTTCCATCCTTCTGAGGTTGGTAAAATGAGGATCCAGATTGTTGGCTGACTCTGTAAATCACTTAAAGAGGGATGTAAAAGCCTGTGAAATGGTATATAAGTCTAGGTGCTATTGCTATCAGACCAGGAAATGAAGTCCACAGAAAGCACTTTTATTGAGATTGGCTATCATCAATCCCACTAGTCTTATACTACAGTAAATCAAGAGGCCACCTTCAAATATTATCTCATTTATCAGGACTTTAAAGTGTTTCAGCCTTCTTTCCCTAGGTTCCAAGGTCATCTACAATAGACACAAAGAGCCAAAGTGGTGTATATTTCATTGCTGTCATTTATTGGTTACAACCAATAACAAAATATTCTGCTGTTTCTGAAATACATTTTTGGACATAAAACTATCATGAATTGAACATAATGCTGATGAAGATTGTCAGTCATCCAGATAGAGTTGTCTAGAAGTTGAGTCATGGCTGTATACTTTAACCAAACTTTCTTACCAGACCATTGAACAGTGCTATACTTTTCATTTGCTCCTCCAGGGGCAAGATACTTTTTCTGCTTTTTCAAATATCTTGGATTGGAACATGGATTATCCTTGATGTTTTCCTTCTTAATGTTCCTTGGGTTTCTGGCATGGATTTGTAACCCATGTTCATTGCTTGCATCCCTTCCCCATTTGGACAAGTTCTACACCATACTTCACAAAATGCAGTAGGATTTAACCATTCATAGGCTTACAAGGATATTACATTTGTTGCTTCTTCCCTAAAATTCATCACTAGGATGGATGAACTAGAGTAGAGTAATCTTGCTATAATAGATTCTAATTCTAGGAGAAACATAGCACGATTGATCATTTAGATCACGGGTGTCAAACTCTCAGCGTCACATTGCCATCATGTGACATTTCGAGATGTTTTTTCCTTTCCTGGAGTTGGGGTGGACGTGGCCTGCATGTGACGCACCCGGCCCACGGGCCGCCAGTTTGACACCCCTGATTTAGATGGTAAAATGACTAAAGCTTGAGGGAGAGTACAAAGTTGCATGAATCAGCTCTCAGCTGAGGGAGGGAGGGAGGAAAGAAAGATTAAATTGGTATTTTGTTCTTAAAAAATAACAAATTGGATCTTAAAGCTGCTGTGAAAGGTGGTCTGGATTATTAAATAAGTAATACGAGACTTGTGGCTATCAAATAAAAATGATGTTAGCAAATTTCCTTGAAAAATGCCTCTCTTGATGTTAATCCCAGTCTATCACTATTGAGCAGTAACTGTCATCCATTGTGCCATTGATGTTTGAACAAAGCTTCTGATGTTTTTATTTGACTCCTGTTATTTCTAGGCACTTGATTATTCAATCGTGTAGCAGGGGCCAAATGCTTTCTTATAATCAATCCAAGCTATATTCAAATTGGTCTTCTTTCTCTTTGCAATTTTCCAAAAACATGTTGTTAGTTAAGACAACTACACTTAATTAGGAGCTGATTTCTTTTCTGTTCCTCTGCTGTTTGGACAGTTTCCTTTCTGTTTCGAGGGAAAGAACTTGATTTCAATGACATGCTGTTGGACAATAGCTACAACAAGGGTTAGTAAGCAGGTAACTCACCTGTAGTTACCTGGTGTGGGCCCTTTTGTTGGAACTTTCATTATCATGTAGGTGTTATTATTATTTTATTCTCAGTTTTATGTTTCATCACCCAATACCTTAATTAATGAATATTATAACAAACACCATACATAGTGGTGCTAATTTAACAAGGCCAAATAAATCTCATTATTACAAATTTCTGATATAGATATACAACAGTGAACCTGTATTCTATTCCAAAGCTTCCGCTTGCTGAAAGTTTTCTTTTTTAATTTGTGTTTCCAGTTTCCTTGGCTGGGTGACTGTCAAACCCATTTGTTTTAGAGGATTTGAAAATCTGATTTTCCTTGACAGGCTTGGATTCAATGTGTATCTTACAGGAGTTGTTTTCTATTAAATAATGGCAAGTGGGAGGGGGAAAAAAAAGGAAAGAAATGTTTTGTTCAGAGGCCTTCAGCTGTATGACATCAATCGACCTTTGTTTTCAAGAGAATTAACCCAGTGGTAGAAATGTGCCTTAAGCTGGGAAAAAATAACAACCTTGTAATATGTAGACGTGCATAAAATAGACAATTATCATGTCCCTTAATAACTGTAAAATCCTTCTCTCAGAAATTTGTAACTTGTAAATACAGTTAAGGTTGTGCTGCCATATGAATAAAGACTATATGAGGAAAAAAAATATTTAAAATACAGAGATGTTACAAAATGCAGATATATCTGCCTCACCCGAAACTGAAACTGCATGTTTTAGATATTTACCTATAGAGAAAAAAAATATGTTCCAAAAGAATTACTTCTTTGCATTGTGTCCTGGGGCATTAAAGCTATGGACATTGGACAATCAGAAAGGGATGTCCTGTTTGCTCCTTTCTTTGTCTCTGGTCTTATTTCTGCAGTCAGAAAACTGATGCTATTAGAGCTCACCCAAATGTTCTGCTTACTGCATCAGGAAAATCACCTTGATGACATTTCCTGAGGACTTAATCTCATGTAGACACCTCTGTCTCATTTCCATCCCACTGAAGACACAACACAGAGTTTTGCTTTGTTGTTTTGATGTGAAAGTGGTCCTTTCCTTCTTCATCTGAAACCAATTTACTCTAGTGAATTAAGCTGTCAGGGGCAATGATCCACCCAGTGCCTAAGAGAGGAAAAAGCATCTCATATTACCTAACCTCTATCCAAGAGTGTTGAATCAGAGATCAATAAATGGAGGTTAAAATGTGACTTTTTTTTGGAGGGGATGCAGTGGTAATGAGAGGAAGAAAATAGTGCAGATATTTTGGGACAGAAGGCTTGTGAAATGACATTCTCTTCCTTAACACCTAACAAGCACAAATGTTACTTTACCATGAGATATGATATAGACCTATGTGAAAATGAGAAAAAGAGTGAGAAAAGAGGGATGAGCCACTTGTATAAATGTTACTTCACAATGTACCAGCCCCCAGTCCTAGAGGTGATAAACATCCCCATTAAAAAGAAATTAAAAGGAGAAGCCTACGTCAGAAGTGATTCCTCTTATATCCACAAAATGCCAGTAAGTGACTTTGATACCTTACATCTATCTGATATGAATTGTATATGGTTAAGAAGTTTTTTTGGGGAAAAAAATCAAATTTAATTAATTTACAAGTTATTATAGCCATCACTTTTCTGTGAATTACCTGTTAATTATCATCTAGCCTTCTAAATTCTGTTTTATAGGCTTCAAAGAGAAACCCTAGTTCAGGGGTCAGCAATCCATGGCTCTAGAGCCGCATGTGGCTCTTTCTTCCCTCTGCTGTGGCTCCCTGTCACCAGTTGGCTCCACAATTGATAGGGCTTTCAGTTAGGATAGGTAGAGGAAAAAGGACACCACGCTAGGAGGAGACTCTATGGTGGGGAAACAGGACTTCCGGTCGGCAGAGAAAAAAAGACGCCACGGTAGGAGGAGACTCTATAGTGGGGGACCTGGACTTCCAGTTGGCTCCAGAATTGAACAGGGGGCTTCCGGTTAGGACCTTTGTGGGTCTTTGAGTGTTTAAGGTTGCTGACCACTGCCCTAGTTCAATCTTCAGACCATTCTTGTCTAACAAAGATATAAGAAAGTAGTCTCAAAAATATTGTGTCCTGGATACTGACTTACAGAAAGGTTGAATTTTATTTTACCACTAAGCCAACAGTTAATATCTTGTATAATTCACCTTCATTCAATTGTGTCAGATACTTGGAGATTGCTTGGATAAGTGCTTGCAATTTTCAGAAGTGGTTTGCCATTTTCTCCCTTTTAGAGCAGAGAGAAAGTGACCAGCTCAAGGTCACCTAGCTGGCTTTATCCCAAAGTGGGATTAGAACTCATCGTGACCCAGTTTCTAGCCTGATGCCTTAACCACTACATCAAACTGGCTCTGTTTCCCATAAGAGAATGTTTTTTGTTGGCTGGATTTACTGTCTTGCCCTCTAGGAGAGAACAGCTGATAGTATATATTTTCAAGACTTCTTTTACTTCTGCTCAGAAATGTTAAATTGTTTGATTGCACTATCCTAAATATCAATCTTGGTGTTCTGATCTAGTAACACTGTTATTAGTTCTGACCTAATAGCATCCTTATTAGTTGCTCATCAAGCTGATTAATAAAGCTATGCATTTCTCCTATAGGGTAAAGTCTATAGAAATAACTAGAAGGTTGCTAAATTCCATTCAGTCATAATTGTTCCTCCAGAGCAATTATGACTGAGCAATTATGACCTCCAGAGAGGTATGGATTTAATTTTCTAGGATTGTTAATTTGGCAGTGATATTTGCTCCTTAGTTGGTTACTGCTTAGATTTTTAACTAATATTTATTTATTTTTGATTTTCATTTACTTTGAAGCCAACATATATTTGGTTGGATTTCTGAATTTAAATAAATAATAAATAAAATCATTTTTGTTATATGATATTCATGATAGATTTGCAAAACAAAACAAACTCATCTAAATTTCCAAATGTTTTCTCCCAAATACATTTTAATATAACCTACTAAACTAAAGTGACTATCTATTTATATTCATACATTATCATGAATTCATAATGTGGTGCATGAATTCAGGCAATGGTATAATTAATTCTTTAAAAAATATGAAGCAATAGATTTTAAAGGTCAGCCCCAGTGACAGGCATGTTTTTCCAGCATAATGACTTCTGATTTTTTTTATTAAACCTTTGCTGATTACTTATTTCTGAAAATGCTGAGCAAATGTGCCTTTCGGTCACTCCAAACAATAAATAAGAAAATTCAACTTTGCATTTTGGAAACATATTATCCATTAGAGTTATTGGGTTGTCTCCCCACTAGGGACACAGGGAAAATCAGCAATGTTCTCACAATTAATTTATTTTTTGGATTGTACCCCACCTTTTCCTCAGAGCTCTAGGGTGGTATATACAGTGATTCCTCCATGTTCATTAAATAAAATTATGATTCACAATTAGTAATAGTTAAATATTGGAGTAGCCATTTATAATGCCATGTAGACATATTTGTTTCCAAGCTGAAAGTCAAGAAAGGACTTAGACAAATCCATCCAGCTGTAAGCACAGTATCAGTTTCATCTCTACGTTTAGTTTTTGTGTTGCCTTTATAGCTCATTCAATGAATTCTGTGCTAAGGAGTCCTGTCAAACATCAGATATTAGTCAATGATCAACAAGGACAGTGGGACTCAAGAATTGCTCAGAGAACTGGGAATTTTATCTCCTCAAGTCATCTGTGAGAAGCTAAAGGTTGCATAAATCTGTGGTTATGTGTGCATGTATTTTGATGAAACAGTTGCAGCACAAAATGTGGACTTAAAAATTCAATTTGAGATTATGCACTGATTCAAAAGAATGAAATAGATGATATTTGCATAAACATGCACCTTCTTCTCCTAACCTTATCTAAGATAAATCTACCTCATAGGTTGTTATGAGGAGAAAAATGTGAAGGAAAGGGAAAATAATTTTTCCATGAGTCTTCAGCTAAGGGTTGTGGTGCCTGCCAAGCTGCTTGATGCTGTTCATTTTTACATTTAAAACAAAACATTAAAGAGAGAAGCTGAATATGCTATACTAAGAAGTGAGCTTTTGTGGCCCCTGGAGCCTCCACTTTCAAGAATTGTGTTTAGACCCAAATAGGATGTGTAAACTTTGCAGAGTACTTTTGAAGAAAAAAAAAGTGTACCTGTAATTTGGAACTGTGGAAACCTATTCCCAAAAAGAAAAAAAGTCCAACACAATCCCAACCTTTATCTACCAGCTGTCTTATTGTAGGGGTAGTGGAATGTCATCCATTACTCCATCAGATATAGAATAGAATAGAATAGAATAGAATAGAATAGAATAGAATAGAATAGAATAGAATAGAATAGAATAGAATAGAATAGAATAGAATAGAATAGAATAGAATAGAATAGAATAACAGAGTTGGAAAGGACCTTGGAGGTTTTCTAGTCCAACCTCCTGCTTAGGCAGGAAACCCTACACCGCATCAGACAAATGTTTATCCAACATCTTCTTAAAAACTTCCAGTGTTGGAGCATTTACAACTTCTGGAGGCAAGTTGTTCCACTGATTAATTGTTCTAACTGTCAGGAAATTTCTCCTTAGTTCTAAGATGCTTCTCTCCATGATTAGTTTCCACCCATTGCTTCTTGTCCTACCCTCAGGTGCTTTGAAAATAGCTTGATTCCCTCTTCTTTGGGGCAGCCCCTGAGATATTGGAACACTGCTATCATGTCTCTCCTAGTCCTACTTTTCATTAAACAAGACATACTGAGTTCCTGCAACTGTTCTTCATATGCTTTAGCCTCCAGTCCCCTAATCATCTTTGTTGTTCTTCTCTGCACTCTTTCTAGAGTCTCAACATCTTTTTCACAACGTAAAAAATCATTTATTCAAGATATATTGTATTTTGACATCCACAGAATTTTTTCTTTGTTTCTTTGAAATGGCTAAGAAAAAGAGGGGAGAAATTCAAACTGAAGCAGGAGAAAAAAGGTTTAAATATTTTCAACAGTAATGCACCAGATTGGGATCCATGTAGAGGAGAAGGAGGAGAAGGTAGTTTCATGCTACATAAAAAATAATTTAAAACATAGTTTGATATTTTCTCCTGAATTTGAAAATATTTTTTCAATTTATTGGTTCTGTTTCTACATACTTGGTATATTTCACTATGGAAGATATTTTAATTATTGAATATATATAACGATTAAAATGCATGCATAAAATATTTTTTAAAAATGAATCAAAACTGCAAGACAGTCACAATCAGTTTCTGTAGACTAATGCTACAGGTAGGCATTTTGCCATCATCCTTGATAGATCTAAAAATTGGTCACTTAAAAGAAAAACAGTGATCACATTGTGAGGGAAATTGAAATACCTAATAATTGAATTATCAATTCTAATCACCATTGTGAATATAGTGGACATCTTAATCAGAGGTTGGTTTCAAATAATTTTACCACCATTCACCGTGCACTGAAAATGTCAGAGCGCGCATGGCTTGCACACATGCGTGTGGCTTAGAAAACTAGGCTAAATAGGATGGTACAGCGCGGGGTGGGTGGGCTAGCCGAACCGGCTGAAGGCCACCATTGATCTTAATATTTATTTATTTATTTATTTATTTATTTATTTATTTATTTATTCATTCATTCATTCAATTTCTATACCGCCCTTCTCCCGAAGGACTCAGGGCGGTGAGTTAAAATAACATACATATAAAATGTGAATATAAGATGATTAAGCCAATTTGGTTCATTAGTTAAGAATTTACAGCATAAAGATTTAGAACAATTAGAAGAGATTTATGCCAGCCCGGCTTGGTGAAATAGAAAGGTCTTAAGTGCACAACGGAAAGTACGAAGATCTGGGATCATTCGTATCCCTGGGGGTAACCTGTTCCAAAGGGTAAGTACCCTCACAGAAAAGGCTCTTTCTCTGGGAACCACCAGTCGACATTGCTTTAGTGATGGCACCCTGAGGAGGCCCATCCTGTGGGAGCGTGCTGGTTGGTGGGAGGTTATTGGTTGCAGAAGGTGGTCTCGTAAGTACCCAGGTCCTAAGCCATGGAGCACTTTAAAAGTAAGAACCAACACTTGAAGCACACCTGGAAGACCACCGGGAGCCAGTGCAGCTCGCGTAGGAGAGGTGTTACATGTGAGCGCCATGTTGCTCTCAATATCACCCGCGCAGCTGTATTCTGGACCAGTTGGAGCCTCCACGTGCACCTCAAGGGGAGCCCCATGTAGAGAGCATTACAGTAGTCCAGACGGGAAGTGATGAGGGCATGAGTGACTGTGCGTAAGGAGTCCCGATCTAGAAAGGGTCGCAACTGGCGAATCAGGCGAACCTGATAGAAAGCTCCCCTGGCCACAGCTGTCATATGCTCTTCTAAAGACAGCCATGTGTCCAGGAGGACACCCAAGTTGTGAGCCCTCTCCGTGGGGGCCAATGACTCTTCCCCAATAGTCAGTGATGGTATGGTAATATGATATGAAAGAAAGATTCAAACTCCACATACAGGCATGATTTTTTACAAGATATGTTTTCTAGTTGTCATAGTCCTGATGGGTAATGCACCAACTTGGATTAGAGGAAAAAGTCTCCTATGCATAGCAAAAGATTTCTGTTTTGAAGTTCATGGTGATTTTACTGTAATAAGGATGAAAATTTTTAGCCCTGTCTATCTGAATTTTTAAGTCTCACACCTCCTGATTAAATTTTGATTGGGCCTAGGGTAAGCTTCGAATATAAAATTAAAGTCACATAGAATCACATACCAGCTATTTAAGTCAAATCAGTAAAAAATTAACTAAAGAAGCAAT